>NC_143478.1:19910665-21110665 GCF_027475165.1 Benincasa hispida
CCCCAAAAAAAAAGGAAAACAAAAAAAAGAAACTGGACTTAGATTCTAATGCAGATCATTTTGCACATCTTTGCTGTGCTTAGTTCCTGACTTCCTACTATGTTTGCATACTACTGGTTGGTGTTTTCTCCCCAGTTAAAGTATTCCAGCATGTTCTCCTTCCTTCCTTGTTGAAGCCTTTTTGTTTAGCCAATTCTGTAGCCGTTGAGCTTTAAAAGAAGTTACAAGGTGTAAATTGTTATCTTTGGATTTTTCCTTATAAAGGTGGATCTTACATCTCATTTGTTGTTTTTTTTGCTTAATATTGAACTCCAATTCTTATATGTATTTTCTTGCTTGGTTGGTGTTGGTTTGCATTTTTAATATGTGCACTTGTTTCTATAAATATTCCGAAGATTTGTGTGTATTTTCCTAGTTTTGTATTTATAGATTTCTCATTGATTTTCGACATTCTTGAATTTCTCCATTTGATGATGGGTTTAAATATATCAATGGTCGTACTCTTGTACTTAATTTGCACTGTTTTCTTAGTTCTATTAACTACGTGGCAAATTGTGGGCCCTTTCTCATCGACAAGGAACATATCTCAGGGTAGATGGAAGTTAGAAGAGAGAGCAAAAGACGAGCTGCTCGTGCTGGCTGCTTCATTGAGAAAGGAGAGAGAACAAATCGAAGATTCAGTAAAAGTAAAAGAGGATACAATTAAATTGAAAGCAGAAAACAATCTTATAAAATACAAAGACGATATCCAAAAGCTTGAAAAAGAAATCTCTGTGTTGAGACTTAAGACCGATTCTTCAAGAATTGCAGCTCTTAAGAGAGGCATAGATGGAAGTTATGCCAGTAGGCTTACAGATACCAGAAATAGCACCGATCACAAAGAGTCATGGTCCCCGAATGTCTCGGAATCGATGAAGGATCTTTACGAGTACTCTGGGATGGGGGGCGTGAAGCGGGAACGAGAGTGTGTGATGTGCCTTTCAGAGGAGATGTCAGTGGTTTTTCTTCCCTGCGCCCATCAAGTGGTGTGCACAACCTGCAATGAACTACATGAAAAACAGGGTATGAAAGATTGTCCATCTTGTAGGAGCCCGATACAGCGGCGTATTCCAGTCCGTTATGCTCGCTCGTAATTGGTTTTCATGGTGAGTTGAGTGTTTTTGAATAATGTTCTGGGACTCCTATGGAATGGAATAATGCATTTGAATTACCCTTGTTAGAAAGTGTTGTGGAAAATCAAAGTTTGGCTGCTATGTTGGTGTTATTGTCAATGCTTACCTTACATCCCTCAGCAACTGTTGAACAAGGTACTCGTACTCTTATCCTAAGCTTTGATCATCTAAGAAATTTGGCTCCCAGATGACCAGTAGTAGGATGATGCAAGATAAAGATAAGTCTTATCTTTCAACTGCGTTTTCCTTTTTTCATTCCGGTAACCATTTGATTTTTGAAAATTGGATTTGTTTTATCAAAATTTCTTACTCATGGTTTTTATATTTTCTATGTAGACATTAGAGTCCTTAGCCAATTTCTAAAAACAAAAACGAGTTTGTTTCAAATTTTGGGTTTGATTTTAAAATACTCTTAAAATATACTCAACAAAACATTGAGAACTATCCAAGTTATTAGATTAAAACAAAAATAAGAAACCAAACGGGCTATTTTTTTGGGTTGGGTTAAGTTATGATTTTATTTTGGTCTAGTTAGGTAGGTATATATATATATATATTAAAAAATGGATTTTTTTTTTTTTTAAAAATAATTAATGTTTCTATCAAAACTAGTCTAGAGTGGTACCAATCTAAGTTATTAATTTGGGGGGTTGAATTTCATTTTTGGCCATTAAATTTTGGATTGAATTTTCATTTTGATCCTTAAAATTCAATTTTCAATGTTCAAAGATTTTGGGAAACGGCCAAATTGGTTAATTTTTCTTTTATGATTTTTGGAGGCCCATTGTAGCAATGACTTATTGTTAATTTTATATTTCTTATTTGTTGGCTTAATAACAAATTGAACTAAAAAAACATTTAAGTTAATTAAAAAGAAGTATTGATTAGTACTCATTCCAATTTTTCAAAAGTGTTAAGTAAAAGAAATAAGTAAAAGAAAGGGACCAATTACAAATATAGCAATTCAAAGTATTTGTAGATATAATACAATGTAAAAAAATCTGTTGATCACTTATAGGAGTCAATAGAGTCTTTCACGAATAGATTTTATTATATTTGAGATATCTTAATAATAAGTTAGACAACAAGAATCAACAAAATAGTATCCATCCACTTTTTCACGACTTCTGGAAGCCTTGCGTTCCCCTTTTCTTTTTGAAGATCTCACCCTTCTCCTTTCTCCATGATTTTAATTCAATTAGCCTGAAATAAAATTGAAAGAAAGCCCACTAAATGGTATTGGCCTATGAGAAAGTTTAGAAATAGGGTCAAAGCCCAGCCCATTTATGTAGAAGGCCCACAGAAACCCATACAACCAACAACATTTGGTTAGGGTTTGGTTTACATGTCCAGCAAAGTAGAGGCATCCACTTGCTTGCAAAATCCACCACAAATATCACAAATTTTGTTCCACAGATGTGCTGGGGCACTTTTCTTGTTTGCCATTGGTAGGAACCTATATGAAATGCTATTATATTTGCTGTTAAAATGTTTTCTAAATATTGCAAATATTCTTTAATAGTTAATTGAATAGCTTAATTTCATTAGACAATATAGGAATTACATGTTTATGTGGTGTACCACCACCTTGATTTCTTCTATGTCTATGATGGTCATGTTAATCTTAGCGGGCGACTATTTTTAGTTTATTGTTAATTTAAATAGATAATTGTCATATTAGTTCATCGTCACTATTTGACTACATGATTGACATGGACTAGATTGATAAGTTTATAAATATATACCAACAAAAATAAAATGAATCAAATCACACTAACTTGGATATAGATTATTGAGCGATTTAACAATTCTTCATCACAAATGTTTGATAATATTAACCATGCCTACGGTATTTTTTTTAATGGACCAAACTAATAACTATCATCAACTCCAAAGAAGTGGCTAAAACATCCTTGAGCAAACAAAGGCTTAGAAAATATGACTCGAAAAAAAAAGACCCAAGGGTATAACGGTCAACCTGCACGTGGTCTTCCATAGACATACAACTTGACTCCCAAAATGGCCAATCCTGGTACCCCAAGTGTAACAAGTTCGAATCTAGTTTAATTGATTTATATCCTTAGCCAAAATGTCAAGATTTGAATCTTCGCTTTCAAAAAAAAAAAAAAAGTTGTATTAATTTCTTTATTTTTATTTTTTTGAAAAGTTGTTTTTGAATATTATTAATTTTTTTTTTTGGAAAGAAACTAATCAAATGACGGAAAATTGATAAAATTAAACTTGAAAACAAAAAGCTATATAAAATATGATACGCTTCCTAAAAATAGTTTTATTTTTTTTTTAACCTTTTTAGAAGTGAAATTATCTTTTTTTTTTACCCTTGATTACAAATACATCCTTATCAAATTTTTATAAATGATTTTCAAATTACTTAAAAAATGAGTTTCAGCAATTTGGCTAAAGTGAGTTTTAAATTATTGCATCACTTTGTTATGTGTGGAGAGGAAGATAAGATAGAGGAGGAGTGGAGGACTAGTCCTCTATCCTTGTGTCCAAGACGATGCCACGTGTCGCAATCCTGTGACTACGATGTTCCTTCCGTCCAACAGTATGGGAAAGGTCCCACCGGCGTCACAATTTTCCCCATAGGTGACCTCTCACCAGAAATATCAATACCAATTGACGGAACTACCCTCAACAAATCATTGAATTACGTCCAATTCCCGAGTCCCAAATTTGTGAAGAACGAAGAAAGAGTAGCATTATTGATATGTGTGCCACGCCAATGGAAGAAGTGTGGTCAAAAGGGTATGTTCTAGTGGTCTCGTCTCCATAATTCAGAAAATTTGTCTGACCACGTGTTCTAAACTGATTAGGTCACTCTTTCTCTGGTCCACATGGAGAGGGCACTTTGGGAAATTCACATGTCAGTTGTTTGGACAAATAAAGGTCAAAACTTTGTTTGCAATATGGGACTTTTCTCCACAGTAATTTCATTCCATCCACTTACGTCGCTACTCAAAGCATTATGAATATATGGGCTCTCAGAAGGAGCAGAGAAGGGGAAGAAAAAAAAAGGAAAAAAAAAAAAAAGAAAAAAGAAGAAAGAAAGAAAAAGGAAGAACAAGAAGAAAGAACCAGAAAAAAGAGGAAGCTAACTGTCATTTTTTCCCCTTTGTGTTACAGATACTGTGATCCTCAGTCCTCACAAGATTCACACATTCATTTTTGAAAGTTTCTACAACATTGCATATTGAAGGTTTATCTTCTTCTTCTTCTTCTTCTTTTTGTTTTTAGGCTGCCATGTTTGTTTACTTATCAAAAAGTTCCAAGAGTTTTCTATCGCGATTACCTCATTCTATTGCTCTAGAGTCTATTCTTTTTATATGAAGATTGAATCTTTTTTACTGATGCAACTTATCAGTGTGATAGATCAATGAGTTTTTAGCTTGTGACCATAATAGGAAATCTGGCTTTCAGGTTTGGTTTGAAAAGTTTCAGTTTGCTTCATTGTTTTAGTGGGAGTTTGCAGAAAAAAATGTATGTCATCTACTAACTGTTCGCGTTTTGTATGATACATGGCAGGGCTGATTGGAGAGGAAAGAATGTCCTCTTTAATGCATGGATCACTGCTGCAGACCATAGCAGATTGTGATCAAGGATTGTTGAGGAGGGGAAAGTACCATTTGGGTCATACCTATCTTCTCAAAGAAAAACATTCATCTTTGAGGACAAATAGGGGTGGCAGAAGTAAAGGTATTTGCTGCCAAGACTTGCATATCAGTAGCCCAAAGCCAGAGAGACATGAGCCTCCCAGTCGTCACGGTTCGAGAGCCGACGCGGTCCTTAGCCCTGTAATACCTACTACCAAAAAGGTTGCTGTATTTACTCTTGTGACTTTTGATTACTCTTTTCATGTCTTAAGTTTTTGGAGGTAAGTTCTTTCCATAGTTGTCAATTTGATAACTCTAGTGAGTGGTAGTGTCCTGTCAGGTTCATAACATGTATATTCTCCTTAGGATATGCAATTTAGCTGATTTTGATTCAGTTTCTTGTTTGAACAGAGAGTATTCACTTTTGGAAAAGGAAGGAGTGAGGGTAACAAGAGCATGAAGTCCTTGGTAAGTGCTTCTGTAACTTTTCAGATCATTTTTCCATCATAAACTGGTAAGAAATGCTGCAACCATTGAAGATATCTTTGAAACAACTGTGAAGAGGCTTATGCTAGTCATAAAATCACACACAATTGCTTGAGCATTTGTAGTGGGTACTAAAATATTCAATGATACCAGAATGTTCACATAGATTGATACTATTTACAACCATTGGACTCATAGCATACTGTTGTGCTGCTACAGTTGGGAGGGAAGGGAGCAAACCTTGCAGAGATGGCGAGCATTGGGTTGTCCGTTCCGCCTGGACTCACCATCTCAACTGAAGCATGCCAAGAGTACCAGCAAAATGGAAATAGATTACCAGATGGCTTGTGGGAAGAGATTCTGGAAGGCTTGGAAAGTATTGAAAAGGACATGGGAGCAGTTCTTGGAGATCCTTCAAAGCCTCTCCTTCTCTCGGTTCGGTCTGGTGCTGCTGTAAGTGGTCTTCCCTTTTACATCTACATATTAGTTCTCTGTTACAAATCTCAACTACTAGACCACTAACAGTGTTCATTTCACTTGATGTAAATAAATGGAAATAAATGCTAAAATGAGGGTGGGGAAGTTGGACTATGATTTAACAGAGTAGGCCATTGACATTGTTCATCACTCATCATGAAAAATTAAACATGGGGAAGTTCAAAGTTGGAGTGTGATTTTGAGGAAATGTTCAACTTGTAGAGAATGATCTAAGATAAGCAAATGATAGTTTCTTCCTTCTATGTGACTCAGAATCATCATGACTAATATCTCTTCTGTTGATGTCTAGATCTCAATGCCTGGAATGATGGATACTGTCCTTAACCTTGGATTAAATGACGAAGTAGTTGCTGGATTGGCTGCCAAAAGTGGAGAGCGCTTTGCTTACGACTCTTATAGGCGCTTTCTAGACATGTTTGGAAATGTTGTAAGTGTTTCATGTATAATTGTTTCCTGATCTATGCCTTCTGTTTTTCTTTTTTCTTCTTCTTCAATTATTGGATAACGGGTATCAAGCATTTTAGTTGATAAAAGGTATGAACCAACTGAACATATTTGGTGTCCATTTGAAGGTGATGGGCATTTCACATTCTTTATTTGAGGAGAAGTTGGAAAACTTGAAAATTGCAAAAGGAAAGGCACTTGATACTGAACTAACTGCCTCTGATCTTAAGGAGCTTGTGGAACAGTACAAGGATGCTTATGTCGAAGCTACGGGCGAAACATTTCCTTCAGGTGCTCTCATCATTAACATTCCTTTGTGAGCATAAAAAATAAGAGAGGCCTTCCAGCCAATCTTCCTGTTATTGTTTGACCGTTCTTGCTCTCAACACTTTTATTGATTTGCAGACCCAAAACAACAGTTGCAGTTAGCTGTCAAAGCAGTTTTCAACTCTTGGGATAGTCCAAGGGCCAACAAATATCGAAGCATCAATCAAATCACCGGGTTGAAGGGAACTGCTGTGAACATTCAATCCATGGTGTTTGGAAACATGGGACAAACTTCTGGGACAGGAGTATTGTTCACTAGAAATCCAAGTACTGGTGAAAAGAAGCTGTATGGAGAGTTTCTCATCAATGCTCAGGTTACATTCACTACCTTACAGCCGGTTTGGAATGACTTGAAAAGTGCTAAAAAATGTTGTCAAGTAAAAGAAATGATTTAAAATATTTTGAAAGTCATTCCAAACAGACCCTTAATCTTGGTTCTACTTCCTATTACTCCTTTCTTGTATGTAGGAATGTAAAGATCCACTATTTTCTGGCTACATTATGAAAAAAAAAAAAAAAAAACATTTGTTGTATCATTTTCCTTTTCTTCTAATAATCAGGGTGAGGATGTAGTTGCCGGGATAAGGACCCCTGAAGACTTGAACACCATGAATAATTGCATGCCTGAAGCTTACAAAGAGCTGGTTGAGAATTGTGAAATTTTAGAGAGACATTACAAAGACATGATGGTATTTATATACTAGTCAGAAATGGCATTCTGATAGCTATGTACCATGTCAAGTGACTAAGCTGGAATGTTTTCAAAATTTTCAGGATATTGAGTTCACAGTCCAAGAAAATAGGCTATGGATGTTGCAATGTCGTTCTGGAAAACGCACGGGTAAAGGTGCTGTGAAGATAGCTGTGGATTTGGTGAATGAAGGACTTGTTGACACTCGTACTGCGATTAGGATGGTTGAGCCACAACATCTCGACCAACTTCTTCATCCTCAGGCATGGTTTTCTTTGTCCTTCCTTTTATCAAACCTAAAACTTTTACTCATTGGACTGTTATCAAAATAAGTAAAGAAGCAACCGCACTAATCCAAGAAGTTGGGGGCCAAACTTGGATATCTACTAAAAAACAAATCAGGGTATCATACACAACCTCACCAGCATTTAATATCCGACTGAGTTTGGTTGAAATTTTTTAGCATGAGTACGATGTTGTTTTGTTGTTTGCTTAAATTTGCAAATACAGCTAAATTTATACATAGTCTTACATCTCTATTTCTATCTGTTGGCTCAGTTTGAAGATCCCTCTGCTTACAAGGACCAAGTAGTTGCAACAGGCTTGCCTGCATCTCCTGGTGCGGCAGTGGGGCAGATAGTATTCAGTGCTGACGATGCTGAAGCCTGGCATGCTCAGGGAAAGAGTGTCATCTTGGTATGTCCATGTTCATATACTTTGACAAAGATTCAGTCTCATTTTCACAGCATCATTCATTAATGTCTCATTTTTGTCAATTCCAAAGTTGTAAATTATAAGAAAATGAACAGTCAACTAATAGCAATCACCCTAATAGCACTCTGAACTCTTTCGTGGCTGTGATTTGTAAAGGTAAGGGCGGAGACCAGCCCAGAGGATGTTGGTGGTATGCATGCAGCTACAGGAATTTTGACAGCTAGAGGTGGAATGACTTCTCATGCTGCTGTCGTCGCTCGTGGATGGGGGAAATGCTGTGTTTCTGGTTGCTCAGATATCAGAGTAAATGACTCTGAAAAGGTCAGTCGTTTAACCTTTTTCTTCTTTTTCTTACGGGTGATACAAAAAACAACAATAGAATGAAGTGGATTGTGAAGATTACTTCATAACAATGCAGGTTCTTGTCATTGGAGATTTGTTAATCAATGAAGGTGACTGGATATCCCTCAATGGCTCTACAGGTGAAGTGATATTGGGAAAGCAGCCACTCTCTCCCCCAGCTTTAAGTGGGGATCTGGAGATCTTTATGTCTTGGGCTGATCAAATAAGACATCTTAAGGTGCTCGATACTCATTAGCCTTCACTAATTCCCAACTTCAAGTGATTGTGTTGTGTTTCTTCCAGCTAAATCTTTGATCATTCTATTCATTGATTGATAATTTGATGCTTTGATCATTCTATTCATTGATTGATAATTTGATGCTCTTGAAGGTTATGGCCAATGCTGACACTCCTGAAGATGCTCTTACAGCTCGTAACAATGGCGCCCAAGGAATCGGCTTGTGCAGGACAGAGCATATGGTAATTTCATTCATCTCTTCTATTCACTTTTTCATCATAGTCATAATGGCATCAGTATTCTCACTTTAAACTTTCAATATGATAAACCGTTTTCTCATTTATATGGAATATTTCAGTTCTTTGCATCGGATGAGAGGATCAGAGCTGTAAGGAAGATGATAATGGCAGTTACAGTTGAACAAAGAAAGGTGGCTTTGGACTTGTTACTACCTTATCAAAGATCCGATTTTGAGGGAATTTTTCGAGCAATGGATGGTACTTCCTCTCTCTTCCAAGAACTTGATTTTGAAGCCTTTCAAAAATATGGCATCAAACATTCAGCCTACTGCTTTCTGGCTGCTTGACATGTTACTTATAAGTAATTTCATATGCTTTTGTGATGTTTGCTGTATAATTTCAGGTCTTCCAGTGACTATTAGACTGTTGGACCCTCCACTCCATGAATTTCTTCCAGAAGGTGACCTGGAAGAGATTGTCAAAGGACTAACTGCAGAGACTGGAATGAGTGAAGATGAAGTGTTCTCTAGAATTGAGAAGCTCTCAGAAGTTAACCCAATGCTCGGTTTTCGCGGTTGCAGGTATGATATATCATAAATGAATGAATTTATCTTCAAAGGCAAAGATCACTGGAAAAAAATAACCATGCCATTGCCAATTTTATTCAAATCGTTTCTCATTGTGTCTGACAACATAGGCTCGGAATTTCGTACCCGGAGCTGACGGAAATGCAAGCTCGTGCTATCTTCCAGGCTGCTATCTCAATGAGCAATCAAGGAATTAAAGTTTTGCCTGAGATAATGGTTCCATTGGTTGGAACACCACAAGTACGAACTGTTTCTTTCTGTTATTAATGTTCCAATGAACATACAATTTTCTTTTCTTTGTTTGAGTTTGATAACACAGGAGTCTGAACCTCTGACCTCTTATTTGAGGGTATGTGCCATACCAGTTAAAACTATGCAGAACATAAAAGTTTCTTCTATAGAGACGATTCGATTAGCATCTTTACCGATCCATGTATATGTATCCGAATGAGATTCTTGTGCTTATTCTATATTTAGGAATCAAAACATAACATGACAGCTAAAACTGGAAGAAGAAAAATGCAACCTTTCTGTAGAATAATGGCATTTTTTATGGCAGGAACTTAGAAATCAAGTCAGCTTGATTCGCCGTGTTGCTGAGAAGGTGTTCTCAGAGATGGGTTCCTCCTTACATTACAAAGTTGGAACCATGATTGAAATTCCTAGAGCTGCTCTGGTTGCAGATGAGGTATTTTATAGATTGTACAAACTTTCCTCTATGCATTCTAGTCCTCGCCATAATGTATTTTAACATTGTAGGCCATACATCAAATTTTATATGATATTCATGTGAATGTGAAAACAATGTCTCTATCAGATTGAATTTGAACTAACTTAACATGAGATTATTCAACAAACAAACCAGTGTAAGAATTGGAAATGTCAGACAGAAAAGTGGAAGGTTAATTAACTGAACATATGGTACCTAAGTGATAGGTCATGAAATTCAATAGATGGACATGTAAAAAAAAAAAAAAAAAAAAGAGAACAAGGACTAATAAGTTAAACAGAATACCACAAGGGTCTAATAATAAAGTACTGGAAGAACATACATGATCCATGGACTGTGCAGCTCAACTCTTAAGAACTGCTGCTGTTTGACTGACAGATTGCTAAGGAAGCAGATTTCTTCTCATTTGGGACCAATGATCTTACACAAATGACTTTTGGATACAGTAGAGATGATGTGGCCAAGTTTCTTCCTATTTACATATCCAAAGGAATTCTGCAAAATGACCCTTTCGAGGTCGGTGCCATTTCAAAAAATCCACTGTATATGTTTCTTGAAGAGAAGTTGGTTTTACAAATGAATTGGATATGTATTTGTTTTGTGGCAGGTGCTTGACCAGAAAGGAGTTGGGCAACTGATCAAGCTGGCTACAGAAAAAGGGAGGGCAGCTAGGCCAAGTTTGAAGGTACTCTTTCTTTAAATAATAATAAATAAGTTTTGAAACCAATATTTTCTTTAAAAAAGAAAATGAGCTGATATTGATGAGAAAGAGGATTAATAACAGGTTGGAATTTGTGGAGAACATGGAGGAGAGCCTTCATCTGTTGCATTCTTTGCCGAGGCTGGACTTGACTATGTTTCCTGTTCTCCTTTCAGGTTTGCTATTGTTTTGTCCCATTAAACATTCTATTTCTTTTAAACTAGTTAAAAATTTCATCAAATTAAATCCTAAACTTGAGCAAATAGGCTAGTTGGTAATCTTTTCAAAATCAAGCTAGAAAATAACTAGGTCCTATTTGATAATCATTTGATTTTTAAAAATTTAGCTTATAAATACTACTTTCACCTTTAACTTATATATATATATATATATATATATATATTCTGGGTTTAAACTTGAAAATTAAAAGTAGTTTTCAAAAAGGAAAATTATTTCAAATGGTAAAACTGTTAAAAATATTTACAGATCAACGTCTATCATTGATAATTCTAAAATTTTACTATATTTTGTAAATATTTGGGTTTATTTTTCTATATTTAAAAATAGCCCTTTCAAAAACTTGTTTTTGTTTTTGGAATTTGACTAATTATTCAAGCGTTTCTTAAAAAAAATGTGAAAGCCATAGTATAAAATTACTAGAAAACAAACATAAATTTCAAAAACAGAAAACTAAAATTGAAATTGTTACTAAATGATGCTTGGAAAACCAACTGCAAGATTACCAAATATCTAGCTAATAGAAAAATTAAAAAAAATCCAACAATAATATAAATGCCCATAGTATAAAATGTCAAGATCGGAGAAAACAAATGTCGAATGAAGATGTATGGCTACAATACTATAAAGCTTTTCCTACTATCTTCATTCATTGTTTATCTTAAAAGATTGTTTAATAACGTGTCAAATGTCAAATGGAGGAGTATGTTCTATTATATTGTACTAGAAGTTTTTTCATTTTATTGAACAAAAAGTCAATCCCAAAGGAAGGGGTATTTGCTGCTTAGTCAGATACTAGAGTTCAATTTGTTGGGAATAAAATTTTAAGGTTGAAGTCAAATACAGTAAAAGAAAATAAAATTTGAAGATGAAACTTAAGATTTTCCAAATAATATTTGTGAAATGATTTGTTGTTTTATTTCCCTCTGATTTTTGTTGTTGTATCTCACAGAGTTCCAGTTGCTAGATTGGCTGCAGCCCAAGTTGCTGTTTAAGAGGGAGAGATAGAAAGTGATCAAATTGGGATATAAGTTTGTGGAGTTGTAAATAAGAATTGATTGGTTGTAGAGGAAGATAAAAAAGGAGACCTTCATAAAGTTTATGAAAGGATAGAAATATTGTATAAATCATTTACTTTCTTATTAAATGTATAGAAATATTGTATAAGAAAAAAACAAAGGAATAAAAGTATTGTATAAATATTAGAAATGGAAAGAAAGTTATTTTTTTCTGCTCATTTGCCCCAACCATTTTTTTTAAAAAAAGGAAAAATTATTTTCAAATGGTCAAAATTTTAGAAGATAGACGCTGATAGATATCGATAAAAGTCTATCAGTGTCTATCAACATCATTGATAGTTCTAAAATTTTACTATATTTTGTAAATATTTTGATTCATTTTTCTTTATTTGAAAATAGTCCTTAAAAAATATTGAAATTTGATAGCATAACAATTTAATAATTGTATTTTTAATTTTGTAACAATTTATTTCATATCGTAAAAATTTCGTTATAGATTCTATCAAAAGGAAGCAGTTTTTATTGCCTAACTATTTAGTTTATAAAATAAATTTGATCCATAATTAGTTTATCAATTAACATGTATAAGAATTTTCATTAAATTTTAATGATTACATTGGTAACTAATCGTGCAACTATTTTTTCATGAAAGTTTAATGATTCATATTATTGAACCAATATTGATAACAGTGACGAGTGACACCAAACCTAATCTTAGTTTTTAAGGCTATTATACATCTATAATCAAGAAAAAATTATGATCTAATCATTTGGTTTTTGTTTTTGAAAATTAAACCTATTTCATCCACATTTTTTATAAATATTTACATCACAGTTGTTGAATTTTTAGTCAAATTTTAAAAAACAAAATATTATCAAACGAGTCAATCTTTTAAAAAATCAAAATGAACAAAAGTGCAGAGAAAAAGCAATAAATTGAACGAAAACGATAATAAGAGCGAGAAAATGAACCAGAATGAAATCGAAAATGAGAAAATGAAATAGAAACAGAAAAAAAAAAAAAATCAAAGAAAGATTAAAATCTTTTATCGGGTTCCATTTCAAATTTTAAGGTCAAATAAGCTTAACTCAGCGCTGTTTGTATTGAAAAATTTTCAATTTTTGGTCACCGTACAAAAATGACCTAGTTCACGGTAGTCGGTACTGGCCTAGTGGGAAGGATCCGTCGCCAAACGACATCGTATTGAAAAGAATGCATCAGACTCTAGGCCAAACAGTAAACCGCTCGTTCTTCTTCTCCTTCTTCGATCCGCCGCCATAGTTGAATTGCGAAGCTCTGTCGAGACCCTCAATCTCTGAAACCCATCACTTCATTTTCAATCAGTTCATCACCATTGAATTCAGAATGGGGATCGAAAGCTACGTTCTGGTGCATAACATAGCCAAAAGGCACAATGTTGGCACTTTGGCCCGAAGCGCCACTGCCTTCGGCGTCTCGGAACTCCTCCTCGTCGGCCGTCGGGACTTCAACGCCTTTGGTAGCCATGGTTCCACTTCTCACCTCCGCTTCCGCCATTTTCATTCCCTTCTCGACGCCCAAAGTTTCCTCAAGGTTCTGCTCTCTTTCTTTCTTTTTTTCCCTTACGTTTTAGTTTGGTTATGGGTTTGTTTTGAAATTCGAATTGCGTTCTTCGGTTCTATAGGAGAAGGATTGCGATATTTGTGGGGTGGAGATCACTGACAACGCCGTGGCTGTCAATCAGCATCCTTTCAAGAGGAGCACCGCTTTTCTTCTTGGAAATGAGGTTGGTTGTTTGTTTTCATTCCATTGGCTTGTCATTGATCGTGATCTCTATATGCTTGTATTGGAATTCCCTTGTTTGATCTGTCCTTGATCTATTTCCAGGGAATTTCTGTACGCTGTAACTCATAATGTTGAATTGATAGGGGTTGTCTTCTATATGCTGCAGTCAGTTAACAAATTTCTCTATAATTCAATTCATACTTATGAGTTATGACTTAAAGAAGTCTCCTCGATTTGTTCTTGAGGTGGGCAAAACATCCTTGAGACTAGTGGGGTTGGCCACGGGTTCTATAATGCTAGAAATGAGCTCTGATAGCATGGTAAAAAATGATAACTACTTAATGTTTATCTAGCAATTATATTTTCTGTAATGATAATACAATATTTTTCCACCTTTGATATGATGGGATTAGAACTTGATATGGCTGGCATTATAGATCTCTTGCTTTATTGTAGGATCCATGTCTCTATGATGCTTTCGGAATTGAGATTAAGTTAGTGGCATGGTCATCTGTTATCTGGATTGAATTGGATCAGAATCATTTGGAAATAATTTTGACACTATTTTCAGCATCGAGTCATCCTTTTGATGGTTATATGTACGTTGTTTTTAGGGAACAGGACTTTCTGCTAAAGAGTGTGCAATCTGCGACTTCTTCATTTACATCCCACAATATGGTGTTGGCACTGCTTCTTTGAATGTAACTGTAGCTGCTTCCATTGTCCTACATCATTTTGGTGGTAATTGATTCAGACCTTTGCATTTTCATCTTCCCCTTATGAGTTTCTTTTGCTAACATGTCTAATGTATATCACCTGTAAGAATTATGAGTCTCTCTTAATATCACTCATTTGTAATTTTGGTTTTTGGCTGAGCAAAATTGTGAGTACTGTAAAATTACGCAATCTATGAAAGGTTTATAGGAAGAAATGCACATATATCTTAAAAGTATGTAAGGAGGCGCAGTTGTCTGATCTAATTATTTTTACCCGTTTCTTTGAGTCCTGAATCAGTTCTTCATAATGGGAAATGATCCCTTCAAGCCGAAACTAAGGCAACTGTATCCTAGAAATAACTATGCCTTGGTTGAATTGAATAATGTGGCAGTTCGCAATAGCTCACATGTTTAATGCTGATGATGATCATCTAGGTAGATTGATAAATCATCCTCCCATTGTCAAGTATACGTAGGTTTCTACTTTCTAATGTGCATATATCGAGATTTAAGTGAATATCAAGTTGGTTATGTCTTATTTGATTTAATGGAAATGATACTTGTCTCTTTTTCTAGATGTAAACCCAACTTTTCATAGACTGTATTTTTCAGTTTGGGCTGGATTTCCCGAAAGATGTCGCGACGGTAACAAGTTTATAGTGGCTGAAAGACCAATTAAACAGGCCAAGCGGAATTATTGCCCTGAAACAGAAGAATCTATTATTGAAGAGCGAAAATCCAGGAGGGAGAATGCTTCTAAAGGCTTCTTTGATGAGGGAGTGATTGATGATTCAACATCCAACCTTCTTGATACATTGTTTATTGACCAATGATTGGAGTTGGAGATGGAGTAGCTATTCTCTTATCACGTGCATCCAGAACCCACCGGCAGCCTGCAGGATCATTGTTGATTAGTACCATTACTGAAGGCATTCATTGTGCAGGAACCTGTTCTGGAGAGAGGAAATTCTTCTCCTTTGTCTTTATCGTTTTTACTCTAATCTTTGAATTTTCCTAGAAAGTTTGTGGAATTATATTTAGTTAATTAACTTGATGGTTGACTTGCCAAAAAAAAACATGGCCACATGGGGTAGGGTTGATTGAGGAAATGTAGGGTTGATACTGCTATCTTTTTGTCAAATAAAACCATGTACATGTAACATGATATGCATAGGAAATATCAAAATTTCTTTCTCATAATGTCTGTTTACTTCTCTCTCTTCTGACCACCGACCCGTTCCAACCCAGATACGTCTATCTCCTCCTTTTTCTTTTATTTTCTTATTTTTATACTTCCATTTCATGAGGGGGACCCACAACAACCAACCTTGAGAAAGTTTAAGATTTGA
Source organism: Benincasa hispida (assembly GCF_027475165.1). Taxonomy (NCBI): domain Eukaryota; kingdom Viridiplantae; phylum Streptophyta; class Magnoliopsida; order Cucurbitales; family Cucurbitaceae; genus Benincasa; species Benincasa hispida. The sequence goes on from NC_143478.1 coordinate 19,926,534, forward strand.
TCAAATATGGTCATGGTCGCCAAAAATCAAAGCAAGCATTTTTTTATAAAGATGGTGAAATGAGAGAAATCAGATTTCAACTCAGAAGTGACGAAAGTTTCGAAACTTTTTGTTGTACCTACCAAGGAAAACTTCACCACAGCTAGACTCAGACTGGGAAGGTATCAAAAAGTCCTCTTTCACATCACAGTGATCCTTTCTGAAACAGAGGGTTTTGTCATTCTCAAGAGTCAAGTCCAATTGGAAGTTATTTTTCTAAGTTCAGTGGAAGTAGTTGGTTCCCTTTTGGTTTATTTGGAAAAAGGAGCTCAACAATACTTAACCATTGTCAACCTTCTTCTCAAGTAATGGAGTAGTTGTTCCTTGTCTTTATGTTATGCTTCTCTCTCTTCACTACAGTGCAACTCCCTACTTTTTAGTTGGGCTGTTGGTGGGATCTCTATGGATGCCCACATGACTTGCTGTGTCTCAAAGCCAAAGGGGAAACTTAGCCAATTCCCAGATTATTTAATGAAGTTTTGAGATCGTTACTGACATAAATAGAATTGAGAGGTCCTTCATTTAGCTGAAATGTTGAGGATCCTGAGGAGTGAACTTCGACGTCTCTGCTCAAGGTTATGGTGGCTGATATGGAAGCATCCGAAGCGCAGAGTTATTGTCAAAAGGTTTGGGAAGATGAATGTGAAAGGTCGACAAAAAGGCAGACCCGATAAAACTAAAGCCAGAGTTTATATGAAGAGCCAGTTGCGTGATTCTGTCATTGAAAGGCCATTTCGAGTTGCTACATTCAATGTTGCCATGTTCTCTCTTGCTCATGCTGTTCCAGTGGCAGATAAACCAGCAACATTCGGGTTCAGAAAGGAATGCAATTTTAGAAGCCCTGTGGATCATTGCCCGAAGAGTATACTAAAGCAATCTCCATTGCATACTGCATTAAGCAAGACTGAATCTCTCTCCAGATCAAAGCCAAAAGTTTCCATTAATCTTCCTGATAACGAGATTTCGTTAGCCAACAACAAGTTGTCTGCTTCCATGGAAGACAAAACACGGGGCTTATCAAAGACAACTGACAAAAGGTACTTTAAAAGCGAAGTCCCAGTAAGGTCTCCTGTGTGCTTTCCTTTCTCCGTAGCTAATTGGCACTGTGAAGATCACTCGACAAGTAGTAGAACCATCCTAGAGGTTCTCAAAGAGGCAGATGCTGATATATTGGCTTTACAAGATGTGAAGGCTGAGGAATCAAAAGGCATGAAGCCTCTATCTGATTTAGCAGCCGCTTTAGGGATGGATTATGTATTTGCTGAGAGCTGGGCTCCTGAGTATGGAAATGCTGTTTTGTCCAAATGGCCAATCAAAAGATGGAAAGTTCAGAAGATTGCTGATGATGATGATTTCAGGTCCTTAATTCTCCTCCTCATCACTCGTTAGGAGAACTTCAATGGGAAATTACCCATGCTCTTTTCTATTTCCTTTTCGTTTTCTATAATCGGTTTGTGTTTCGCCTTCTGGGAAATGGTAGTAATACTTAACTGATGGATCATTCAATTTGGATCGCAGAAACTTGTTGAAAGTCGCAATTGACATGCCAAGGATGGGAGAAGTTAACATCTACTGCACTCAACTTGACCATCTTGATGAGAATTGGAGGATGAGGCAGATTAATTCAATAACAAAATCAGTTGATTGTCCGCACATCTTGATGGGTGGTCTCAATTCTTTGGAGAGATCTGATTACTCACCTGAAAGATGGACCGACATAGTTGAGGCAATCTTCATGCTTGAACAAATCTATTATCTGAACATTTAAACCAAATCTATTGATCATGAAACCACTATGTCGACCATGAGAAGTTAATAAATTCAAAATTTTTCGGATGCAGTACTATGAGAAGATTGGGAAGCCGACTCCAAAGGTGGAAGTGATGAAGTTTTTGAGGGGAAAAGGGTACATAGATTCAAAAGACTATGCAGGAGATTGTGAGCCAGTGGTGATCATGGCCAAAGGCCAAAGTATGAGACACTGCTTATGCTCACGAACCATTTATCTTTGAAATCTACTGAAAAACGTTGCTAATTTCATATGTTTTGCAACACAGATGTGCAGGGAACTTGCAAATACGGCACGAGAGTCGACTATATCTTAGCTTCACATGATTCAACATTTAAATTTGTCCCGGGTTCATACTCGGTTGTTTCGTCGAAAGGTACTTCCGACCACCATATTGTCAAGGCAGAGTTTGTAGGAATAGGACAGAAAGCAAGCAGAGGGCAGAAGGATTTAAAGCAAAGGATTGCTAGGTTGACTCAAACATGTTCTTCGATAGGAATGTCATTGATGCATACTTAGATACTTTTTGTTAGGACTTTTCACTAGAATTGTAAATTTACAGTATACGAAAGTTTATCAGTTTGTTCTGTACTGTTATGGAAAAAGTTTGGATTCATAAAAAAAATTGTAATGGTTACATTATAATTTAAGATTTTCAATTTTGTCCCTATAACTTAAAAATTGGCTTTTTTTTTGTTTTTTTTTTTTGGGATAAAAATTTTAAGGCAGTTTTAATTTGATTGATTTCAAAAGCTTTAATCTAGTTTCTATTATTTTGGTGAAACCATGCAGATGATTCTTAGATTGTTCTTTTTCTTGTGTGTAAACCAACATAAAACGGAAATTAAATTTGACCTTATCAACTTCTATCAATTTTAACTTTTAACTTTGAATTTCATTAAATTGTATCCCATAGACAACTATATATAAAATGGGTTACAATTTTAATTCTTACTCTAGATGTAGTTCAAAGGATTTTTTTTCTTATACATCTTCAATTAATTATAAAACCTATGTAAAATATATAATTGGTAAAATTAGAGAGAAATGCCATTAGAGCTAAATTTTTATGTTGAGTTTTATGAATTTTGACAGTTTTTCAATTGTTAATTTATATATTGGTTGAACTTATTTTTGTTCAAAATTATATCTATTGAAATTAATGAGTTTGGGAAGTTCTTTATATTGTTTTTCGTTAAATTTAGTAAATTGTACATTGGAAATTGGATAAAGTGAAAATTAGAACATTTTTTAAATTTAGGATCTAATTTGATGAAATGGAAAGTCTGAAGTTCAAATTGATACAATTTAATAAGTTTGGGGCTAAAATTGATTTTTAATTTTTTTTGCCATAAACCATAATACAATTTACTTAACTAAAAAAAATATATAAATTTTTAGCTGCATAAATAAAAAAGTATCATGTATTTTTTTTTATAGGAAAATAGATTTCATTAAATCAAAGAGAAGAAACCATACAAGAGTTACAACTTGACCTATCAAAATTGACAAAAGGACCCAACCAAGAGGGGGTGGAATGAATCCATGTCCCACATTAGCCCAAGCCCAAGTAGGAAGTTGATGGCCCACTTGGTTACAAGATCTTAGAATAAAATTAAGAGATTTTTACACAAAAAATCATCTTTGGCCATATATTTTCATAAATGTCCTTGAATTTGATTTTTTTTTAAAAAAAAGTCATTTACTACTTTTTTTAACAGTTTTATCCTTTTTTTCATTTATTTATATCCAATTTTTATATATATTTCACTATTTACGAAGCTACCTTAATGATGGAGAGAGAAAATATATTTAATATAATTTTTTCATTTTTCATTTGGAGAGAGAAAATGTATTTATCGTAATTTTTTTTTTTCAATTTTTCAATTTGGAGAGAGAAAATGCATTTAATGAAAATTTATTTATTTATTTTTATTTATATTGGTTTTTACGTATTAACTTTTTGTTTTTTTTTTACGGATTCATGGTTATTTTAAATATACCTTAGAACATTTATTAGGTATTTGGAAATATTCTAACCAATACATGAAATATATTACAATTTATAAATTAGAGATTGACTCAATGCTTGATATAAATCCCACCATAAACCAATATATGAAATATATCATGGTATATTTTTTTCCCCATTTTTCAATTGGAGAGAGAAAATGTATTTAATGAAATTTATTTTCTATTTATGTTGGTTTTCATATATCAACTTACTGTTTGTTTTTTTTTTTTTTTTATGGGTTCATGGTTATTTCAAATATACCTTATAACATTTTGTTAGGTATTTGGAAACCAATCTATGAAATATACCACAGTTTATAAATTAGAGATTGACTCAATGCTTGACATAAATCACAATATAAAACAATATGTGAAATATACTATGGTATATAAATCTTCATAAATTTCATTTATATCATAGTATATATATCATATATACCATTTAGGTAGTCAAAAATCACAACAATCAAAATTTGTATACACTACAACAAATGTCCCTTTTAATAACATCTTAATATAGCATCTTATAGAAATCATTATTAAATGAAAAGAAATTAAAAGGCGCGCAAGGGAATGAAAAAAAAATTAGGGCACACTTGCGTACCAAATTTCCCTTTTCCACATCGTGCGATCAGTATACTCACTTCTATCGTGCATACCTCTTCCAAATTTCCCTTTTCCAAATTTCCCTCTTCCACACCGTGCGTACCAAATTTCCCTCTTTCCCCATTTCTCGCGTTCTTCTGCCTCCCCCTCTCTCTCGTACATTTTCTCCGATCCTTCACTTCTGTCGTTCTCCTTATTTTCCCTTTTCCACCTCTCTGTCATTCTCCCTATTTTCGTGTTCCTCCATTCGATTTCTCCACCTCTCTGTCGTATGTTTGTCATTTGCCATCTCTCCTTCTTATACTCTATTCATCTGCTCGTCTCTCATCTTCGACTCTGGGAATCTCTCCATCTTATACTCTGTTCATGCACCATCTACACCGTTCGTCCAAGTCTGCCGTCAGCAACTCCACCATTAGTCTAAGTCCTACCGTCTGCAACTCCACCATTTGTCGAAGCACAACTTCTTTATTCTCATTATGTGATTTGTAAAAAGGAACAACTAAAGGGACACACTCTCCTTGAGGTACTCACAAAGCTTCTATTTTTATGTTACTTAAAATTTTCCTTTATGTTTCACAAATTATTTTACTCACAAAGCTTTGTCATTATTTTTTCCAACTTGATGGTGGCTCTATCATTCTTTTTATTTTCATAATCTTGACAATTCGGTGTATTTTGACATGGTATTAGAGCCCAAATCCTAGGGTTTTATACTTCTCAATCTACTGCTTTTGTCAGCTCTCTGCCTCCATCAAAAGGTTGTTAATGGAGGCAGATCCATCTCTGATCTACATTGCTCTACCATATGTACAAATCCAAAGCTTCCCTGCCCATTTTCCAATCGCACGTGCTTTCGTCGTCGACCAGATTGTGTGTTCGAACCTTTATGTGTGCAACTTCGTTCTAGTGTTGGTGTTCAACCATTCAAACTCGATCTGGTCCAAAACTCGATCCTCGATCCAAGTCTTGATCCGGTCTAGAACTCGACCTCGATTCCCCACTCGATGCTCACCTACTTGATACTCACCCACTTGATGCTCCCCCACTCGATGCTCACCCACTTGCTTTTTTTTAATAGGTTTTATCTTTTTTTCCCTCTATATTTATGCTTTATGATTGTTTATGCTACTATTTTTTCCCTCTATTTGTGGTTATTTTAGTGAATCTTTGCTTTGATTAAGGAAAAGTTCAAGTGAAAATGCAATTAATCATTAATGAGAGGATTGAGAAGAAAGACAAAAATCTCATTGAAGAAATTAGAATGCCCAATTTCAATGGCAAAGAGTTGTTCTTTTCCTAAGAGTAGGAGCAATGAGGTATGTAAGCTTATGTTTCATTTTACCATCTGTTGAATTCGTAATACTCTTCTACACTCTCATAAGTCGTTCATTTATTGAGAGAGGTGTTATTATCTTTCCAATATACAAATAGTTATTATTTATACTCTTTTTTGGATTGACAAAGCATCTCCAAGATTATTGGTGATGGGGAATGAGATCCTTCAACATTCTGGTTATTAAAAAAAGGATGATAAAAAAGTAGAATCATATAGAGATATAGAAACTTGTAGGAGTTTCCTGCTTGGAGCTAATGCCTGAGTATTTTACATTGAAAGTAGAAAAAAGTAGAACCATCTGTTGAATTTCTTAATGCTCTTCTACACTCATTGTTTTTTGGATAATATGCAGTTTTTGGTGTCAAATTGAATTAAGAATAGGGAATACTTAGCTCGTCGTAACTTAGATATTTGTGAATTGATTTTAACCATTGTGCCTATCCTTTGTTACTTTGAGTTAAATAATCAACATTGGCTTTCTTTCAAATGATTATTTTATTATAGAATGATTTTATGTTCTTGTTCTCTTAAGGGGTTGTGTTATTTGTCTCTTATTTTGTTAAGCGGTTGTACTTTTGTGTTCTTATTCTATTAAGGGGTTGTATCTTTGTTCTCTTAAGAATTCAGAGAAAGTTATGTTGGTTATTTTTTGCAATTATAGGCTCAAAACTAATGCCTTCTGTTGTTCTTTATGATTGCAATATAACTTGAAGATGGAGTTTATGATTTTTCCTTTAGATTCAAAAGTGGTCTTATAAAATTTCAAGTGTAATATAATGTACCATTTTGGAAGATATCAGGTACAAGTTAGAGTTTTTTCTTTTATATTTTTTGCACGAAGTTGACTTGTAACAAAATCTTTTGTTTGTATGTTTCTCGATTTTACTTGTGTATTTCTTTACAGATTCATTTGACAGGTTGGCTCCCTTCAATGGAGTAAGTAGCAAATGAAAATACAGGGTAAATAAAGTCTATGAAAATATACTTCTAGTTCACTTCATGGCTTTTCAATTTCGTCTATGAAAATATACTTCTAGTTCACTTCATAGTTTTTTTAATTTTATCTTTCATATTAGTTCTCAACGTAAAGTAAAGTCTATGTCCCAAACTCTCATCTACGACCTTCATATCTCATTTAGATGTTGAATTTTTGCAAGACTTGCTTTCGGTCAAGGAGAAATGCTAGGCTTTAATGGAGATGCACATATCACTCAACATATTTGTGTAAGTTTAGTTTTGTATTAGTTTTTGTTCGTAATGTTGAAAATTCTTAATTTTGCATTTAAGTTTGTTGTTGGCTTGACCAAATGTCTAGTGCTAAAGACTTTGACTTTTCTTTAGGTATTGATCTATGGTTTCAAGAATACACATCTTTAAAGTAAGTGTTTGCTTCAATCTTCTTGTTTATGTTAATAACTATGTAAACCCTTGATATTATAGGTTTATTGAATTGAAGGTAAAGGTCGTGATTTCTCTATTTTTGAACTTTGGTATACTCTTTAGTTGCATGCAGTATTTTTTACCCCTCATAATTGTGTTTTACAATTTTAGTTTTACATCATGTTCCACACTCTATTGTAGAAAAATATTGTCACATTTGATGAATGAGTTTTGAGTTTGATGGTAAATATATGTTCTTTTTGTAGAGGGATAAAAGACTTCTTAGATTTTTTGATGTAAATACTAATAGTTGCATCATTTTAAAAAGATGGAGACTAAATGATACTTATGTATCTTGAGGAAACTAGAAAGTTGGGGTTTTGCATTGTTTTTTTCTTTATCTTAATGTAATTTGTACAACATGTCGACCCCACAAAAAAGATGGTTATTTTTATGGAATGTTGTATTGATTAAAGCATCCTATTACGAGCGATATTTATACTACTGAAAAATTATTTTGATTTAAATGTGCTTACATACAATATTAAAGATTTATATGATTATGGTTGATTTTATAACTTCATTTGTAATAATTTGTTACTGATATAAAGTGTTATGTAAACTAAAACAATTTGATCAAAATCGACTATCAAGGCGAGATTCAAAATGCAATATGGTTTTTATAGCAATTTTTTATGATTGTAAAAACTGCAATCAAAATTCAATTATAGCATTTAATGTTATGTAAACTTTCTAGAGCATTAAAATTATGTGATAAAAATGAATATTTTATAGCTTTTTTCATAGCATTGAAAAAATGTTATAGAAAGTCAAAGACTTTCAATAACGTCGGCACAATAACATGTCTAAAATACTATAGAAAGTTTTTTATAGCGTTTTTTACCGCTATAAAAAATGCTATAGAAATTCTTTTATAACGTTTTTTTACCGTTATAAAAAACGCTATAAAAGACATTCTATAGAGTTCTTGGCTAACGCTATGAAATGTTTTCATAACATTAAATATGTGCTATCAAAATTGATTTTTTACAGCGTTAAAAAAACGCTATGGAAAGTCAGGGACTTTTAGTAACATGGGCTACGACAACATGTTTTTTTAAAGCTATCGAATGTAATATTTGTTGTAGTGATATATCATAGTATATGAAGTATAAATAAAAAAAAGTTATCGTTTATATCAAATAAACGAATACATATATTGCAGTATTTATCAAATTTCCTATCAAAGCTAAAAAAAAGAAAAGATACAAATGCGTCAAAGTATATATAAAAAATATGAAAAATAAAACTAAAAGAGAAAAAGAGGGAGGAGGAAGAAAAGGGAAAGGAGAAAGGAGAGGAAGGGAGAAGGAGAAAAGAGAGAAGATGAAGAAATGATCTTGAAGCATGGGAAGAGAGAATATATGCACGTGAGAGAATATATATATATAATGTAGTTGAAGGTTAAATTATAAATAACTACCAAAATAGAGACCAATAGATCTTTTTGGTTAAAAAAAAATGAAATGTTAAATATGAACCTATTTATAAGGTCTTACGTAGAAACCCCTGAAACTCATTGTATTGGTCTTCCTCATCCACGTTTTAATCTCATCAACAATCACTCCCACTCCTGACGTCATGCCCTAGTCTTCATTAATAGCGTGCACCAGAAGTTGGGCATCCAACTCCACCTGAAGAGATGAAGGAAGAAGATGATTCGCCATCTTCAAATCGAACAAGAGGGCCATAGCTTCGACCTCCAACGCCCGAATCCTATTCGGTATACACTCAGTAGCCGCAAGCACCCCCTCTCCCTTGGAGTCTCGAATAATTGCTCCCACACTGACCCTTTACGATTCAGGCCGGCACGAAGCGTCGGTGTTAAGCTTAAATATTCCACACGACAGCGGCAACCAGACCGATTGATGGATAATGCCAGTCCGATTACCATTTGTCATAGAGGTCGGGATAGCAGAAGATGACTTAGCTTCCTTAAATTCATTGATGTAAGGCAGCACCCATTCAGCCTTGATCGAAACATCGACAATCTGAGTTTGCCGAGATTCGCTATTTCTATCCATCCACAAAGCCCAACATCCAACACTGAAAATTTCCAGATTCAACCCACTCCCCTCCATAGCCAACGGAACCAGGACGCCGTTTAAAGGCACCGCTTAGGCCAATGTTGGTAGAAACTCAGGTACAAGATAATTCCATAATTGCTTTGCTCTTTCACAAGTAAGAAAAATATGATCTCTTGTTTCATAATGTTTACTACATAATGCACACCACAGATTTGAGTGAACTGTTCAGATGCACTAGTTCTGATTGGTGGGTAGGATTTTATGAAGCAAACGTCACATAAAAATTTTGATCTTATTAGGAATCGAAAGCTTCCGTAACCTCTTCCACCACCAAAGTCAATCCCCATTTGTTGAGCTAGAAGCTTCAACATTATGATTGATAAAAAGCTTATAAGCGCTCTTGGTGGTAAACACCCCATCTCTTGAATAATGCCAAATCCAATCATCCGTGCGATCTGTCTGACAAATAAGGATAAATAAGATTACCTCCACATCATTGGCACATAAAATTTCATTCAATTTGTCGAGTGCCACCTTCCTTCATTGATCAAGTGACTTACCTTTAACTCCACCCTCGTTCGCCAGAATAGTAACGGGGCAAAAGAGATGTTCACAAGGTAACCATGGTGATCTAAAAGCCAAAGTGTCTTCTTCGTTCCCAATTCTTCTCCTAATAACCTTCCTCATAAATTTCCAAGACATTGGATGTGGATAATATTTACCCTTAAAAGGACGAGCAGCCAAAGAATGAGGATTCAAAAACAATCTTCACACCTGTTAGCTATAAGAGCTTTGTTAAAACCTACAGGTTTCTGAATATCAAACCACCTCTTTCCTTTCGGATAACACATCTTCTCCCATCTCATCTAATGAATTTTATATTTTTGCTGAGACGATCCCCACCAGAAACGAGCCATATAACGGGACAAATCATCACAAAGAGTCAAAGGGAGCCTTACACAAGACATTGCATAAATGGCAATCATCTGGGCAACAATCTTGATAAGTACTTCCTTCCCTCCCACGAAAAAGTAACTCCCATTCCAACCCGCTAGCACTTTTGCATCATTTCCTTAATATAGTTTAAATCCTCATAATCCACGTTATGACTAAAAAGGATTGAAGATTTAGAATAATTAACACATTGGCCAAATGCATCTTCGTAACGCTTTAGAATGTCTTTAATCACACCTCTTCTAGCAGAAGCTATTGGGATTGATGTCCTAAATCTCGTGGTCTTGTAGTTTGTAATTGTATTTGTACAAACATTTTATTTATCTAATAAAATAAGAGATATTTTATTCCATATTTGGTTGTATTAACAAAAAAACCAATAAACTAAGATACGAGATTATCTAATGTAACTTAAATATGTATGTGGGGGACATACAAGTAGATCATGTTTAAGTGATAACCTGAACGGTTTATAGTAGATGAATAAAACTGAGTACCTTAGTTTGGTGACACTACCGATAAAGCTTGCTTTATAGTTATTACAATTGTTGTAAAATGCTACAAATGATCTGATTTTAGTAATTCATATGGAGACATGTGAGTGGAGTATCCTATACAAAGAGTTTGTATAAGACCGGACCACGAAGTTGATAATCTCTCTTTATAACACCATTGCTAGAAGAGACATACGTTTCATCAAGATGACCATAGGTGACTTGACCTGAATCCTGAGTGAGTTGTGAATTCCTGCCTATAAAGGCAATCCTTTAATCTATATGGGTGAGAGTGATCAGATTTGCTGACTCAATAAGCCTACAATTTTGGGGATTCATCTGATTGGGGCGCAGAGAACGCAGTTACACAAATTCACTCCTTCCCTACTTTTAGGGTAAATAGAGAAATTACTCCCTTAAGAGTTGATTCCAGGACTTGAACAATGTGGTGTCACACCCTCTCCAGGCTTGAGAAGGGTTCGATTATAGTTAGACTAGAACTAATTATTCATTAGAGGGATCGGTGATACTTAAGGAGTTAAATGTAACTATAGGGTAAAACGATAATTTTGGCCCAGCTATACTTACGAACAATTTGTGAAGGGTTAATGTTGATTGGTTATCCAATGGACACAAAAGTATATCTATAGTGCAAAGAGTGCCATTGTCGGTCTTTAGTGGAATGACTATTTGAAGGTTGATTAATTTAATTAAAAAGTTTAATTAATTAATCAATTATCATTGGAGCTTCAATTTATAGGTCCATAACGTCCCCTCATTAAGCTCAATTAGGATTAATGAAAATCTAATTAATTTTGGATTAATTTGAATTGTTTAAATTAATTAAAGAGAATTATTTATATGAGATATAATGTATATGATGTATTATAATATAAAGTTTTAATGAGATAAATAAATATTTGAATATGATTTAAATATTAGTTATATGAATAAATTCATATAAAAACTATACGTTAAAATTAATATGAATGTGATTCATATTGATATTATAGGTTAATTGAGAGATTGATTGTAATATAATATAAACTATGAGTTATATGTTATATATGATATAACATGGTTATTTATCATAATAAAGTTGGTTATTATTTGAAAATAAAATTATGAATTATGAATTTTTATTTTTTAAATAATAAAAAGGAGGGAGTTATTTTTTAAATAACAACCCATTCCCCTTTGATCTATTAACTTATTTACGTTTTGATAGTGGGTGGGAGATTCATCGTCTTCTCTCTTGTTTTCTGGCTCCAAGATTCCTCTTTGTGAAAATTGTGGTTTCTCTCAAGCAAAGAAAACCTTTCTCCCGTTCTTCCCAGAATTAATTAAGAGTGAACCCACAACTCCACCTCGTTTCTTATCCTAGAGAATGGGAAGCCCTCGTGACGGTGCCTAAAAGAAATCTCATTTTGTTGGGTTCAGATTGTTGTGTTCGTGTGAAGAGTTCATGACATTGCTGTGAATGGAGAGGAAACGTGAAGACTTGGTTCATCAAGGGTAAGTCTTCCAATTCCCCATTTCCTCTAAATTTCACAATAAACTGTATGCTTAATTAGGTGTTGTGTAATGACCCAAATTTGAACGCATACAGGAAATTAAATGTCAAATAATAAGCAGGACGAAATTTTATTTAAAGGGGTAGAAATTTAGAAGAAGAAAAAAATAATAATTATGAATAATTGGAAATTGAAAATTTATTGGATTAATTGAAAATTTATTCATTATTAAAAAATAATGAATAAGAGAGCAGAATCAGGGAGGATTAATTGGAAGTTGGACGCTAGCTAATTCAGGAGACAACGGGCAGTAGATAACTTCTTTTTGGACACTACTCATTGGAAGAATTGGAGGTGAATTAATTACCCATATACTCTTAAAATTTGAAAAAGAGGAAGTAGAATCCACAAGCAGTGAAGGCAACCACGCGTGAAAACTAGCGAGATTGGAGAGAACATTGGAGAGACGAGATTGGAGAGAACATTGGAGAGAGCGAGAGTAAAGAGAGCGAGATTCTTAGCGAGACAGTAGGAAAGAGCGAGAGCGAGAGTGCGACCAGCGACAACGAGAGCGAGAGCGGAGTCGCGAGAGCCAAACCAACGAGAAAGTTGGAGAGAGCGAGATTTCAAGAACAAAAAGAGCGAGATTTGGACAGAAGCGTGGATTATGCGTTGAATTTGGCCACGATCTTATAGATTATTCATAGAAAACCCTAAAATTGAATACAAACAAAGAATGATGATGTAAGGGCAAACGTTAGCCAAGATTAGGTGTCTTATTGAGAGGAATCCTTAAACCCTAAGTAATTCTAAAGAAGCCACCTGTAGGATGATTTGTCACACTGAGAAGAGCTAAAAACTACTATAAATAGGACCCTTTGCCGAAGATTTAACCCATTCTCAAACAAATCTCAGTAACAAAAAATCGTGTGAAAAAGTAAGTGTGAGTGAGGAAGTTCTGTGAGATTAAAAGAGAAAAGCTCGGGTAAGGTGCTGCCCAAATTTTTTCTTTTGATTTAAAAAGGGAAAGCTCTACCGATCAAATCATAAAGAATAATAAGGAATAATTAGATCATAGTCAAGGTAAGTAGTTTATCTCACCCTCTCTTTAAGTGTTCTATGGTAGTGTACCTTTATTATTTTGCATGATTATGTTAATTGTTATATTGCATTACAAGTTTAGAACACGTTTCTCTACAAGGGACCCCATGCATTATGTTTGTTCACGATTACGTTAAAATCAAGTTTTAATTAGGTGTAAGTTATACTTCCAATCTAATCTTACGTTTATGTTAATGGTTGATGTTGGATGCGACTCTGGCCCTACTGACTGCATGACCCGCTAATCATCAGATGGGTTAGTTTCCGCTTAAGTCCTCATCTTCCTATCAGGGCGGAGAAATTTATGCTTCCAGGGCTGGTAGAGCATGTATGGTTGCACCCCTCCAGTCCTAATCTTACATTATGTTTATGCTAGGACTAGCAGGGTATGTATGGTTGCACCCCTCTAGTCCAATATTACGTTTATGCTAATGTTGGATGCGACTTTGTTCTATTGACTGCATGACCCGCTAATCATCAGATGGGTTAGTTTTCGCTTAGGTCCTCATCTTCCTATCAGGGCGGAGAGATTTATGTTGGAAGCATAACCGACCACCACATGTTATTATACGTTTTCGGTCCCGATCATATGTTTTCATGACATGTTGCTTGTGATTATGCATTTGGTCACTACCTTACGTGAGAACTACTTACTGGGTATATTATATACTCATCCTATATTTTTACAAACTTTGTAGGTAAGGACACAACATAGATGGCAGAATTGGACGTCGCTCAAATGGCCAACCATCAAACTCACTATTATAGGCATATGCATTTTGTACCACCATACTAATGTTTTATGGATCTTGATGTTTTGATAAATAAACTTTTTATATAGTCTTTCTATCTAATTAATAAAATTTAGATATGTTCTTTGAAATTTTCACCAGAACTAATCTCATGATAGAAAAGTCTAAGTATGCATGTCGTAGTGGTCGAATCATAATGTGTAAGGATCCAGGCGTTACATGTTGTTTATCAAGTTTCCGTCTCTATATTATTGTGGTTTTGTAAAATGTAAAATAAAGACACGATGTTTCTACTATGGGTATTCACATATCCTTCAATTGGTATCAAAGCGCTGGTTGAGTCTCTATTTTTCATTTTCGAACCTCAAATTCAGAATTAATGGGTGAGTGTTTAGATCCTACATAGTGATGTATATTCTAGATTTTTGCAATTTTGATGTTTGCGAAATTGGCTTAGTTTTTACCACTTTTATGAAAGTTTGTAAGGGCCCGTTATTTTTAGGCATAATTATTGTATTGCAATTGTTAGATTTTATGCCCTGGTAGATAGTAAATGTAGCATTTGACCGATCATTAATAAAGTATTATTAATGTTTATTACAATAAATAATTATTGGTTATCTTGTATTTATCTTGCCTAAATAATCCTAGTCCAATAAACTAACATCCTAATCTATTATATGAGTCTCGAACTATATGTGGAGACATACGGGGATTAGTGTTTAAGGTACTGTGGATAAATTTGAGTACCTTATCCTGGTGACACTATGGATACAACTCACTTTGTATTTGATACAAATGCAATGATCCAACGTATTTGGGTAGTGGACATACAAGAGGGGGTATTGTAACGACCCGAACCCCTAGGACCTAGGTAAGGTCGTTACTAAAATAAATGCATGCAAAGAATTTAAAACGATGCTCAGTCATTTGAAATAAATGCTAATTAAAAACAAGAGAAATTCAAAAGACATTTATTAAATGCAATTGTTAAAAACAATAATAGGGTATCCATAAATCATAAAGGTTAATAAGTACATATGAAAAATAATTCTTAATAATAAGTTTCAAACATCAAAACTAATCATTAAGGGAAACATGAAAAGAACTCTAAATCTCATGATGCGGAAGCGTAAAAAAAACTAGTCCCAGTGGCTCGATCATGAATTCCGCTGCGCCATCACCGGTGCATCTCTACCCTTACCTGAAACATCAACATAAGAAAGAGTGAGTATAAAATACTCAGTAAGTAACCCCACCATTGGGGTCAGGCTAGACATTTATGTCCTCTAGATACCCACATATGGCACATAAATACATGTAATATATAAGAGACTGAGTCATACCCTATTGTAGTTAAGTATGTCCACAAAACTGGTGAATCCCGAAGGAAACACAAAACTGGTGAATCCCGAAGGAAACACAAAACTGGTGAATCCCGAAGGAAACACAAACTGGTGAATCCCGAAGGAAACACAAACTGGTGAATTCCGAAGAAAACACAAACTGGTGAGCATCTAACTAATCAATAAGGATATTCATACAGTCTTAACGTGCTAAGATTCAACATTGTATAGTTCTAAAGCATACATAACAATCCTTAATACCATGTCTACATCACATACTCATATTTCTTAACAACATATTATACATCATCCATGCCTAACTTACATCATAAATCCACAACATGCAAGTATGGCTCAACACCAGTAGATCAGACAACGACATATGAAAACACATACTATCACATACTAACGATCAAGTACTTAAGTGTGTATGTAAACAATTCAGAATTCGTGCTAGAACATATTTTGATTCAGGTCATACTGTCAATCAATATGCTAACATTTACCATAACATACGCTTATCATGCTAGCATACAACTAAAGCCTGGCCCGTGGGCAGTTCCAGTAGTAAGATTACTTACCTCGAAATCCAATTCCGATTTTTAATCCAAGCTAATGATCTCCAACCAAAAACCCCTGAACTAAGTCCCCTAATACAGAACATAACACAAATTTTAAATTCTTGGAACCAAGATCCATACATACAAATTAAATTTTGGGATCACCAATGAACTTACCCAACGAAACTTGATCAACCAACACTCGTGAGATTTCGACTCAAAATTTCCTCTTAGCAAATTTTAGAACCTAAAGGACGACGACTTGGAACCTTCGAGAAACTAAAACCAAACTATCCATTAGTCCAACAACCAAAAGTGCCTAACAATCAACAATAAGGGTCACAACGCTTACCAAAAATACTTGCCGAACGAACTCGAATTCGCTAAACAGCATGCTGCGCACTCCGAAGTACTCCAATCTTGGATCTGGATTCCAAATATAGAGATAATAAATTTTTAACCCAAAATCCAAATGGGTAATCAAACTAGATCAACCAAAATCTTGCTAAAAAATAATCAATCGCTTACTCAAAGCACAAGTCTAGTGGTGTAGGCGGGTCCTGGCGATGAACAGGGCTGGCGGCGCTGGAGACAGCCGGCAGCGACGCGGTGGGAGGCGGAGGAGAGACTCGGCTCGAATCTGGGCGGCGGAGAGCAGCAGCTCAAATCTGGGCGAACTGAGAGCATGTCTGACCGGCGGGATCTGGCCAACCGGAACCCACGAACGGCGGCGAGGAAGTGCGGGAGGGGGGGGGGGAGGGGGCTGCGTGAGTGAGGGAGAAGGTGAAGGGGGGTCTTTTTTATTTTTAAAAAAATACTAATAATAATGATGATGATGATGATGATAATAATAATAAATAATAATAATAATAATAATAATAATAATAATAATAATAAAAAAAAAAGAAAAATAGTATAACTCAAATTAGATCCTTTCCTTAACCCATTTTATACTATTTAATTTCTTCGCTTTTTTCAAAAATAATTAATTCCTGCCATAACTTTTCAAATTGAATAATTTTTGAATAAATTCCATGACAACACTTAAATCCTCACATTTATACTTTAAATTCAGAATTCCAAACATGCCCTTCAACTAAGGACAATTACTGAAAAGGGAAAAGTTTTACATTATTAATAAATAAATAAAAAGGTGTGGGATGTTATAGGTATCATATACAATGAGTCTGTATAAGACTGAACCGCGAAATAATAACCGCTAGATGTAACACCATTGACTAGGTAGGTTTCTATTTCACTAGGATGACCTAGGCAACTCAGTCTTAATCCTGAGTGAGTTATGGACTCCTGTTCATGAGAGATTATCCTTTGATATGTATGAGTGAGAGTGGTTAGTTTTCTGACTCAATAAGCGTACCATTTTGGGGACAAGATCGAGTGAGGAGCTGGGAACATAATTTCACGAGATGGAATTCACCCTTTCTTGACCTTAGGGTTAGTAGATGAGTGTTCTCTTAAGTGGTGTCACCGAATCTTGAACAGAGGGCCCTATCCTCGTGCTGGCCTGAGAGGGGTATCTATTTAATGGTAGGACCATAAACATGTTGTTCATTATAGGAGCACGGGTACTTAAGGATATAGAGGTGACCTAGGGGTGAAATGGTAATTTGACCTAACTGGCGTTACGAACACTCGTGAAGGACAAACTTGTTGTTATTGGTTGATATCTGTGGACATAGAAATATATTTGCAATGAGAAAAGTGCAACTGTGGGTCTATAGTGGAGTGTATCCACAGTTAATAATATTGATTAACTTGGTTAATGAGTTTAGCCAATTAATCTCATTGTAGGTCTATCAGGTCCCACTAGTAGCTCATAAAGAGTATTGAGGTAATTATAGTAATTTGAAATATTCAAATTTACTAAAGGAAATCATTATAATGTATGGAGATACATTATAATATAAAGTTTATATTTTAATTAAACTTTATAATATAAATCTATTTTGAATTTGATTAAAAAATTAATGTAAGGGAGGATTAAATATTTGAAGGAGTTCAAATATTAATTTTAATATGAAATGAGTTCATATTAAAACTATAGGTTAAAATTACTATGCATTGAATGCACATTAAAATTATAGGATATAAGAAAGATAATTGAATGTGATTCAATTATAGGATTAAATTAAATATATGCTATTTAATTTAATGATTAATTAATTGGAGAATTAAGTTATTTTATTTTATTAAATAAATTAAATAAAAACCATGGGTTATGTGGGAGATGTTCATTTAAATGTGATTTAAATGGAATAGTTATTTAATATTGATTTAATTGATTGATTAATTAATTAATTATTTATTTATTTATTTTAAATTTATTTAAATTAAATTGATGATCAGTTAAAGTAACTGATATCTCATATGTGGAAGGTTGAACTTGGTCTTCTTTCTCCCTAACCAAATGGCACACGTCGAGGGAATTTTTTTATTTATTCTTCCTTCATTATTGGCATGAAGACGGTGGACCTAAAAAGGGATCGACTCTGAGTTTTTTATTCTCCCAGTGGTTTTTCTCTCTGAAAAAAAAAAAAAGAAGTTTTTTCCTTCTAAGAAAAGACTCCTACAAGTATTCTACTTTCAATCCTAAGAGAATACCGATGAAACCAATGTGGTGGTGTTGTTTGGTGCATTGTTAAGAAGAGTTGATGAAGCCCTCCAGAGTCACAATGTAGTTTGTTTCACAGTTCCTATTCTTTGTAGGTTTGTTCAAATTTTTTTCAATATACTGTAGCCTATGTTTTACAGTAGATTTACCTGATTAGAATACTGTAAAATTTGTCAACATATGAATATTTTATTTGTTAATTAAAAATGAGGTTTGGTTCTCTGATCATCTTCCACTGCGTAGGGCCTTAAACCCTACAATTGGTATCAGAGATAACTCAATTTTTAATTCTTGATTAAAATTTGTGTTGGTTTAAGGTGGGATTGTTGCAGTATGAATGTTAATTTGCTGTGAACTGGAGGTTAATTGTCTTTAGATTTACATGTTTTGATTTGATCATTTGTAAATGTCCCTGCGTTTTTTGGGTGTGATTTCATGTAAACCGAGTCTCTGTAAGTTCATGTCTAAGAATAGGATTGAAATTGATGAAGTTCGGGACCAAATTTGGCCAAAAATGGTGAAAACGGGAAATCGAGGGATCGCATAGAGGCACGGTTAAATTGTTTCTTGATCAATTAGTTGATTGGCCCCAGTGGTTTGACCGGTTCTTGGTTGGTTCAACGTTTTTTTTTTGCCTGATTCGAGCGGTTTTGACCTAGTTTGAGCGATTCCAGCACGATTCAAGTGATTTTGGTCCCGTTTTGGAGCGCATGAAGACTTTATAGGATAGACTTTCATGAAATTAATGAAATTTTATTATTTATTTCATCCTAGGGGCCAATTAACCGGTTCATATGCATGCTTTATGGATGTCATTTAGATATGATCCCACCTTAGTTAAGCATGTTCATGCATAATTTATATTATAAGAGAGATAATATATGGTTTTATACACGATGATTTAATTTCATGAGTTATTTAATGTAATTGTTATCTTAAATTAATGAAATTAATAAAGCATGTAGCATGACATTACTTAGTTTAAATATAAAAGTTATATTTAATTGAATGTCTTGAGCATGCTTGTTTGATTTTCATGATTGACTTTAATATAAAGTGTTATGTTAATAAAATTATGAAAATCAAAGGTGCATTGAGCATGAAACATCCATTTTATAAATATAAATGTTATATTTTCATGCAATGCATATAGTATTGATTATTTAATTAATTAGAATATGATTGTTAAATAAATTAAACTATAGAGAGCATGGTTATAGGGATAATCATTTAAAATTTGAAAATAGTTTTAAAATTAATGATTAGAAACCGTCAATCTATAATCAAGAATTACATCCAAATATAGGATCACAAGATAGTTAATTAATTTTAAAATTATTTAAAATTAATTAAACCTAAGATCACTTTAATTCTAACAGGATTAGAATTATTTCTTACTTAATTTTAAAATAGCTTTAATGAACTAAATAGGAAAAACATTACTATGATTATAAAGGATCTCTACTGGTTAGGTTCTGTCTCATTACTATGATTATAAGGGATCTCTACCGGTTAGGTTCTGTCTAGGTTGGAGGTATTTAAGTTCGGTTTACGGAACACCTCCTACCTGAAAATTGATTTGGAACTTGAGTTGAATTAATCATAGTTTAATGTTAGCATGCAATGTCACTAGGTTAATTAAAGGAGTTTAATTTGTTGGGTTGTATGTCCTAAAACTCACAATTTGTAAAACTAAACATATTCTATTTGCAATAAAGAAGTTATTGAGGTTCATTCAATAAAACTATTATAAGTAAATTACACTTGTAAAAACTAAATCCAATAAACTAAGATCCATGACTATTACATGAGTACTTGGACTTTATGTGGAGACATAAGAGTGGATCAAGTTCGAATAAATAGCAAAACAGTCCATAGTATACGAATAAGGCTGGGTACCTTATTTTAGAAATACTATTGGATGTGACCCACTTTGTATTTAGTACAAACGATATGATCTTGAATCGTTCATGTGGAGACATATGGGTGGGGGTATCTTACACAAAAAATTTGTATAAGATCGGATCGAGAAATAAGTTACTCTTACTTTATAACATTATTTATTGTTTAAGACTGACTATTTCAAAGCAACGACTTGGGTAACTTGACTTTAATGTTGAGCTAACTATGAACTCCTATTTATTCAGGATTATCCTTAGATTTCTATGGGTGAGAGTTGACTCAATAACGCCGGCTCAATAAGCCTCTCATTTCAAGGGTAAGACCCGGTAGATAGCTGGGGACATAGAGTGCAAGATGAAATTTACTCCTACCCATTTTAAAGGATAGTAGAGAGGTTGTTCCCTTAAGTACTGATTTCGAATCTTGAACAAGGGGCTCCACCCTCTTATTTGCTCGAGAGGGACTTGGTATGGTGATTGGATCACAAACCAATTGTTCATTAGAGGATTAGTAAGATTTAAGGAACAAGATATAATTTTGGGGGTAAAACAACTTTTGACCTAGCCGTTATTACGAACAACCTGTGAAGGGTTGACTTACTGATTATGGTTATATCAAGTGGACAAAAATATATTTTCAGTGAGGGAGTGCAACTACTGGACTTTAGTAGAATGTCCCGGTAGTTAACGAATATTGATTAATTGAATTTAAAGAGTTTAGCCAATCAAATTCGGATCGTCGGAGCCCTTGCTCTGTAGGTCCATTAGGTCCTGTTACTAGCTCACAAACAGACTAAACCTTAAAATAGCGTGATGAGAGATTTTGAAACATTCGAATTCGAATTTAGGGAATCAATAATTATATAAGATATAATTAAACATTTAATTATCGAATCAAACGATATTGGAGAATTAGAAAAATATTTAAATATGATTTAAATATTATATACATGAATAGGGATCTTGTTTAGAATTGATGTGTTCAATTAATTTAATATTTGATATTAAATTATTTAATTAATTATTAAGAATTAATTTTATACAAAATTAGTTATGAAAATTAATTTTTGTTTAAAAATTAAGGAATTTTATATAATATGAATTATTGAATTAATATTTTATAAAATTGTTTTTCTTTTTAATTTTTTAAATTGATTTTTTTGTTAAAAATCAATTTAAAATTAAAGAAAAATACAAAGTGGGTTTTTCCCAACTTGAACACTCACAATTCCACTCTCTTATAGTGGTTTTAGGTGTCAAGCCATGAGCAAGTAGATGGCATGCTAAATTTGATCAAAATCAAATTCTTTCTGGCTAAATTGATTTTATGCATATGAAAAATTAAAGAGAAAATGGGTTTTCTCCAACAATTATCTAAAAACCAGAAGAAAAAAAAAACCTCTAAATTCCCTAAATTGAAGCTCATTTTGGATTCCATCCTCCAATCTAAGGGTTTAGAGAATGGTAGGGAAGATCAAGTGATCATCTACAACTTACTAGAGAGGAAATTTGTGCTGGATTTGAAGGATTGAAGAGTTCAACAAAGGTATAACTTCAAAACCCTATTTTTCTCTTATTGAACTTGCATGCTTCTTTGCCAAAATTGATGGAATTAGAGTGCTTAAAATCCTAATTGCTTTCAAATGTTGAATGTCAACACCATCATAATTCACCTAGAACATAGGAAAAAGACCTTGGTTATAATACGCATAGACTTAGATAGATTGACTTAGTCGGATTTATTTAAGTTAAATAACCCTAAAATACGATAGACACTTTAGTGGGAGAAAAATTACAAAATGAGATCTTTATATCAAGTTTTGCTTCTACATTCTTATATTCACACCTGAGATCCATGCTCGGCTTTGTGTCGCCTTGGGCGCGTCTTCTCTTCAGAAAGTGTTTGCATGGGTCAATAATAAGGTGAATGGGGAAAATGTCCATAGTAAGTGAAAGCAGAATGTGTGTCAATGTATCCTTTGGTCTCCACTCCTAGGTCGCATCGTGAGATTCTTATGATTCGCTTGTATGTCTTCCTGAAGCGACCATCCCTTCAGAGGGTCTGATCATAGGTTTCGGAACACTGTGTACTTCTGAAAAGGATAGAGTCACTTAGGTTAATTACCAGCAGTTGTCTTTCCTAACGATAACCTGTTGGTGCATACCTTTGGGATTTGAAAGTGGGAGGGTTACACTTACGGGGATGAGTTAAGAGTTAACAAATTCTTGACCGAACAACGGTGGCTAATACCTATAGGAATATGAGTTATTCTGGCATTAGAGTTAGTTGAGAATTGTCTCATTTCAGGGGAGGAATAGCTGATTACCCTTCGGTGGCTGTTGCTCTAAACTTCTGAAGCATCGTTGTAAAAACTAAATAAATAGTTTATTAAGATTTCTATGATTTCTTGTTTTTGCTAAATGATTGGATTCCTTGCAATTTGTTTGCTTGTGTGATGGGTTAAGGCAAAAATAACAGTACAACCATTATTTGTTTAATTTCAGTAATGTCTTCCTCAATTATCGCATTACTTAAAAATGAAAAGTTAATCGGCAAAAATTATTCTAAGTGGAAACCAACTTGAATATGATTCTAATTATTGACGATCTGCGGTTCGTCTTATTAGAGGAATGTCCTCCAGTCCCTACTCGTAACGCATCACAGGGTACGAGGGATTCTTATGACCGATGGATAAAGGCCAACGAAAAGGCCCGTGCCTACATCTTGGCAAGCTTAACTGAAGTCTTGTACAAGAAGCATGAGACCATGGAAACAACAAGGGAGATTATGGAATCTCTATGGGAGATGTCGTTAAGTCAAGGCATGAAGTAAGTCTAGAGACAAAGTTGTTCGAGAGAGCAATTTAACTATTGAACGCATTAAGTCAAGGCATGAAGTAAGTCTAGAGACAAAGTTGCTCACGTCTCTTGCCTATTCTTTATGACCAATGCATGCACCCTAGAGATAGAATTACATATGGCCTTCGCATCGAGAGATGCTGAATGATAGCTGGTAGAAATACAAGCTATTGTAGCCTTTTATTTAGAATTATGAGGGCTAACAAGCAGAATATATGGTGATAATACTAAGAATTCATGTGAAAAGTGAGCTTGCGTCGATCAGTACTGAAAATCTCGGCTAACCCAATATTATGCGTTATTCAGCGTCGACATGTCTATTTTTGTAGCTATCACAGGAGTTGATCGCATGCGTTCATCGTATGGATGTTGTGGCTATTGATCGCATGCGTTCATCGCATGGATGTTGCGGCTATTGATCGCATGCGTTCGTCGCATGGATGTTGCGGCTATTGATCACATGCGCTCATCGCATGTGTGTTGCGGCTATTGATCGCATGCGCTCATCGCATGGATGTTGCGGCTACAGAGTAATAACCATGATAGAAGGGTGATTGCAAGGTTGATGGAATGTGATGGTACTTCGGAAAACAAGCATGAACACATACCTTGGGAGTACCAAAAAGATGATGTTGACATTTCACCTACCGCGCCAAAAGTGGAAGTGATTCAGAGTAGGACCATCAATGCTGTTGGCGATTGAGCTCTATAAATAGAGCCTTAGAGCCCAAATTCAAAACATCCAAGCTTCTGCCTTAAGGCAGATCCTTGTGATCACAGATTAGCGTGAGAAGACATTCTTTGAGAGTTCTTCATTTCTTCAACCCATTCTGAGTGACGACCGGTGCTTTGCCGGAGATAGATCTCGAGAGAGACTACTCCACCGCCCATCCATGGCTTCACCGGCAGCCTTGACATACATCTGATGGAAGCAAGAGATTGCCTATATCTAGCCTTCCATCTCTCTTCTTATCTTTGTATTGTATTACATTTTGGCTTAAGACATTAATACATTGTGTAATCAATGCATCTCTTTATTTTCCTTCGACACCATCTTCATTATCTTCTTCTTTATCATCCCTTACTTTCATTGCAACGAACTAAGTAAGATTACAAGTGCTATCGCATACTTAATCATGTGGCATAGAGATATGAAGCATGTAGCAAACCACCGAGAAGTGTGCATTGCGTAAGTATAGTGAGTTAATCCTCTTTGCTTAGTGTGAGGCTGTAGCAACGCTTGTCTATAAATGGTCACAATGCTTGTCTATGAGCTGATCAGCGGCGACTAACTGCCCGAGAGGGTAAGTAGTGGAACTCACTAAGCAAAGTAAGCAGTGTTTCTAGAGATAGGAATAAACTTATGTTCAACACAACCATGCGTTATAGAGATATAAGCATGCGGCTGACCACCGAGAGGTGTAGACGCGTTAGTGTGGCGAGTTGGGATTACCCTTGCGATTAAACTTAATGATGCGGTGAATTTATCCTCTCCACCATTTATCTATTTTTCCATGCATCTTATTACGCGTTAACAGTTATCGCGTCTCTACCAATTCTCATAGTCATACTTCCATTGCTTAATCTGTTTAGTTAGGAGTAGGAGTAGCGCATAGTCTTTTAACTCCCTTATTCTTTTATTCATTTTCGCAAACGTATTGCTTCGCAACATTTAGTTACAAGTCCCTGAGTTCGACCTCGGATCATCTCGAAAAACTTGCGTTCTCGTTATACTTGGCGAGAAGGCAAGAAAACTTGTGGCAGGAACGCATGGTCATCGCATATATTCTTAAACGCATATTGTATATTTCTTAGTCCAACGCATGACCATCGACGCATGGAGATCAACGCATATCATAAGATGCACGCATATTTACTCTCCATTTTCCACCCATCACTAAACTTATCATGAACTAAAGAATAGAATTTCCAACGCATAGCACATACATTTATATTGTAAACAAGCATCTACACCATCTTCATTTCATCTCTATTGTGCTCATCTAGGCTTGCTATTTCTGCTAGAATCAGGATCACTTCGTTTGTAGCATCTTTACAACAAATTGTAACAACTACAGAGTAGGCCGCATCCGATAGTGTTGGCAAAATAAGACACTCAATTTTATTCATATACTATAGACCGTTTTGGCTATTTACTCGAACTTGATCCATCTTTATGTCTCTACATAAAATTCAAGTATTCGTATAATAACCATGAACCTTAGTTTATTGGATTTAGACTTTACAAATGCAATTTATAGATTCAATAACAACTTTATTGAAGAAATATTGAATAACATCTTTATCAATAATAGAATATATTTTAGAATATATTCAACTTTACAAACTGTGAGTTTTAGTACATACAACCCAACAAGCTACACAATAAGTAATTCACTCCTTCCCCAATGTTGGGACAAGTAGATAAATTGTTCTCTTAAGAGCTGATTTTCGGGACTTGAACAATGTGGTGTCACACCCTTTCCTAGCCTGAGAGGGGTTTGGTCATAGTTGGACTATGATTTATTGTTTATTAGAGGGATCAATGGAACTTAAAGAGTTAGATGTAACTATAGGGGCAAAACAGTAATTTTTGCCTAGCTGTACTTACAAACAATTTGTGAAGGGTCATTGTACTATTGATTGGTTATATTCAATAGACACATAAATATATCTATAGTGCAAAGAGTGCAGCTATCGATCTTTAGTGGAGTGCCCGACAGTTAACGATGGTGAATAATTAATTAAACTCTCTGGCTAAACTCATTAACCAAGTTTAATTAATTATTCACGTACCATTGGAGCTTCAAGCTATAGGTCCATGAGGTCCCATCGGTAGCTCAACGGGATTTAATGAGAATCAGTTTTTAGATTAATTTGAATTGTTCAAATTAATTGGGGGAATTAATTATATATGATATAATTAATATAATGTATTTGATACATTATATTAAGTATTTATGAGAGGAAATAAATATTTGAATATGATACAAATATTAATTATATGTATTGGATTCATATAATTAAATTTAATATAAATGTGATTTATATTAAAAACCATTGGTGAGAGAAAATTAAAACTATAAGCTATATTGCATTTGATACAATATAAAAACTATAAGTTATATGTTATATGTGATATAAAATATAGTTATGTATATATGTATAATAAATTAGTTATTATATATATATTAATTCATTTAAATTAAATTATTTTTTTAAAATTATTTATTTTTTATATTTGAATTATTGAGAAAGAATTAACTTCTTTCTCCATTTTTCTCTCCACACACATATTATGTGGGTGATTGACAGAGGGAGATGATGGATCCTCTTCTCCCTTTTGGTGAGTGATTTTGGAATATAGAATTGTTCTGTATTTTTTCTCTGAGAAAATTTCTTCCTCTCCTCTTTCAATTACTTCTCTTCCCTCTCAATCCAAAATCACTAGAGCCCACAACTCCTGGATTCTCACCAGAGAATACCAATGTCATCTTGTGGTAGTACCCATTTGGAGTTGTTTATGATTTTCACAAAGAAGCGGATTCGTGAAGATTGGTTCTTCAAAGGTAAAAGATTCCTGAAACCCTTCTTATTTCTCTGTTCTTGTTTTAGAAGCATGCTATTTTCTGAATTATATGCATAATTATGTATGTTTTTCTGTAAAATTTTTATTCTGTAAGATTTGGGAATTTTGGGATGATCCCGCTTCCACTCAAGGACCCTTCGTTGGGATCCTTCATTGACAACACAGTTGAAGAGATGTGTGAGAACTAGCCACTTCGACTCCACGCACTCATACCTTCTGCTTCCCAAGTCAACTTGGATGAACTCAAACAATTCATCCAAGCTCAAATAAGACCCATGGTCACGTCTATGGAAGCACTTCACTTGCAACTGGTGACCCTGCAACACCAGAATGTTGTTGGAAGGGATTATCTGCATCAACAAACCCAAAGAAGTCAAGACCAATTCAATTTTACAATGCAGTACATTAACTAGGTTTTGATAGGAATGTTTGTAGTGCCTCCTATGTCAAATCATTTAAGTAATCCCCTTAGATTCATAGACGAAGACCCTACACTTGAACGTAGGGACGATGTGCCAGTCTTATAATGAAATTTGGGGGTGTTGGCCTTCTTTTTATTTAATTTGTATTTTCAAACTTTTGTATGCATCTATGCATTTATGAATTCCATGTAAATTTCTTGATTAATGAATGAAATTTATATCATTATGATTCGAGCGTTTGTCTTTAAGCATTCCTTTTATACTTTCTTTTACTTACTTTTGTGTCTTGCGTTGACCTTTGATACCTCAATGATAATACCAATGTTTGATAACTTACATGTTTGGTTAGGTGTTAGAAATCTAAGTTTAGAACCTTACTGAATGATACATTTTTTTTTCATGCGTGCAAGCCTCAACTCAAACCCCTTTTTGAATTTTTCTAAGACATTTTTATAATTTTTTTCAACAATGAAAACCTTGCTAATTTCCAAAATTTGGGGGTAGGGAGGTTTGAGTTGATGTGTTCTCTTGTTTATAAAAAAATATAATTTATAAAAAAATAAAATAAAGGAAAAAAAACATTTTTCTTTATGTAATGAGCAAAACTCCACTATCAATGCAAGGGAGAAATCCCAGTTTGATATGAGTTAAGATTGGAAATGGCACTTACCTATAGTTGGATGTGTGCATGACACCCTTGAGGGTAAGGCAAAATGAAGTTAAGTAACCAAGACCAACGCATCCCAACTCCGCTATCTAAGCCCAAGGAAGAAAAACACAACGCATAAATGCTTAGATAAGAGTTAAGTTGTGAAGGGCACTTGCTCGTAGTTGGATGTCCACATGATAGTTGTGAGAGCAAGCCAAAACGAAAGTGAGTCACCTAAATCAACGCATGGGTAGTCCTGAAAATAATAAATTACACTTAGAAGAATTTTTATACAAGAAAACCTTCCAATGTATTACTGAATTTGAAAGATAGAAATGTTCTAGAAAGCAAAAGAGTTTGAAAAAAGGGCTTGCCGCACTACAGATCGAGTATATATTTCTTTGGGAAAGGGAACAAACTTGCATTTTCAAATGCCAATCTCAAATATTTGTAGGTTAAAAGACATGATGAGAGGTGAAGCTAGTGTGTTTAGATCATAAGAGTATGTTAAGGAATTATTTCAGGAATACTCAAGGATGAACATTGTTCAAAATTTGGAGGTGTGATAACTTGTAGATATACAAGTTGTTGTTCTTTGAAAGTTGGAATAACTAGGATCTTTAATGATATAAACGCGCTCGTTATAAAGGAAAACATATGAAATTCCATACATGTGATAAACGCATACAAAAGTATCCTTTTTAACAAAAAACTGCTTTACTAACGCATTTCAACGTAAGAATCAAATAAGTTTACTAAGTGTTGCAGTTAAGGCCAAAGAAAGGGTTATGCGTTCGAGAATGTTCATCACATGAGAGATACACTTGGCTTGTGCAGTTCGTGTCAAACCCCCACTTCCAGGAATGAGCAAAAGAGCTAATTTTATGTCCTTAATTCTACCGTTATTGAATAATTTTTATGTATAATTTGTCTTACTTGTAGGTAAATCGATCCCCAAGAGCAAATGTGTTGTTAGGATGAAAACAAAGCCAAAAAGAAGCAAAAACAGGAGTTGAATGCACCATATTGAGTGAAGACGTCAAAATTACCAAACTACCCTTAAAGGCAGCGTTGCAACCCTCCCTTGACCCTCATGTGACGCTGAAAGGTATTAAGCATCGATTTCAGGACAACCAGTCAGCGTCGCAATGTCATTCCAATGCTTCAGCTTAACGCTGTTAGACTGAAGCGAACGAACAGGACAGCGTTGCAATGCTACGAACTCCAACAGATGAGTGGCTTCCGTGCGCGAGCAACGAGTCTTCATAGCAGCGTTGTGCCTCTTCTTCGACATTTGAGGTCTGATTTGGCAGCAGTGTTGTAACGCTCTTAGTAGCGTTGCGACGCTACGATTGTTTTACAAATAGAAGGTTTTGGTTCCAATTGAAGGTGTGAAGAAAATTACAAAAAGAGAGAGAACAATTTCGAGCTACAATTGGGACGATTTATAGGTGAGTTTCCACCTGTTCATCATTCTTTCCTCTTCATTCATTAATCTTTTCCATATGCCTTTCATCTTCCCAATTTATGTTGTTGATTTGAGGAATATGCAAGGCTAGGTAATTTCTTTCTTAGGTTTAGTTGAATGTTCGATTTCTTGAAGATTTATAATTAATTGTACTGAATTCTGTGAACTCTTGGGTATGATTTGGATTATTTTTAATGGAATTTGATTGAATTGGTCTGACAAATCAATTTTATTAAATTATTGTTCGCAAAATCTTCATGGTGCTATGCACAATTGTTGATTATGTTACACGAATTAGGATTGCATGTGTAAGCTAAAACTGTTTCTTATCTCACCCATGTTTGCCCTAGTTTAATCTTGCCCAATTAATAATGCTATAAGATTAGGCTTTCCAACTTGTAGTATGTCACAATGCATGAACCTTTTCGTAATGCAATTGAATTTTTGCTTGGATTTCGCTGAGAAAGAAGAGTTTTACATTAATTTAGGGCCAACTTGATTTAATATCAAATTTGGCTAATTAAGCTATTAGTATCTTTAATAGGTCGTGGCATTCACAGATTCGGTGTAACTAATTAGCATCTAATGATTGAAACTAGACATATAAACTAATCTCAATACCCCTTTTATTGATTTACTCCAACCCAATTGTGTGCTCATTCCGTTTCTTTCACAAAAACAAGCCAAAACCCTTCTTTTCTTTTCATGTTTACTTTTTATTTCATTTCTTTTACAAAACAAGCCAAAACCTCTATTGTCGCATGAAATTCTTTAATCAACCTAGCTAGTCAATAGTTCCTCTGTGGATTCGACCCCGTTCTAACTACTTTTACTACATTTTTGGTATAAGTCTTAGGATCAGTGAACATATTTCTTTTGTTTGAGTTAGTGATTGTATGCAACAATGTTTCTATTAAATATGACGACAAACAAATTGGCTTCGTTGCCAGGAGACTTGGTAACTAGCCTAGGAAAATTTTAGAATTCTAAATAAAAACTAAAAAAAAAGTGTGTTATTATTTTCCTTTGGTTTAGACCCGCTCCTTTTTTAGTGTAGAGCTTACGTTTTTTTTTGCAGATATTGCTCAAGAGGAGAGGCGAATTCGAAGAGAACGCTGAAGAAAGACACAAGAAGAAGAAGATTATCAAGTTGCTGACAATTCACTAGAAGTCATGACAGAAGAGGTTCGGGAGAAAACTCTACGGGAGCTAGCTGAATCAGACATGGATCAACAACCCATGTGCAGTCTTTCCTCCAACTACCGTGCCATTTGAACTCAAGCCTAGTTTGATTAATCTGTTGCCAATCTTCAGGGGAATTTCAGGAGAGAACCCTCACAAACATATCAAAGACTTCCACATGGTGTATGTAAATATGTGACTTCATGGGGTTACAGAAGAAAAATTAAATCTTAGAACCTTTCCTTTCTCGTTATAGGATGGTGCTAAGGATTGGTTGAAAAAGAATTTCTAGCTTCTAGAGCCAATTCAATTAGAAAATACATTTATGGAATTAAACAAAATTGGAGAAACATTGTTTGAATACTTGGAGAGGTATAAACGTTTGTGTGCTAGTTTTTCTCATCATCATATATTTGATTAGTTACTAATCCAATATTTCTATAGTGGTTTACTCTCTAGTGACAAGAGTTCCATAGATTTTGCGGTTGGAGGAGCTCTTACTGATAAGACTCTTAAGGAGACCCAGGAGTTAATCTCGCACATGGTTGAAAATGATCAAAATTTTGGGACTAGGGCTACTGAGTTTAATCCATCTTCATCTTCTAAGGTGAAATAATTGAGATCACACTTTCTAACTTGACTGCTCTTGTTACGCAGATGGCATAAGGAGTAGCCTAATGAAGAAC
This sequence comes from Benincasa hispida, assembly GCF_027475165.1. Lineage (NCBI taxonomy): Eukaryota > Viridiplantae > Streptophyta > Magnoliopsida > Cucurbitales > Cucurbitaceae > Benincasa > Benincasa hispida. The sequence goes on from NC_143478.1 coordinate 19,957,896, forward strand.
TGTAGAGCTTGTGGAGCGCTGGGACTCTCTTTTGAAGCATGTCCTCAAGCCAACGTAAATGTAGTTAGGGGTTACCAAAGAAAGTACGACCCTCATGCTCCTATATACAACCCAGGATGATGAAATCACCCCAACATCAAATGGGGAGGTCAAGGGCAAAAACATCATAGTTGAAACCATTCCAATCAACTATCATTGTCTTCTTCAAGTATGTCATTAGAGGACATTGTTAAATATTTGGTTGACCATTCTTTAAAATTTCAACAGAAACTTCATCAATTATAAAAGGACTCCATCCAGTTGTCGCAGGACACCAACGCATTATAGCATGAGACCAAAACGAGGTTAGCGAATTTGGGTACTCAAGTTACTCAATTAGCCACAATGGTGGGTCGTTTAGAAGGTAAGATTTCGGGAAAGCTACCTACTCAATCGGACCATGCTAATATGAGTGCCATCAAGCTTAGAAGCGGTAAAGAGCTTCCATCTCCAACACCCTTCTTGGCTACCCCGACACCCTTGGTTGCCATTCCTTCACCGTCTGATAAGTCCAAGGAGGAAGTCAAACAAAATGAGAAAAGTGAAGTAGAATCTGAGGCACCACCATTGACTCTCGAGGTAAGTACGTCTTTTTTGCCTTCAGTTGAACCTTATGTGCCTAAGGTTCATTTTCCTAGTAGGTTAGCGAAACTGAAGCAAGAAAACAAGGATGAAGAACTGATAGAGATGTTTAAGAAGGTTTAGATAAATATCCCCCTCTTAAATGCAATTAAAAAAATTCCAAGGTACGCTAAGTTTCTGAAAGAGCTTTGCACAAAAAAAAAAAGGATAGGTAAGGACAAAGAACGTGTGGTGGTAAGTAAAAATGTTTCAACCTTATTAAAACAAAATATGCCTGAGAAATGTCGTGACCCAAGTATGTTTACTTTACCCTATATTATCGGTCATAGAGTTATTCGGCATGCTATGCTTGATTTAGGAGCCTCTATTATGTTATAACTTACCATGTGCATGAGGATCTTAAATTAAATGATTTATGAAGAACTGTCGTATGCATTCTGTTGGCCGATAGACTTCTACATTTTGAAAATGGATGAGATCTCTACCTCTTATTCTACAATTTTGTTAGAAAGACCATTTATGAAAACTACAAAACGAAAATTGATGTTGATAAAGAATATCTTTCTATGGAATTTGATCGAAAAGTTGTCTCATTCATTATGTATGATGGTAGTTTCCTGAAGAATATATGTCTCTTTGCATGATCGAAACTCATGATTTTGTGAATGAAATTGTTTTGCATGATGAAGATGATTTTGATGAGTTGATTGCCCCTGTATTGATTTGGATTCACGTGATCTATCTCTTTCTTCTGTTAATGTTAGCAACAATGATGACCCTTCTTCTGACATTGGTCTTAGTAATTTGTAGGTACAAGTGATTGAGTTAAAAGCTCTCCTTAATCATCTAAAATACGTGTACTTAGACGAAGGAAACACCTTTCCTGTGATAATCTCTAAATATCTAACATCCACCCGAGAGGGCTCTCTAGTGGAGACCTTGAAACGTATAAGAAAGCCATTGGATGGACCCTTGATGACATTAAAGGGATAAGTCCTTCTCTCAGAATGCATAGAATCACCTTAGAGAACAGTGCCAAAGCCACAATTCAACCACAAAGAAAGCTCAATCCCATAATGAAAGAGGTTGTGCTTAAGGAAATCATTAAGCTCAATGAGGCTGACATCATTTATCCAGTTCCGGACAGTAAATGGGTAAGTCCAATTCACGTTATACCTGTTGGGTTTTATGTCCTAAAACTCGTGGTTTGTAAACAATAAAATTTATTCTGAAAATTCAATAAGTTGTTATTGAATATATGTATTGCTTATTTCATTTTAGAAATCCAATAAACTAAAAGACCCATGAGTACTTGAATTTTATGTGGAGACATAAAAGTGGCTTAGGTTCAAGTAAATAGTCAAAATAATCTACAGTATATGAATAAGGTTGGGTGCCTTATTCTGGTAACATTATCGGATGCGGCCCACTTTGTAGTTGTTACGAGGAGTTGTAAAGTGCTACAAACGATGTGATCCTAATTCGTACATGTTATGACATGAGGAGTGGGGGCGTCTTGTGCAATGGGTTTGTACAAGATCTGACCACAAAATCAATCACTCTTACTTTATAATGTTGTTTACTGTTTAAGTCTGACTATTTTAAAGCGATGACTTAGGTAACTTGACCTTAATCCTGAGCTGAACTCCTGTTTATTTAGAATTATCCTGAGATTTGCATAGGTGAGGGTTGGCTCAACAGCGCGGGCTCAATAAACCTCCATTTTAGGGGTAAGACCAGGTAGATAGCTGGGGACATAGGATGCAAGATGGAATTTACTCCTACCCGCTTTTAGGGATAGTAGAGAGGTTGTTCCCTTAAGTGCTGACTCTGGGTCTTAAATAAGAAGCCCCACCATCTCATTGGCCCGAGAGGGACTTGATTTTTTGATCGGATCACAAATCAATTGTTCATTAGAGGATCAGTGGGACTTAGGAACAATAGGTAATCTCGGGGGTAAAACAAACATTTGACCCAACCGTTATTATGAACAACCTGTGAAGGGTTAACTTACTAATCATGGTTATATCGAGTGGACATAATATATCTACAGTGAGGGGAGTGCAATTATGGGCTTTAGTGGAGTGACCCATTAGTCAACGAATGGGGGTTAATTCCGTGTAAAGAGATTAGCCAATTAATCTCGGATCGTTGGAGCCCATGATCTGTAAGTCCGCGAGGTCCCCTTACTAGCTCATAAATGGATTAGCTTTAGAGTAGAGTGATAAATTAATTTGAAAAATTCAAATTAGAATTAAGGAAATTAATAATTATATGAGATATAATTACGTATTTAATTTTAAAATTAAACGAAATTGGAGAATTTAATTAATATTTAAATATGATTTAAATATTAAATTCATGGAGGTGGAATTTTTGTAAAGTTAATTTAATATTTGATATTAAATTAATTAGAATTAATTAAATTGATTATTTATTACTAATTTTATTAGAAAATTAATTTATGAAATTAATTTTAAAATTAATAAATGTTTTCAGTTTTGAAAAACAAAATGATTTTAGAAATCATTTTGAAAATCAAAAGTAGAATAACGCAAAAATGGTAAATGTGGGATTTATCCACTCACCTTCGTTAACTTGCTCTCACAACATCCACTTGACTCTAGCTTCAATAATCCAAGCATGGGTTGTATCTTTCCAAATCCCGATTGCACAAGAAGATCGAGAAAAAACGACCTTTGCCTGCACTTATGAGACCTACGCCTTCAGGAGGATGTCATTTGGGCTTGTAATACCCCAAGTACGTTCCAAAGGTGTATGATGAGCATCTTTTTAGATTTCATAAAAAAGTGCATTGAGGTTTTTATGGATGATTTTATAGTTTGTGGAGAGTCTTTCGTTGATTGTTAGCATAACCTCAATCTTGTGATGAAATGTTGCATTGAAACTAATCTTGTGGTTAATTATGAAAAGTGTCATTTTATCGCTTCCCATGGTATTGTGCTAGGACATCTAGTTTTTGCCAAAGGTATTGAAGTATATAAGGCAAAATAGATGTTATTGTTAACCTTCCATATCCTACATTACTAGGGAGATTCGTTCTTTTTTTGGTAGCGTAGATTTTTACAGGCGTTTTATCAAGGACTTTTGAAGTTTGCTCTTCCTCTATTGCTGCGAAAAGATGTTCCATTTGAGTTTGATAAGGAGTGCCATATGGCTTTTGACACTCTAAAGGAAAAGCTGACCTCTACCCCAACTCTTTAGCCCCCACAATGGGACATCCCGTTCGAGATAATGTGTGATGCTAGTAATCTAGCAGTAGGAGTAGTTCTAGGTCAACGGCTTGACAAGAAAAGTCCTGTCATATATTTTGCATCAAGGACCCTCTATCCTACCCAATTCAACTACACCACGATTGTGAAATAAATTTTTACTATCATTTTTGCATTAGATAAATTATGATCTTATATTCCTAGTTTTCCTATTATTTATACTGACCATTCTGCTCTTAGGTACCTCATGACCAAGAAGGAGTCCAAGCCTCAACTTGTTTGGTGGATTCTTCTTCTTCAAGAATTTAACTTGACCATAAAGGATAGGAAAGGGTAAAAAAATTCAGTAGCAGACTACTTGAGCATAATAGTGCAAGAAGAAGATCCTACACCTATATGAGAGGATTTTCCTGATGAGTACTTATTCCAGATAAACAACATTGATACCATGGTATGCTGACATGGTTAATTTCCTAGTGGTTGTTAAGTTCCCTTATGATATGCCTGGTTCTAGGAAAGCTAAACTGCATAGTGACTTTCGTTTCAGATCCACCTTACCTTTGGAAGATTTGCTCTGACCAAATAGTTAGAAGGTGTGTCCTAGATAAATAATCTGAGTCAGTACTATCGTTCTGTCATGAGCTGGCATGTGGTGGCATTTTAACCCTAAGAGAATTGCTAGGAAGGTCTTAGATGATGGTTTGATCTGAAACTCTTTATTTGCTAACTGTTATGCATTCTATAAACCTTATGAAAAATGTTAGAGGTTAGGATCTCTTTCTAGGAAGAATGAAACTTAACTCAATTCTTGTTAGTGAGGTTTTTTTATGTCTGGGGCATGGATTTTATGGGGCCCTTTCCCTTTTTTTATGGATATTTATACATTTTGTTAGCCGTGATTATGTGTCAAAGTGGGTTGAGGCTATCCCCACTAGGACTAACAATGTTGCTGTTGTTTCAGGATTTTTGAAGGCTAACATATTTTCTAGGTTTGGTTCCATGCACTATAATCAGTGACTAAGGTTCCTACTTCTGTAACCGGACCATTGAAGCCCTTCTAAAGAAGTATGGAGTCCATCATCAAGTTGCCACTCTTTACCATCCTCAGATAAATGGCTAAGCTGAGATATCCAATCGAGAGGTTAACAGTATCCTTGAGAAAACCGTCAACCCACAAAGGAAAGATTGGAGCACACGACTTGATGATGCTCTTTGGGCGTATAGGACAGCTTATAAAACTCACATTGGGACAACGCCCTTCAAGCTTGTTTGTGGAAAGGTGTGCCATTTGTCAGTAGAGGTCGAGCACAAAGCCTATTGGGCAATAAAGCAATGCAACATGAGTTTATCCCAAGTTGAAGAAGAAAGGATTATGGAACTGCAAGAGTTGGAAGAGTTAAGACTTGAAGCCTGCAAGAACTCTAGACTCTACGAGGAAAAGCCAAACTAATTCATGATAAGGGTCTCATGAGGAGAGACTTTAAAGTCGATCAAAAGGTTTTGCTTTCCAATTCTCACCTCCAACTCATGCCAATTAAGCTTAAGTCCAAGTGGCTTGGTCCATTTGAAGTTATTAATCTTTTTCCCTATGGTGCAGTTGAGATTAGGAGCTTGGAGACTAGAAAAGAATTCAAGGTGAATGGGCACCGTCTCAAGATTTTCAATGAAGGGGAAGTGAACCTTGCTCTCTCGAGCTTGGCTTTGACTTCACCCCATTCATTTAATCCCATCCTCACCCACCGTCGAGCAAACGGTAACAAAATTTGCGCTTCTTGGAGGTAGAAAGGTTGAATTTATCTGATTTCATTTTCTTTTCTTTATTTCTTTTGTTTCTTTCTTTTATTTTGACCAAAAAAATAGAAAAAATTACAAGAGCAATAATTGAAAGAATGTTGATGATTTTCTTTCTCTTTACAAGAAATTATATTTTTGACTCTTCGTCGAGAAGCTTTCCCCAAATTCATGCTTGTGTCCTAATCCATGGGAGTTTTTCTATTCCTCTAACTCCCTCTCTTTTTCCTTTTGCATGAATTTTAACTTTACAATACATTGAGGACAATGCATATTTTTAAATTTAAATGTGGGTGTGAAACATTTTTTATTTTATTCTTCAATTATTAAAACTAAAATTAACCTCTCACTTTCATGGTTGATTGAGATAAGAAATAACCAACAAACAATTATCTTATAATGATTTTTATTATAAATAAATATAATAACTAACTTATCATATTATATTTATAACATATAGTTTTGATATCACATCATATGTAATATTTAAACCATAGTTCTTTTCTCCTTTCTTTAATATAAATCATATTTATATCAATTCCTCCAATTAATGTATCTAATACATTAAATCAATTATATCACATAATTGAACCAATTTAATTATATCATATATAATCAAATTCCCTCTTGTTAATTTGAACACTTCAAACTAACCCAAAAACTTATTCTCAAATTGAATCCATTGAGCTACCAAGGGGACCTCATGGACATATAGTTTGAAGCTCCAACGGTACGTGAATAACTGACTAAACTCTTTAGTCATGAGATCCATCATCAATTAACTATTGGTCACTCCACTAAAATTCAACAGCTACACTCTCCGTACTACAGATATATTTATGTGTCTATATAACCAATCAGCAGTGCGATAACCCTTTACAAATCGCTCGTAAATACAGTTGGGTCAATTTACGATTTTGCCCCTATAGTTACATCTAACTCCTTAAGTACCATTGATTCCTCTAATGAACAATAAGTCATAGTTCTCTATGACTAAGTCCTCTCTTCCAAAGAGAGGGTTTGGCCACTATGTTCAAGACTTGGAATCAGCCCTTAAGGGAGAAATTTATCTACTTACCTCTGCTTTGGAGAATGAGTGAATTCCATCTTGTGTAGCTGAGTTTCCAGCTCCTCAACCAGACGAATCCCCAAAAAGGAAGGCTTCTTGAGTTGGCAATCTGGCCACTCTCACCCATACTAATCAAAGGATCGTCCTCATAGGCAGGAGTTCTCAACTCACTCAGGATTAAGGTCATGTCACCTATGTTCATTTTAGTGAAACGTAAGTCGTTATATAAAGAGACTAATCATCTCATCGTCCGGTCTTATACAAACTCTTTGTATAGGATACCCCGCTCACATGTCTCCACATGAATGCTCCGGATCAGACCATTTGTAGCACTTTACTGAAAGAGTAAAACAACATGCAGCAGAAGTATCAAGGATCCATAAGCTTTCTAATTCACTAATTTTAGCAAAAACTAAAGCATGCTCTTCTCAAAAAGTGGGTTTTCTGAACATATCTTTGATGAACTCTATAAGAAAACGTCTCGACAACTGTTGTCTTCACTTGTTATCAACGTGAACCACCTCAAAGCCTTCCCTACTATGCTCTTGAAGCTTTAGGCAGAGTTGTGGGACTCAAGAACAGCTTGAATATGTGAAGAAACCAGAGAAACTCAAAGCAGCCTAATTGAAGAAGACAGTTTCTTCTTCAGAAAAATTTCTCTCGAAATTCTGTATTATTCTCTTCTTCAACAACTCCAATCTTCCTTTTATATATATTTGATGAACATGCAAAGAGATGGAGTGCATGGTTTGCAGCTCATGCTTGGAGAATCAAAGTAGAGAAGATAATGCTTTTTGTGTGAGCATAAAGATGATGATAATGGAAAAAACCCATTTTCCATTTTTGTGCAACATGCAAACGATTTTCCATTCTTTTTTTTTAAAAACCAAAAAATGATTTTCATTCAAAATTTTATTTTTTTAAATTAATTTAATTTAATTTTAAAAAAATAATTAATTTAATATCAAATATTAAATTAATTTTTGCACAATAATCATCTTTAAATATTTAAATCATATTTAAATATGTATTCTCTTGTTCCGTTTAATTTGAACGTTTCAAATTAATCTCTCAAGCTACTCTAAAGCTTATCCATTTATGAGCTACTAAGGAGACCTACAGATCATGGGCTCCAACGATTCAAGATTAATCAGCTAAACTCATTAGTCCGATCTAACCCCCATTCATTAACTAATAGGACACTCCACTATAGCCCATAGTTAAACTCCTCTCATTGTAGATATATTATGTCCACTTGATAACCATAATCAGTAAGTCAATCCTTCACAGGTTGTTCGTAATCACAGCTAGGTCAAAAATATTGTTCTACCCTTGTGACTACATCTTGTTCCTTAAGTTCCTACTGATCCTCTAATGAACAATTCTGATTTATAATCTCTATGAATCAAATATTTTCTCTATCATGAGAAGGCAGGGCCTCGATTGTTCAAGACCTGGAGTCAGTACTTAAGAGAACAACCTATCTGCTAACTCTAAATAGGGTAGGAGTGCATTCCATCTTGCAAGGCTATGTCCTCAGCTATTCATCCGGTCTTATCCTCAAAATGGTAAGCTTATTGAGCAGTGTTGTTGGACTACTCTCACTGTTTGCAGATCAAAGGATAATTCCAAACAAATAGGAGTTCATAGCTAGCTTAGGATTAAGATCGAGTTAACCTAGGTTATATAATAAATGAAATAGTCAGTTTTAACAGTAAATAGTCGTTATAAAGAAAAGTGACTATTTTCGTGGTCTAGTCTATATGCAAACTCATTGCAGAGGATGCCCCCACTCTCATGTCTCAACATGGACGATTTGTGGATCACATCATTTGTAGCACCTTTCAACTTCTTGTAACAACTACAAAGTGGGCCACATCCAATAGTGTTACCAGGATGAGATACCCAATTTCATCCGTATACTTATTAGACCATTTAGGCTATATACTGTCAACTTGATCTTGTTTATGTCACTACTAAAGTTACAGCATTCAGACTATAGCCAAGGATGTGTTTATTAGATTTTCATAATAAGATGCAAAATCAACAAGTCATTGTTATTAATAAGATAGAATGTTTAATACAAACTGCGAGTTCTAGGACATTCCCAACAATTTCCCACTTGGACTAAAACTCCAATGAGAACAAATATATACAATATAATATTGAGATACATAATGGGAAAAATACAATAAACTAGGGCATCTACAATACCATAGACATTCTCCTACTTGCCCTAGATTACACTACTCGGAGTCCTAGTCCCACTAGGTGGCCCTTGAAAACTTTAGCTGAGAGGGCCTTAGTGAATGGATCAGCAAGGTTGTCTTCAGAGGCTATCTTTGTGACGAGCATATCTCCTCTGTGTACAATCTCCCAGATGAGATGATACTTTCATTCAATGTGTTTTCCACGCTTGTGACTCCTGGGTTCCTTTAAGTTAGCAATAGCACCACTATTGTCACAATACAGTGTGATAGGCAGGTGCATATTTGGAACGACTTCCAAATCAGCCAAGAATTTGCATACCATACTGCTTCCTTAGCAGCTTCGCATGCAGCCACATATTCCGCTTCCATGGTGAAGTCAGCGATACAACTTTGCTTGATGCTCCTCCAAACTATAGCTCCTCCATTAAGAGTGAAAACTGATCTTAAAGTAGATTTCCTGGAATCTACGTCAGTTTGAAAATTAGAATCAATGTATCCTGTAAGAATCAAATCCTTAGGTCCATACACAAGCATATAGTCCCTCGTTCTCCTAAGATACTTGAGGATATTTTTTACAGCGGTCCAATGATCGTGTCTAGGATTAGATTGGAACCTGCTGACGATTCCAACTGCAAAACATATGACGAGACGTGTACACAACATAGCGTACATCAAACTCCCAACTGTAGAAGCATATGGAATTCTATTCATCTCCTCAACCTCTTGAGGTGTCTTAGGATATCGTTCCTTCGACAAATGAATTCCATGCTTGAAATGTAATAAACCTTTCTTGGAATTTTGTATATTATACCTTAACAACATCTTGTCAGTATAAGATGTCTGAGACAGTGCTAATGTTCTATTCTTTCGGTCTCGAAAGATCTGTATTCCAAGAACATACTAAGAATCACCCAAATCTTTCATTTGGAACTGTGATGCTAACCATCTCTTTACGTCAGCAAGAAAGCTTGTCTCATTCCCAATGAGCAAGATATCATTAACATACAGAACTAAGAATGCTACAGTTTTCTTGACTATCTTCTTGTATACACAAGGTTCGTCAACATTCTGTTCAAAGCCATAAGATTTGATCGCAGTGTCAAATCTTATATTCTAGGATCTGGACGCTTGTTTCAATCCATAAATGGATCGAATAAGCTTATAGACTTTCTGTTCCTATCCTGTTTCGACGAACCCCTTTAGTTGGGACATAAAAATACTTTCATCAAGATAGCCATTCAAAAAAGTTGTCTTGACATCCATTTTCCATATTTCATTGTCATAATATGTGGCAATGGCAAGAAGTATTCTTATTGATTAAATCATGGTAACAAGAGAAAAAGTTTCTTCATAATCAACTCCTTCTCTTTGGGTAAAACCCTTTGCCACGAGCCTGGCTTTATAGGTCTGTACCTTGCCAGTTTGGTCTCGTTTTCTCTTGTAGATCCACTTACAACCTATAGGTGTAACACCTTGTGGTTGATCTACAAGTTTCCAGACTGAGTTGAAGTGCATAGACTCCATTTCATCATCTATGGCTTTTATCCATTGTTCCTTGTCAACATCTTTCATTGTCTTCTTAAAGGTTAATGGATCCTCTAAACCATCATCTTGTATGATGTTTTGAGTTTTTGTTAAACCCATGAAGCGTTCAAGTTGTTGAATAACCCTCCCACTACGACGAGGCATCCTCAACTCTTGAGATGGATGTGATTGGACAACAACCGTTGTTGATGAACCAGCTTGATCAATAACTCTTGTTGATTTATCTGTAGTATCTTTAAACAGTTCTTGCAATATTAGTTTATTGCGAGGTAGATGATTCTTAATATGATCCTCTTCCAAGAAAGTTGCATATGTCGATATAAATATATTTATCTTCTTGGGGATCATAAAAGTATCCTTCTTTTGTTTCCATGGGATATCCTACAAACAGGCATAATTTTGAACGTGTTTCCAATTTTTTAGGATTCTGTACCAACACGTGTGTTGGACAACCCCAGATGCGGAAATGACGTAAACTTGTTTTGCGTTCTTTCCACAATTGATATGGTGTTTCTGAAACACTTTTGGATGGAATAACGTTTAGAATATAAACTGTAGTCTATACTGCATATCCTCAAAAGGATTGAGGTAATTAAGCATAACTCATCATAAACCGAACCATGTTCAACAAGGTTCAATTTCTCCTTTCTACAACACCGTTTTGTTGTGGTGTTCCAGGTGTTGTGAGTTGGGATTGAATTCCATGATCTACTAGATAGTTCTGGAATTGCAAATCCATATACTCACCATCTCGATCAGATCGAAATGTTTTAATTCTTTTACTTAACTGATTTCCAGTCTCAGCCTTAAATTCTTTGAACTTTTCAAGAGTTTCAGACTTGTGACTGATTAAGTAAATATAGCCAAATCAAGAGTAATCATCAATCAAACTAACGAAATACTGATATCCTCCTCGTGCTTTAACATTCATCAGACCACAAAGGTCTGAATGTATAAGTTCAAGAGGTTCTTTGGCACAAAAACCTTTGTTAGAAAAATATTTTTTCGTCATTTTTCCCTCAAGACATGATTCACATGGAGGAGGGAACTGTCTTCTAACTGATTTAGATGACCGTTTTTTACCAATCTCTCAATCTTGTTAAGATTAATACCAAGCCTGAGGTGCCAGAGATAGGCGTTAGGAGAAATTTTCTGTTTTTTTATTATGAGTTTCAGTCGTTTTAAACATCTCTATATTTAAAATGGTTTTTGCTTCCGTTGGTTGTAATATGTATAAATTATTAGCAAGTCTAGCAGAACAAATATGAACACCTCTTGAATAAACAAACACTTCATTATATTCAAAAGATACACTGTATATATTTTTTAAAAGACAAGAAATGGAGATCAGATTCCTTTTCATCTTAGGTACAAAGAACACATTCTTGAGTAAGACAAAAGAATTTCCAAAAAACAACTTCACATCTCCCACTTCTTCAGCTGAAATGACTTCACCTGTGCCCACCTTGTAAATCATCTCATATTTAGAAAGTTTTTTCCAAGAACTAGTTTCCTGTAGAAAAGTACAAACATGATTAGCGACGCTTGAATCTAACATCCAGGTAAGGTGAGAATTTTCCACTATACATGTTTCCACAACTAGTAAATCATATTTACCTTGTTTGTTCTTTTCTGCTTTCTTTTCAGCCAGATATTTTGGGCAATTACGCTTCCAATGCCCAACCTCTCCAAAATGAAAACATTTTCCCTTGGGAGTTTTGTTTTTATTTTTCTTCGCAACGGTTTTTTTTTCCCTTTTCCTTTCTTTTTCATCTGTACGGTTTTATCTTTAGAAGAAGAAGAAGGATCAGCATTCTTATCATCCATGGGTTTCGTACCAGACATAGACCCTTTGTAAAACTTTTCCGATTTAGAAATAACATTTATTTCCTTTTCCTTAAGTTTCATCATCGATTGATAAGTTTGCAATTCATTCAACAACATCGTTAAGTTATAAGTGATTTTGTTCATGACATCATTTGTCCTGAACGACAGATAGCTCTTAGGAAGAGATTCCAGTATCATGCTCACTTGACTTGTTTCGTCTATCATAGCCCCGTGAGCCTCTGCGATGTTAAAATGGACCATCATGTCAAGAACATGTTCTCTTACGTTGGTCCCATCCTTCATACGTGTCATATACACATATTTAATGGCTTCATGTCTAACAGACGATGACGGTTGCCCGAACATCTCCTGTAATAATGCCATGATCTCACGAGTTGTGGGCATGACCTTATGTTTCTTGTTAAGTACATCAGATATACTCGCCAAGATATAGGCCCGGGCTTTTTCGTTCGCCCTTACCCACCTATCATAAACATCCTGAACATTTCGGGTTGTCGTTGAACTGGGAACTGGAGGACACTCCTCCGTTAACACAAACCTTAAGTCATCTACTACTAATATTGTATTGATATTTGATTTCCAATTGGAGTAACTCTCTCCGTTAAATTTGTCAAAAGAAAGCAGTTGTATAATCGAGTTCAACATGGCTGAAACATTTTAAACAAATTCTATTAAATATGCATCTAAATCCATTTTAGCAAAACTAATAAAGTACCCAATAAATCTTTATTTATTTGAAATGATACTTAAGTGATTTAGAACAACTTCTACCGTGGGGCAGTCAAGAATTCCTTCACAGAAGCAAGATAATTCTTGACCAAATACTATTATCTAGAATAACTCATATCCCAATAGTTCTTTTGGTTATCGTTTTTGGTCAAGATCTTTACTAACACTTATTAATTCTTGTAAGTGTGACCCGCCATTTTCAGATCTTATAGGACGGTATGAATATGCCTCCGAGAGAGAAGACAATATCCAAGACGGAACTATAAGACCCTATTCATTTTACTGAAGCTTGGGTTGTTCCGAATCCTATGTTACAACCCTCCGTAGGGATCGCCACGATTAACGACTAGCTAGTGTCGCATAAAAACAACAACAGGCGCAACATAGAAATCTCACGGTTCAAACTAATGGAGGAGACTGTAGGACAATGTTGACACATTTCCTTCACCCACTTACTATGAACCACTTCCCTCATTCACCTTGTTATTGACCCAGAGCAGTCGAGGTAAAATCGACAAGAAGCCGAGCATGGAACTCACGGTGTTCTAAATATATTGTTAATCTCTCACTGAAGTGTTCTAAATATTTGGGTAATTTACTTAGGCGTGATGGCTAATTTCATACAACCTAAGTCTAAGTGGTTTTGCCAAATATAACTCTTATAATTGGATTTAACCTACAATGTCTAGGTGATAAATCATTTTATTACCTCACATCGCTCACACAAGCTCATAAAATTAGTTAACAACTCTCAATTATTCAGTCATAATCCCCAGGTATGAGGTGTTCCGTAAACCGTCAACTTAAGTACCCCCAGCCTTAGTCAAGTTTATGAACCAATATGAATTTGTAACCGTATTTTATAAGACAACAATCTATTTTAACGATTAAAATTAGTTGTTAACCTAAGTGAGCATGCACTGTTCTTTGTAATGGATTTTAAACGTCTAACCAGTTTTATAACAACTTACAAAATTTAGACATGTTTAACATCCACAACATTCAACAAAGGTATCTAATATAACTATTATATTAAACATAACCCTAACATGCATACTATATATTATAACAATTATAACATACTGTCAATGCATATAACATGCTTCCTACGGTGGGGTTTTAAATCTACATAGCATATTGTATGCAAATACATGAATTTATTTAATTATCACATACATCTCATGCATAAACAATTAAATACTAATTGTTATGGTTTTCGTTTTGGCATAAACAAGCAAATAGATAGCTAACTATTATAAACAACTTCAAAACTGTCTTTGAACCGCTCGAACCACTCCAAACCAAACCCAAAACAACTTGAACCAGGCTGGACGAGTCTGAATCGGACCAACAAAGCCTGAACTAGACCAACCACAACCATTTAAGGTTGAACCGATTTAAACATTGAGTAAATCGGTCGAACCGGTTACTCTCGGTCCAACCTCAATATGCTTCTAAGGTCGATCATGTAACGCCTGGATGTAATCGTCTAGTGTCATCACCTGGGGTTGTGAGGAAGTACATGATCGCATAGTGTTTCCTGAAACCTGAATGATCGTTTAGCTCTATCGCATAGGACTAGACGATCGTTTAGTTCCATCGTAGTGCAATCGCTTAGCTCTATAGCATAGTACTAAGCGATCGCATAACACCATCGCCCAGCGCATTCAAGTCGTCGTTTAGTATCCGCCAGAAGCTAAACGATCACATAGCTCCATCGTATAAAACATCATCGCGTCGCATAGCATTTATCTTCACGATCGCTTAGCTCCGCAACCAAACGAACGCTCAGTGCTATCGCGTAGCATTTCATCGCATCGTTTAATGCGCATCGTTGTCGAACGATCGTATAGCACTATTGTTTAGGAAAATCAACGAAATGTCTAGTTCCCACGACAAAAACTAAACGATCGCGTAATGCTATCATATAGCAAATTAACTCATCGCTTAGCTCCCGCAGGTAACGATCGTTTAGCTCAACATCACAACGATCAGCACATATTACTAAACGATCATCTAGCTTTTCTTCTCACATGTAACATCTGGAGCTAAACGATCGTTTAGCAACTGAACCTCAGCAACAAATTTGAGCATAAGCTGAAAAATATCGAACAGCAGCTCGACCTCCTTCGCTCGTTTCTTCAATTACATCTTAATTTCAACTCTAATGACTCCAAATAAATTACAAACTCTTTTTAACACATAAATGCTCATCAAACAAGAGCCAATTACAAATTTAATTGAGAAATTAAGAGAATTAAAATGCCAAAACAGAGAAAACCATAGCAGTGCATCAGTTTCATATATCTCATGAAAAACACCCACCTTGCCAAAATTAGACCGAATTGAAAGCTTAAAATATGCTCTGATACCAATTGAAAGAGTAAAACAACATGTAGCGGAAGTATCAAGAATTCATAAGCTTTCTAATTCACTAATTTTATCAAAAACTAAAACAAGCTCTTCTCAAAAAGTGGGTTTTCTGAATATACCTTTGATGAACTCTCCAAGAAAACGTCTCGACAGATGTTGTCTTCACTTGTTATCAACGTGAATCACCTCAAAGCCTTCCATACTATGCTCTTGGAGCTTTAGGTAGAGTTGTGGGACTCAAGAACAGCTTGAAGATGGGAAGAAACTAGAGAAACTCACAACAGCCTGACTAAAGAAGACAGCTTCTTCTTCAGAAAAATTTCTCTCGAAATTCTATATTATTCTCTTCTCCAACAACTCCAATCTTCCTTTTATATATATTTGATGAACATGCAAAGAGATAGAGTGCATGGCTTGCAACTCATGCTTGGAGAATCAAAGTAGAGAAGATAATGCTTTTTGTGTGAGCATAAAGATGATGATAATGGAAAAAAACCCATTTTCCATTTTTGTGCAACATGCAAACGATTTTCCATTCTTTTTTTTTAAACCAAAAAATTATTTTAATTCAAAATTTTATTTTCTTAAATTAATTTCATAAATTAATTTAATTTAACTTTTTTAAAAAATAATTAATTTAATATCAAATATTAAATTAATTTTTGCATAATAATCATCTTTATATATTTAAATCATATTTAAATATTTATTCTCTTGTTCCGTTTAATTTGAACGTTTCAAATTAATCTCTCAAGCTACCCTAAAGCTTATCCATTTACGAGCTAGTAGGAGGACCTCACGGACCTACAGATCATGGGCTCCAACGATTCGAGATTAATCAGCTAAACTCATTAGTCCGATCTAACCCCCGTTCATTAACTAATAGGACACTCCACTATAGCCCATAGTTGAACTCCCCTCGCTGTAGATATATTATGTCCACTTATTAACCATAATCAGTAAGTCGATCCTTCACAGGTTGTTCGTAATCACAGCTAGGTCAAAAATATCGTTTTACCCCTGTGACTACATCTTGTTCCTTAAGCTCCTACTGATCCTCTAATGAATAATTCTGATTCATGATCTCTATGAATCAAATATTTTCTCTATCATGAGAAGGCGGGGCTCCGATTGTTCAAAACCTAGAGTCAGTACTTAAGAGAACAACCTATCTGCTAACCTTAAATAGGGTAGGAGTGAATTCCATCTTGCAAGGCTATATCCCTAGCTATTCATCCAGTCTTATCTCCAAAATGGTAAGCTTATTGAGCAGTGCTGTTGGACTACTCTCATCGTTTGCATATCAAAGGATAATTCCGAACAAACAAGAGTTCATAGCTAGCTCAGGATTAAGATCAAGTTAACCTAGGTTAAATAATAAATGAAATAGTCAGTTTTAACAGTAAACGGTCGTTATAAAGAAAAGTGACTATTTTCGTGCTTCAGTCTATATGCAAACTCATTGTAGAGGATGCCCCCACTCTCATGTCTCAACATGGACGATTTATGGATCACATCGTTTGTAGCATCTTACAACTTCTTGTAACTACTACAGAGTGGGCCACATCCAATAGTGTTACCAGGATGAGATACTCAATTTCATCTGTATACTTATTAGAACATTTAGGCTATATACTGTCAACTTGATCCTGTTTATGTCACTACATAAAGTTACAGCATTCAGACTATAGCCAAGGATACATTTATTGGATTTTCATAATAAGATGCAAAATCGAAAAGTCATTGCTATTGATAAGATAGAATGTTTAACACGAACTTCGAGTTCTAGGACATTCCCAACATTTACAACACTTGTAAAATCTACAAAACGGGTCGTATCCATAGTGTCACCAAGATAAGGTATCCCTCCTTTATCCTTATACTACAGACCATTTAGATTATTACTTGAGACATGATTCACGTGTATGTCTCACATACATGCTTAAGTTACATGAAATAACCACGGATCTTAGTTTATTGGATTTTAGTAAATGCAAATAAAATAACATTTATTTTATTAATAACAATGTGTACAAAATGTTTACAAACTACGAGACCACCGGGAGAATTAGGACACCAATTCCAACATTTGTGTAGGTGACACGCGAGTAGAGGTATCCTATGTAATGAATTTGCATAAGACTAGACTGTGAAATAGCAACCTCTAGATGTAACACCATTAACTAATTAGGTTCCTATTTCAATAAGATAACCTAGGCGATTGTTGTGCATAAAATGTTGTATCTTAAGCTTATTCACACTACTTACAGCATGCGGACAAATATGAATACAGATGAATGAATCATACAAGCTCATGTTGCCATAAACTTGATGATGTAAAGATGGAAATGGAATGTGGATGTTGTGTTAGGCATGACTATTTCTAGATATATGTGTTGTTAACTAAATGCTTGTAGTATGCTATGGAGTAATGCGTTGTCACAAGTTTGCTTGCACTGAAACCAAGTATAATCCCAACGCAAGTTTCTCGGATTGATCCGAGGTCGAACGCAGGGATTGATGTCGTTAGTGTGTTACATTTATGATATATGCGACCGGTGTTTTTACAATTAATAAAGATTGTGTTTGTATAGGAAATTAAATTGCGGTAAAGTAAAATTGTACAGATAAACTAAAGTTGCATTAATAAAATAAAGTGCGATGAAAATAAACCTAAGCTAATGTGATGCATGATACAAGATACATGATATACATGATGCTGAGTTCGAGACTGACTGTGAAGTTTATACAAAGGATCGTGGTCTGTGAGGGCAAGTCTTTATGGATGAATCGGAAGGGGAAAGGATAATTAGTACAAACATCGCAAGGTTGTTAACTGTGTTAAAGATATATCTAAGGTTCCGCTTTCCCTTGGCGTATACCTCTCGATGATCGGCCGCGTTCCCATATCTCTATGGTGAAATAGGGATGAACGTGATGAATGCAAGGTTGCTTCCATCTCTAGAAGTACTTCTCGCTTTAGTTAACGCATTCTTCCAACCCTCTCTCGATAGGCAAAATGGCATCTTCACTTCTGCTTTCACAGGTGAAGATTTCATCTAGCATGATTTGACCAAACATAATTATTTCCTTAACCCAATTAATTACTTGCTTAATTCATGCTAATTATCCAAGGGATTAAGAAAACATCGTGGAGAAAGTGAATTAAGGATGAACGAAAATAGACAGAAAGATGGAGATGAAAATGATCATAAGAATTGATACTAAGATTAAGCGTCTAATACATGGTGTGAATGATAGAGATTAAGAAGATGAGTACAAGTGATGATAAAGAGATAGAAACAAATACAGAAAAGTGTCAACGTCTTGACATAGATCTGGACGATGGTTTTGCTTGTCGGCGTGTGGAATGAATGAACAGAAGAGCTTCCCTCTCAAGCTTGCTCGTCTGGTAGAGGTGACCTTCGTACAGAGCTTCAACGGTGGGGATCGGAAGGATTCTTTTCCCGGAGTCCCACCTCTCGGCCTTATCTCTTAATTCTTCTCGGATCTACTCTGATTAGTCGTTCAACCAGTCTTTCCCTCATATCAGTATATACACTTTTCTCTATATTCAAGCATCCTTTTTCAGTGGAATGGTCGGAGCTATTTATAGGCTAAACTTTGACTCTCTGACTTGTGGTCCCTACTTTATTATTAAGGCAGTTCCAAAAATGGTGGAGTGAATATTCCTTCTATTACACAATCAATCCCGTCCGAAATGTAAAACAGTCAGCTGTACACGCGTCAGAATTCTCTGCATTTACGTTGCTCTTCACATCTTCGATTGTTTGCCCGAATACGAAATTGTTTTTTATTACTGCATGCGGTTGAGATTGCGTTGATCGCTTAGCTATTGATCGATTGTCGCATGCACCGTATGATGGGTACAATGCGACGTAGATGCGTTGTTCTTTTTATCTTGAGCCTTGAACACATGCGGTGACTTGATTTCCTATAAAACAGATTTGAAATATTCTTTTCTACCATCATAATGGTGTCAGTGGGTGTATTGACGACAATTTTTAATTCTTGCATTTCTTAGCTAATTTCTATACAATTAACGCAACTTTCCTTTCTTTTGGCCGCAATATCTAAATAAAACAGTATAAATAACTTGTATCTCTACAAGTTATCAACGACTTAGTCTTAATCTTAAGTATATTATCAACTTCTGTTCATGAGGGATTATCCTTTGATTTGCATGAGTGAGGGTGACCAGTTCACGGGCACAATATTCTACCATTTTGGGGACAAGACTGAGTAGGGAGCTGGGAACATAATAATACAAGATGGAATTCTCTCTTTCCTATCTTAAGGGTAAGTAGATGAGTGTTCACTTAAATGGTATCTCCGGGACTTGAACAAAAGGTCCTACCCTCTCGTCGGCCTGAAAGAAGTTTCTATTTATTGGTTGGACCATAAACAGGTTGTTCATTAGAGGAGCACTAGTACTTAAGGAGTCAGAGGTAACCCAAGGGTAAAATGTAATTTGACCCACTTAGAGTTACGAATGCTCGTGAAGGACTAACTTGCTAGTGTTTGTCTATATCCGTAGACATAGAAATATATCTATAGTGAGAAGAGTGCAGTTATGGGTCTCTAGTGGAGTGTACCCACAGTTAACAGATATTGATTAATTTGGTTAATGAGTTTAGCCAATTAATCTCATATCGTTGGAGCTTCTGATCTACAAGTCCACCAGGTCCCCTCATTAGCTCACTAGAGGATACTTAAAAGAGATAATTTGAATTATTCAAATTAATTTGAGGAAACTATATATTAATGTGATTAATATATAATTAATTATGGATATGATTTATAATTAAATTGGAAAGTAATATTTGAATAAAATTCAATTAATTAATTCAAGTGAATTAGATTCGTAAATAATTAATTAATAGAGAGGTTTTCCACATATACATCGGATGTATATGATAATTAAATATATATACATTAAATTGGGTTTAATGTATAAATAGTTACTTAATTATTGTTCAAACTAAAATGAAATAAGTGATATTTAATTGGGCTAATTAATCAAATAAGTGTTATTTAATTATATAAAAGGAAAATATAGGAAAAGGGTTTAGTTCTTTCTATATAAAGACCTCCTTATGGCCCTTTCGGAATACATTGGAATACATAGAACACAATACACAACACCATAGTGTTATTGTGCAGAATTTTCTCTAAGCCATAAAGAAAATCCTCCTTACTCTCTAAAACCCCTTTTCTCCTCTCCCTCTCCCAATATTTGGATACCACTTATTCCTCTATTGGAATTCTAGAGAATAACAAGGTTACTCTCGTGGTAGTGTTCGAGATTTTTCAAGAAATTGTTCATGATCAGGATCATTGGAGATCCATTTATTGGAACTAGGAGATGACTGTTCGTGACACTTGGGAATCTACAAAGATAAGAATCTTCTAATATTTTCCTTGATGCATGCTAATTTACATGTTTATATATTATGTTTTGTTTAATGTAAAATCGAATTGTGGGATGTAAGGTGTTCTATCTCCACTGTTGGATTCGATTCCTTCACTTATGTCTCAGTCTGAGGGATTCATAGCCCAAGATCAAGAATAAAAAGTTTGCAAGCTTAATCAATCTATTTATAGGTTGAAATAGGCTTCCAGATTTTGGAATATTAGATTTGATCCTACGATCGAAACTTTTGGTTTTGACAAAAATGTTGATGAGCATTGTGTAGACAAGAAAATCAACAAGAATAAAGTAGCTTTTCTAGTATTTTATATGGATGATATCCTACTCATTGAGAATGATATAGGGTACCTTATTGACATAAAGAACTAGCTAGTGGCCGAATTCCAAATGAAAGATTTGGGAAAGACGCAATATGACCTTGGGATCTAGATTATTAAGGATCGTAAGAACAAAATGCAAGCATTGTCTCAGGCAACGTATATCGAAAAAATTTTGATTCGATATTTGATGCAAAATTTCAAGAAGGGTTTATTACCTTTCAGGCACGAGGTTTACATGTCTAAGGAACAATGTCCTAAGACACCTCAAAAAGTTGAGGATATGAAAGGCATTTCTTACGCCTTAGCTATGGGCAGCTTAATTTATTCTATGCTCTGCATTAGGCCTGATATTTGTTATGTAGTGGGAATAGTCAGTAGGTACCAGTCCAATCCAGGGTTAGACCACTGGACAGGGGTTAAGAACATCATCAAGTATCTTCGGAGAATGAGGGATGACATGCTGGTGTATGGGACTAAGGATTTGATCCTTATAGGATATACCGACTCTAACTTTTAGATTGACAAGGATTCTAGAAAATCCATGTCAAGGTCAGTGTTCACCCTTAACTGTAGTTTGAAGAAGCATCAAGTAAGGATGCATAGTAGATGCCACTATGGAGGCTAAGTATGTAGCTACTTAGGAAGCAGCTAAGGAAGCCATTTGGCTTAGGAAGTTCTTTATAGATTTGGAATTTGTTCCAAATATAGACTAGCCCATTACATTATACTGTGAAAACAGTAGGGTTGTAACCAACTAGAAAGAATCTTGCAGCCACAAATGAGGAAAACATATAGAGAGGAAGTATCAACTAATAAGGGAGATAGTGTAACGAGGAGACGTGATCGTCACGAAGATCGCTTTGGAGCATAACGTCCTGATTTATTTATGAAGACTCTCTGGATTAAAGTGTTCGAGGGTCATCTAGAGAATCTAGGTATGTGAGACAAGTATATAGTATAATCTAAAGCAAATGGGAGATGTGTAATGGGTATAATGATACCCTAGTTTATTGTATTTGTATATTTACTTTTTCATGTGATGTACTTATACATTTAATATTTCCAACTTTGGATTATTTATTGTATATACATCCCACTAACTAGAGTTTTAGTTCAAGTAGGAGTTTGTTGGGTTTTATGCCTTAAAACTCGTAAATAGTAAATGTGACATTTGACCGATCATTAATAAAGTGTTATTAATGTTTATTATAATAAATAGTTATTGTTTATCTTGTATTTATCTTGCCTAAATAACCTTAATCCAATAAATTAACATCCTAGATTGTTGTATGAGTCTTGAACTTTATGTGAAGACATACAGAGATCAGTATTTAAGATATAGCCTAAAGAGTCTATAGTATATGGATAAGGCTAGGTACCTTATCTTGATGACACTATGGATACGACCCACTTTGTATTTGAAATAAATGCAATGATCCAACACTTTCGTGTAGGAGACATGCGAGTGAGGATATCCTATGCAATAAGTTTGCATAAGACTGTACTGCGAAATAGTAATCGCTAGAAGTAACATCGTTTACTAGTTAGGTTTCTATTTCACTAGGATAACCTAGGCAACTTAGTCTTAATCCTAAGTGAGTTATGGACTCTTGTTCATGAGGAATTTTCCTTTGATTTGTATGGGTGAAAGTGACCAGTTCGTCGACTCAATATAATAAATTTTAGACAAATCCAAAGATCTCAACTATTATAATACTTATGTAGACTTGTTTCACTATTACGTAGATACACTTATAATTTGTCAACTAAAATATCTAGTTGAATAATTAGTTTTTTATAGGTAGTAAAGGGCTATGTGAGAACCTTTATACCATAACCATTAGAACTTTAACTTTAAAGTTGATCACTGGTATTGACTACCCCTGTTTTGAAAATATAGGTAGATGGGAAAACACAAATTCTAAGTCATTTTCATTGGTTGTAACCTAGGGATCTATTTATCCTGGCATGAATGTCATAAACAAGTCAGTGAGTACAAGGGTGCATTATACAAGTCGTATGAAACATTCGATGAAGCGAAGCACACGTATAGGTCTTACAATACAGTGCACGTTGGACAAGTTAATAACAAGGGCATAGGACAATGTAGTACAACTATTGCAACTATAATAGGCTTCATTTTTTGAATGATCATAATGTGTACTTGGCTCGGGATAGTAGGATATGAATGATGTACTCGGTTGTTACGACTTGTCATTTTGTAACTAAATCCAAGTTTACTAATTGTAAGTATAATTCATCCTTTCAGGATCCACATATTTTCCCTTTATCCTAGTAAGATGGAGATTGTTCAGGAGTTGTTTAAAATCATAACAAATATTACAGAGTCTCAAAGACAATTGTTCTTGACATTGCCGATTTTGTTTAACAATAATAAAAGGATAGACCAACAACCAGCGAACATTAGACACTGCATTCTGCAACGTTCTTTCGCCTCATTTACGAAAGTGACCTGGCATGTCACGAAAGTACTCAAATGGATAGAAAGACGTTTATGATTTTGTGTAACATGATTAGAACGATGGGATGTTTGGAGCCAAGTAGATGTGTTGGTATTGAAGAGATGGTGCCAATGTTCCTACACATTCTTGCTCATAATCTGAAGAATAGAGTAGTACGCACACATTTTTCAAGATCTAGCGAGATGGTTTCGAGATACTTCAATCCAGTTCTCTTAGCAGTAATATAGCTACACACAGTCTTGTTGAAAACCCTCGAACCAGTTACAAGTGCATGTACCGATGGATAATGAAAATGGTTTAAAATTAAAAAATAAAAAATAAAAATAAAAATAAAAATAAAGTTCCAATACCATTCTATTAATGTATTTGAAATAAATTTTGCTAGCATCTTCTCGAATTATCGTGATTAAACAATTTCAACAGAATTGTCTGGGTGCATGGGACGGCAAGTATGTGAAAGTGAATGTCAGTGTCGTAGATTGACCACAATATAGGATTAGAAATGGGAAAATCGCCACAAATGTTATTGTGGTCTGTGACCAGAACGGAGAATTCATCTTCGTTATGCCAGAATGGGAGGGCTTGACTGCCCGGGTCTTGAGGGATAGTTACGCGACCGCAAAAATTGAAGGTTCCAAAGGATATAAAAATCACTCATATACATAAGCAACCTTGAGTACTCCATCAATATACATGTATTACAATCTCAAAAATGGTACAGGATACTACTACTTGTGTGATGTTGGCTACCCTAATGCTGAAGGATTTTTAAATCAGAATATTCGGGCAGAATACTCTACTACCAGAATACCATCAAATGCAAGATTAGAAGTTTGAATAAACAATATCGGCAGTAACGGAATGTTAAATCAATCAGAGTTTGGATGGAACGAGGAGTTCAAGTGCGTTTAGGTGGATAGGGAGATTTTCGACGTCTGAGTTCGAGTAAGTTTTCTAAAACAATGAACAATGTACACCATACCTTTTTTTGTATAAATCTAATATTGCTTCCATATACCAATGTAGAGTCATCTTAATGTGAAAGGATTGTAAAACAAGTCACTTAATGTGAAAGGATTGTAAAACAAGTCATTCCCCCATTATGATGAACTATAAGTGTATTTGGGAAGGACAGGGCAACCGGGCAGTCTTACGAGCCCTTAATGGTGATGGCGTCAAATTTGTTCTGGGAAATAGAGGACGAGATTTGACTAGGATCACAAGAATACCCTACCCCATATAATGAAGAAACCCAACTGTCTGAGGATGCAATGGAAGAAGATTAAGTAGATATGTCCACGAGGAGAGCAAGTGTACCAGATATTTCCACCGGCAGAGCAAGCGTATTAGTAGAGCCATCCAGAGGACGAACTCGTTGCATGAAAAATCAAGAAATATGAGATGGAATTTAGACATTGGTAGTTCAAGCCATATTTGGTATTAAAGGGCCAATTGAGGATGGTAGATGTAATCTAATTGATATAATTGGCACAAAACAAAAGATAGACCTCTTCGTCGCTGTACCAGAAGAGAAACAACTACACAATACTGGACACGACTACTTGCTTGGACCCACTAAATTGATTACTTAATATTTCAACCCGAAAACATATATTCTATATAATTTTTGTGATGTTTAGAACAATATATTTGTACTACACTATCTCATTCTCACCATCATTATGAAATGGAAGGTAATTATTCTGTGCAATTTCAATTCCACATATATAATCCATATTATATAAATATAAACTATCAAGTTATAGTTATTCAACGTTTGTGTACCATGTTAAATAATAATGTTTGGGTTAACAAGATTCAATATACATACATACAATATCCCAATTCATAAGTAATTGAGCAGCAATATGACATGTATTTTGATGGTATGTTTTACAGATTGGAGAATTATAATTTTTACAATTTTGAAAAGAATACATTGAAAAGAATTTGTTATATTTTACAAATTCAAAAAAAAAAATTGAGATTTTCTAGTTTGTCATAAAAGAGTTGAGAAAATAGGTGTATAGCTGAAAATTAATCAACAGCAAAACAAAAAAAAAACAAAAAAGAAAAAAGAAACAAAAGTAAAAAGAAACAAAAGAAAAAGAAAAAAAATAACCAATCTCATTTACAAAAACTGCATCAAATATCTCAACTCAACTTTACACCCAAACACTGACTTTCAGATTCATCAACTCGATTTTGCACACCAAACACAGACAATAATTACCGACTCAACTCTACACAATAGAAGTAATTTAACTCTTCAAATAATAATTATCAGTTCAACTCAACTCTCTGCTTTTATCAGATCCCAAACATCCCTATGTAATTATCTAATTGCTACCACAGCCAACGTATTCATACAGCATCATCATCAATCGTAAATTGTAAAGATCCCTCGAATCCCCACCTTTGTTAACCTTCATATTAGTTAAATTTTCCTTTATAAGCTTCTCTACAAGAAAATTTTCAAAAGATATTAAATTGGGAATTATCAAAACCCAAAGCCGGCCATCATTCATCCAGAAACCAACAGATAGAAACATTCATTCATATTACTTGAGCTGCTGCATTAACAATTTGATCACTCATGTCGGTACCCATTTCTGGATTCACTGGCTCGATATTACCGCTCCTGGACACCGGAGGAAGCTGCCTCACATCTTCTCCTGATTCAGAAGTGTTCTTTTGTGTGCCAGGAGACGTTGCAGCTACTGACTCGGGAGGTGGATCGTCCTTTCTATCAAAGTTTCCCTCACGTGATCGCTCATTATTATCGTGGCTACGGCTACGGCTACGACTACGGCTTCGACTATAACGGCGGGACCAACTCCGGCTCCTACTTCTGCTCCTGCTACGACTTCGACTCCGGCTCCAGCTTCTACTACTGCAACTATGGCTACCACTACGACTGCGACTTCGGCTGTAACCCCATGTTCGGACTCTTTCAGGACTACGACTATAACTTCTGCCTCTACTCCTACTGAAGTCTCTTCTGTTATCAAATCGACCCTGTCCACGTCCACGACCACGTCCATCCATACTATTGAACCTATCATGTGGGCCACCACGATCACCCCTGCCCCAACCAACATGACCACCAGCAGGACCACCAAAACCCCGTCCTCTACCCCGTGCAGAAAAGAAATCACCTCTCCCACCTCGTCCACCAGCAGTACCATCTCTCATCCCACCACGACCACCAAACCCGCCATCTCTCATCCCACCACGGCCACCAAACTCTCCATCCCTTGCACCACCACGACCACCAAACCCGCCATCTCTCATACCACCTCGGCCTCCTGAATCCCAGCGACTGCCACCCATAACTGCATCATAACGTCCCATCCCACCCCTATCCTTCCCAAAACTCGGCCCACCACGCATAGCCATATTTCGCAACTCAGGAGGCACGGGTTGGTCCGCACCCTCCAGTACTTTAATCAAATCAGCAGCATATTTCCAATCCTGTTCAGAGAAGAAGGTATATGCCACTCCCGTTGCTCCAGCCCTCCCAGTTCTTCCAATTCGGTGGACATAATCCTCAATTCCAGTTGGAAAATCGTAGTTGATCACCACTCTGGCATAAAAATGAAATAAATAGATCATATAACAAGTACTGGGGTCATATGACAGTTAGCATACAAACCCAACAACTAGCCACATCAGATCCATATTCTTTCAAATTTTTAGTTCCAACTCCCAAGATCTTCTCTCGGTACCATAGAGAAGAGCAGAAAAAAGGCTTACCTTATATCTTTGATGTCAAGCCCACGAGCAGCAACATCGGTGGCAACTAGTATTGGGGACTTTCCACTACGAAACTGGTTCAATACCCAATCACGCTCCCCCTGTGATTTGTCTCCATGAATAGCAGCAGCCCCAAAACCACGTCCAAGATTCCGTGCAAGCTGATCACACAACCTCTTCGTAGAACAAAAAATTATTACCTTAGACCCCCGTTCTTGGGATCTAAGGATCTGCTCCAACCGTCTCTGTTTTTCCATCTGTGGGACAACTTCAACATACTGTTCTCCACCCCCACCCGAAAATAGAAAAAGGAAAATAGAAAAAATATATATATATCAATAACAAATCATCTAGGGGAAGAATTTACAAACTGGAGGATGCATTAACTCAGTAGATAAAGAAACTATTACTGCATAACGAATAGTGTTAACAATCAAATGATAAATTCACGTCTCATCAAGTGTTGTTTCTCATATAATAGTTAAAGAAAAACATCTCTTAACCTAAAACTAAGTAATGGTCAAGGACTACAATTACAAAACACACTATTTCCTAGAACGATCATTTAAACAAATGATGCATTCACCAATTCAATAGGCCAAAAATATCATTTTTAACAATAGCAAGGCTCATGATGCCAATGAAATCTACACTGTTCAAGGGACTGATAAGTATATGAATCGTTAAGGTTACCTGTGTAATAGCCTTGTTAGCAGCAAGTTCATCAACGCTACCAATATTCACCTGGACAGAATTGACGAGAAGATCATTCGCTATTTTTCTTACTTCCTTGGGCCAGGTTGCTGTATACATAAGAGTTTGTCTACGTGGTGGTATTTCATTCACAATCTTCCTAATTTGGGGTTCAAATCCCATGTCAAGCATCCGATCAGCTTCATCAAGCACAAGCAGTGAAACTTGCCTAAAGTTGATCATCTTCATTTCAAGTATATCATTAAGCCGTCCAGGAGTTGCCACCACGATATCAGCACCACGATCTAACTCTTTTAATTGAGGACCTTTTGGGGCTCCACCATACAAGCACTGAAATAAAGAATTTTAACTCATGGAAAGGAAAAAGAAACACAAAAAAAAGGAGTAGATGATTCAAGGACCCAGAGAGAGAACATTTGAAACTCACCGTACAACAAACCCGAGAAGATCTCCCAAATTTAAGAGCTTCATCTTGTATTTGAGTAGCAAGCTCCCTAGTAGGAGCCAAAACCAACACAGTTGGTCCATTTTGAGGGTTATTTCGGCAATGCCTAAGAAGAATGAAGGCAGGAATCAAATAGCCCAAAGTTTTCCCAGACCCCGTTTTAGCAATCGCTACTATGTCCCGACCTTGCAGGGCAATGGGCCATGTTTGTGCTTGAATTGGCGTAGGAGATGAGAAACCAGCAGAATATATCTGAAGCACAATGATGGAAAACTAGACTCAGCGCCAAGTTAAAACATGCCAGAGACATTAATGCGTGAAATACATTTCATGAATATAGTGTTCTGCAGCAGCAAAAATGAAATAGGACAAAAGAACCCATAGATTAGTTGCTTACACAAGCAACTCGAGGCAACAAAAGATTGCAATAAAGACATATTAAGCAGAGCCAATAAGCAAGACATCTCAGTCACATCAGGTGTAAATTGGTCAAAGGCCCAACACTCAACTAAAAGATGCCCTAGAAAGGCTCCAACCATCCATTTTGCAGCCTCCAAAAATCAAGGGATTGTTGCATGTGCAAGTGTAGCAATAGCAGTGCAGTGTACGACATATGCTCCTCCTCCGGAGCAAATATCGCACCTGCGACAAGTGAGAACTCATGAGTAAAAGTAGATTAATAACAGAAGAGATGAGTAAGATGGATCATGGATTTTCTACTTTCACGCAACCTAATTAAAAGATGTTTGAGCAACCATGAAACTTGCCTCTCTCAGTATCTCCGGAGGGAAGCCAGTAGCCTCAAATGTCATGAATGGAGCTGGAACATTATCACCCTACGAAGTTAATTGGAAAAGATAGGCATGATTTGAAGTCAGTGATACAGTTATAACCCCTATGGCATTCACAACAGTAACATAATTGGAAAAGATAGGCATGCTGAAATACAAACCGTAGCAGTTACTTCATGTTGTTTACGATAAACTTCAACAGGTGACATATTAGTAACATCTGAAGCTCCAATATGAGGAGGGCCCATCAATGCATTATTTGACAATGATGGACCACCAGATCCATGGCTATTCAAATTATGTGTCGGACCAGCTGCAAAATTTGTCCCACTATGATGACCGGGTGCCGCACTTGGAAATGGAACACCACTCATCCTTGTGTCCTGAAAGAAAGGATAATTTCCATACCATATAAGCAAAATAAATCATACAGAACAGAACCAAAATACTTGGAAACTTGATACAAATTTTTGCTTAACCTGACCTTTAGTATTCTTTTACGTTTCTCAATGAAAGTGTTGTTTCCCATATAACGGTTAGAGAAAAACATTTCTCTTAACCTAAAACTAAGCAATGGTCAAGGAAGAGTACATACACACCATTTCCTATCAATTTCTTTATTAATTATCCACATATAACCTTACCCATAAATCTTTGCAGTACCTAACTACATATCTTCCATGTAAAACCCAAAGATACAATGTCTTCACAGAATATTAGTACCCAATCAACCTTTGTTAACAACTACCAATTTCAAGATGTATATGTGCTTTTCTTCATAGTAAATTAATCATCCCTCATAATTGTATCTTACTTAAACAATGTCAAAAAAATAAATATATAAATAAACTTGAACATGGAAGAATTACAAATAGACGTGAAATGAAGAACCTGCTGGCTCCTTGCCATTGGTATTGCTGCAAGCCTTGGCTGATGTGGACCAATGCCAGGCCCCTCATTCCCGCCAAAGTAATATACATTTCCGGCTCTGCCTGGCAAATGTTCGGCACCAGCTTGCTGCCCCTGCATCACAGTTGGGCCCATTTGATCTTGGAATCTAGAATGATGATGGCGATGAGTCAATTCAGTACCTGCATGCGGCAATTGAACCACAGGATGTTGTTGTTGCATGTTTCCTGGAGAGCTACCAAATTGTCGTGCCTGATCAGATGCTAAACCAAATTGTTGCGTTTGAGAAGAATTGGTTCCATGAATAGATGAAGTGCCACCACTTTGTTGAAACTGGGAAGAAGAAAATCCAACTTGGTTTCCTGACTGGATATTCTCCTCCTCTCTCTTCAGAAAAGTCGGCTTCTGTTCGACGTGATTACCAAATGGCTGACCTGAAGGACTTTGTTGAACTTGCTGCTGCAAATTCTGTTGAACATTTGGATGAACGCTTTGTTGGTAACCAATATACTGAAGTTGCTGCTGACCATATTGCAGACCTTGAGGTTGCCCGACTAATGGGGTTGGATTTTGCATGTTTGGCTGTCCTAAATGCTGGACTGATGGTGGTGGCATTTGTTGTCCCGGATTCTGTAGGGTTTGCCTTTGATTCTGTAGCGGTTGTTGGTTAGGATGTTGAGACATTTGTTGATTAGCATGTGCCATTTTCTGACCTTGATGAACCTGCTGGTGGCCAATATGCTGTGACGACATTGCAAATAGCCCCGGTTGGTGCATGACCTGGTTTGATTGCGCGCCATGTTGTCGCCCATCTGGTGCCATTTGCATGCTAGGATGGTGATTAATGGCCACCTGACTGGCAACAAAACTGTGTTGTTGTGTGATCAGATGTCCAGGTTGTTGCGAAAGTTGGCTGTTTAATTGGCCATCTTGTTGAGGGACATGATGATTTTGCTGTACATGAGGTGCCAATGTGTCATTTGATGGCATTGAATGAGCCTCCGGGATTGAAGTCGGCTTGGAAGTGGAGACGCTAGGATGAGGACCGAGTGGTAATGGTGGTGGCAAAGAGACCGGTTTCTCATACTGAGTAACGTTGGTTTCAGGGTTCCAGTAGTATGATAGTCCAGTGCTCCCATCAATCAATCCCTTCCAAGGTTTGGGAAGAGTAGGGTCATCCGGTGCATAGCGGGGACCGAGGGAAGGGGGAGCAGAGTCCCCAGTTTCCATGATTTCAAACTGTATTGAGAAATTGATTTAAAAAAAGAAAAAGTCAGTATTTCAATAAACACAGCCTAAATAATAAGAAACATATATGTCATAAACAAAAGTTAACCAAAATTAAAAACAGAATCTAATTTCACCCCAAACCCAAGTTATACTTTATAACAGCCCGTATTTCCCAATACAACTATTAAAACAAAAATGCGGAAACATAACCATTATAAACTTTTACAAATTTGAAATTACACAAGTTATTAAAATAACTAATTACAAACAAATTCTAAGTCAAACTATCAAATCCTAATATAAACATCTCTTGATGTCCTACGCCAGAACCTAAACTTAACTTCCTTTAGAACTATTACTTGATCCTTTGTCTGAAAGCATTTTGGAAAAACAAAGATGAGAACAAAAATACTCAATAAACAGTTCCCATATCAAGCTTTAAAATTCATTTTCTTTCAAAATTTTTGGAATAAAAATACAAATCATTGCAAAACTTTCAGTCAAGACCTTGCTGCAAACAATACTTTCAAACTCAAGATCTTTCAAACAAATAAACTTCAAAACTATACGTTTCAAGTTGAATCTTTCAAATAGTCTTTCAACAAAACCAAATCGTTCGAATAAACTTTTAAAACCTTTAATAAACAGAACCTTCATACTTTTCACAACACTAACTTTTTAATACTTTCAAATACAAAGCTTTCAATCAATCCAAATGTATCTTCATTCCAAAGAATAACAAACAACAAAAATGTGCCTTCTCACAAATAAGCTTCAGTCAGAACAGATACCGTCAATTCCAGATTTAGCTATAACAAAATACCATACAATCCCCAGAATACAAAAACTGACATATTCGGATAGCCCCGATTGAATCATGTTTAAGTGTTAGAACTTCTATAATCCTCAATTCGAAAATCCACTTCCTTTAACAAACATCAACTTTTAGATAGCCTAAATAATAAACACCATGTTTAAGTGTTAAAATTTAGTTCAACAACCTTAATCACCAAGAGGCTTTTCAAGAGGAATATTCTTATGAAAAATCCACCATAAACCTTAATTAATCACTCCAAATTAGTCCAAAATTACGACCAACATCCTTTCACAAGCAAAACTGCTCTATCATACTCTAATTGAGCCTGAACTAATCCAAAAAGGGGGTGCAAACTTGCAGAACCTTAATCAAACACTTGGAAATCTACCCAAACATAACAACAAGCAAGTTCCAAGAGTTCAGAATAATATTCAAACGCTTAAATCCAATTCGAAAAAGGAAATTAAAGCAACAATTCTTACCAAATCTTACCGCAGAGGCTCTAAACCTGGCTCGTTGGTGTCCAAAAACGTCCGAAATTATAGATC
This sequence comes from Benincasa hispida, assembly GCF_027475165.1. Classification (NCBI taxonomy): domain Eukaryota; kingdom Viridiplantae; phylum Streptophyta; class Magnoliopsida; order Cucurbitales; family Cucurbitaceae; genus Benincasa; species Benincasa hispida. The sequence continues at coordinate 19,990,780 of NC_143478.1, forward strand.
TGGACCTTAGACGATATGGATACACCAATTTGAAGCCAATCGAAGGGTGAGTCAATGCCGAAACCTGACGAGACGGAGAGACATTAATGCGAAGGTGTAAAGAGAGGGTTCCCGTCTCATGGTCGTCGCATCTGCTTTATTACACTACGACCATAAAACCCATGGAGCTGTCATCGAGAATCGAGTTTCCATGGCAGACCTGATTTATGGGTTTCACCGCCACAACGCTCGCCGGCCAAGAAGACTGAGCAGAAGGGGGAGGGTGGTCGGCGGCTACAAGGGGAAGAGGAAGAAGATGATGGAGGTAGGGCTTCTCTAATTTCTTTTCTTTTCTTTTCTCTTTTTTTTTTCTTTTTCTTTTCTTGGTTGGTTCCTTAATTTTATTTTTTATTTTTTCCAAAGCTCTCACTAATAAAATTTGTGTTTCAAAAGTCGTAAAAAAAACTAACGCATTTGATAATTATTTTATTTTTTTTTAAATGAAGTCTATTTCATGTATATTTTTATAATGATTTTAATCTTTATTTTTAGTCCAATTTTAAAATAAAAACTACATTTTGAAAACTATTTTTTTAGTTCTCAAAATTTGACTTGATTTTTTAAATTATTGATGAAAAGTAGATAATAAATAAATGAAAAATTTAGAATTGGGAGTAGTGTCCGTAAACTTAATTTTCAAAAACAAAATGGTTACCAAGCTAAAAGAATATAATTAAATTCTCCAAATTATTTAGGTCGCGTTTGGTAACTATTTGTTTTTTTATTTTTGTTTTTAAAAATTAAGTCTATTTCATCCACATTTTTTAAAATGATTTACATCATTTTTAAGTATCATAGTTGAATTCTTACCCAGATTTCAAAATCAAAACAACTTTTTTAAAAAAAAAAATTGGCTTGATTTTTTAAACTAATGGTGAAAAATAGATAACAAATGAATAAATTCAAAGGTGTAAGTAGGGTCCATTGGCTTAATTTTGAAAAAAAAAATAAAAAATAAAATAATTACCAAATGAAATCTTAGGGGTGTTTGATGCGCGATAATAAGAGTTGAATTGGTAATTATTATATGGAGAGTTACATTATGTGTGTTTGGTGTGGTGAGTTGAGTTGAATTGACAATTATTGTATGTGTTTGGATGCAAAGTTGAGTTGGGTTATCTGGTACTTTTTTTAAATGAAATTGATTTTGCATTTTTTTTTTTTTTTTTTTACTTGTTGATTTTAATTTTCAACTATATACATATTTTTCTAACTTTTATAAGATAAAAACAAAAAAAAAATTCCAATTCTTTTCTATTCTTGAAACATAACAAAATTTCTACAAAGTATTCATATACATAACACAAAATTTTGAATTCATTTTTGTAAACACTCAAATAGAAGTGATTATTCCATTAAAAACCCCAACTTAATCATTAATTACCATACAAATTAAAAATAACCGAAAGGATCATTGTCATCAAATGAAACTATTGACATTGTTTTAGATAGAAGTGATGACACTTAAATGTTAATCTTAAACAAAACCAACATCGTACAATTTAAATCATATAACCAACTATTAGATAGTCTTTTTTGACCAATTTGTGAAATGTGGATTTACCGTCTTCTAAAACAAATAAAACGATTTTGGAAATATTTATGTCTATTTTTTATACTATTATGTTGCATAAGTGTACAAACTATATTTATATTAAAAGGAAAAAAAAAACTTGAGCCATAATTTTAAATTCCGCTATTTCATTAGAATTATGTAATATTTGAAAACATCAAGGGATAGGTTGTTTAAATCATATCGTTGAACTTTTGTTTAGTGAAACAATAATAGGACATCGTATGTAATATCTTCTAGATCTAAGAACAAAAATGAAATTGAAGAAGAATAATTAAATCTAAGAAAACGGCCATAGAAAGAAAATAAACAAAAAAAAAAAAGACAAAGGATACGTTAAGAAAGAAAATGGAAAATAAACCGATACGAGCCAAACAGAGAAAGAAGAGAGAGAAATGAGAAAGATGAACCAGACAACGAAAAAAGAGAGAATATGAAATAATGGGAGTAAATGCAAAGAGAACATAAGAGAGAGAAACGACAAAGTAATTGAGGGAGTTGGGAGAGTAATGAAAAAACGTGGAAAAACGGGTGAGAATAAGAGTGATAAAATTGTGGGTAATTAAACACACCGTTTTATTTTTATAAGTGGTTGTCGAAGTTTGGCACGAGAAGGTGGTAGGCAGAGTATGTAGCCGAAGTTGCTTGTGCAAAGGTAGTCATCGGAGTTAGTGGTTAGAGTTGTCGTCAAAGGTGGTTGGTGGTGCCCGGAGTTCTTCGTCGAAGTTGATCGTATGAATGTGTAAGTCAGAGTTTTTTTTTTTTTTTTTTTACCAAGGTGGTTGTCGCATTTTCGTTGGAGGTGGTTATTGGAGCTCGAAGTTGGTGGTTGGAGTTAGCCACCCAAAGGTGGTCATTGGAGTATGTTGCTGAAGTGTGGTAGTAACAATCGCTAACGGAGACCGATGAGTGGAACCATTAAAAACACCGGAGATAGAGCATCGATGAGAGTTGGGGTCAGCTGGTAAAATAAACAACTTAACTCTATAAACATTTAAAGTTGGTTGTCAAACATTGAGTTGGTAGAAAATACAAACGCAACCCGACTCTCCTTGGTTGTCAAACACCCCTTTCGTTAATTAATTATCTGAATATATTTCATAATTAATTAATTTAATTCAAACTAAAATAAAATTACTTAACCAAGATACTGTCGAAAGCGTTACATACACAGATTGTGAAGGTAAAGAAACAAGAGAATATATGTACACTAAATTTACAAGTCTAATAATGTCACAAACAGATAAATTATTAGAAATAACACTTTTAAGTTGTCACCTTACAAAACTAGTACCATTTTTTAAAACTCATTCAAATAGCTTTTCTCGATCCATCTCAGACGAGATCGACTACCGAGATTTAGTTTTAAAAAAATAATTTGTTTTAACTTATCGAGATTTTATATATTTTCAAATTTTATCCAAATTCAATTATATCTACCAAATATTATATCAAAATTTTTCAAAAAAAAGATCAAATATGGAAAACATATAAAATCTCTTAGTGGATTCTTGGGCAGATCAATACAAGATTTTATATATTTTTCATATCTTACATTTTTTTTTTTTTTTTTTTTGTAAAATTGAATCTTTCCCAAAATTTAAAAATCAATATGCAATTATCCATTTAAAAGATCTAAGTGGTAAATTCATTTGTAAATTTAGAATTTCATATAATTGTGGAAACAGAAATTGGCCTAAAATTACAAAAGAATCAAATATAATATTCGGTAAAGATAACCGAGTTTGGAGAAAATTTGAAAATATATAAGATTTGGATAAATTATCTAATATTTGAAAAATTACTAAAATCTCGACATTTATGTATCTAGAAAGGCCCAATGGGGCCAAAACAATAAGTTAGAAAAAGTAGATTTTGTAATTAAATCTATTGAGAAAAATTAGTTTAACGACTTTTCAAAAAACGTGCTAATTTTGAAATATGAAAAGCCGTGAGTATTATTTCTAACAATTTATCGGACAAATGACTTCCAAATATATATCTTTCATTCAATCTCCAAGATTTTTCCAATAAGTTAAAATAAGAAAACGACAAGTAGAAAAAAAATATGCATTTAAGAAAAAAATGAAATAGAAAAAAAAATAATTAGAGGTAAAAGAACAACCATAGAAAGAAGATAAAATAAAATAAAATAGAGAAAGAAAAGAGGAGTTGAGAAAGAAAATGGAAAATAAAGCTCATACGAGCCAAGCAAGAAGAGAGAAAATAAAAAAGATGAACCAACGAAATAAGAGAGAAGAAGAGAAAAGGGGAGTAAATGAGAATCAAAACCAACAAGATGTCTATTGCAAACATAATGCACCAAGACTAAAAAAAAAAAAAAAACTAGTCGATACCTAAGTTTTGAAATAGTTTATATTTAGTCAATAGATTTTAAGGCACTATACATTTAGTTCTCAAATTTTGAGTTTGATTTCAATTTAGTCATTAAGTTTGAAAGTATTACAATTTTATCATTGACATTTGAATTTTACTTCAATCTAGTCTTTGTGTTTCAACTTTCAAGATAACACTTTTAATATCGATTATTCACTAAATACTCATTTTTCATTTTTAATATTAACTTATATTAATAAATTTAAAATCATTGAAATATGTATAATTAATCGAGTTTTACTACTTTTTATCACTTTTAAAATTAAATTAAAATTTTCACTTCATAGTTATATTTAATTAATTAATAGAATTTGATGTCAATAATTAAAAGTGAGTATTTAATAAAAAATTGAGATTAAAAATATAAAATCTTAAAACTAAGGAATAAATTGAAATAAAACTCAAATCTCAAAGATAAAATTATAACATTTTGAAATTTATGAACTAAATTGAAACAAAACTCAAAACTTAAAGACAAATATGTAATATTTGAAAATCTATGGACCAAATAAAAACTACAACCAAGATCTTAGGAACAAGAAGGTTTTTTCCCCCCAAAAAAAAAACTAAACTACGTCATCTTCGAACTAAATATTCATTTTATTTGTTGGCTGAATAAGGATTTTTTGCTTCATTAGGAGTTGGTTCCTACTGCTCACCTCTTGTTGTATCCATAACAACTTTAGATTCCAAGATAATTCGACACCTGTGAATCTAAGCAATTTTTCAGTTTAATTCACTAGATTTTTGTAACCAAAAAAAAAAAATGTGATTGCTTCTTGACGGTTTATCCATTTCGTAGGACTTGTTTGAACGATAGGCCAAATTTTAAAATTATTCACACTCGATAAATATTTAATTATTTAATTTTGAATTTTTATAAATTAAAATTATAATCACTATTTTAAGATATTAATCTCTTTATTTTGTTATATTCTTGAAGTTTTGAAAACTAAAAAAATTAGACTTTGTTTAATAATATATATTTTTTAAATACTAAACTCATAAAAATCACTCCCTCATTGATTCATTCTGTTTATTCGAATATTTTAACAAAATCGAAATCAAGTTTTGGAAACTAAAAAAGAGCTATTAAAATCAAGTTTTGAAAACTAAAAAAGGAATAAAAAAACTCGTTACATGAATAGCAATCAAACTAAAAACATTAGCATATATAGCACAAATATAAAAGCTTTACAAACAAGTCTAGAAGAAATATTATATACAAATTAATGCTAAACTATATTCATATTAACATTTTTAGTTGTACTCAAAAAGAAAAATAATAACATTTTTAGTCGTGATTTGTTACCTTAAAATAGAAATGGTTCATACATAATATTTAAAAAATTATTAGACCCTGAATTAAAATTTTAAGATGAGGTAAAAAAAAAAAGTTAAAGGTGTGTGTCTATTTATCTCTTGAAGCTAAAAAACATAATTTTGATCTAAGTCCTTGTAAGGACAAATTCACATATTAGATGGAGGATAACATAGGCAATAAAAATTTGCCATCCACTTAGAGAAATATAATGTTAAAAATTGATTATGACTATCATGAATAAATCAACTCGAGACATTAGACAATTGATGGTTATATTGATGTAAATTGAATTGGGACAATTACAAATATAACAATCAGGCCCAAAATATTTGCAAATATAGTACAATGCAAAAAAATTTACATACATAACGAAATTTAGATTTTGCTTATGAAGTCTAACAGTGATAGACCATATCACTAATAAATTTTGCTATATTTACAATTCTTTAAAAATGTTACTATATATTTAATTATTTTTCTAAAAAATGTTACCCAATGCAATTACCCTACGAAAAAGGAGATTACCGAACAACAAAATAGAAGTGATAAATAAACAAACAAGACTATCGATATCAAGATTTGAGCATCGTAAGTTCAAAAATACAACCACTGGGCATATACAAGAGTACAGAAACCAAAAAACGAAATCCACTGAAAACAAAATCCTAAATCTAGTAAAGGTCAAGTAGAAGTGTACCAGCATCCATTCATATGAAGTTTACTTGAGAAACAGCAAGATGACATTTGTTCTTCAACCTATAACTCAAGTCTCGCCTCCCGACTTTCAAATATAAATAAAATTCCTTACAGAAACTGCAAAGCATGGAATGGCGTAGTTCATCTGGCCACAACTGAAGGCAGACTAACAATTCTCGAGAACTGCGACAGAAGCACTTCACAATCCCGAAACTCTATCTGCGAGGACTGCAGAAGCAACATTGCAGGGTGTTATAGTCAAATTTGTAAATTCTTCGATCAACCAGGGGAAAGGATTACTGGCTAAACACAACACACTATGGACCAAGTGAAATGTTCAATAATGACAAAACAACGTCAAGAACTTTGCTGCCCCCTAAGGTCTTGACCCTACAATATTTGAATATCAGGAAACTCACAAAACTATGAAATCCCAGGTAAGTGGCCACCATGAATTGAACCTATGACTTCTTAGCCATTTATCAAGATCGTACTCCCTATTTACCATTAGGCCAACCCATGATGGTTGTTGCTGCCCCCTAAGGCCTTAACTAAAGGGATCACAAATCTCATCCCAAGTTCATATTGTATTAATTGTGAAAATTAGCAAATCAATGAAATCTCTCCAAAAGGATTTACTAAACTCTACAAGATCAAAAAATAACCGAAGAATTTAGTGAACTTTGAGCAACAGAGCGAGATCACTCAAACATGTCATTTCCTTCTCACCTCCTGTAACCAACTAATTCAATAAACACCTGTAAGAATATCATGAGAGCTTAAATACACCTCAGTTCATTCTTCATCGTTACCAATCTTTATATTCTAAGAGATTAGCCTATACATATCAGACCATCTATCCTGCCATAGGCCTCCCTAATCCCCCTTTGAATAATTCACGAGAATCCCCATGGTAAAAGGAAACAATAATACAACCTTTATTTATTTAGTTTGAATAATCAGCCTGAATTCTGAAACTACCAACCCACGTAATACACACTGATCAACTATTCATCAAGCAACACTACCATATGTTTCTTTAGAACTCAAGGACACAGATGTACAACCTATAGAACAGATCCTTTACAAGTAAAGTTGTAACACTACCATATGTTTCTCTGCGTAGATCCTCTAATTCGGAAATGAAGAGACTAGTAAAAGGAACTTAAAAGGCAAAAGAACATAAAAGATGAAATACCTATAGGATCGTGAACGGGATCCAGAAGGACTGCGGCTATCAGCCCTTGGGCTCCTTGACCTACTACGTGCATTGTCCACTTCACGAGGGCTCCGACCATTCTCCTTTGGAGTTGGAGATCGGCTGTAATCCCGCCTATCACGAGGGGAACGAGAACGTGAAATTGATCTCGATCGTGCAGGAGAAAGATACTCCTCCCTTGCCCCACGGCTCCTGTATCAGTCACAACAATGGAAAAAATGAATGAAAATAAACATATCAAACCGAAACGATTTCCATTCAGACTTAAACAGCACAAAAAACCAACTCTCTCTAACAGGAAAGAAAACCTGTCCGAGCAGTCTTCAAAGGCCCCAATGAGGTCCGTTCACTAGGTACTTATGATACTATATCATACTTTTATAAGCACAATTTTCTACTAACATCATTTTCAAAACTGATCAACTAAAACATGACTTTTACCTGCACCATTTTCAGGTTTCCGAACAAAATAATGACAAGTAGATCCAAACACTGAGAATTATGCTCTATTAAGCTGTACTGGTTGATCAGCTTCTGACAAGTTCATAGCTCTCTTTGCCCCAACTTTCTAAAAATCACATTATCTTTTCTTGGACAATGTCACCATACCACAACCAGTAAAACTTTGGCCTTTTCTCCTTTGAAGATGATTTCTTTCTTTGGCCAACTATAAGCTCTAATCTTTCTTAACTGGATGGTATATCAAAAGAAGATATCAAACTTAAAAATCACTTTCTTGCTGATAAATCGTTGAGAGATTTGTAAGGGACGAAAAATGGGGAAAAAAGAACCAAAGATAAATTTTGATTTTAAACTCTCGTCAATGCTTAACTTCTGCCTACCAAAACAGATGTAAAACGAACAAATAAAAATCATGCAACTAAGATAATTGAAAAAGTAATAGATTGTACTCATGGAGAGGGTTCGAGTTCGATAGGTAAAGTAAGCAAGTTGCCCATCACTTTATGATCGCTTTTCTTGTTAAACTTTATTAATCAACAAGTCTTTAAAGTCTCCCTTTACACTTTAATATCTGCATACACAAGGAATTAAGTAGATTGTATACAATATCCTGCAATGCAACTCTATACCATGAGGGGAGCAGAATATTCCACGTACATCACATCAAACATTAAATTCAATCATTTTGTTTAACCATGATAACATTCAAGCATATGAAATAAAAAATTCTACAACTAAAGGTTGTAGAACAACAAAAAACTGAAAGCGTTGCTTAGATTCAAAACATAGATCTGATATTGTAAACCTAATGGGGAAATGAAGATTAAAAGTGTCACACTATTATTGTTGGACTATGACGCCAATATTTAGTGCATGTTAGGGAGTGATTTTATAATCGTCAAAATCACTTTTGTCATATTTATAGTCCCTCTAAAATACGCTTGTAATAACTCAAAATTAATTTAAATATTAAATTATACACCTTTAACTACAATTTTCATAACATCAAAATTAGTATTGAAGGATTAAAAACATGTTTCATAGTGATTAAAAATGGTAAAACTGATTTTAACCATTTTAGAATTACTCCCACATACACTTAGTCTACAACTAAGACCACGGCAGAGAACCACTTAGATTTACTGACTATACACACTTCACAACATGACATGAAACAAAGATAACTCATCCATTAGAAATATACTGTGTTTCTTAAAATTGACACACCATTGATAACTTTAAGAAGTTCTTTGAACAAGGAACTCTTGAGGTTCAGGTTGAGTAAAAATAGGAATTACGCTGAGTATATCAAAATATTTCTACATAAAATGATTTCCATCCAATGTGAACTTAGTCTTACATTAAATTCAAAGACAAATCATTTAGGTTCCATTGAAAATTAAAACAATGAAGTACATCAATTGGGGGTTTGGATACTCTATAAGACAAGTACAAAAATTCAAAAATATTATACTATGCTTCTCATCCAAAAACAATCCTTTGACGTGTTAAAATTATAAAATTCAAAGAAGGCATGCACAATTTACTAAACATAAAAAGGAACGACCAATATTTCAAAATACGGTATAGAAGTAAGAAGTAATGGAAAAAGGAGGACAATAATGATGTTAATCTTGCTAGTAGTAAAACAAATATGACAAATAAGATCCAACCTTGAGTCGTGCCTGGCAGGTGAAGGTGAGCGTGAGTAAGCTGCATTCAAATAGAAAAAGCTTGTTGAGCATAAAAAATTTGGGGTACAATTACTATATTGCATCACAATGATGTTATAATCAAACATCATCAACCCAATACATTTTTTTTTCTTTTCATGAAAGTCAGCAAAAAATAGTAAAAAGAAAGAAAAAAAGAAGATAGACGTATTGACACTGACAACGATATCGCCGTCTTGGAGACCTTGCCGGAGAACGCCTTCTGTAGCTTCTACCACTATATATCAGTAACAAGAGACTATCAATACATTAGTTCAAAATTAAAGATAATGGTTTCATGAAGAAGACATTCAAACCAAAAAGATACTGCAAGATTAGAAGTGAAGAGGAAGGTCGTAGAACCTTGAGCGTGAAGTCACCCGCATTTCTTGAGGAGTTTTCCTGTTCTCCTCAGCAAAAACAATTCGTATCTCCCGCCCACCTATAACTGTATGATTTAACTGTTGTTTTGCTTCAGCCGCATCTTCTGCAAACCGAAACTTCACAAATCCAAATCCTCGGGGCTCCCTATAAATAGGCAATTAAGGGAATGATATCATAATGAGAGAAAGAGGGAGAGAGAGTAGATTGTTACTAATATTTTGGAACAAAACATGAATAAAATTCCACAAATTTGAAACACAAGAATATAAACCCATCTCTGGACTAATAATTAGAGAGGGTTGCCAGGCAGTATTAATTTTCAGACCTAAATTCAGTGTAAAACCACTGTCAATTCAATTTTCAATTAATTCACACACTTTAGGAATTGCTTTCTTGTCAATTAAATCTAAACTTGATTCAAAAGATGGTTAAACTGAAGTGTTAATCACTGTCACTACATACTAACAAACATATCATTTTCCTACAACAAATTCCTCGTCAGTCAGTTCATAATCTCTAGGACTAAGTGTGAACTAAGTTCAGGTTATTCAACAAATTTGCAGATTCCTTCCATATACACTTAACCTTCATTCCTTCATATTAACTTGCTTTCAATCTTGTCAAAATAATTGCTAGACAGTAAAGGCAATTTAAACTTTAAAACTCCAACAGTGCTCCAAAGTTCTGATCCCACAACTTGACCTAAAAAAAAAAAAATTAGTCCTCTCAACTTTGTCTTTCAGAACTAATATAGCCAAACTCTATTTTCCAGTGTGGATATCCTGATAATTAAGAGAAAAAAGTACCACGAAATAATAAATTTGTTTCTTCAACATCCAAGTGCGCACAAGTTAACACGAAAGCGGCCATACCCAGTGTAGTAGTTCTTCGGCAGATACACGTCCTTAACAGGCCCAAATCGCTCAAACGGGATCCTAAGATCTTCCGGCCTGCATGATATCCAATCAAAACACTCTGATTATTCATCTTGTAATACATGGAATGGATAGACTGAAAACGGGAAAATAACACAATGTAGATTGATTGCACGCGGCTTGACAATAAATTACTCGCAAAATGCTCTTCTTGATCAACTCTTTATATAACTACTAATCAAAATTCATGCGGTAAGCCGCATTTACCTTCTGCCCAAAATTCAAGATTCTAAACAAAGGTGCACTAGCACTTGTATGTACAAACGCAAAAACAAATGAACCATTCAATTCCTTTATCAAACTAATAAAGTGAGACATAATCAAGAACGATAAAGCTCGAAGAAGAACATGAAATACCTAGCATCAAGGGGGAGATTGCGCACGAGTAACCCAGAAGGAGCTGGAGAGCGACGGTCCCTGTGAGACCTGCTTTCGCGGTACCGGTCTCGAGGGTCGTCGTCATGCCGCTTCCGCCCGCGGGGTGGGGTTCTACTACGCCGGCGAGGGCTGTAACTTCTGCTCCGGCTCCGGTACCTCCCCATAGTTGGCTATATCCGTCTCTTACTCGGAATCCGAAGCGGTGCCAAGTACCTGCAAAAGGTAAATCGCGAAAAAGAAGCAGTGAAAACCCTAACCCTAACGGGATTTGGGAGAATGAAGATGACTTTGTTGATGGGTTTCGAATGTTTTGGAGGGAGGGAGATGAAGGGGCAGCTAGAGATAAATTATGCCCTAAACCCTACGCTTCGAGATTTAAACGTCCACCAATGATCGGTAGGATTTGGGATGAAGCTGTTTCTTTTCTTTCTTTTTTTTCTTTATATCAAAATTTTTCTTTTTTAAAATAATAATAAAAAAAAATTAGGTTTTTTTTTTTTAAAAAAAAAAAAAACAATATAGGGAGTAAAGGGATCTAACCCCTAACTTTGAAATTGATACCACTATCTATTGTGGTTTTAATTGGCAAATAATATTTTCTTTTATTTATGTTGTTGGTTATTTTGTCTTTAACTTTGACAAATATTTTGCGTTGGTTTTCTTTCCTTATTGGTTGCAGATTTACTTATGTGATTTTTCCTTGTTTGTGCCCTTGCTAGTTTCAGGTTACTCCCCACCTTTTGTATGGTTTCCTCTACTGAATACCTTGAAATAAATAGTAGTTAAAACTTGTGTGGCTTATCGAATGAACACAAGGTGCCTTGTGTTGGGGTTATGCCCTAAATCTCGTAGGGTCTTATAGTTTGTAAATCTATTGAACAAACTCGTTGTTTATTTAATAAAATATATGATATTTTATTCAAATTCATTATCTATTTAATAAAATATATGATATTTTACTCATATTTTAGTTGCATTAACCACAAACCAGTAAACTAATATCAAAGATTATCTTGTAACTTAAACATGTATGTAGAGACATATGGGTGAATCATGTTTAAGTGATAACTTAAATAGTTTGTAGTAGATGGATAAGGGTTTGAGTACCTTATCCTTGTGGTACTACAAGTATGACTTATTTTGTAGGTGTTACAATTGTTGTAAAGTGCTTCAAATGATCTAATCCTGATCGTTCATGTATAGATCGATGGGATCTACTAGCGTGCAACGGAAGCAAACATAATCAATAAGCACTCTAATTACATTTATGGTTAGACAGAAAATTAAGAAAATAGTTTCTTAACAACATACATTTGATGAATTATCCCAAATTCAAGCTGCTCTTCACGTGATTCCAGCTCCAATTCAACAGTGGACCACCAAGAGATCTTCTCTACTATTATCAGCCTTGAATTTGATTGATGGAACTCCAAATTGGAGTGAATTTTGTGAAAGGAAAGATGGGTTTTTAGATGATGAACAAGATTTCTATAGAAAACCTATTTCCAACAACAAGCCTCTCGATCATCAACAAAAAAATGAGTGTTTTTATATTTAATTCACATGTAAGCACTGAAGTGTCAATTGATTGACACCTCAAACAACTTAAAATAAGTGGGAAAAGTGTGCAATTGAAGAGGAAATACCTCTTACTTCACGAAAGTGGGGTGTTTCCACTTTCTATTTTCAAATTTATATTTTCTCTTTTATTTGTTTTTAATTTCAATTAATTCAAAATTAATTAAAATTAAAAATTCAAATTCTGAGATTTGAAATAAAGCGAGAAATTAATTTAATTTGAATTAATTAAACATATTTAATTGATTAAATAATAATTTGATATCAAATATTAAATTAATCACTCACCTAATTTAAAACATGAATCCTATTAATGTAATTAATATTTAAATATCATAAACTCTCAAATTTTGTGTAATTTTGATAAATTAAATAATGAATAATCATATTGAATATAATTGTACAAACCCTAATTTGAATTTGAACTATTCAAATTCAAACCCTAATTTAAATTTGAATATTTCAAAATGGAATTCAATTTGAACAATTCAAATTAATATCATTCCAAATTCACTCAATTTATTAATTTAAGGTGTTCATGTTTTATGAGCTAGTAGAGGGACCTTATAGACCTACAGATCATGAGCTTCAACGATTTAAGATTAATTAGTTAAAACTCTTTAAACCAAACTAATCAATATTCGTTAACTATCAAGTCACACCACTATAACTCGATAGTTTCACTCTCCTCACTGTAAATATATTTATGTCCACTTGATTTAACCATAATCAGTAAGTCGACACTTCATAGGTTTTTTATAATAATGGTTATGTCTATTTGTTGTTTTATCCCTGATATTACATCTTGCTTCTTAAGTTCCACACATCCTCTAATGAACAATTGGTTTGTGATCCAATCACTAAATCATCACTAAATCGGATCCCTCTCGGGCCAATGAGTGGGTAAGGCCCCTTGTTCAAGACCTAGATTCAGTACATAAGAGAATAACCTTTCTCCTTTCCCTAAATTGGATAGGCACGAATTCCTTATTGCACCCTATATCCTCAGCTATCTACCCGGCCTTACTCCTAAAATGGGAGGCTTATTGAACCGACACTGTTGAGTCAACTCTCACCTATGCAAATCTAAAGATAATCCCGAATAAACAGAAGTTTATAGTTAGCTCAGGATTAAGATCAAGTTACCTAGGTCATCTAAGCAAAATAGTCAGTCTTAAACAGTAAACGGCGTTATAAAGTAAGAGTGACTTATTTCTTGGTCCGATCTTACACAAACTCATTGCATAGAATGCCCCAACTTCTCATGTCAATATATGAACGAATCAGGATCACTTTGTTTGTAGCACCTTACAACAAATTGTAACAACTACAAAGTGGGCCGCATCAAATAGTGTTACCAGAATAAGACACCCAACCTTATTCGTATACTACCATTTTGGCTATTTACTCGAACCTGATCTACTTTTATGTCTCCACATAAAGTTCAAGTATTCATATAATAGTCATGGATCTTAGTTTATTGGATTTAGTATTTATAATTGCAATTTACTAATTTACTAATAATATCTTTATTGATAATAGAATACGTTTAACTCTACAAACCACAAGTTTAGGACATACAACCCAACATACACATGTGAGCAAAGATGTTCTATACAAAAGAGTTTGTATAAGACCGGACCACAAAATGTTTAGTCTCATTATATAATACCGTTCATAATAGAGACTTACATTTCACCAAGATGACCATAGGTAACATGACCTGAATCTTGAGTGAGTTATTAACTTTTGCCCATGAGGGCGGTCTTCTGATTTGTATGGGTGAGAGTGGTCAGATCGCTGACTCAACAAGCCTACCGTTTTGGGGATTCGTCTGATTAGGGAGTTAGGAACATAACTACACAATAAGGAATTTACTCCTTCCTCGAGGTCAAGGTAAGTAGATAAATTGCTTCCCTAAGAGCTGATTTTGGGGCTTGAACAATGTGGCGCCACATCCTCTCCTGGCCCGAGAAAAGTATAATCTATTGGGATCGGTGTCCTAATTCTCCCGGAGTCTCATTATTTATAATATAAACACATTGCTATGAATAAAATAAGTGTTATTTCATTATGGCATTTACTCATATCCAATAAACAAAGCTTCATGGTTATCGTATGCAAACTTAAGCATGTATATGAGATATATAAGTGGATCATGCCTTAAATGATAACCTAAATAGGTATGTAGTATAAGGATTAAGGAGGGATTCCTGATCCTGGTGAGACTACGGATACGACCCGATTTGTAGAAGTTTGCAAGTGTTGTAAACTACTATAGATGGTATATCCTGACCATTCACGTGGAGATATGCGAGCAGTGGCGTTTTATACAAAGAGTTTGTATAAGATCGGACCACGAGATGATTCGTCTCTGTATATAATGTTGTTGATACTGGAGACTTACACCTCACCTAAACGACCATAGGTGACATGGCCTCAATCCTGAGTGTTTTGGAAACTCCTGCCTTTGGGGGCAGTCCTTTGATTAGTATAGATAAGAGTGGCCAGATTGCCACTCAAAATGCCTACCTTTTTAGGGACTTGTCTAATTTGGGAGCTGGGAACTCAGTTACACGAGATGGAATTCACTCATTCCCCGAAGTAGGGGTAAGTAGATAGATTGCTCCCTTAATGGAGGATTCCGAGGCTTGAACATAGTGGCCACAATTTCTATTGGAAGAGATGACTCAGTCATAGTAGGACTGACTTATGTTCATTAGAGGGATCAGTGGTACTTAAGGAGTTAGATGTAACTACAGGGGCATAACAGTTATTGGCCGAGTTGTACTTATGAGTGATATGTGAAGAGTTGTCGCACTGTTGATTGGTTAAGATGGACACATAATATATTTGTAGTAAGGAGAGTTCAGTTGTCAGTCTTTAGTGAAGTGCCTGGTAGTTAACGGATAGTGGATCCAGTGACTAAAGAGTTTAGTAAGTTATTAACGTACCGTTGGAGCTTCGAGCTACAGGTCTATAAGGTCCCCTTGGTGGCTCAATGGATTCAAGTTAAGGATCAATTATTGGTGTTGATTTGAAATGTTTGAATTGACATGAGGTAATTCGATTATATATGATATGATCGGTGTGATGTATGAGATACATCTAGTGGATGATTAATGTAAATGAGATTTACATTAAGGACCATGAAATAGAAAAAGAGCTATGGTTTATATGTTTCATGAGATGAAATATTAAAACTATAGGTTATAAATATACTATGATAAGTTGGTTATCATATATATTTATAATAATATTAATTATTGGATAATTATTTCTTTTTCTCTAATGACCAATTTAGTGGGAGATTATTGGCGGTTTCATGATAACCATGAGATAAAAGGAAAAACGTTTTCCTAAATTTAGAAGTAATGTTGAATTTAAGATTTCCATTATGTGAAAGTACTCACGAAAAGGTTGTCAAGTAAATAAGATTTACTAAACGACAGCTTGGAGAGACTAAACGATCATGGAATGTTTATATACGATAGACACTCAGTTGGCCGATGAGCTAAACAATCGTGCAGCTTTAGCTAAATGATCGCATAACTTTTGTTAAACGATTGGGCATCGTCCTATACGATAGGCTTTGACATCTCCCACTTGCTCAATCATTTACATGATTGTTTTTCCTCCGATCTCTGCCTCTAACCAAGTCCACACAGAACCCACACTTCTGGATTCTTACACTGATAATACCAAGGTAACCTTTATAGTGGTGTCATACTCAACTCGACACTAATCGAGGTTCTGTAGAGGCCATTCATTGTGTTCGTTGTGTCCGTGATCTGGGTGATTGTTGTGTTCGAGATCGCTGTGATTGTGCAGTGTTGCATTGTTGTGTACGAGAGTTCGAGTGTTGCAATTTTGCGGGTTGTTCGAGCATTTGTGATCAAGGGTGTTGAAGATGCGTCTTCAAAGGTATGTGAATTTTTCCCTTGATCGTTTACTATAGCATGCTGTAATTTCAGTTTTGCACATAGCCTGTTGTTTCCATTTCTTGATTGTAATTGTAATGTTCATATTACGATTGAAATTTGGAACGATCCTTCCGCTGCTCATGGAAATCTTCATGTCAGATTTCCTTCAATTGGTATCAGAAATCTTCATGTTCATGGATAGTCGTTATAGATGCAAGAGTTGTTCTGATATTAATGACTGGTTGAGAATTTCTCAATTCATATGAGGGATAACTGACCTCCCTTCGGCGGCTTTTGTCCTAAACCTTTGAAACGTCATTGCGAAACTAGATGTCACACGGGGTTCATGTTAGTTTTGCTAAACCTTATTGGATGTTGTATGTTTTTCAATGAGTATTTGCTTAAAACCTAATGTGGGTCAATATGTTTTTGTTTTCAGCAACGCGTATGTATTTTCATTTAAAGCCTTTAATCTGATCGAATACATACAGTGGAAAGAGTTGTGTAAAATGTTTTCCGTGGTAAACGACCTCAAATTTGTCATGGTTGAGAAGTGTGCTCAAGTCCCGACCCTTGATGCACCGTGAAGTGTTCACAATGCATATGAGTTGTGGATGAAGGCTAATTCATTGGCCATAATTCACATATTGGCTAGCATACCTGATGTTTTGGCTAAAAGGATTGAGAACATGGTCATTGCACGTGAGATCATGGACTCGTTGCAAGATTTGTTCGAACGTCAGTTCTTACTTTTCCAGCACAAAGGGATAGTTGACAAAACCATTAGTGTCAGTTCCAAAGTTAAACTCCAGGAAGAGGAAGCAATTATTGCTAACTCTGTTGAGGTTCATGGAATAGAAGTGTTCTCTGAAATACAACTTGGAGCTTATTTAGGTTTTGACATAGATCCCACTACTCTCCAAAAGAGGAGGATGTCTAAAGACAGTAAATCTGATTTATTGGTCTTAAAGACGTGTTTGGTAGAGAATGATGATTCTGCATGGATCCTAGATTCGAGTGCTGCCAACCATGTCAATTCCTCTTACCAAGGGTTTAGTTCCTGGCAAACGTTGCCACAAGAAGAGATGACTCTTTGAGTCGGTACTAGTGAGGTTGTTTCAGCTGTTGCTGTAGGCAGGCTGGAGTTATTTTTGGACAAGAAACGTTATCTGTTACTGGATAATGTTTTCATAGTTCCTCATTTCAAGAGGTCTCGGTTTCTTGTCTCATTAAACAAGGGTATACCGTCTCGTTTTCTTAGAATAAAGTGTTTATTTTTAAGAATGGAATAGAGATTGGTTTTGGTTTGATGGAAAGTAACTTATATGTACTAAGACTGTTAGTCATAAAAACCTTGTTTAACACTGAAATGTTAAGTATGGCAACAAAAGCTAAAAGACCAAAGGTTTTTCCTAAGGAAAACGCTCAACTTTGGTATCTAAGGTTAGGTTACATCAACCTCAATAGGATCAAACAGTTGGTGAAAAATGGACTTCTAAAGAGTTTAGAAGAAAACTCCTTACCGTTATGTGAATCATGCCTCGAAGGCAAGATGACCAAACGACTTTTACTGGAAAAGGTTAAAGAGCCAAGGAAGCCTTGAAGCTTGTACATTCTGACTTCTGTGGTCTGATGAGTGTTAGGGCTCGAGATGGGCATGAATATTTCATCTCTTTCATAGATGATTATTCAAGGTACGGTATCTCTACCTAATGCAACGTAAGTCTGAAACCCTTGACAAGTTCAAGGAGTATAAGGCTGAAGTTGAAAACTTGTTAGGTAAGAAGATAAAAACACTACGATCTGATCATGGCGGAGAGTATATGGATCTCTAATTCCAAAACGATAGAACATGGGATTGTGTCCTAACTCTCGGCCCCAGGTACACCTCAACAGAATGGTGTATCAGAAAGGAGAAACAGAACCTTGTTAGACATGGTTCAGTCTATGATGAGTTATGCTTATTTTCCAGACTTGTTTTAGGATTTTGCAGTGGAGACTACATGCTATATTCTGAACAACATTCCCTCGAAAAATGTTTCTGAAACACCTTTTGAGTTGTGGAGAGGCCGTAAAGGTAGTTTACATTACTTCAGGATTTGAGGGTGTCCAACACGTGTACTCGTGACTAATCCGAAGAAGTTGGAACCACATTCGAAATTTTGCCTCTATGTAGGCTACCCCAAGGAAACGAGGGGTGGATACTTCTATGATCCAAGTGAGAACAAAGTATTTGTTTCTACAAATGCCATCTTCTTAGAAGAAGACCACATGAGGGATCATAAGCCACAAAGTAAGCTCGTTTTACGTGAGATTTCTAGTGAGACTGAGACTACTGAGGGTTCAACAAGAGTTGTTGAGGTTGATGCATCTAGTCAACCAGCTCAAGAGTTGAGACTGTCTCGACGTAGTGAGATGGTTATGAACCCATCGGATCGTTACATGGGTTGCCCAGAACGTCATTTCTAATGATGGGGTCGAGGATCCATTGTCTTTTAAGGAAGCAATGGATAATGTTGACAAGGATGAATGGATTAAATCCATGGACCAAAAAATGGAGTCTATGTACTTCAATAACATCTAGGAGCTTGTGGATCCACCTGATAAGGTAAGACCTATTGGATGTAAATGGATTTATAAGCGAAAGAGAGGTGTAGATTGAAAGATGCAAACCTTTAAGGCTCGACTTGTGGCAAAGGGTTATACCCAGGTCGAGGGTGTTGACTATGAGGAAATTTTCTCACCTGTTGTCATGCTCAAGTCTATCTGGATACTCCTGTCCATAGCCACATTTTATGATTATGAGATATGGCATAGTCATAGTTAGACTATGATCTATTGTTCATTAAAAGAATTAGTGGTACTTAAGGAGTTAGAGGTAACTATAGAGGCAAAACGATATTTTTGGCCTCATTGTACTTACGAGCAATTTGTGAAGGGTCATCGTACTGTTGATTGGTTATGTCCAATGGACATAAAAATATATTTGTAATGCAAACAGTGCAGCTGTATGTCTTTAGTGAAGTGCCCGACAGTTGGCGGATGGTGAATAATTTGATTAAAGATTTTGATTAATTATTCATGAATTGTTGGAGCTTCAAGCTATAGGTCTATGAGTCCCCTTGGTAGCTCAATAGGATTTAAATGAGAATCCGTTTTTTGGATTAATTTGAATTGTTCAAATTAATAGAGGGATTTAATTATATATGATATAATTAAGTTATTTTAATTATATGTGATATAACTATTATAACATATTTGATACATTATAGTTTTAATGAGAGGAAGTAAATGTTTGAATATGATTCAAATATTAATATATGAATTGGATTCATAATTGTTAAATTTAATATAAATGTGATTTATATTAAATGACATATGAAGAGAAAATGAACTATATGTTATATTTTATGTGATACAATATTAAAACTATAGGTTATATGTTATATTTGATATAACATATAGTCGTTATTTTAATTTAAAATGAGAGAGGGAGTTACAACTCCCTCTCCCTTTTTTCTCTCCACCCATGTAAGTGGGTGGTTGTTGTATTTTTGGCTTTAGAAAGAGAGGAGAGAGTGTAAGGCCCACACTTCACCTTTCCTTTTTAACGATGTTTACTATTAAGCTAAACAAAATGTTGGGTTAAGTATCTAAACTTGGATTTGTACATTTTGAAGTAAAAGATGGGTTTGAAACTGGAGAAAATGGTTAAGTAAGGAAGCTTAGCTCTCATTCACATCATCCTAACTTGGCAAGGGAAATTTTGGCTAAGTGTTGATCATACTGAAGGATGCTTGAATATCGAGTAAGTGTCAGGCAAGCGTCGAGTAGATGTCGTCGAGTATCAAGTATAAGTGAGCGAGGAAGGAAACAAACATTGAATATAAGTGATCTAGAAGGGTCAAGCATCGAGTAGATTTTGCCGAGTGTCGAGTATATGTGAGCGAGGAAGGAGGTGAGTGTCAAGGGTGAGCGAGGAAGGCTCGCGTGTCGAGTTCGAGCATCGAGTAAGGGCGCGTGTCGAGCGAGATCCCAATTTCAAGTTTCCCATCGAGTAGCGAGTTCTCCAATCGAGTATTTTTACAGAGAGTCCTCGAATTGTCTGTCGAGTAAGGACATCTTCCCATCGAGTTTCCCCAATGAGAAACGAGTTGCTCGAAACACTCAGATTTAAACGCTCAGTTTTAGACCTCTCTTTTAGTTATCTGGACAGATGACTTAATCTCGACCCTTGATCCCCATTAATGGGTGAGTTGGCTTAAGGAGATTTCAGTTGAAGGGCTGGACATTAGTATAAAAATGAAGATGACTTCAAGGGTTTGTTTTGGACGTTCTACTTGAGTAAACCAGGCGAACTTGGTACCATTGGAAAGCTCTTCGAGTCTAGTTGCTGAAATCGATCCTTTGGAAGGGAGATCTCATAAGAAAGAAGATCGAAGAAGGAATGATGAATCAGAGGTTCTTTTTCGAGCCTTTTCGGGCACTTCACAAAGAAACATAGATCTAGACCGAACTGTTTGGATTTTCGGTATTCTTGTGGATACCATTCCAAGTAAGTTTATAGAAGCGACCTTGGCAAAAAAAGGTCTAGGTTTCAAGTTATATATATATATATATATATATATATTGGGAAGTAACCCTAGAATCTTTACTCAAGCAAGAAGTTGGAGTTAGGGCCATCGGGAAAGATTCGAGGCCTAGGTTAAACCACAAGGATTTTCACGCTGAAACTTTGAGGTAACGTTAGTAATGAATTTTCGAACATGTTTAGAGAGGACCTTTCATGAAATGGGTTCTATTTTTCAAGTTATTTATGTTAGAAGTTGAATCTGGAAAATATGGACGATTGGGCAATCCATTGCCAAGTATGAGCTTAGTTAAAGAATAGTCTAAAAAAGGAGGCCAAGTAACAACTAAACTTTTATTCTTTTATGTGTAGGAATTACGTCTATTGGAGAGGCCTACAAAGCTTAGGAAGAACCAAGCCCAAGGATTTGTGAGTGACTTAATTTTTTCAAATATGTCTACAAAAGGGACATGCGGTTCAAATGAATTTCATGCGAATATTTTTCGTTTTCCAAGCAACTAAAGTTATATTTGTATTCTAAATGAGTTTTGTCAATCCTAGCGTATGTTAAGAATGTATTAAGAGAAATGCAACTACATGTTATTAATTGTGAAGCGTGCATGTGACTGATAATGATGCTAGAATTTCCCCGTGGATGTTATGTCTTTAATGTACCGGGTACCAAAGGTATAAAAGGTATCTGAGGAAGTACCTAAGGTGTTGACGGTACTTAGTATACTCCACGTGCATGTAGGTAGTTTTTTATGAGAGATCGAAGTATGGGTCTCCTAGCCACAATCTTCATTAAGGGACCAAAGTATGGGTCTCACGACCTTGAGTGGACGTTGGGAGCTTGAGCTATGAATGCTTGTTCTCAACTAAGGTTTGCTAGCATGATTGATTATAACGCTATGATTAATGTTTGATACTATGTAAGTTGCTTGAAGTTATTTCTTCAACATGTTATTTATTTTACATTAAAGCATATGAAAGGTTTGAGGAGAAATGTGTTTCTATGTGTCATTCACAGGGCAACCAGCTCAATGTTTTCAAATGTTCCCTTTTTCCAGGTAGCGGTTAGTTTCACCACGGTTGAATCCCCTGCAGCTTGCCACCCAAAGTTTGGAGACCTTAAAGAGGAGCTTAGGTTAAACTTGTTTTGATGTACACACTTTTCAAAAGGAGTCAAGAACTTGTGAAACTTACTAAAATTTTGGGACACATGTTATTTTGGTCATCTTATTTCGTTGGACATATGTTTGTTTGTTTTTTGGAACTATATTTGAGACTTGCATTGTTTAATTTCAGGGATGTGTTTGTACCAAGTCGTTGCATATTCGGGTTTGAGCAGGTTCACTTAAGTTAGACAGTAAGTGGCGGCACCTAGGTGAAGGAAATTGGACATGAGGATTTTCATGAGTATTGGAAGGATCTTTCCAAATTTCAATTGTATATGAACATTACAATACAATCACAAATGGAAACATATGGTTATGCATAAAACAGAAATTGAAGCATGCTTTACTACATGATTAAGGGAACGAACTAACAAACCTTTGAAGAGTCGTCTTCAAGTTCCTTGATCACGAATGCTCGATCACAGTAACACAGCAACACACGAACGTTCGTCCAACACGATCGGTACATTACACGATCACAACAAATTCGAACTAATCAATCACCACGGTCATGAACACCCCAAAAAACACGAACGGCCTCTACAGAACCTCAACTGTGTCGAGTTGAGTATGACACCCCCGAGAAGGTTACTTCAGTATTCTTGATGTGAGAATCCAGAGGGTGGGCTCTATGTGGACTTGGTTAGAGGTAGAAAAATGAAGGAAGAACAATTGTGTAAATGATTGAGCAAGTGGGAGATGAAACAACCTACGTATAGGTTGATACCCAATCGTTTAGTAAAGCTATGCGATCGTCTAGCAAAAGCTATGCAATCGTTTAACTCATCGTCTAGCTGAGTGTCTATCATGTAAGAACACTCTACGATCGTTTAGATAACTCAAAGTTGTCGCTTATTAAATTTCATTTACTTGACAACTATACCATGAGTACTTTTCGAGAGTGGAAATCTCAAATTCACAATTTTAGCAAATCTTACTAAAATTAGGAAAACATCTTTCCTTTTATCTCACGGTTATAATGAAACCACCAATAACCTCCCACTCAATTGGTTATTAGAGAAAAAGATATAATTATCCAATAATTAATATTATTATAAATATAAATGATAACCAGCTAATCATACTATATTTATAACCTATAGTTTTAATATTTTGTCTCATGAAACATACAAACCATAACTCTTTTTCTATTCCATGACACTTCATATAAATCTCATTTACATTAATCCTCCACTAGATGTATCTCATACACCACACCGATCATATCATATATAATTGAATTACCTCTTGTCAATTTGAACATTTTAAATCAACACAAAGAACTGATCCTCAACAGTACGTGAATAACTGACTAAACTCTTTAGTCATGGGATCCACCATCCGTTAACTGCCAAGCACTCTACTAAAGACTGACAATTGAACTCTCCTTACTACAAATATATTATGTGTCCATTTTAACCAATCAACAGTGCGACAACCCTTCACAGATCACTCGTAAGTACAGCTCGTCCAAAAATCATTATGCCCTTATAGTTACATCTAACTTCTCAAGTACCACTGAATCCTTTAATGAACATAAGTCATAGTTCTACTATGACTGGGTCCTCTCTTCCAAAGAGAAGTTGTGGCCACTACGTTCAAGCCACAAAATTAGCCCTTAAGAGAGCAATCTATCTACTTACCCCTACTTCGGGGAAGGAGTGAATTCCATCTTGTGTATTGAGTTCCCAGGTCCCAAATTAGACAAGTCCCTAAAAAGGTAGGCATGTTGAGTTGGCAATATGGTCACTCTCACTCATACTAATCAAAAGACTGCCCTCAAAAGTAGGAGTTCCCAAAACACTAAAGATTGAGGTCGTGTCACCTATGATCATTTATGTGAGATGTAAGTCTCCAGTATAAACGGCGTTATATACCAAGTTTAGTCATTTCATGGTCCGATCTTATACAAGCTCTTTGTTAGTTAGGACACCCCCGCTCGCATGTCTCCACACGAATGGTCAGTATCTACCATCTATAGTAGTCTACAACACTTGCAAACCTCTACAAAGTGAGTCGTATCCGTAGTGTCTCCAGGATCAGATATCCCACCTTAATCCTTATATTACAAACCTATTTAGGTTATCACTTAAGGCATGATCCACTTGTATATCTCATATACATGCTTAAGTTTACATAAGATAACCATGGATCTTTGTTTATTTAATATGAGTAAATGCCAGAATAAAATAACAATTATTTTATTCATAAACAATACGTATAATTACAAACAACGAGACTCTAGGAGAATTAGGACATCAATCCCAACAATCTCCCACTTGTCCTAATGCCTCAGGAGACTAATGTACAATACGAGAAAAAATATGTACAATATACAATGAACAATCATCTTCCACTTTCCCTAGATAAGATGCCGCATGTCCTGCAAACCTAGACTCTCCCGGTGACCTTCAAACACTTTAGCCGTGAGAGCCTTTGTAAAGGGATCAGCAACGTTGTGCTCCGATGCGATCTTCGTGACTATCACATCACTGCGATGCACAATCTCCCTGATCAAGTGGTATTTCCGCTCAATATGCATGCTTCAACAATGACTCCGAAGCTCCTTCGGATTTGCCACAGCCCCACTATTATCACAATACAAAGTGATAGGCAAATCCATATTTGGAACAACTTTCAAATCTGAAAGGAATTTCCTCAGCCAAATAGCCTCCTTAGTTGGTTCACACGCTGCTACATATTCAGCTTCCATAGTGGAGTCCACAATGCATCCTTGCTTGATGCTTCGCCATACTACAACCCCTCCATTCAGAGTGAACACTGACTCCGATGTCGATTTGCGAGAATCTCTATCAGTCTGACAGTCAGAGTCCATGTATCCTGTAAGGATCATATCCTTATCTCCATATACGAGCATGTGTCTCTCGTTCTTCGATGATACTTGAGGATCGTCTTGACCGCTGTCCAATGATCAAATCCTGGATTAGATCGATACCGACTGACAATCCCTACTGCATAGCAAATGTTGGGTCTGGTACACAATATTGCATACATTAAGCTTCCTACAGTTGTAGCAAAGGGAATTTGTACCATCTTCTCAACTTCTTGAGGTGCCTTAGGACATTTATCTTTAGACAAAACGATATTGGAATCCTGCATCCTCTACCTGATCAACATTTGATCGATGTACTATGCCTGAGATAGGGCTAACCGTTTGTTCTAATGATCTTGAATGATCTGGATCCCTAGAACATATTGTGCCTCACCTAAATCTTTCATTTGGAACTAGGCAGCTAGCCATTTCTTAATGTTAGTCAGATACCTTACATCATTCCCAATGAGTAAAATATCATCCACATACAGTACCACTACCAGGAAAGCTACTGAGTTATTGATGATCTTCTTGTAGACACAAGGCTCATCAACGTTCTGATCAAAGCCAAACAACTTGACTGCAATGTCAAATCTAATGTTCCATGATCGAAATGCTTGTTTCAACCCATAAATGGACCTATGAAGCTTGCAAAGTTTTTGCTCTTGATCTAGAACTATGAACCCTTCTCGTTGAGTCATATAGATGGTCTCCTCAAGATTACTATTAACAAAGGCAATCTTGACGTCCATTTACCATATTTCATAATCATAAAATGTGGCTATGGACAGGAGTATCCTGATAGACTTGAGCATGGCAACAGGTGAGAAAGTTTCCTTATAGTCAACTCCCTCGCCCTGGGTATAACCCTTTGTTACGAGTCGAGCCTTAAAGGTTCGCACCTTTCCATCTACACCTCTCTTTCGCTTATAGATCCACTTACACCCAATAGGTTTTACCCTATCAGGTGGATCAACAAGCTCCCAGACGTTATTGAAGTACATAGACTCCATTTCCTGGTTCATGGCCTTAACCCATTCATCCTTGTCAACATCCTTCATTGCTTTCTTAAAAGATAATGGATACTCAACCCCATCGAGCTTTAGTTAAACCCATGTAGCGATTTGGTGGGTTCATAACCCTCCCATTACATCGAGGTAGTCTTAGCTCTTGAGTTGGTTGACTAGATGAACTGACCTCAACAATTCTTGTTGATCTGTCAGCCTGTTCAACAACTCTTGTTGAACCCTCAATAGTCTCAGGCTCACTAGAAATCTCATGCAAAACGAGCTTACTCTGTGGCTTATGATCCCAGATGTGGTCTTCTTCCAAGAAGATAGCATTTGTAGAAACAAACACTTTGTTCTCAATCGGATCATAGAAGTATCCACCTCTAATTTCCTTGGGGTAGCCTACAAAGAGGTAAACCTTCGAACGTGGTTCCAACTTCTTTAGGTTAGTCACAAGCACATGTGTTGGACAACCCCAAATCCTGAAGTAGCGTAAACTACCTTTACAGCCTCTCCACAACTCAAAAGGTGTTTCAGAAATACTTTTCCAGGGATCGTTGTTCAGGATATAGCTTGCAGTCTCCACTACAAAACCTCAAAACAAGTCTGGAAGATGAAAATAACTCATCATAGATCGAATAATGTCCAACAAGATTTTGTTTCTCCTTTCGGATACACCATTCTGTTAAGGTGTACATGGGACCGAGAGTTGGGATGCGATCCTATGTCTTATCATATAGTTTTGGAATTGGAGGTCCATATACTCTTCACCACGATTAGATCGTAGTGTTTTTATCTTCTTACATAACAAGTTTTCAACTTCAACCCTATACTCCTTGAACTTGTCAAAGGCTTTAAACTTATGTTGCATTAGGTAGAGATACTCGTACCTTGAATAATCATCTATGAAAAGATGAAATGTTCATACCCATTTCGAGCCCTAACATTCGTCGGCCCAAAGAGTTCAGAATGTATCCAAGGCTTCCATGGCTCTGTAACCATTTCTAGTAAAAGGTCGTTTGGTCATCTTGCCTTCGAGGCATGAATCACACATCGGCAAAGAGTTCTCTTCTAAACTCTTTAGAAGTCCATTTTTCACCAATTGCTCAATCCTATTAAGGTTGATGTCATCTAACCTGAGATGCCAAAGATGGGTGTTTTCCTTAGGAGAAACCTTTGATCTTTTAGCTGTTGTTGCCGTATTGAACATTTCAGTGTTAAACAAGGCTTTTATGACTAACGGTCTTAGTACATATAAGTTACTTTCCATTGAACCATAACCAATCTTCATTCCATTCTTGAAAATAAATACTTTATTCTCAGAAAAAGAGATGGTATACCCTTGTTCAATGAGACAAGAAACCAAGATTAAGTTTTTCTTATTATGAAGGACTACGAAAACATTATCCAGTAACAGATAACATTTTTTTGTCAACAGATAAAGTTTTTTGTCAACAAATAACTTCAACTTACCTACAGCAACAGCTGAAACAACCTCACCAATACCGACTCGTAGAGTCATCTCTCCCTATGACAATGTTCGCCAGGAACTGAATCCTTGGTAAGAGGAACTGACATGGTTGGTAGCACCTGAATCTAAGATCCAAACAGAATCATCATTCTCTACCAAACACGTCTTCAAGACCAATAAATCAAATTTACTGTCTTTCCTCCTTTTTTGGAGAGTAGTGTGATGAGTGTCAACTGACACTACTGGTTTTGTCATCTATCCCTTTATGCTCGAAAAGTAAGAACTGACGTTCTAATAAATCTTGCAACAAGTCCATGATCTCGCATGCAATGACCATGTTCTCAACCCCTTTGGCCAAAACATCAGGTATGTTAGCCAAAATGTGAAGTCTGGCCAACGAATTAGCCTTCATCCACACCTCATATGCATTGCAAACACTTCACGGTGCATTAAGGTTCGGGACTTGAGGACATTCTCAACCATGACAAAATTTGAGGTCGTTTGCCACGAAATACGTTTTACACGATTCTTTCCACTATATATAATCCATCATATTAAAGGCACTAAACAGTAATACTAATGAGTTGCTGGAAAGAAAAACACACTGACCTATGTTAGGTTTTAAGCAAATATCCGTCATAAAACAAACAACATCCAATAAGGTTTTAACAAAACTAATATGAACCCTATGTGACATATAGTTTTGCAACTTCAAAGGTTTATGACAAAAGCTGACGAATGGAGGTAAGTTATCCCTCTTCTGAATTGAGAAGTTCTCAACTAGTCAACAATACCAGAACAAATCTTGCTCTCATAATGACTAGCCATCATTGATTTGGCCAAGAGATCATTAACTTACTTAACAATCTCTTGTAAGTGTGACCTGCCATTTTAGGCCTTAGACATCCACCCCAAGCAGCCAATCTGAAGGGAAAAAACCGATTGAGGCAAAACCTAAAGTGACCCTATCCATTTATGGAGTTCACTTTGATATTGACCAACTACACAAAACCCATCCAAAAGGAGACACTCCCAGGACACCACGAGGGAGTATAAAATGATCTCATGGTGTGAACCAACGACAGAGACCGTAGGACGTGTTAACACACACCCTTCACCCACTTACTATAAACACTCTCCGTCCACCTTGATATTGACTCATGCAAACACCATCCGAAGGGGGATGCTCCCAAGGCACCACGAGGCCAAGCATGAATCTCATGGTGTGAACATACAGGGAGAAACGTGAGTGGAATCATAGACATATTAGACACATCTCTTCCTCCCACTGAGTATTTTATAACCTAGGATTTAGTTTACTAAGAAAAAACACGGCTAAGGATTTTAACTAAGCGACTTTTAGGTTTACCCAAGAGTAACGTTTACCTTGGATAGTTAAACAATTTTGGATCATCATCCATTAAACTCTTTAACGGAGTCTTTGACCAATTGTCGTATGTTTGTAGAAAATCTATCTAATTCACGTTTTTAGGTAGGTTCCCAGGTAGGGGTGTTCCGTTTCTGTCAGCTTAAGAACCCCAACCTAAACAGAACCCACCTTAGACAAAATGTACCTTATATATAGATTTAAAACAAATTTAATCTTTGATGCCAATCAATTTAATCCTATTAAACCGATTTTAAAAGATTAATCTAGGTTACTAATCTCATTAGAACCAATGAACTTAGGTATATCTCGATCCAATTTTAAAACCCTTTTAAAAAACATGAGATCACCCTAAGTCCACTTATCGATTTTAGTTCTAATTTCCTTTATAATGCTTGTAAACGAAAACAACCAAAACCATAACGCAAAGCTAACACATGCAAGGCATTCATAACGATTATAAACAGCCTAAGAGTCATGCTCAATGCATTGTTTATTCATTGCCACTTCTTTTATATAACGCTTATACAAAACAACAACGAAAACAAGCACAACATGCTTCCATTCACCCTTAAACTATATCACTTATAGTAAAAAGATGATGCATGATAATGCTCACTGCATGCAAAATATAACTCTTATATTTCATGATGCATGCACATGCTTTCACGTAGTTTCTTCATGCAAGATTATAACATTTATAATGCATGATGCATGAATAATTGCACATCCTAAGGAGGGTTTTAATCTATATGTCAAACACTTTGCCATATAAACACCATATATCACATGTATAATAAACAAAAAATAATGAACTGGGTAAATTGGTTCCAATACACAAAAGTACAAGCTAACTATTACAAAACCAAGGAGTCTCTGGTTCAAATAGGCGAACTGGGTCTTGAACCGTCTGGGTGAAGCAACGCGTTTCCAACCATCGTGCACCAAACTCTCACGATCGTCTACACGAAAGAACAAACGCTTTGCTCTATCGCTTACCAACGCTTCTAGAGCTAAACGATCGTTTAGCAATGATCGTGTACCTTTTACTAAGCGATGAAGCACAAGGTACGCAATCGTCTAGCGCGTTCCACACAACGCAAGCCTTATACGATCTTCTTAACGATTATGATGCGGCGAAGCACCATCGCCTAACTGATCGCTGAGCGAGTGCCTTCATATCGTATACCGCGTGATTTTGTAGGTAGTGACTATGCGATGAGGCATGCTAACTACACGATCGTCTAACGCACGCCTTCTTCTAAACGATGAGCATCAAATGCTCTCACTACGACCGTCTACCTCCAGCATGTACGTGTTCGAGCAACCAATGCTACACGATAGAGTAAACGATTTACCCCATCATTTAGCATTAGCTAAACGATTATTTAGTAAATACTACACAATCGTATAGAAAAATCTACACGATCGCTTAGATAAATCCCAACAATTGTTTACCTGAGGTTGCACGATACAACCAACTCTTGGTCTTCTTCTTTGCTAAGAACTGCATCTCCATGCTTGAAAGCTTCATCACGAACGACTCGACTAACTCAAACACTTTGAATTACAGACTCGATAGCATGTTAATTATGCCAAAAAACATAGAGGACCTTACAAATTAACACTTTGTAATTTAAGGAAAGCTTTAAACAGATGCGATTAGACCCGTAAACATTCATCAACGCCATCCATAAAAGCATTTAACAATGAAACACAAATGCAGAAAATCTACCATGACTGTAAAAGAAGTTCAAAACATAATTGAAATCTGGAATATCAGAACAACCTGGCTCTGATACCAATTGAAGGAAAGCGGACATGAGGATTTTCATGAGCAGCGGAAGGATCTTTCCAAATTTTAATCGTATATGAACATTACAATTACAATCACAAACGAAAATGTATGGTTATGCATACAACATAAATTACAGCATGCTTTACTACATGATTAAGGGAACGAACTAAAAAACCTTTGAAGACTCATCTTCAAGTTCCTTGATCACGAACACTCAATCACAGCAACACGATAAACACGAATGTTCGTCCAACACAACAGCTACATTACACAATCACAGTGAACTCGAACTAATCGATCATCACGATCACGAACACCCCGATCACCACGAACGGCCTCTACAAAACCTCGACTGTGTCGAGTTGAGTATGACACCCCCAAGAAGGTTACCTCGGTATTCTAGGTGTGAGAATCCAGAGGGTGGGCTCTGTGTGGACTTGGTTAGAGGCAGAAAAATGGAGGAAGAACAATCGTGTAAATGGTTGAGCAAGTGGTAGATGAAATAGCCTATCCTATAGGTTGATGCTCAATCATTTGGTAAAAGCTATGTGATCGTCTAGCAAAAACTGTGCAATCGTTTAGCTCATCGTCTAGTTGAGTGTCTATTGTGTAAGAACACTCCACGATCGTTTAGCTAACTCCAAGTTGTCGCTTAGTAAATTTGATTTACTTGATAACTATACCGTGAGTACTTTTTAAGAGTGGAAGTCTCAAATTCAAAATTTTAGCAAATCTTACTAAAATTAGGAAAATATTTTTCCTTTTATCTCACGGTTACCATGAAACCACCAATAATGTCCCCACTCAATTAGTTATTAGAGAAAAAAAGATAATTATATAATAATTAATATTATTATAAATATAAATGATAACCAACTTATCATACTATATTTATAACCTATAGTTTTAATATTTCCTCTCATGAAAAATACAAATCATAGCTTTTTTTTCTTTTCCATGACACTTAATGTAAAACTCATTTACATTAATCCTCCACTAGATGTATCTTATACACCACACCGATCATATCATATATAATCGAATTACCTCTTGTTAATTTGAACATTTCAAATCAACACCAAGAACTGATCCTCAACTTGAATCCATTGAGCTACCAAGGGGACCTTATGGACCTATAGCTCGAAGCTCCAACGGTACGTGAATAACTGACTAAACTCCTTAGTCACGGGATCCACCATCCGTTAACTACTAGGTACTCCACTAAAGACTAACAACTGAACTCTTCTTACTACAGATATATTAGATGTCCATCTTAACCAAACAACAACGCGACAATTTTTCACAGATCGCTCGTAAGTACAACTCGGTCAATAACTGTTATGCCCTGAAGTTACATCTATGTCCTCAAAAACCACTGAATCCTCTAATGAACATAAATCATAGTGCTACTATGGCTGAGATCTTTTCCAAAGATAAGTTGTGGCCAGTATGTTCAAGCCCTAGAATCAACCCCTAAGGGAGCAATCTATCTACTTACCCCTGCTTCAGAGAAGGAGTGAATTCCATCTTATGTATTGAGTTCCCAGCTCCCAAATTAGATAAGTCCCCAAAAAGGTAGGCATGTTTAGTTGGCAATCTATCCCCTCTCACCCATACTAATCAAAAGACTACCCTTAAAGGCAGGAGTTCCCAAAACATTCAAGATTGAGGTCGTGTCACCTATGGTCGTTTAAGTGAGATGTAAGTCTCCAGTATAAACGGTGTTATATACCGAGTCTAGTCATGTCATGGTCCGATCTTATACAAACTCTTTGTTAGTTAGGACACCCCCGCTCGCATGTCTCCACACGAATCTTCAGGATCTACCATCTATAATAGTCTACAACACTTGCAAACCTCTATAAAGCGAGCCGTATCCGTAGTGTCTCCAGGATCAGATATCCCACCTTAATCCTTATACTACAGACCTATTTAGGTTATCACTTAAGGCGTGATCCACTTGTATATCTCATATACATACTTAAGTTTACATAAGATAACTATGGAGCTTTGTTTATTGGATATGAGTAAATGCCAGAATGAAATAACAATTATTTTATTCATAAACAATGTGTATAATTACAAACAACGAGACTCTGGGAGAATTAGGACACTAATCCCAACACTAGGTCGGTAACTGCTACTGTCATATCCTCTACCAGTTTTAGAGGGTAAACTGGGAGGGGTGTGATAGAGAGTCTCCGTCTTGGTGACACACACTGTGAGAAAGATAAGGAGTTCTACAAGTTTTGGGTTGTTGGTGAACGATCTACAAACTTCCTTCTCTCCACTCATCTAATTTCCTTCATTCCAAACTAGCCAGAACCCACCATTCCTGGGTTCTCTGCCTGAGAATATCGAGGAAACCATTGTTGTTGTGTTCGTATTCTGTTCGAGGGATTATTAAAGATAGTCTTCAAAGGTATGGATTTCTGAAACTATAAGTTTTTCTTTTGTTAAAGCATGCTGGAATTCACTTTGACCTTATTTATGTAAATGCATATCTTGTTCTTTATTTATTGTTAAAACTTACATTCAATGAAAAATGGGAATTGAGACGATCTTGCTTCCACTCAAGGATCCCTTCAATTAGGGATCCTTCACCTTGTTCCTTTGAAGCTTGTTCTGTCCAAGTTATTATATCCACTAGTTGCAGAGAAGCGCTGATTGGGGGAATCTTACAACTAGCAGATGAAAGGAGAGTGAAGTCGTTGCGGTAGCATTAGATTTAGGGGGAGCCTGAATATGCAAACTCATCTGAAGCAATATCAAATTTAGGGGGAGCCTGACTTGCTCGTTAGTGTTTAGCTATGTGTAAACCGATAATGTGTAATATTAGTTGAAGTGAATGTTGTAAAACTGAGTTACATTTTTGTGGATCTCTTTTCACCTAGGCCCAAGGTCTTCAATATATAGGTGTGGTTGCATCAAATTGGGTTAACAAGTTTTTTTTTTCCTCTATTCTTATTACTCTTTTACTTTTTGTATCTACTATTGTCGGTAATATTACTCATAGCTAGTTGTATTTGTGATTCACTTATTTTTCAATTGGTATCAGAGCGGTTTGATTGCTTGTTCATTGAGTCTTCAATGGAGTCGATCAAGGAAGTGGGTCTACAACACGTCCTCAGTCTTAGATGGGATGAACTACTCATATTGGAAGGCCCGAATGAATGCTTTTCTTAAATCTATTGACAACGAGTCTCGGAAGGTGGTTCTTAATGGATGGTCACATCTAATAATTACTGACAAAGATAGATTATCAGTCAAAAGCATGAAAATGACTGGACGGAGGATGAAGATAAAGCCTATTTAGGAAACTTACAAGCTTTAAATGCTATCGATCAAAATATTTTCAGGTTAATCAATACACATGTTTATGCTAAAAAGGGTTGAGAGATTCTAGTTGTGGCTCATGAAGGAACCTCAAAAGTAAAGATGTTGAGGTTGCGGCTCTTGAAAACTCAATTCAAATCTCTTAAAATAAGTGATGATGAAAGTGTTGCATAGTTCAATGTGTGACTTCTAGAAATTGCTAGTGAATCATTTGCTCTCGGAGAAAAAAAATTTATGAGAAAAACTTTTCAGCAAAGTATTACATTCACTACCTAAAAGATTTGATATGGAGGTTATAGGTATTGAAGAAACCCAAGATATTAGCACCATGAAAGTTGACGAACTGTTTGGATTTCTTCGAACGTTTGAGATGACTTATGATGATAAAGATTAAAGGAAGCTCAAAATAATTGCTCTGCAGACTTCAGTGAATGACGATAGCTCAACAAGCAAAATCAAAGATTATGATGAAAACCTAGCTGAATCTATTTCGCTACTGGCAAAACAATTCGATAAAGCCCTTAAACGATGGGAAAAGTCTGGCTCTCGTGGCCATTATGTTCCTCCTCATGTCAAATACTTGAATAAAACCAACAGTAATCATAACTCAAGGTCAAAAAATCAATTTTTCAAGAAGATAAAAAGTGACAAAGGAAGTAGTGGTAGTCGCAGTGCTCGAGAAAGAAACTTCAGTTGCCGTGAATGTGAGGGGTTTAGGAATTTTCAGACAGGGTGTCCCAACTTTCTAAGAAGGCAGAAGAAGGGATATTTAGCTACCTTTTCCGACGAGGAAACAGATTCAAGCTCTAAGTCAGAAGATGAAATGCGTGCGTTGGTGGGTAGTCTTTCCTACGAGTCTGTCTTGAAGATTGTAGGCCATCTTGTAATGTTGATCCTATTCCAAAAAACTAGTATGAAAAAGTTACTATCTCATGTGAAAAATTATCTTATGAGGAAGTATATCAAATGTGGCTTGAAGATTCGGAAGTTTTGGCTGTTCAAAATGAGAGAATTGAGAAACTCATTGAAGATAACTATCGTTTGCTAAGCACTATATCTGAGATGAAGAGAGAATTACAATATGCCAAGGTTGATCTTGAAAATATGTCAAAATTTTTAAATGCTCAACTCTGCCACATATGATCTCAACAAGATTCTGTCATGTTCATAGTGTTAGAATTTATATCCTAAATCTCGTAGTATGTGTAAATTTGTAAATATATTATTAATAAATAAATAGATAAAGTATTCTATATTTGCACAATTCAAAATCTAATAAACTAAGATCCGAGGTTATTTAATGTAACTTGAATAGTATGCGGTTAACATACAACTGGATCGTATTCAAGGAATAACCTTAAAGGTCTATAATATATGACCCACTTTGTAGGTGTTACAATTGTTGTAAAGTGCTATAAATGATCTAATCTTGATCATTCATGTATTAGATATTCGAGCGGAGATATTCTATACAAACGAGTTTGTATAAGACCAGACCACAAAATGTTTAGTCTCATTATATAACACCGTTCATAATATTGACTTTCATTTCACCAAGATGACTATAAACAATATGACCTGAATCCTAAGTGAGTTTTGAACTTCTGCCTATGAGGGTGGTCCTTCGATTTTTATGGATAAGAGTAGCCAGATTACCGACTCAACAAGCCTACCAATTTGGGGATTTGTCTGATTGGGGAGCTGGGAACACAGCTACACAAGAGGGAATTCACTCCTTCCCTGAAGTAGAGGTAAATAAAAAAAATTGCTCCCTTAAGGGTTGATTTCGAGTCTTGAACAATGTGGCGCCACACCCAAAATGGGTAGAACTCTTATCAAAGAGAACCTATGAGAGACTTACCAAAGAGAACCTATGGGCAGAAGCAAGATCGTTCCAAATTCATTGTGACAGAATTACAAGCATTCACAGACATACAAATTAGTTATGCACTTCAAAACAAATTATGACATGCTTTCATAAATTAAATACAAACGAATGAGAGACTTACCTTTGAAGAACTCTTCTTCTATTTTTCTATCATTCTCGGGTAGAACTGGGACCAACAACCTCTCGTTGTCATTGTAATTGTCTACCCAAATCTCTCGTTGTCACTTAGCACACAAACAGTCTTCTCCACGAACAAGCAACCTCTCAGACACCACCACTCGACTACCTTGGTATTCTGGAGTGAGAATTCAGGAGGTGTGGACTCTGTTGGATTTGATAGAGGGATGGAGGAAGATAACAACCGAACTAAACGATTAAGTAAGTAGGAGTAGGTTTATCGCATAGACACAAAAGATACTTGATCGTTTAATAAATCTCGCTATCGTGAGAATCGTCTACATGATCGCTTACTCTCTCGCTTAGATTGTTAACATGATCGTTTAGTAAATCTCGCTCTAAAATATCGTTTAGTAAATATCTCGCTGTTGTTCCGTCTCTCGCTATACACGATCGTTTAGCAAATCTCGCTATACACGACCGGTTAGTATCTCTCTCGCTGTCATTTAGTCTTTCGTGAGGGCTATCGTATAGACTCTCGTGAGTAAACGATCAGATATATTACTAATGAAGCAATTTTCTTCCAAAATGAAAACATTTTTCATTTTATCCTTCAGTTATGAAAACTGAATACAACCTCCCACTATCACACACGGTTAATGATAAACCACCAACAATTATCTCATAATTGTTTTAATTATAAATAAATATAATAACTAACTTATAAATAAATATATTATATTTATAACCTATAGTTTGAAACCATAGTCCTTTTCTCCTTCACTTAATATAAATCATATTTATATCATTTTCTCTAGTTAATGTATCTCATACATCATGTCAATTATATCATATATAACTGAACCAGTTTAATCATATCATATATATTCAAACTTCTTCTTGTCGATTTGAACACTTCAAACTGACCCAAAAACTGATTCTTAACTTGAATCCATTGAGCTACCAAGGGGACCTTATGAACCTGTAGCTTGAAGCTCAAACGGTACGTGAATAGCTGACTAAACTCTTTAGCCACGAGATCCACCATCCGTTAACTATCGGGCACTCCACTAAAGACCAACACCTGTACTCTTCTCACCACAAGTATATTTCTGTATCCATCGGATATAACCAGTTAACAGTACGATAACTCTTCACAGATGCTCGTAAGTACAGATGGACCAATTTACTGATTTGCCCTTGTAGTTACATCTAACTCATCAAGTACTACAGATCCATCTAATGAACAATACATCATAGTCCTACTATGAATGGACACCTCTCGAACCATGAGAATGTTGGGGTTTGTGCCCTAAAGTCTCGTGTTCAGTAGTTTGTAAACAACTTTGTACAAACACTTGTGATGTATAATATAAATGATATCTACTTCACTACTTGACTTTGCACATTTAGATGTTTTTTCATTTTACTACAAACCAATAAACTTAAGATCCCTGGTTATTTGTATGTAACTTAAGCATGTATGTGGTGACATACAAGTGGATCATGTCTTGAGTGATAACCAAAATGGTCTGTAGTATATGGATATAGGAGGGAAAACTTACTATGATAACGCTACGGATGAGGCCCGCTTTGTGGAATGGTCACAAGTGTTGTGACTTATCACAGATGATCTGATCTTGATCATTCGTGTAGGGGACATGCGAGCGGGGGAGTCCTATACAAAGAGTTTGTATAAGACTTGACGACGAAGTGTTAACGTCTCGTTACATAACACCATTCATAATTAAGACTTCACTTCACTAAGATGACCATAGGTAACATGACCTCAATCCTGAGTGAGTTGGGAACTCCTGCCATTGAGGGCGGTCCTTTGATTTGTATGGGTGTAAATGGCCAGAACGTCGACTCAAACCTACCATTTTGGGGATTCGTCTGATTTGGGAGCTGAGAACTCAGCTACACAAGATGGAATTCACTCCTTCCCCGAGGTAGAGGCAAGTAGATAAATAGCTCCCTTAAGGGCTAATTCCAAGGCTTGAACGATGTGGCGCCACGCACCTTCTCATGGCCCAAGAGGTATTCACATATAGTAGGACTATGTAGTATTGTTCATTAGAGGGATTAGTGGTACTTAAGGAGAAAGATGTAATTACAGGGGCAAAACGGTAAATTGACCTGTTGTAATTACGAGCATCTGTGAAGGGTCATCATGTTGATGATTGGTTATATCCAATGGACATAGAAATACATCTATGGCAAGAAGAGTTCAACTGTCGGTTCTTAATGGCATGCCTGGCAGTTAACGGATGGTGGATATCGTGACTAAAGAGTTTAGTCAGCTATTCACGTACCGTTAGAGCTTTAAGCCATAGGTCCATAAGGTCTCCTTGGTAGCTTGGATACAAGTTGAGAGTCAGTTTGTGGGTCAATTTGAAATGTTCAAATTGACAAGAGGGAGTTCAATTATATATGATATAATTGAACGAGTTGATTAAATATGATGTAATTAACTTTATGTATGAGATACATTAATTTGAAGGAAATTGGATATACATATGATTTATATCTAGTAAAGGAAAAAATATTATAATTAATATTTCATATTAATTTATAAGTTATAAATGTGATAAGATCACATTAATTAGATGGTTTTAAACGAAATGGGAAGACGCCTCTTTATTTAAAATAACGGACGAGTGCATTATAAATAGCAGATGGTATGTTGATCTCGGTGTGCGTGGATATTGTGAAGAAGATAGTGTCATCGTTTAGAAAATCAGTGCCTATACGATAGGACTGCACGATCGCTTACATATACGATATTGCTAAGCGATCACATACCGATTACACCGTTGTGCGCAATTATCTAAACGATCATTTACCTTTTTACTAAGTGATCGTTTAGCTCCTTGTATTTACTAAACAATCGTATAGACGATCGCTTAGTTTTTCCTATGCAATCGTATTGGACGATCAATCACCCTTTTCCTACACGATTGTATAGACGATCGTTCACTTTTACTACACAATCGTATACTTCACCTAAACGATCAAGCATCCTATCCATGCGATAAACAACCTCTTCTTCCACTTGCTTGATCGTTGTGTACGGTCACTCTTCCTCCTTGCCTCTACCAAATCCGAAAAAAGCCCATAGTTTAGATTCTCATCCAAGAATACTGAGGGCTCTAAGTGGTGTTGTCTTCTCTAATTCCTTCTGTTTGAGTGGTGACTGTTCAAGGTAGACGATTGGGTTTCAGACTCGAGAAATCTTCATCTGGTATGATTTCTTGATCCCTTTTGCATCATGAAAGTATGTTTGAATGTATATGCGGTAATTCTGTCACAATGAATTGGAAAGATCCACTTCCACTCGTAGGTACTCTTGAATAAGAGTTCTTTCAGAGAAGGTGTATGGCACACATCATTCAAGCCTCAGAATCAGCCCTTAAGGGAGCAATCTATCTACTTAACCCTGCTTCGGGGAAGAAATGAATTCCATCTTAGGTAGTTGAGTTCCTAGCTCCCCAATCAGACGAATCCTCAAAATGGTAGGTTTGAGTCGGTGATCTGGCCACTCACACCCATGCAAATTAAAGAACCGTCCACAATGGCAGGAGTTCCCAACTCACTCAGGATTAAGGTCATGTTAGCTATGGTCATCCTAGTGAAGTGAAGTCTCTGTCATGAACGATGTTATATAACAAGACTAAACACTTTATGGTCCAGTCTTCTACAAACTCCTTTGTATAGGACACCCTCGCTTGCATGTCTCCACATGAATGATCAGGATCAGACCATTTGTAGCTAAGAAGCACAGATACAGATACAGACACATGATACGGATACGATACGATACGGTGATACATTAATTTCTAAAAAATTAAGATACGGATACATTGAAGATACGTATTATATAATGTCTAATTAATTGCTATAATACATATTTTAAGTTAGATTATAACAGATTCAAGAAGAGAGTGAAAACTTGGAAAAAAAATCCACTAGTGTCGAGTGATTGTTGAGTGACTAGAGTAGACGGTAGGAAAGAACTAGAGGATGAAGATTGAATAATGAAGTTGAGGATGAAGGAGGTGTGAATCATGATTTAAATAATGAGAGAGAAGGGAAGAATGAAGATTTAATTACGTTTCGTTTTTTTTTTAAATTTTATGTTTTATCATTTTTAATTTATTTTGTTTTGGATTGCTCAATTTAAGTGAACTTTTATGTTTGGAAGTAATTTTAAAATTATTGAAATCACTTTTGTCATTTTCAAAATCATCGTGAAACATGTTTAATTCTTCAAAACTAATTTTGATGATATGAAAATTGCATGTAAAAGTGTAAAATTGAAAATTAAATTAATTTTGAGTAATTAAAATTGTGTTTTCGAGTGATTTGAAAAATGAAAAAAGTGATTTTTGATGATTTTAAAACCACTCCTAAACATGCACTAAAATAAAATGGGTTGTAGGTTGGGCTTTCTAAATGGTTGGGCTTAAATTTGAAACAAAAAATTGACCCACGTATCCCCTTCATGTATCTGAAAAATAAAAATAAAAATAAAAAAATCATATACTTCAAATCACGTATCAGACACGTATCTGCCACGTATCTGGACGTATTCGTATCTGATACCGATTCTCTACACAATTAGAAGTATATGTGCTTCCTAGATCTGTAGCATGTCACAACCTTTATAACTATCTACAAAGCGGGCCGCATCCGTAGTGTCACAAGGATAAGGTTTCCCTCCTATATCTATATACTACAGACCATTTTGGTTATCACTTAAGGCATGATCCACTTGTATGTCTCCACATACATGCTTAAGTTACAATGACAAACAAGGATCTTGGTTTATTGGTTTGTTGTAAAGCAAATAAAAATCTCATGTTTCATAGACAACAATGAAGAAAATATCTCATATTATTACATCACAAGCGTTTGTTCAAAACAAGTATTTACAAACTACAAGACCGAGCGAGAGTTTAGGGCATCAACCCCAACAATCTCCCACTTGTCCTAAAGCGAATGGGGTTCACATGACAATAAGTACAAAACAATAAACTCGGGCACTAAGGTCCAGTACAAAAATCTCCCACTTGCCCTAGTCCAGCCGCGAGCGGTCCCGTAAACCCATGCTCTGAAGGTAACCCTAAAAAATTATAGCCGTGAGAGCCTTCGTAAACGAGTCAGCAACGTTGTGCACCGAAGCGATCTTCGTGACTATCACGTCCCCTCGATGCACTATCTCACGGATGAGATGATATTTCCACTCGATATGTTTGTCGCGCTTGTGACTCCTAGGCTCCCTAGAGTTCGCCATAACACCACTATTATCACAATAAAGGGTGGTGGGCCTAGACATGTCTGGAACAGCTTCCAGATCAGTTGGGAACTTTCTGAGCCAAACAGCCTCCTTAGCAGCTTCACAAGCCGCTACATACTCGGTCTCCATCGTGGAGTCGACGATGCACCCTTGCTTAGTGTTTCGCTACACTACAACTCCTCCGTTAAGAGTGAACATTAAGCCTTAAGTGGATTTTCAAGAATCTTTATCAGTCTGAAAGTTAGAGTCCATGTATCTAGTAAGGATCAAATCCTTAGATCCATACACGAGCATGTAGTCCATCGTTCTCCGAAGCTACTTGAGAATTTTCTTAACGGCGGTCTAGTGATCCTGTCCTAGATTAGACTGATATCTACTGACTATCCCCACAGTGTAGCAGATGTCCGGTTGAGTACATAACATCGCATACATCAAACTGGCAACGACATGCATAGGAGACCCTTTTCATCTCCTCAACCTCTTGAGATGTCTTAGTCACATTTCCTTATACAGTGTAACTCCATGCTTGAAAGGCAGTAGAGCCCTTTTGGAGTT
This sequence comes from Benincasa hispida, assembly GCF_027475165.1. Classification (NCBI taxonomy): domain Eukaryota; kingdom Viridiplantae; phylum Streptophyta; class Magnoliopsida; order Cucurbitales; family Cucurbitaceae; genus Benincasa; species Benincasa hispida. The sequence continues at coordinate 20,032,842 of NC_143478.1, forward strand.
CTGCACCGAGTACTTGAGCAACATCTTGTTAATTTACGATGCCTGAGACAGTGCTTGATGAAACTCAAGACGTACGCAGCAGAATTAGGATCTAATTACACTTTTAAACAAAAGGAAATAAGCATGCAAATCAATAGAAAAATAGTAAATAAAAGTGGATAGCAAACAACATTTGTAGCTTCCGAACACTGCTTTTCCTCGCTGAATCTCGACCTAAACTGTTCCGGACCACCACTAGAGTTGACCTACTATCCTCTGGACTTAGAACCGGGTTGTGGGACCCGGTGGATGAAGGAAACCGAGAGAGAGAAAAAGATGGAAAAAAGGAATGAATTTGGGTTTTGGTTTGGGATTTCTTTTTGAACTTCACACAAAGAAAAGAGATTTTTTCCAACCCAAATTAAAAAAAAAAATGGCAAATGTTCAGAAGTCTTTAATTTCAAATCAAAAGCCCATTTTATAGAAGAAAAAAAACCATGCAACAATTGTATGAACCAAATCCATAAAAACCCAACACCTATAATCCACTATCTTAGTGGGCTTAATGTCTCCACTATAAGCCAACACTTACCCCACTATTTTGTTGGTGAAATTATCCAACAAAAGTTTGGATTTTCCTACTAACTTTAGTCAAAGAGCAAAAGAGTCATTTGGTCAAAGTCAAACTTTGACCAAAAAGTCAACATTTTGACTTTTATGATTTTTTTCGTATTGACTAATTTTTACCTCCCGAGCATGAATCCGCATTCATTTTCTTGAAATTCAAATCAATTTGAATATAAGGTCAGTGAAAGTTTGACTTTTCAAAGTCAAAAGTCAACTCTTTGACTTTTTACATCTTTGACCATTTCCATTATTTTCAAGCTTTCGAACATGAACATATTCATATTCTTGATATTTAAATCACATTTAAATTTAAAGTTGTATCTCTAAATTGAAAATTCGACCACTATATCACATATACTTGTCGGTTTCTCTTTCTTCACCTAATTCGAACAATTCAAATTATTCTATCATACTGTTCTAAGTTTATTCCATATGAGCTAGTAGGGGAACCTAATGAACCTATAGATCATGGGCTCTAATGATCTGAGATTAGCTAGCTAAACTCTTTAGACGAAGCTAATCAACATTCGTTAGCTAACAGGTTATTCTACTATAGTCCCGTAGTTGCACTCCCCTCAGTATAGATATATCCGTGTCCATTTGATATAACCATGATTAGTAAGCTTATCCTTCACAGGTTGTTCGTAATCTCGACTTGGTCATAAAAACTGTTTTACCCTTAAGACTACATCTTGTTTCTTAAGTTCCACTAATCCCCTAATGAACAATTGGTTTAAGGTCCAACCTATAAACTTAATCCCTCTCGGGCCAAGGAGAGGGTGGGACCCTTGTTCAAGACCTGGATTAAGTACTAAAGGAAACAACCTATCTACTATCCCTATAACGGGTAGGAGTGAATTCCGTCTTGCACCCTATGTTCCCATCTATCCACCCGATCTTACCCCTGAAATGGAAGGCTTATTGGGCCAGCGATGATGAGCTGTCCTCACCTATATAGATCTAAGGATAATTTCGAGTGAACAGGAGTTCATAGTTAACTCAGGATTAAGATTAAGTTACCTAGGTCATCAATTAATGAAATAGTCAGTTTTATACATAAAACGACATTTAGAACGTAAAAAGTGACTATTTCATGGTTCAGTCTTATGCAAACTCATTGCATAGGATGCCTCCACTCACATATCTCTATATGAACGATTAAGGATCACATCGTTTCTACTAACTACAAAGTGAGCCGTATCCATAGTGTCCCCAAAATAAGGCGCCCAACCTTATTCATATACTATAGACTATTTTGGCTATATATTTGAACTTGATCCACATTTATGTCACTACATAAAGTTAAAACTATATTAAATAGCCCCAGGACCTTAGTTTATCAAGATTACAATTTCAATAACAACTTTATCGAAAAACAAAACAGAATATGTTTATTAATTTACAAACTACGAGTTTTAGGACATAAAATCCAACAGTGCTAGCACTTTATTCTTTCGATCTCAAAAGATCTGAATACCAAGAACAAACTGAGCCTCTCCCAAATCTTTCATTTGGAATTGGTTCACTAGCCAATTCTTAACTGGTGTCAATAGATCTTCATCATTTCCCAATGAGTAGGATATTGTCTACATACAATAATAGAAAAACTACTAAACCATTGATGATTTTCTTGTAGACACAAGGCTCATTAACGTTTTGGTCAAAGTCGTATGATCTGATCGCAGTATCAAACCAAATATTCCAAGATCGAGACGCCTGTTTCGACCCATAAATGGACAATTCAGTTTGCAAACCTTTTGCTCTTGACCTTGGGCTATGAATCCCTCAAGCTGCACCATATAAATGGCCTCCTCAAGATTACCATTCAGAAAGGCAATTTTGACGTCCATTTTCCATATCTCATAGTCATAATATGAGGCAATTGACAGGAGGATGCGGATAGATTTCAACATGGCAACAAACGAGAAAATCTCCTTATAGTCGAGTCCTTCCACCTGGTATAACCCTTTGTCACAAATCTAGCCTTGAAAGTTTGCACCTTCCCATCGGCACCCTGTTTTCTCTTGTAGATCCATTTACAACCTATAGGGTTAACCCATCAGATTGATCTACAAGATCCCATACTGAGTTAAAGTACATAGACTCCATCTCGAGATCCATAGCTTTGACCCATTCGTCCTGATCAACATCCTTCATTGCCTTCTAATAAGACAACAGATCCTCAACCTCGCCATCGACTACCATAGCAAGGATTTCAATGAAACCCAGTGAACAGGTGGGTTCGCAACCCTCCCACTATGTCGAGGTTCTCTAAACTCTTGAGGTGAAACTGACCTACTGGATGAACTTCCATAAAAAACTCTTATTGACAGAGTAGACCCTCAACAACTCTTGTTGAAGTTTCAGTAGTTTTATTGGAAAGTTCATGCAACACGATCTTGCTACGTGGACTGTGCTCCCTCATATGATTCTCCTCTAGGAAGGTAACGTTCATCGATATAAACACTCTGTTTTCATTAGGGCATAAAATTAACCCTCTTTTGTACCTTTGAGATAGCCTACAAAGAAGTACAACCTCGAACGTGGTTCCAATCTCTTTGGATTAGCCTCAAGCACATGTGTTGGGCAACCCCATATGCGGAAGTGACACAAACTAGCTTTATGCCCATTCCACAACTCCAAAGGTGTTCTCGTAACACTCTTGGAAGGAACACAGTTGAGGATATAAACTACAGTCTCCACTGCAAAACCCCAAAACGAGTCCGGTAAGGAAGCGTAACTCATCATCGACCGAACCATATCCAACAAAGTTTTGTTTCTCCTCTCCGCTACACCATTTTCCCGAGGTGTACCCGACGCTGAAAGTTGGAAAATGATTCCATGTTTTATCATATAGTTCTGGAACTTAGAATCCAAAAACTCTCCACTCTAATCCGATCGAAGTATTTTAATTCATCTATCCAATGCGTTTTCAACTTCAGTATTGAATTCTCTGAACTTTTCAAAGGATTCAGACTTTCGTTGCATCAAATAAACATACCCATATCGAGAGTAATCATCAGTAAAAGTGATGAAATACTCATAGCCTCTCCTAGCTCGCACATTCATTGAACCACACATTCATTGGACCTCAAATAAACTAGAGGCTCTTTGGCTCAATAACCTATTCCAGTAAAAGGTCTTTTAGTCATCTTGCCTAAGGCAAGATTCACACATCAGTAACGAATTTTCCTCTAGCTCACTTAGAAGTTTATTCTTCACCAATCTCTCAATTCTATTGAGATTGATATGCCCTAATTGAAGGTGCCAAGTTGGGAATTTTCTTTTGGAGAAACCTTTTGTCGTTTATTTTGAGATATGACAGTTTTAAACATCTCTATGTTATGAAGGGAACTTGTTGTTAACGACCTTAGCACAAACAAGTTGTTTTCCAATTTTGTTGAACAAATCTCAACGTCATCTTTATGAATAAATACTTAATTCAAATCAAAATGAAGAGTATATTTACATTGTATCATACACCTTACGGAAATCAAGTTTCGCTTTAACTCGGAAACTACATAAACATCATTCAAAATGATAAACTTCTTTTGTAAATTCAACTGGAGCCCTCCCACTGCCACAACTGAGATGACGTGCCCGATGCCTACTCACATCGTCATCTCTCCAGCTTTAAGCTGCTGCAAGGATCTAATCCCCTGAAAAGAAGAACTGACATGATTAGTGGCTCAAGAGTCAATAATCCAGGTAGATCACCATTCTCCACTAAACAAGTTTCCAAAACTAGTAAATCATATTTACTTTGTTTTGCATTGGCCTTAGCCTTCCTTTTCTCCATAATCCAGCGAGGACAATTCCACTTCCAGTTCCCATCCTGGTTGCAATGAAAAAGCTTTCCCTCGTCAACCGACGCTGGTCGTCTACCCTGCGGGGCGGCAGACTGTGGGTTAGCAAATGTCTTCCCCTTCCCCTTACAGCCCTTCTTCTTCTTCCACTTGGAAGTGTTAGAAATAGAATGTGCAGACTTTGTTCCTAAGGTCGAACCTTTAGGGAACTTATTTGATGATGAAGCAACATTTGCCTCACCAACCTTTTTCTCCTTACTTTTCAGCAAGGATTGGAATGTCTGCAACTCGTTGAGGAGAGTTATAAGGGTATAGTCAACTTTGTTCAGTATCGCGTTACTAACAAAGTGCAGGAAGCTATCAGGCAACAAGTGCAGAATTATGCTAACGTTGCTGCCCCCATCGATGCGTGACCCATTCATCTCTGCCACATTGAAAGTAGACCATGTAAACCCTGTACTCCATTTTTCCTGCATAAGTAAGTAACAAGCGTGTTAAGTAAAATTATGAAAAGAGGTAAAGAAGGTAGGCCAATGGAGGAAGAAAATTCTAAGTGACAGAAATACTTAGTCAAAGGTGAGTTTTAGATAATATGACAAGTGAAAATTTGCTAAGTATGGAAGCAAAGTGTAGGCATGCGTTGATGGATAAGTGTGGATGCATGGGGTTGCGTGTGTAGCAACCAAGGCTTGTAGAGGTTTAGTGTTGAAGACAAGGATAAATTATACGTTGGTACTACGGATAAACGCATGGATTGAAAGGCATGATGCATTGATAAGGCTTGCGGCAGCCTAAAGTGTGTGCGAGCAAAGGCGCTGGATGATCGTGTAGCAAATGAGCAGTACTATATGATTGAGTAAGCGATCGTCTAGCAAATGAACGACACTACCTGATGAGGTAGGCAATCGTGTAGGCGGGCGCTGGGCAATCGTATAGTAAATGCACAGAGAGCTAAGTGACGTATAGGCGATCATGTAGTAATTTTGCGAAGCTGAACGAAGCGCTGGGCGTTAGACGATGGAGTATGCGATGCACGCTAAATTTATATTATGAGGCGAAGGCCTAACGTGGGTTATGAAGGAAGGGAAGGGAAAATAAAGTAATTGAAGAAACTCACTAATGGGAATTGGTCGGAAGCACTAAGTGCTGGATGAGGTGGCAGTTTGACCCTTGAACAGGGGAGGCGAAAGGAAGTATAAAAGGGAGAGGAAATTCAGAAGCTCGGTTTTGGAAAATGACTTGAGCAAATTAAGTGAGATCGGTGCCTTCGAAAGCTGAAAGAATCTAGTTTTTGAGGTTGTTTTGCCGAATAAAGATCTCACATGGAGAATAGCAAAAAATGAAGAATTTACAGAAGAGGCAGATTCTTGTATTAATCAGAGGCTGAAGTAAAGATTTGAAGCTCTAGGACAAACTACAAGGAAATTTTGGCTGATATTTTGAAGGTAAGAAAGTTTTAGTTCTAAACAAGTTTGTAGAAGAAAATTCTTAAAAAGAGTCCTGGATTTTGAGTTATAAATTTTTGAAATTGGAACAGGAAATCGGTTCGTAAGCAGGCAGCTGCTTGGGAAGATTAAGCAGGCAGCTCACCATAATGAGTGAGAGCGAGCGAGAGATAAGAAAAAGAGCAAGAGCAAGCAAGAGATAAAAAAAATGAGTGAGAGCGAGAGTGAGTTAAGGAAGAGGAGGATCTCGCTAAGAATGAAGATCTCGCTGGTTTTACGTTGAATCTCGCTAGAAGTCACAAATCTTGCTAGAAGTGGTAAATCTCGCTCATGAGGGTGATCTTGCTTATAATGATCATCTTCATAGTAATGCTATTTTGTTGTTGAAAGTTTCATTAGTAAATGAGCTACATGAAGCTTTTTGCTGAGAATTCTAAGGAATCTAACTGAGGATTATATTCTTTCAGGCCAAGAAGAGCTAGGAGAGGCATAGAAACCGTTAAGAGCCCCGAGGAGCTGTGAGAGACTATAAATGATTTATAAATGGTTTATAAATATTTTAATAATCCATGCTTTCTTAACAGTTTCTTTTATGTTGGTTATTTTACAAGAAGTTCCAAGCAACGCATTTCTCTAAAGTTTATAAACGCATGCTAGTTACAAAGTTTATAAAATATTCTTTGGTACAATGGTTGAACCATGGTATTTTTCAAAAGGAGATTCTATGACATGTTTATGTTACAAGTATTTGTATTATGTTTTAAAGCATATGTACTCTTAATGTTGTTGAGTATGCGTTAGGGTTAAAGCTAAGGTTGAATGAAGCTTGATGTACTATGTTTTAAATACCTAAGGTTATCAAAGTATATGTGTTGGTATTCCTAAACACAATGAAAAATGATATTGAAGGTAGGGAAGGTATCCAAAAGAGATTTCTATGCTATATTTGAAAATTATTTTTTTGAATGATCTTCGAGAACTTGATAGCTTAAGTGAGCCAGATGCTGAAGGTAAGAAAGGTATCTGAGTAAATGTACCTAAGGTGTTGACGATACTTAGTAAACAACACATGCGCGTTGGTAGTTCAATAAAGAGATCGACGTAGGGATCTCTCCTAACCATAGTTCAGTATGAAGAGATCGAAGTAGGGGTCTCTTCTAGCCAAGACTTGGCGTTGGGAATTAAAGTGATGGATGTTCATTCTCAAATAAGATTCAGTTTTCAGATACAATGGTTTTAAAAGTTTTATGTACACGTTTGCTTGACATGTTTTAGTTCCAGTATTATGTTTTCTAGCTTTCAGTTTAAGCATGAGATTTATGTTTTTATTAAATCACTCACTAGACGAGTAGCTCATTCTTTCAAATTTTTTTCTTTTCCCAGGTAGTGGTCATCTCCCTAGAGGTTAGATGTCATCCTGCTCTGCCACTCAAGGGCTCCAGTTAAAAGTCCAAAGTCTAGAGAGAAGTTTTAGGTGTTTATTCTGTAAATGTCTGTACATATGTGTTGCTCATATTAGGGACTAGTAAAGTATATTGGGACTGCTGAACTCTGTATGTGTTAATACGATGTAATTATGTTGTTGTTGATCCCTGGTGTTCTGAGGTTATTTTTAAAGTTTCATTAGTGTGGTGAATGTTATTTGTGTATTCCAGGGATCTAAGCAGGTTAAGGATGTTAGTTAGACAGTAAGTGCCACAAAAAGGTTGGTAACTACTATCGTCACATTCACTCCCGGATTAAGAAGGGTAATCTGGGAGGGGATATGACAGACCATCATATTCAACATATGCTCACGAACCGAGTGTTGGGTTTTATGTCTTAAAACTCGTGGTTTGTAAACGATGGAACTTATTCTGAAAATCCAATAAAGGTATTGTTGAATAGATGTTTTGCTTAAACAAAAATCCAATAAACCTTAAAGTCCCTTGACTATTGGATGAGTACTTGAACTTTATGTGGAGACATAAAGGTGGATCAGGTTCGAGTAAATAGTTAAAATGATCTATAGTATACGAATAAGGTTGGGTACCTTATTCTAATAACACTATTCGATGTGGCCCATTCTGTAGTTGTTACAAGGAGTTATAAAGTGCTCCAAATGAAGTGATTCTAATTCGTTCATGTAGGACATGAAGAGAGGAGTGTCTTTGTGTAAAAAGGTTTGTACAAAACCGGACCATGAAATTAGTCACTCTTACTTTATAACGTTGTTTACTATTTAAGACTGACTATTTCAAAGCGAAGACTAAGGTAACTTAACCTTAATCCTAAGCTAACTATGAACTTCTATTTATTTGGAATTATCCTTAGATTTGTATAAGTGAGGGTTGGCTCAACAGCGCTGACTCAATAAAACTCCTATTTAAGGGGTAAGACCGGATAGATAGCTGGGGAAATAGGGTGCAAAATGGAATTCACTCCTACCTGCTTTAGGGATAGTTGAGAGGTTGTTCCTTTAAGTGCTGATTTTGGGTCTTGAACAAGAGGCCCCGCCCTATCATTAGCCCAAGACGGACTTAGTTTTATTGATTGGATCACAAAACAATTGTTCATTATAGGATCAGTGTGGGGACTTAAGGAACAAGAGGTAATTTCGGGGGTAAAACAGAGATTTCACCCAATCGTTATTACGAATAACCTGTGAAGGGTTGACTTACTAATCTTGGTTATATCGAGTGGACATAATATATTGATGACAGGCAGAAATGCACGTCATTATAGGCCTTTTATTTAGAATTATGAGAGCTGTTAAGTAGAAAATGCTGCGAATATGTTAGGAATTCATGAGAAAATGAGTTTGCATCGATCGACATTAAGAATCTCGGCTAACCCACTATTATGCGTCATTATGTGTTCAATTGTCTATCTTTGTAGCTAACGCAGGAAGCAATCGCATACGCAGAAGCCGGGCTATCGCAAAGACTACTGCATGCGGGGAATCTCACCATCGCAGAGGAGAATGCATACGCCGATGCATGGATGTTGCGGCCGTCAACCACATGCATCCATCACATAGAAGTTTCGGTCATCAAGCGAATGCGGTCATCGCAGAGAAGTTGCGGCCGTTGAGCGAATGCGGTTATCGCAAGGAGATTGTGGCTACATAATGATAACCATAATAGAGGACGACCGCAAGGTTGGTGGAATGCAACATGAATGCATACCTCAAGAGTATCAAAAGATGATGTTGACATTTCACCTACCACGCCGTTAGCAGTAGAGATTCAGAAAAGGACCATCGTGCCGCGAATGTCAGAATTAAAGCAGGTCCATGCAGAATTTCAAATTATCCAAGTTTCTACCTTCGGATGGATCCTTGTGATCTAGACGAAAGCATGACAGTTCTTCGTGTGATGACCAGAGCCTTCGTCGAAGTTAGAGCTCGAGAGAGTCAGCTCTACCGCCCATCCATGGCACCACCAGCAGCCTTGACACACATCTGCTATAAGCAAGACATTGCTTCCAACTAGTCTTTTCATTTCTCTTCTTTTCTTATATCGTATTGTATTACATTTTGACTTAAGGAATTAATACATTTTGCGATCAATGTCTTTCTATATTTTCCTTCGACTCCATCTCCATCTTCATTTACTTAGCATTCTTAACTTTCATTGCATCACTTAGTGAGACTGTTAGCATATCGCATACTTAATCATGCGGCATAAGAATATGAAGCATGTAGCAAACCATTGGGAGGTGTGCGTTGCATGAGTGTTGTGAGAAAACCTTATTTGCTTAGTGTGAAGCTGTAGCAACGCTTGTCTATAAGCGGATGCAATGCTTGTCTATGAGTAGAATCAGCAGCAACTAACTGGTTGGTCTCATTAAGCAATGTAAGCAAGTGTTCACTAGGAATAGGAATAATCTTACGTCAACCAGGCTTTTGTGGTTACCTTGTCTTATGTATGCGTCCATCACACCTTTAGAGCTACTCGAGAGAGAGTCTAAAGAAAGAACCTAAGACTTGAGGGAGTTAGGTTAGAATCGAGGTTCAAGAGAGCTAGATTGAGATCACATAAGCAAGAATGGAGACTTAGGAATAAGTTTCGTTTACTATTACACATCACGTGCATTTGCATCGGACGTGTATAGCATGATCGCATTAGTTTGCGTTGGCTGGAGTTGCCCTTGCGGTCAAGTTTAGGGTTGCGATGAAGACATCTTCACTTTTTTATCTATTTTTTCATGCATTTTACTATGCGTCAACAATTGTTGTGTCTCCACCTCTCATTCATACTTCCACTGCTTTGTCTGTTAGTTAGGAGTAGGAGTAGCTCATAGCTTATACCCTCATCATTCTTTTATTCATCCACCGCATACACATTACCGCACAGTATTTAGCTACGAGTCCCTGAGTTTGACCTCGGATCATCCGAGAAACTTGCGTTCTAATTATACTTGGCGAGAGCGCAAGAAAACTTATGATAGGAACACATGGTCATCACATACATTCGTAATCGCATATTGCATAGTCCAACGCATGACCGGCGACCCATGAGAGCCAATCCATAACCTAAGACATGCATCGCGTATTACGTCCCCATAATTTTAGTCACTGATAACTTGTAGAAATATAATTTATTTATACTGTTTTATTTAGATTATGTGGCAAAAAGAAGGAAAAGTTGCGTCAACAGTATAGAAACTGGCTTAAAAATACGAAAATTGTAAAGTGACGTGAGCACACCCGCTAACCCCATTGCGATGGCAAAATGGAATGTCCAAATCTCTGCTTTGTAGAAAATAGGTCACCACATACGATAATCGCTCGAAGACAAAAATGAACAACGCATCTACACAGCATGCGACAATCATTCAAGAACAAAGAAAGAACAACCCAATTGCAATGCATGCGACGATCGATCATGGACTCAAGCGATCAACGCATTTCCACCGAATGCGGCAATCGATAAAAGATCAAAACAATTACACCGCATGCGGCGATCGATCGAAGACATGAAGAGCAACGCATTTGCAAAGACTTCTGACATTGTACAGCTTTTTTGTTGTACGAATCTGACAAATTCAATAGTGGAGCAGAGCGGACATTTCCATTATGACATGGCAAGAATTATCAGATTTTCAAAGTGGGACCACTAATACAGGAGCCGAGGTCTATAAATAGCTTCCTCAAATTCAATGAAAAAGAGGCTGGTCTGAAGAGACAATCCAGAGAAAATCCGAGAGAACGATGAGACAAGATTGAAAGGTAAGTCTCCGAGCAAGAAATTATTTCCATTCCCGAAGAATAAGCTCTGTGTGAGAGGTCACTTCTACCTGGAAAGTAAGCCTGAGAGGGAAGCTTTCCACTCCATTTCATCCACAACGTCTTCGATCGGGATCTGTGTCAAGACATTGACACCTTTTCCGTATTTGTTCTTACTTTCCATTCATCTACTAATCTTCATTCACTATATGTAACAAACGCTTATCTTTAGATTTAAATATCATTATCGTAATCATTATCATCTCTCTGTTCTTTTCCACACATTCATCATCCATTTTCTTCATCATGTGTCACTAATCCCCTGGGTAAAGGGGAAGGATTAAGCGAGTGAGTTAATCCTCGTTATGGAAATTGGCTAAGTTTAGCTAAAGCATGCTCAACGGCATCTTCACCTGTGAAACCAAAAGTGAAGATGTTATTCCGCCTATCGAGAGAAGGTTAGAAGAATGCGTTAACTAAAGTGAGAAGTATTTCCAAAGATGGAAACAACCTTGTGTTCATCCTTGTTTCACCATAGACATATGGAAACACGGCCGATCACTGAAAGGTGTAAGCCAAGGGAAAGTGGAACCTCAGTTGCGTCCTCAACAAAGATTGACGAACTTGCGATGTCCTTTCCTTCAACTCATTTTCTTTCTGATTCATTCACAAGACTTGCCATCGCATTCATTAGATTCTTTTGCACAACTTCACAGCCGATCCTCACCCTATATCATTAATAGTTTAGTCATTTACTTATCATCGCAATTTACTTTACATCACTTTATTTTACCAGCGCAATTTACTTTATTGCAATTTATTTTCACCGAAATTTACTTTTTTGCAACCAAATTCATTATTCTTTATGTTAAACCGATCGCATATACCACATTAGTATCGCATTAATCACAACAATCCCCATGTTCGACCTCAGGTCACTCTGAGAAACTTGCGTTGGAATTATACTTGGTTCCAGTGCAAGAAAACTTGTGACACGCACTACACGAACGCATACTATGAAGCATATCATCATCAACGCATACATTTAGAACGTAGCATCGCGATATCATAAATCACCGTGCTTAAAATTTTCTCTTACAATCACCATATATCTACAGTGAGGGGAGTTCAATTATGAGTTTTAGTGGAGTGACCCATTAGTTAACGAATGAGGGTTAGATCGGTTTAATGAGTTTAGTCGATTAATCTCGGATCATTGAAACCCATGATCTATAGGTCCACGAGGTCCCCCTACTAGTTCAGAAATGGATTAGCTCTAGAGTAGTGTGATAAGTTAATTTGAAATGTTTAAATTAAAATCAAACGGAATGGGATAATATATATTTAAATATGATTTAAATATATGAAGATGAATTTGTGTAAAAATTAATTTAATATTGGATATTAAATTAATTAAAATTATTTAAATTGTTTGAATAATTAATTATTAATTTTATTAGAAAATTAATTTATGAAATTAATTTGTAAAATTAATAAATTTTGATTTTATAAAATAAATGTGATTTTAAAATCAATTTTAGATTTTGGAAATAGAAAATTACATAAAAAGGAAAAATTGGATTTTTCATCTTCATCTTCAACTTGCTCACAGAGAACCCATTATCTTAAACCTTCATTTACTCCAAGCATGAGCTGTATCTCATGTAGTAGATCTCTTTACATGATAGTCTACAATATATTGAAGAGATTGGAGTGAAGTTGAAGGAGGGCAACCGATTGAATTTTTCTGAAAATTCGAGTAGAAGAAAGTGTTCTTCATTTGGGTTGTTGCAGTGAACATTCTTCAAGTTCCCTTTGATTCCAACTTATTTTGAGTCCCACAACTCAATCTAGAGTACCAAGAGAATAGTAGGGAAGATCTTGTGGTGGTTGACACAAAGATTTGGGGACTTAGCAGCTGGAAATCAAGATTTCAAAGGTTCTTCAAAGGTATGTTTTTGAAACCCATTAAACTCTATTTAAGCATGTTTTCGTTTTTGCAAAAATTAATGAATTAGAGTGCTTATCGATCCTCGTTGCTTCTGCTGTGTGCTGGTACCTTTACAACACAGAGGTGCCTTCCTCCATCTTGGAGTTGAAGATGCATTTTAGAGCTTCATGCTTGAGCTGTTCAGACAGTTGCCCGAACATTCCCCTGCAGGGACTTCATGATCTCACGCGCTGAGACTATAGGCTCATGCTTCTTGGCCAAAATGTCATTAAAACTGGCCAAGATATAAGCTCGAGACTTCTCGTTCGTCCGTGTCCAATGCTTATAAGCCTCCCGAACATTTTGAGTGGCATTCTGAGGTAGAATAGAAGAACACTCCTCCATAAGGACGAACCGTAAGTCATTGATGATTAAAATTGTTGTGATCGTGTGTTTCCAACTAGCGTACTTAAAAGAGCTAATGTGGCTGTTGCCATTCTAACATTGTTGAAAAATGAACAAACTTAATGAGTCTATGCAATATCACTTTTTACACCAATTTTAGTTTTAGCAAAATAGTTTCCATGTACCCTAAGTGAAAAGACATCTATTTCGCAATGATGCCTCAGCGAGGTAGGACAAAGGTCATTGGTGGGGTAATCAGATGCCCTTTCACTTGGATGAGACACTCTCAACCATTAGGCAAAAACAATTCTTGTAACTGACCCTAACAGTCACTATTTTTCAGTCCATAACTGTTAACCTTTAACAATTTTGCGTACGTGCAATCCCTCATTTTCGGCCCTAGAGTCCCGTCCTAATGCATCCACCAAATGGGAAAATCATATTAGGACAAGAGACTAGAGCGACCTTATCCTATACAAGAGATCAGATAAAGAGTTGTGTAAAACTGCCATTCTATAGGGGGACACTCCCAGGATGTCTCGAGACAATGCACAGAAACGTTATCCAACCTAATGAGAGAGACCGTGGGATATGCTGTCGCACATCCCGCTCCCATTTACTATGAACATTCTTTCCATTCACCTTAGTATTGACCTACTTAAATACCATCCTTTAGGGGGACAGTCCAGGGCGCCACGAGGCCGAGGATAGATCTCACGGTGTGAACATAAAGAGAGAAACGTGAAAAGGTTTAAGTGAAGTATCATATACTCCAAGTACCTTCACTGAATGTTCTACCTAGGGGTTCACTAACTTAGACCATCCGACTACTGATTTTATCTAAGTCAGTTTAATTTGCTAAAAAACAACTATTGTCTTTGAAATTAAACAAGTTCAAGTCAAGTCCCATTAAACTCTTTAACAGACTATCCTCAAATTTGCATGCATGCATCAAATCTATTTAATTCACCTATCTAGGTAAGTTCTCAGGTAGAGGTGTTCCGTTTCCATCAGCTTAAGTACCCAGCCTAGACATAACCCGCCTTAGACAACAGGTCCCTTATAGATAGATTTGCTACATATTTAATCTTTTATTAGTCAATTTAACCTTATTAAACTGATTAAAAGATTAAACCTTAGGTTGCTAATCTCATTAGAACCATGATCTTTGGTCTATCTCCACCGAGTTTTAAAACTCTTTTAAAACCATGATTCAAGCCTCAGTTCGTATGCATGTCTTTCTTATAGATTTTAGTTCTAATTTCCCTTATAACACTTATAAAAGAAACAACCAAAACCCATTGTCATTGCCATACACAACTAGGTATTTATAACTCTTATAAATTTAACCTATGTGTCAGGTTTCATGCAATGTCCATTCATTACAATATGTAACTCTTATATACTTGGTAATGAACCAAGCAAACATGTTTCCATATATCCTTATACTATAACATTTACAATGTAAAGATGATGCATATCTATGCTTAATGCATGCATAAATATAAATCTTATATTATATGATGCATGAGCATGCTCTTATATAATTCAAATCATGTAAACTACTATATCATAACACTTACAATATAGAGATGATGCATGACCAATGCATAAACTAAGGTGGGATTTCAACTATATGGCATACCATATGACATATAATCAAACATACATCTCATGTACATTCACCAAATCCTAATGAACCGGGATGATTAGCCTCACAACCGCAAATTAAAATTCTATCTATTACATAAATCCATCGAGCAAACCGGTCACATGTGAACCGGGTCGAACCTCCCGGGCGAAGCCTTCCTGATCGTTTAGTAAACCAGTCGAGTATCCACGATCGCTTAGCTACAATCGAGTACCATTTACAATGCAATGAAGCATGAGGCTACTCTATCGTTTAGTGCATTAATATTAAACGCGCAAGTCTAAATGATCGTTTAGACGATTACGTTTCTGTGAAGCACGATTGTTTAGACGATCATAGAGCAAGCGCTTAAGTAACTTTTACTACACGATCGTGTAGTTAGTGACTGAGCGACGAAGCTTGCTGAGCTACACGATCGTTTAGTGTTCGCGCATCTACCTTGTTGTCGAGTATCTAATACTCCACGATCACTTACCCCATCATTTACACAATCTGACCAATGCTTGATCTTCTTCTTCTGTGAAGTACAGTGCAATTCCTTGCCTTAAAGCTTCAACACGAGCGATTCACACTGACTCGAACACTTTGAATTAAAGACTCGATAACAAGTTAATATGCCCAAAAACACAGGGGCCCTTATAATTAACTTTGAATGTAAAAAAATTCAACAACCAGAGGCAACCATCCCAGAAAACTCCATTAATCCACATCCACAAACCTATTTAACACTTAAACAAAATGCAGACGTGCTTTACCCACCAAGAAAGTGTAAATGTTATTCTATACATCAATAGATTTAGAATATAAAAAATTGGCTCTGATACCAATTGATGGAACTCTTATCAAAGAGAACCTATGAGTGGAAACCAGATCATTCCAAATTTATTGTGACAGAATTACAAGCAATCACAAACATACAAATTAGTTATGCATTTCATAACAAATTACGACATGCTTTCATAAATTAAATACAAAGGAACGAGAGATTTACTTTTGAAGAACTATTCTTCCGTTTTTCTCTCGCTTTCGTGCAGAACTGGGACAAGTAATCTCTCGTTGTCGCTTAGCACACGAACAGTCTTCTCCATGAACAAGCAGCCTCTCGAACACCACCACTTAGCTACCTTGGTATTCTTAGAGTGAGAATCCAGGAGGTATGGGCTCTATTGGATTTGGTAGAGGGATGGAGGAAGATAACAATCGAACTAAACAATTAAGTAAGTGGGAGTAGGTCTATCGCATAGACAAAGAAGATACTTGATCGTTTCGTAAATCTCGCTCTTGTGAGAATCGTATACACGATCGCTTAGTCTCTTGCTCAAATCGTTTAGTAAATATCGCTCTAAACGATCGTTTAGTAAATATCTCGTTGTCGTTTAGTCTCTCGCTATACACGATCATTTAGCAAATCTCTCTATACACAAGCATTTAGCAAATCTTGCCATACACGATCGGTTAGTATATCTCCCGCTATCGTTTAGTCTCTAGTGAGGGTTATCGCATAGACTCTCGTGAGTAAACGATCAGATAGATTACTAATGAAGCGATTCTCTTCCAAAATGAAAACAATTTTCATTTTATCCTTCAGTTATGAAAACTAAATACAACCTCCCACTATCACGCACGGTTAAGGAGAAACCATCAACAATTATCTCATAATTTTTTTAATTATAAATAAATATAATAACTAACTTATCATATTATATTTATAACCTATAGTTTGAAACCATAGTCATTTTCTCCTTTACTTGATATAAATTATATTTATATCATTTTTCTCCAATTAATGTATCTCATACATCATGTCAATTATATCATATATAACTGAACTAGTTTAATCATATCATATATAATAAAACTCACTCTTGTCAATTTGAACACTTCAAACTAACCCAAAAACTGATTCTCAACTTGAATCCATCGAGCTACCAAGGGGACCTTATGGACCTGTAGCTTAAAGCTTCAACGATATATGAAAAGCTGACTAAATTCTTTAGCCACGAGATCCACAATCCATTAATTGTCGGGCACTCCACTAAAGACCAATAGCTACATTCTTTTCACCACAGATATATTTTTGTGTCCATTAGATATAACTAGTCAACAGTACGATAACCCTTTACAGATGCTCGTAAGTAAAACTGGGCCAATTTACCGCTTTGCCTTTATAGTTACATCTAACTCCTTAAGTACCACTAATCTCTCTAATGAACAATACATCATAATCCTACTATGAGTGGACACCTCTCGGGCCACATCATTCAAGCCTCGGAATCAGCCCTTAAGGGAGCAATCTATCTACTTACCCCTACTTCGAGGAATGAGTGAATTTCATCTTGTGTAGCTGAGTTCCCAACTTCTCAATTAGACAAATCCCCAAAGTGGTAGGTTTGAGTCGGCGATCTGGCTACTCGCACCTATGCAAATAAAAAGATCGCCCTCAGAGGCAGAAGTTCCCAACTCACTTAGGATTAAGGTCATGTTACCTATGGTCATCCTAGTGAAATGAAGTCTCTGTCATGATTGACGTTATATAACGAGACTAAACACTTTGTGGTCCGGTCCTATACAAACTCCTTTGTATAGGACACCCACGCTCACATGTCTCCACATGAATGATCAGGATCAGACCATCTATAGCACGTCATAACACTTATAACTATCTACAACGCGGGCCGCATCCGTAGTGTCACCATGATAAGGTTTCCCTCTTATATCCATATACTACAGACCATTTTGGTTATCACTTAAGGCATGATCCACTTGTATGTCTCCACATACATGCTTAAGTTACAACAGGAACCAAGGAACTTAGTTTATTGGTTTGTGGTGAAACAAATAAAACATCTCATGTTTCATAGACAACGATGAAGAAAATATCTCATATTATTACATCATAAGTGTTTATTCAAAACAGGTGTTTACAAACTATAGGACCCAACTAGAGTTTAGAGCATCAACCCCAAAAAGAGGAATCAGTGATACTTAAGAAGTTAGATGTAACTATAGGGACAAAACGGTAATTTGGCCCAACTGTACTTACGAGCTACAGGTCCATAAGGTCACTTTGTAGCTCAAAAGGATTTAGTAGAGAATCAGTTTTTGGGTTAATTTGAATTGTTCAAATTAAGAAGAGAGAATTTAATTATATATGATATAATTAAATTCATTCAATTATATATGATATAATTGTTATAATGTATTTGATACATTATAGTTTAATTGAAGGAAATGAATATTTGAATGAGATTCAAATATATTTTCTATAAATGTGATTCATAGTTGTTAAATTTAATATAAATATGATTTATATTAAATGCCATGAAATAGAGAAAAAAAAAACATAGTTTATATTGTATATGAAACAATATTAAAACTATAGGTTGTGTGTTATACTCGATATAACATATAGTTTAATATAAATATAATATGATAAGTTAGTTATCATATTTATTTATATTATTTTATTATTTCAAATAATAAATTCATATTTTCTCTCCAATTACCTTATTGGGTGGTTAATTGGTTTTGTGGCAAAAATAAATAAAAGAAAACAAGTTTTCTTCTTCTTGCTACACTACAAGGCAGTACCTACAGAATTGGGAGATTTGCTATACGATTGAATATCACGGAAACGTTCTATCTTCTTCAATCTTCTTTCTCCTCCAAACTCAAACAAACCCTCCAAACCAAAATAGTCAGGGCCCACCACTCTTAGGTTCTCACCTTGAGAATACCAAAGGCTCACTGTGGTTGTGTCTCCTTTTGATTCGAGAAGTTCTTGAAGAAATTCTTAAAGGGTAGTGTTCGAGTTTGTGACCGTTCGAGAGATTTACACGAAGAAAGGTTCTCCAAAGGTAATATCTCTTGTACCCTTTTTCTTTGTAAAAAGCATGCTGTAATTTGTTTATAAATGCATATCTTGAATGTTTACTGTAAATTTTGTTTTCAATAAAAATGGAATTTGGACGATCTGCTTCCGCTTAAAGATCTCCTAGTAAAACAAGTTCCTTCATGTTCAATGTTGCTTTGCCTACGATTTCCAAATTTTCTTTCCTTTTTCTCCATTGGTCAATACCCTAGGTTAAAACTTTGACCTTCATTAGGGCATTTTTGGTCATTAATCTTCCAAAATTTCTTGTTCTCATCCCATTGCTCGATTTCCTACAATCAAACAATAAAAACATCAAATATCTCAAATTAAGCATAAAACTAACTAAATTCTGAGCCCAAAAAACACACTTTTTGGACGCGTTTTAATAACATATAACCTATGTTTTAATATTATATCATATACAATATAACCTATAGTTTATTTTCTCTCATCAATAGCTTTTAATATAAATCATATTTACATTAAATTCAATTATATGAATCCAATTCATATAATTAATATTCGAATCATATTCACATATTTATTTCCTCTCATAAATACGTAATATTATAATGTATTAAATACATTATAGTAATTATATCACATGTAATTAAAATTTAATTATATCATACATAATTAATTTCCTCAATTAATTTGAACAATTCAAATTAATCCAAAAACGGATTCTCATTAAATCCCGTTGAGCTACCGAGGGGACCTCATGGACCTGTAACTTGAAGCTTGAATCATACGAGAATAATTAATTAAACTCTTTAATTAAATTATTCACCATCTGTTGACAGTCGAGCACTCTAGTAAAAACCGATAGTTGCACTCTTCGTACTACAAATATATCTCTGTATCCATTGGATATAACCAATCAATAGTACAATGACCCTTCACAAATTACTTGTAAGTACAGTTGGGCCAAAATTACCATTTTGCCCCTATAGTTACATCTAACTCCTTAAGTATCACTGATCCCTCTAATGAACAATAAACCATAGTCCAACTATGATCAAACCCCTCTCGGGCCAGGAGAGGGTGTGGTGTTGGGGTTGATTCCCTAAATCTCGTAAGGGTCTATAGTTTGTAAACATTTGTGATGTAATAATATAAGATGTTTTCTTCACTGTTGTCTATGAAATATGAGATATTTTAGTTGCATTAACCACAAACCAAGAAACTAAGATCATTGGTTATCGTTGTAACTTAAGCATGTATATGGAGACATACAAGTGGATCATGCCTTAAGTGATAACCAAAATGGTCTGTAGTATATGGATAAAGAAGGGAAACCTTATCCTTGTGACACTATGGATACGACCCGCTTTGTAGTTGTTACAAGTGTTGTAAAGTTCTACAGATGGTCTGATCCCGATCATTCATATGGAGACATACGAGCAGGGATATCTTATATAAAAGAGTTTGTATAAGACCGGACCACAAAATGTTTAGTCTCGTTACATAACACCGTTCATGACAGAGACTTTCATTTCACTAGGATGACCATAAGTAACATGACCTTGATCCTGAGTGAGTTAGGAACTTCTGCTTGTGAGGGCAGTCCTTTGATTTGCATGGGTGAAAGTGGTCAGATTGTCGACTCAAACCTATCACTTTGGGGATTCGTCTAATTGGGAAGCTGGGAACTCAGCTACACAAGACAAAATTCACTCCTTCCCCGAAGCAGGGGTAAGTAGATAGATTGCACCCTTAATGGTTGATTTCAGGGCTTGAACAATGTGGCGCCACACACTTTCTCATGGCCCGAGAAGTGTTCACTTATAGTAGGACTATGATGTATTGTTCATTAGAGGAATCAATGGTACTTAAAGAGTTAGATGTAACTACATGGGCAAAACGGTAAATTGGCCCAATTGTACTTACGAGCGATCTGTGAATGGTTATCGTACTATTGATTGGTTATATCCAATGAACATATAAATATATCTATAGTGAGAATAGTGCAGTTGTCGGTCTTTAGTGGAGTGCCCGACAGTTAACGGATGGTGGATATTGTGATTAAAGAGTTTAGTCAGTTATTCACGTACTGTTGGAGCTTCAAGCTACAAGTCCATGAGATCCCCTTGGTAGCTCAATGAACTCAAGTTGAGAATCAGTTTTTGGGTTGGTTTGAAGTGTTCAAATTAACAAGAGGGAATTTGATTATATATGATATAATTAAATTGGTTCAATTATATGTGATATAATTGATTTGATGTATTAGATACATTAATTGGAGGAATTAATATAAATATGATTTATATTAAATAAAGGAGAAAAGAACTAAATATTACATATGATGTGATATTAAAACTATAG
Organism: Benincasa hispida; assembly: GCF_027475165.1. Taxonomy (NCBI): domain Eukaryota; kingdom Viridiplantae; phylum Streptophyta; class Magnoliopsida; order Cucurbitales; family Cucurbitaceae; genus Benincasa; species Benincasa hispida. The sequence continues at coordinate 20,054,093 of NC_143478.1, forward strand.
ATTATAAATATAATATGATAAATTAGTTATTATATTTATTTATAATAAAAACAATTATAAGATAATTGTTAGTTGGGTTTTTTTTTCTCCATTTACTTTGCAAGTATGAGGTTATTTTCATTTTTAATAACTGAAGAATAAAATGATAAGAGTTTTCATTTTGTGATGAATCGCATGGTTGCATACCAATCGATCGAGTGAAAAGAGAGAGCTATACGATAGCCCTTTGGGAGAGTGAACGACGAGCAAGTTAGTTACACGACTGCCTCGTTTACCAAACGATCGAGTATCCTTTGTCTATACGATAGACTTTCTATTTCTCCCATTTACTCGATCGTATACATCCTCCTCCTCTCTACCAAATTCATACAGAGCCTACACCTCCTAAATTCTCACTCCGAGAATACCAAGGTAACCTTCTGGTGGTGTTTATGTATTGTTCGAGGGACGAATGTTATTTGTTCATGATTGAGGATATTGTTGAGACGTGACATTTGTGTTGATGAACGATCGTGTTGTTACATCAAGGAAAACGAAAAATAGTTCTTCAAGGCTATGTTCTTTTGATCCTTAGTATTTTTCTTTTGTAGCATGTTGTAATTTACTCTAAAATGCATAACTATGGTTGTATGTTTGTAAATGCTTTATTCTTTTACAATGGGCTTGGAAAGATCGTGCTTCCGCTCACTGGTTCTCTTGAATAAGAGATACTTCATGTGGTGCTACATTGTTCAAGCCTCGAAATCAGCCCTTAAGGGAGCAATTTATCTATTTGTCCCTATTGGGTTTTATGTCCTAAAAACTCGCAGTTTGTGAAATGATAAACACTTTCTATTATCAACATACTTGTTATTGATCTCATAAATTGTATGAAAGTCTAATTCTAATAAACTAAGACCCATGACTATTGTGTGAGTACTTGAACTTTATATGGAGACATAGGAGTGGATCGGGTTCGAGTAAATAGTCAAAATGATCTATGGTACATGAATGAGATTGGGTACCTTATTCTGGTAATACCATTGGATGCGTCCTACTCTATAGTTGTTACAAAGAGTTGTAAAGTACTACATACGATGTGATCCTAATTCATACATGTTATGACATGAGGAGTGGGGGCGTCCTATGCAATTAATCTCGGATCGTTGGAGCCCATGATCTGTAGGTCCGCGAGGTCCCCCTACTAGCTCGTAACGGACTAACTCTAGAATAGTGTGATAAGTTAATTTGAAACGTTCAAATTAGAATTAAGGAAATTAGTAATTGTATGAGATAAAATTATGTTTAACTTTAGAATTAAACGGGGTAGGAGAATTTATATATTTAAATATGATTCAAATATATAAGGATGGACATGTGTTAAAATTAATTTAATATTTGATATTAAATTAATTAAGTTTTATTTAATAATTAATTTGTGAAATTAATTAATTTTTCATTTTTAAAATCAAGTAGATTTTTTAAATCAAAATTTGATTTTTAGTTAAAATTGGAAAAATTGGAAAACAAAAACACAAAATGGAAAAATGGATTTTTCCATTATCCATCACTAAGTAGCTCACACATATTGCATTGTCTTGGCCTTGTCTTCTCCAAGCATGAGCTGTAACTCATGCAGCTCTTCTCTTTGCATGTTGATCTGCAATATAATGAGAATATTGGATTGAAAATCGGACATGCAATTAAAAGAGTTTTGAGAGAAAAACTGGTTTGAAGAAAGGTTATTCAACAAGGTTGCTGCAGTGAGCTTTTCTCCTTCATCCCTTGATTCAAGCTTGTTTTGAGTTCCACAACTCAATCTAGAGCACAAAGAGAATAGTGAGGAAGATCTTGAGGTGATCTACAACAAGATATGGAGAAGATTGCAGCTGGAGAAGGAGCTTTGAAGAAGTTTTACAAGAGACATGTCTTGAAACCCATTTTTCCTGCAGAATCATGCTTTATGTTATGCCAAAATTAGTGAATTTAAATGCTTAGATGATCCTTGTTCTTCCGCTACTGTTGATACAATCCTGCAGCCCTGACATTAGGGAAAGTGTGAATTCATTCGTGTGTAGTTGTGTTCCTAACTCCCCAATCAAAAGAATCCTCGAAATGGTAGACTTGTTGAGTCAAAATTCTGGCGGCTCTCACCCAAACAAATCAAAGGACCACCCTCATAGGCAGGATTTCAAAACTCACTCAAGATTCAATTCATGTTACCTATGGTCATCCTTATGAAATATAAGTCTCTATTATAAACGACGTTATATAATGAGACTAAACATTTTGTGGTTCAGTCTTATACAAACTCCTTTGTATAGAATATCCCCGCTCACATGTCGCCACATGAATGATCAGGTCTAATCATTTGTAGCACTTTACAATAATTGTAATACCTACAAAGTGGGTCATACTCGTAGTGTCACCAGGATAAGGTATCCAGCTTTATCCATCTACTACAGACCATTTAGGTTATCACTTAAATACGATCCACCTGTATGTCTCTACATATGTTTTAAGCTACAAGATAACTCTGGATGTTAGTTTATTGGTTTGTGGTTAATGTAACTAATTTTGAAATAAAATATCAAATATTTTATTATATAAATAAATGTTTGTTCATTATAGTTACAAACTATAGAATCATACGAGATTTAGGACATCAATCCTAACGGGTGAAGGGAGATCGTGTTTGAAGGAACTCTTAGAAAAAGTACCTATCAACGGAAGCGAGATCGTTCCAAATCCATTGTGACAAAAATACCCCATTCACAAACAAACAAACAAGTAAGATCGTTCCAAATTCATTGTGATAGAAATACCCCATTCACAAACAAACAAACAAGTTATGCATTTACTAACAAATTACAACATGCTTTTAACAATTAAATTAACAAAGAGTCAAGAGACATACCTTTTGAAGAACTTTTCTTCCCTTGATATCTCGCTTTCGTCAAGGAACAGCAACTCTCGCTGTCGCTGAGATCGTCAAGTCTATCGTCCACCAAATCTCGCTATCGCTCACCACCAAATGGTCTTCTACACGAACAAGGCAGTAAAGAGGACACCACCATTCAGTAACCTCGGTATTCTCGGAGTGAGAATCCAAAAGGTGTGGGCTCTGTTGGATTTAGTAGAGGGGAGGAGAAAACTACGATCGTTTACCACGACCAAGCAAGTGGGAGAGATATTGAGTCTATCGTATAAACGGGTGCTTGATCATTTAGCAAAGGGTGCACGATCGTTTAGTAAATTAGGGCTGATCGTTTAGGTAAATCGCTCGTGCACGCGATCGTTTAGAAAATGTTATGCGATCATTTAGGAAAACTCGCGTGTGTACACGATCGTTTAGTAAAACTTGAACTATTGTGTATGCTCTTATTAGCTAGGGCAGTGTACTAATCGTGAAGTGATTGTCCGATCTCTTTGCAAACTGAAAACCATTTTCATTTTATTCTTTAGTTACGAAAACTGAATGCAACCTCCCACTATCTCATATGGTTATGGAGAAAAACCACCAACAATTATCTCATAATTGTTTAATTAAAAAATAAACATAATCATATCATATTTATAACCTATAGTTTAATATCACATCATATGCACCATTTAAACCATAGTCCTTTTCTCCTCCGCTAGATATAAATCATATTTATATCATTTTCCTCCAAGTAATGTATCTCATACATGTCAACTATATCATATATAATTGACCAATTTAATCATATCATATATAATCAAACTCCCTCTTGTCAATTTGAACACTTCAAACTGATTATCAACTTGAATCCATTGAGTTACTAAGGGGACCTTATGGACCTGTGGTTTGAAGCTCCAACGGTACGTGAATAGCTGACTAAACTCTTTAGCCACGAGATCTACCATCAGTTAACTGCCAGTCATTCCACTAAAGACTGACAACTGCACTCTTCTCACCACAGATATATTTCTGTGTCCATTAGATATAACCAATCAATAGTACGATAACCCTTCATAGATGCTCGTAAGTATAGTTTGGCCAATTTACCATTTTGCCTATGTAGTTACATCTAACTCCTTAAGTTCCATTAATCCCTCTAATGAACAATACCACATAGTTTCACTATGTGTGGACACCTCTCGAGCCATGAAAAGGTGTGTGGCTCCATATCGTTCAAGCCCCGAAATTAGTCTTTAAGGGAGCAATCTATCTACTTACCCCTACTTCGGGGAATGAGTGAATTCCATCTTGTGTAGCTGAGTTCCCAGCTCTCAAATCAGACAAATCCCCAAAGTGGTAGGTTTGCGTGAATCTGGCCACTCGCACCCATGCAAATCAAAAGACCGCCCTCAACGGTAGGAGTTTTCAACCCACTCAGGATTAAGGTCATGTTACCTATGGTCATCCTAGTGAAGTGAAGTCTCTGTCATGAACGGTATTATAGAACAAGACTATAACACTTCGTGGTCTGGTCTTATACAAACTCCTTTGTATAGGAGCCCCCCGCTCACATGTATTCACAGGATCAGGATTAAACCATCTGTAGCAAGTCACAACACTTGTAACTATTCTACAAAGCAGGCCGCATTTGTAGCGTCACCGGGATAAGGTTTCCCTCCTAGATCCATATACTATAGATCATTTTGGTTATCACTTAAGGCATGTTCCACCTGTATGTCTCCACATACATGATTAAGTTACAATGACAACCAGGGATCTTAGTTTATTGGTTTGTGGTAAAGCAAACATCTCATGTTTCATAGAAAATAGTGAAGAAAATATCATATATTATTACATCACAAGTGTTTTTTTAATACAATGTTTACAAACTACAAGACCCAACGAGAGTTTAGGGCATCGACCCCAACAGTGATACCTTTCTATATTTCTTCCCTGATCTCTATGACAATTTTCTATATTAGATCTTTACTCTTTGTGAACTGAGTAGCTAAATCTCTTAGGGGGATGTCCTTGTTATGGATTCAATTGATTAGTTATTTGATGTTTGAATCGATTGTTTGATAATCGAATTTTAATTTCTCCGTATGAATCTATTTGTTTGTCTGGCTTTTGAACGATTACATTTTGGACTAAATTTTCTACTCGAGAAAGATAGTTTTGGCTGAAACTAAGCAATTAAACTGTTATTTGACAATGCATGAGAATAATAAGATGATAAAAAGAGCTAAAAATGAAGGAACAATAATGAGGCATCATTGTAACATAGAGGAATAAATTCAATTTGTTGTAATTATGCTACAACGAGTTGAACTTGAAAAAGAATACCTTGATCATAGACTTATAGGCTCATTCAATCCAAACAATTGATCCATATGTTAATAACTGATTCGGATTTCGTAGCGAAACAAAACCCTAGAGTCATTGTCTCATTGAATTGTTAGTCTTGTTTTTCTTGTTTAATTAAGCTCTAGAAACGAACTTCTCTTGTCGGGTGTCCAAATAAAATTAGCTTGGAATTAACAATAACTAACAAAAAATTTCTTCAGCTCCAATCCCTGGGGATGATATTCCAATTGGGATTTTATTACTTCGATACATATGCTTGTGTGCCCTCGTCAAAGCGGTATTTGGGGGAATCTTACAACTAGGAAGTAAAATGAGGGTGAAGTCGTTGCGGTAGCATCAGATTTAGGTGGAGCCTAAATCTACAGACTCATCTAAAGCAATATCAAAGTTAGGGGGAGCCTAACTTGCTCGCTAGCGTTCAGTTATGTATAAACCGATAATGTATAATATTAGTTGAAGTGAATGTTATAAAGTTGAGTTACATTCTAGTGGATCTCTTTTCACCTAGGTGCAAAGCTTCCCAGATGTAGGTGTGGTTGCATCAAACTGGGTTAACAAGTTTATGTGTTCTTCCTCTCTTCTTATTACTCTTTTACTTTTTGTTTTTGCTATTGTCAATAACATTATTCCTAACTAGTGCTTTATTTGTGATTCACCTATTTTTCACTATCACTATGCAACTACGCTCGTTTTTGGCAATTTTACCTTTTCTTCTGGTTAAATAACGAATGAGGATGGGAGGATGACCATGCTAGCATATCAAAATGATTAAATTATCAAAAAAAAAAAAAAAAAAAAACTTATTAACAATGGTTTGATTTAAATTATTCTTTTGAACCGTAAAAAGTTTCATTTAATCCATGAAATTAGATTTTTTTTTTCAAAATAGTCCTTGAAAACTTTTGTCGTTGAATTCATTGACAAAAAAATGTATGCTCATTTATTATATTGCTTAAGTGAACAAATCTATACATATATGAGATGTAAATTTGGGGGTTATGATTAGCCAAAAAATTCATTAAGAAATAGCAAAAATTTGGAGGAAATGAGGAAGACGACATCATGTATGGTTCATAGATGTGTTATGTATCTTTATTTTACGTTTTTCTATAAATTTGTTCAAATTTATTCACATGTGCAAAAATACAAACATTTTCGTGCATGTACTTAATGGGAAACACCCACAAATGTTCTTCAAGGGTTAAAATGGTCTAGGGTTTTAATTAAAACCAATCCCATAGTTCGTAGGTATATCGGAGAATTTGACCCATCATTCTAAATTACTTTATACTATAGATTGTGGATTCTATAATATGAGGTAGCCACACATACTACAAGGATTTAGTGATTTTAATTGATTTTTTATACTAGGAAACTAAATCCACTAGTGAGTATATATTTACCTTATGTGAAGTAATTGTATTGTGACAATCTTCGAAAGAGACATGCATAACACATTCTAGTATGCAATCATAAATTATAGTTATTGACTGAGTTGAAGGATAAGCTAGATGACTTTGAAAATTTTTCAAAGATATTTCATTACGACCATAATTTGTAAGTACAATATGTATTTATTTTAACAATTTAGTTCCGAAGTGTGGGGAAAATAAATGTCAATAATGGAAAGTCACGTCATATAAGATGTTGACAACTTGACATGATTCGATAATAAAATTGTTCTCTAATGGAATAATTTGATTGATTATGTGAAATCTAAAGAGAATATTGAAGATTGTTCGATAACGATTATCAAGAGAGCAAATGACATATACATTGAGGGAGGTGGGCTAAAGCCTATGAAATAAGTTATATAGTGGTGACCTAATTTAGTTAGCAAAATTTAGGTTATACAAAAGAAAAATGATGGTAGAGTTTAACATATAATTTGTTCACATCTATATAATGTTGTAGTAATATGTAGGTATTGAGGTAATGTTGATATTTTGATTACAAGAAAAGTAATGGCATAATACTCTTCACCCATGTCACCTAGTGTAAGAGTGATACTAGATTGATTGTATAAATACTTTTAAAATTGTTTATGTTTTTTAAAACTCTCTTGAATTTGAAATGTTGTTAAGGATCATAATAAACACAAATGTATGGAACACAAATATAAATGAGTTGAGTGTTATGTCATTGTCTAGATTCATCAATGAGAATAATAGTTTTATGACTCAGTCCCACTATTTCTTCAATAAATTTGATAGATAATCACTAAATAGGGTTCAAAGTCTAAAAGATATATCTCTTGATGCATAACTTATTTGTTGTCCATGATATTTTTGTAGCTACTTGTTTGAATCATTCAAAAGTATTATCTTCTATTTATTTGTCCTCTAGTTACTTTTTGTTAATAGTTTGCTCTATTTTGCTAATCTAACAATTACCTTGAATTTTCAAGAGTTGACCAAGTAGTCCTTTTAATTCAACAAAATGGAGAATTTGTCCTTCAACAATTTAGTTGAAGGTATAACGTTTTAATCAATTGAACAATGCTCATATTAGTAACAAAATGATGTTATCGTATACAAACTTAGCTAGCACTCATTTCAATAACTATGTATGTGAGATGTTAGATTTAAACTTAATTTAACGTCTTAAGCATGTGTTGATAGTCAAAAATTTTATTGTACTTTCTAATAAATAAAATTTATTTTAATTATACTATTTTAGTTCAACCAAAAATATTGTTATTTAGAACCGCCCCTAAAAGAAGTGAATTAAAAAATTTATATATTTATTGCCATCAACCTTGTTTTCTTATTTTTTATTTTTTAGTTTTCTCAAATAAAAATCTAAGTTGTCTCAACCAAAATCAAGTCAACTTTTCTTAATAAAGAAAAGTGACACAATTTGTTAAAGTCTATGTCTATCCAATTATTTGTAATTATTCAAATTAATTAAACTCATTCAATTAGGTCAATTCACTATCGAATTCACCAATTTGAGTATGGGTCAATAGATAAAATATAAATTACAGTTCAAAAAATCGATGCTAAAAAAACCAACCGTTTTAAAATTTTGATGGTTCATTTATCGGCCAATCATTGTTTGAAACTAAAAAATCATCGTTTTTAAAAAACAAAATTTCAACTCAAATTTTATTTATGTTATGTCAACTACTTCTTCATTTTTCTTTGTTAGTGCTCCAAATAAAATTAAAAATGGAAAAAGATAAAACAAAGGTAACGTTTTCCAACTACTTTTGACCATTTCATGAAATTAAAGCACAGAAGATAGATAAATAAACACACACATATATTATTTATGAGGCACAAAAAAGAAAGATAGATTAAATAGATTATAATGGATATAGTTCATAAATGGCGTATTTGTTGAGATTTAAAATCAAATTCAACTTTTTGTCAATAATAATTAATAAAATTCAACTCCAATTGATATATCAACCAACCAATTTAATTGACTACAAAAAATATATTTTAATTGAGTTTATCCAAACCATTAATTAACTACTATGTGCAATTACTAACTATCGGCAAAAAATAGTATCAATGCCTTTTTTAAAAAATAAATTAGGTGTATTATTTCTTAAATTTTACACCATAGTGTCAACATAAAATGATTTGTAGGCCCTTAAAAATAGAGGTCCACCACATTGGCTGGCTTGTAACCAAAGCATAAAATGTTACCCACAAGTAAAGATATTATGTAGTGTAGTACAACAATAGTGTCTTTCTCAATTAATCTGTCTTATTGGGGTTTTTTTTATTTTTTTATTTTTTTATTAGATTCCTTGTAAACCTTCCATCAACTAATATTGATGAATTATATTTGACAAAAAAAAAATATGGTGCATAGATTTGGTTTTTTTTTTCCTCTCTTTTATGTTCTAGATAAAATGAACTAAATCTTAATGATAAAATTATATATACACTTTTTTCGCCATTTTACTTGTGTTAATTTCAAATTCAAACTTAAATTTTTAAGCATGAATAAAATAATAAATAACATCTATCTTGTTTTATTTTATTTTATTTTTAGCTAATTCTAGATGTTTTTTCAAGGACGGAACTATTTGTGGACATGGTTATTTTAATGTCTTTTAATTTGATTTGACAGTTTTTTTTTTCTATTTATAAGTTAAACATGATATTTGGAGTGGAAATATTTGAAGCTTTTGACTTATTAGTCAATGACATATATGTCTTGATTATTGACCAATTGAGTTACGTTTAAGTTGACCCATCTTCAGTTATTAGTTTTGATATTTTTTTTACTTATGAATTAGTTTGTTGGTGATATTATATATTTGAGATGAATAAATTATTTCATCGCATAGAAGGATAAACATCAGAGTCTATAGTATCTTCACAATGATTGACTTTTACTCTAATTTTCATTAATATTTTGTTGTACATCAATGCCATTTGATTTTTTTTAATACACATACCATTACGTCAAGTTTAATTAGTCGCAATAGATGTCATAAAAAAAGTAGTCACACTAAAATACACAACAACATCCACTATAATACTAAAATACTAACATTTATCTGAAACATTTGAAGCTTGGTGAAAGTTTAAAATGTCGATGTCAACGAAAATATCGAGATTGCAATGTTATGAAAACGTCATTAGAAATATCGACGTAGATAGATATTATTAAAAAATCATGAAAATGACAAATATATTTAAATTGATAGAGAAACACCCTACATTTTACTAATAATTCAAACCGTTGATTATTGTGTCTGAAAAATGCTCATTATTTATATTACATTCAAATTAGTGACATTGGGTTACCTTTTCCTCTATGTTTCATTAATTTATTTACAATATAATAGAAATATTGATTCACACCTTATATTCATGTCAAATCCACGAAGATGTAAAAATACTAGGAGAATCGAATTTCACCTCGAGATCGATAGTACAAACACTATGCCAATTGAACTGCAAGAATTAGTAATATTAATGTCTATTATTTCTTCAAATAAAAAAAATGTTTTTCTCTTTGAGACTATTTTTATCTTTTAACTCCCATACAAATATTTAGCAAGAATAACAAAATTATTCAATTACAAAGGTAGTCTTTATAGTTTGGAAAAAAAAAAAAATTAGTCTCCGTTAGAATCTCATAAATAATTTCTATCGTGTGATGTCATATAGTTTTAAAATTAGAATTTACGAGGATTTTTTCAAACTATATAAACTAAATTATAACTTTTTTCTAAATTACGAAACTGAATTTATAATCTAACCTAAAACAAAACTTAAAAATGCTTTTGGTCCCAAAACTTTAATGAAAACAACAATTTAGTATCTGAACTTTGGTTTGCAATGATTTAGTCCCAGTACTTTCAATTTTATAACAATTTAGTCCCTGAATTTTAGCATGTAATAATTTAATCCTTGTACTTTTAAATTCATAAAAATTTAGTCCCTAACGCAATTTTTTTAATTATTTTATGATGTAAACTTCGTATTTCATAAAAAAATCAAGTATCTAATTAATTTATAGTTTATTTATACAATAAATCTAATTAAATATTAACACTAAGATTTACAATAGAGACTAAATTGTTACAAATTTTAGAGTATAAAAATTAAATCGTTATATAATAAAGTTTATGGACTAAATTGTTATAAAATTAAAAGTTCAAGGATAAAATCGTTACAAACTAAAGTGTAGGGGAATTGTCACTAAAAGGTAATTTTTTTAATATTCTTTTTAAAAGTATAATCATTATACTTGATTATTTTTTCTGTTTGAAAGATACAAACATTATATATGTGGTGTAGTTAATACATGTTATTATTGTATGGGAATAGTTAAATGTATTAAATGTATTATAAAGTACAGTAAACTTTACTTTCTTATCCTTTAATAATCAATCTTTGTTCAGAAATCAACACTGTGGATCTAGAAGACTATATAGAGAAAGGGACACCCATCTAATTGGAGAAGAATTAATAATTTTATTATTATTGTTAATGTTATTTTTATTATAGCTCAAATTCAAAGCCCACTCTCAATTTCTCCACGCGCTGCCACGGCTGAAGCTTTATTTATATATTTATTTATTTTTAATGATAGGTCAGCGGAGGATCGTGGGAAAATTGATTAAAAGACTCAAATTTCTGGTCTAAAATAACTTTTGGCCCATTTTTTTAAACTTTAAAATTTTGATCTTTTATTTACATCATCGTCAAAGTTGATAAAATTATCTTTTAGGATATGTTTGGACGTGATAAAAGTAGAGAGTTGAGTTGAATTGAATTGGTAATTATTATCTGGAAAATTAAATTATTTGGGGAGTTGAGTAAAGTTGAATTATGTTTACCGGTACCTCGTCAGATTCGGAAAAAAAAAGGTACCAGTGACCCAACCTGAAAATTATGGGTTGGGTTGAGCCTTAAAAATGAATTGATAAGGTTCATTATTAGCCAACCCGATTTTTTGGGTTAGTCAACAAAATTCTTCCAACTCGGCCCAACCCGGACCATGTACACCCCTACTTTCCATCTAACGAGATCACCCTCTTATCCTTCTTTTCCAATGGGACCACATGACGAGCTTCAGTGAGACATTATTCTCTAGCTTTGCATTTTTTCTCTGGTGATACCAAGCTTTTTCCTCTGGTTGACTTCTTCTTCTCTCCCTTTTTCGTTGTGTTACAAAGCGAGACCTAGCGCGAAGAATGAGAGAACAAGAGAGCTAGATAAAATGTTAGAAAGTGAGATGAAGCACCGAATAACGAGACTGGATAACGAATTATGAGAGAAAAGGGAGAGAGGAAACTATATGTGAGAGAAAAGAGAGCGAGAGAACCAATCTAGGTGCGGGCGAGGGTTTCGTTATGGTGATTTTATTCAAATTCGATGCCAACAAAGAGTAAAAAAAACATAATTTAAAAAAAGGAGGCAAATCTCATTTTCTCCCATCAATTTGAGTCATTTGTACAAAAACTTCATCGAACCTCAAATCTCAAGATCGATGGTACAAATTTATGCCAGTTGAGTTATGCTCGAGTTGACACATTCTTTTTTATTTTAAACAACATTCCAATGACTAAATAAACAGAATGTTAAAAATCACTTTTAGTCCATAAACTTTCAGTTAAGTAACCGTTTAGTTCTTGAACTTTGATTTGTAACGATTTAGTCTTTATATACTTTCAATTTTGTAACAATTTAGTATTTGAACCTTACTATATAACAATTTAGCCACTGTACTCTATAATTTGTAATAATTTAGTCCCTATTGTATAAACCATTCTTAAAGTTTAATGAGATTTATTGTATAAATAAACCAATAAAATAAATAGAGATTTGATATTTTTACAAAATAAAAAGTGGATATTGTAAAATAATAAAAATTGACATATAATTTTGATGATATTTTTTTTTTTATATTAAAGACTAAATTATTATTATAAATTCAAAAGTATAAAAACTAAATTATCGTACATTAAAATTTAGGAACTAATTTATTACACAATTGAAAACACACAACTAAATGGTTATAAATTAAAATTCAAAGACGAGGTGAGAGACTAGATTATAATTCGGAAAAATTAAGAACCTTACCATCCGAATTCAAGAGCAATAGCGCGTGGGTTGAGAATAATTATTTTCCAATTTAGTTACAAAATTCTCAAAAAGCTTTCCTCAACAGAAGAAGAGTAAAGAGGAACATCTTACCCTGAAGCTTGACCTTCGGAGCTGCCGTCCCTTTTCCGCCACCTTTTCCCTTCCCAACCACCGCTCCACCCACCCTGACCAACCTCCCCACCCCTCAATCTTTCATTTTCTAGGGCACAGATTCCCTCTTCAATGGAAAATTCTCCTCCTTCGCCGCTCCCTCATCCCTCACACGACGGCTCCCACCGTCCCGACGCCGAAATGGACCTCCAACTATCCATCGCTGACGACTCCGCCACCGCTCTCTGGGACTTGGGGGATCTCCTCGACTTTGCTGCGGATGATCAGTTTTCCTTCTCTTTGGAACAGGACAATCTGCCCTCGGCCTCCTCTCATTACCTCGAGATTCAATCCCAGACTGCCCCTTCGAATTCGGAACGAATTCGTAAGCGCGACCCGAGGTTGACCTGCTCGAATTTCTTGGCTGGGCGGGTTCCTTGTGCTTGCCCTGAGATTGACGCGATGCTTGAGGAAGAAGCCGCTGCTGCACCTGGCAAGAAGCGGGCTAGGACGGCGCGTGTTGCTGCTGGTACTGTTAGGTGTCAAGTACCGGGGTGTGAGGTCGATATTAGCGAGCTTAAAGGTTACCATAGAAGGCATAGGGTTTGTCTTCGTTGCGCTAATGCTACTGCCGTTGTGATCGATGAAGAGACTAAAAGATATTGTCAGCAGTGTGGCAAGTAAGTTGAGTTTTTTGTGTTTCGATGTTTGTTGATTTTTTGTTTTTCAGTTCATTTTGAAGTTAATTGTGTTTCTTTTTTCGATGCTTACGTATCAGTTGTTGCTGATTTTGCATCTTGTCCAAGTGATGATGCTACTAGTTTGTGATAGTCAATGGTATTCCATGGTAGTGCGCCTTTTTCTACTTCTCTTCGTTGCATCAAATTTTGTCACGTGATCTTTTCTAACTTTGTTTGCTTCAGTGACATTGTATGCCCTTTAAATTATTTCCTCAATCATGGAAGTACTGATTCTATATGATGCCGAGTGGGTAGTTGCCATTTCCCCCCCTTCCGGTGCATCACGTTTTTATGTCGAAATATCAGTCTTTTGGAGACCCAAAACAATGAATGAAAATTGTCTTTGCTAATGATTCTTGTTTACTTCAATTGCTTGGCAGGTTTCATGTTTTATCTGATTTTGATGAAGGCAAACGGAGTTGTCGAAGAAAATTAGAGCGGCACAACAATCGACGACGTAGGAAACCAGTTGATTCCACAGCTTCTATGGAAAGTGATCGATCAAGCATGCATCTAGAAGATGTTTCTTGCGAAGGTGATGTAGGGAAAGGTAATAATCTAAAACAGCTGGTGTGGCCACAATGTCACAATTGCCGTTCATTGGATTTCTCTCACTGGCACGTATTCTTTCAGATAATATTCTTTTCAACATCCAAACTGATGAAAAGGAGGTAGTGCATTTGGAGTCTGAAGATGGACTGGTAACCTCCACTGTATGTTCAGCTCCTGACCTGCAAAATAATGTGAATAGCGGGTTAACTTTAGTGGCAATGGGTGAAGCTCAAGTGGATGGAGGAAAAGATAATTCTAAATCTCTTGCTTCATCCTATTGTGACAACAAAAGCACATATTCATCAATGGTGAATGCTTTAAAGATTTCCCCTTCCTTTCTATTGTCTGTTCATATGATGACATGGGATGATTCCAAGTCTCTTTGTTATAGTGTCCAACAGGGCGAATATCATTCAAACTTTATGACTGGAATCCTGCAGAGTTCCCTAGAAGACTTCGGCTCCAAGTATTTTCATCTTTACAGTTTAGTACTTAATGAAGAATAATTTTGTTCAGCAAAGATATTAGAATTTGGTTAATTTGTATTTGAATCCATTGCAGATATTTGAATGGTTGGCTAATATGCCCGTTGAGTTGGAGGGATATATTCGGCCTGGTTGCATAATTTTGACTGCATTTGTTGCAATGCCGAAGTTTATGTGGATAAAGGTGATTTTGAGTTGATGGTTTCAAATATAATGTTGGTTGTTATAATTTGGTAGGTTTTTTGCTTTCCTATATTCTGTTGACTGTAATTATCAGTTTATGATCAGGCCTTTTACAGCTTCTGCATATTTGCTCCTACTCATGATTAAGTTGTCTTTAACTGGAATCATTGTCGTCCTCATGGTTCCACGTTTCCTTTGAAAGTTAGTCCTTGAATTTTCTTGAACTAATTAATTTCTCCAACTACTGGCAGTTACTTGAAGATCCCACGACACACGTGCACAATTTTGTAGTTGCACGTGGAAGACCTCTTTGGGGGAGGGGCAGCATGCTTGTTTATTTGAACAACATGATTTTTCGTGCAGTGGAAGGTGTGTCAACAATTTAGCATTTTTTTATTCATCATGTGTATGAGCATGTTTCATGACATTCAGCCATTCTGTTATTTGACTTTTAATACATGGTCTAGGGGTTCCCATCCTCTCTTCTTTTTCTTTCCTTTTCTTTGAGATATTGCTGTAATGAAAGTTCTTAGCTACACTTATTTCTGCCGATGAAAATATAAGAAATATCATTTGCCAGATTTGAGCATATGATAATTTTCTTACTGCATTTCTTCCTCTTTCCTTTATCTTGAGAATCCACACTGCCTTCTTTATTTGTTTGTGGATATTGTTTCAGTTGGGTGGAAGAAGTATGTGGAATATCAACCATCCAACCAGGGTCCTCCTGCCTTGGTGAACACGTTGACTATTAAATTTTAGTCATGAAACACTAGTGCACACCAATCTACAAAAAATAAGATTGCTTTAAGGCTTTAAATTTATCCAGTGACTAGAGATCGAGGCATTCTAGATTATTATTTTTAATAATATCTTGAATATGTTGATTGTTGAATTTTCTTAAAGGTTTTATTTATTTATTCATAATTTCTTGAGAATTTTTTTGTATAATTTGTACAGGGGAAAGTGTATTGAAAATTGAGATGGATATACAGGCTCCAAGACTTCACTATATACATCCTACATGCTTTGAGGCTGGAAAACCCATGGAGTTTGTTGCTTGTGGAAGTCATTTGCGACAACCAAAATTTAGGTATTAAAACAATAGAATTATACTCCATATTTATTTGACCCCAAAAAAGTTCCTGGTTTCCGGTAAAGGGAAAGAGGATTAGCTACTCACTTCTTTTTGGTTATTTGGTTTTATTTCGCAGTTCTTTAAATTTTCCCTTGCTATTCCTGTAGCAACTATCTTGCATTTGTACTGTCTAAAATAATACCAGATAGGAATATACAACGAAGATCAGATGGTAGTGCATGAGAATATTCATCATTCAAGTGCAGAAATGATGGGTTATAATCATCACGCCTCTCTCTTGCATGTACTGATAGATCCGTAAATTGAGGTCATGCATACTTCACATATTAACTTCTATATTCTTTCATCAAGTTTTAAGTTTTGTTTCTATAGAAGACTTTTGAAGGTTTATGTTATATATTTCTTCTTAATAATGTTGCTTACCTAAATTTTAATAAGACGTTTGGTTGCCTCTGTGGTTCAAGGCTTAAGGATTTGGCATCCTCCAAGTCTCCCACTTCTAAAGTATCAGTTGTAGTGAGGTCCAGATGCTTGCATTGTCCGAAAAGATTCTTATTAATCTTTCTTCCAAGTGTTGGGAGATAGCTTTGTTCTTTTGCTGGTGTATTGTATTCCTTACCCATCTAAACCAATGGATATTAATCATATTAGCCTCAAATACATAAGGATATTGTGCTAAGCCAGTTACTAAAGGCCAAATAGATATTGGAAGTGAGGAATTGCATGCTTGTACGTATGTCTGGAAGAAGTTAAATATTCTGTATACTGTGGAGTTTCTGGGGTCCGCTGTATCTATGCTGAAGAAAAGGGTCTTTGACTTGCAGAATAAATTCATGATCTATGCTGAAGAAAGTTACCTATGCTCGCAGGTCTCTTGTATCTTTTGCTGGAAAGTATCTTGCCCACGATCATTCTTTTGTTCTTCCTCATTGTCAAAACGAAGGTGATGCTAAGTGGAGCGACCACCAGTTGTTCAAAATATGTATACCCCACACAGAATACAATCTTTTTGGCCCTGCATTTGTTGAGGTGTGTAGACGTTTTCCATCTCTTGTTCTTTGATTAATTAGTCTCACCTGCCCCGCTATCCTCCTGAGCATAAATAAAGGTAGGTGAAAATAAGTTTTAAGATTCAATTATCTAAATTTATTTTCATGAGATAAATGTTCTCTGAACGATATTTAAATTAACATCTTAACACTGCCTAAAGTTCGTCTCTTATGGGTGTGCATGAGGAGAAAACCAAAGAAAGGAGAAAAAAAAAAAAGAAAAAAGAAAAGTGAAAAAAAAGGAAACATAAACTTCATCAAGTTATTAGAACCAAATTAATTTTAGAAATTTGGTTTGAAAGAATTAAGAGAATCTTTCACAATAAATCTCTTCCTTGGTTAGATTGGTTCAGTAGCTCATCTCTAAGTTTCCACATGGCATTCTCTTTCTAAACAATATGAAGCTCTCTATTCAAGACTTTTATGCCTTTTGGTTTCTTTCCCTTTTTGGGTTTTTAGTACTTTTTGAGCATCAACCTTTTTTTATTATTTCAATAAAAATTTTATTTCCTCTCAAAAAAGGAAAAAAAAAAAGAAAGAAAGAAAGAACCAAATTAATATTAGACTTATTGGCATGGGAATACACTAAGAAATGGAAATATTGATTGTATCCTGTCTTCTAAAAATGTTTTTTCTTATACTTCTCTCATAACTTTTTGTAAATACACTGTAGGTGGAGAATCAGTCAGGCTTGTCAAATTTTATTCCTATACTCATTGGAGATAGCGAAACTTGTTCTGAAATGAAAGCCATTCAGGAGCGGCTTGATATGTCTCTGCTTCTGGAAGCTACTGGTTCTTCACACGATACTTGTGAACATTCTTCACTGAGACAAAAAGTATATTCAGAACTCATGATGGACATATCTTGGTTGCTTAAAAAGCCTTCGTCAGAGCCCGTGCAGCAAATTATGAATTCGTCACAGATTCAAAGATTCACACGTTTGTTGAAATTTTTGATATGCAATGACTCAACTGTCATTTTAGGGAGAGTCTTAGAACATCTTAAGATTGTCATGGACAATGTAGAATCAAATGTGGCAGTGAATGGCTTCAGTTGTCCCGATTTAAGGTGTTTTGAGAAATATTTGGATTATGCAAGAGATGTTCTTCAACTGAATCTTCGTAAAACTGGGAATTCGGTGCTACAGTTAGGATTTCTTAAGCCTAAAGGGGGCCGTGTTTCTCAAAGCTGCTCCAAGAACAAATTGGTTTCAGTCGTTCCCAGGACTGGACTGGTAAGAGTTTCGATATTTTCTGTGGGGTTTCTAATATTGAATTTGTTTTTCATTCTTACTTGAAATTTTCGGATAATAATTTATTTTTGGATGAGTAAGGGAGAACTTCTATCCTAAGCATAGAACCAAGTACGAGTAGAACAACTAACCAAGAGTGTTAAAGTTCCTCGAATTGGCATTTGATAAAAAAAAGGAAACATAGATATTGAAGACATTTATCAATCCAACTCGAAAGACAAACTCTAAGGTGGTGCTCTCTTAGTATCGTTTATTAAAAAAAAAAAAAAAGGTAGTGCTCTTTTAGATCTCCTCATCATTAGAATGTTTAAGAGAATATGAGGCTTTTTTTTCCCCCTCCCCTGCCGAACTGCACAATCCTTAAAGGCATTCAACAGACTTTATAGATTAAATGAATGGATCATTTCTTGGATTGTCTCGTATACCTCAAAGATAATTCATAATTGTATCATTTGCATGGGATGGGTGATTTTGATTTTGGTAGATCCTACTTTTAGGCAATTAAGAAGTCTACTATAGAAATCACTATTCAATTGATGACTGTGACTGTCCACTTCTAAGATGAAGAGAAAAATGGAGATGGTCCCCTGGTTGCAAAAACCTCTTAAGAATGAGAGAGAATTCTGCCTTGGTCTTCCAATATTACAAGATCAAAGCTAGTTTAGAGATTTTTATGCCCTGGGCTTGGGCTTTTAAAGTATTTAATATTAGCAATTCACAGTTAAAGGGCATGCGACTATTAATTTTAGACCATGTTGTAGGGAGGTGGTGATTGGTTATGGATGTTATTTCCCTCCCCCTAAATTCTATTTTCTTAGGTCTTTTGCTCGTCGAGTAGTTTAGGTCTGACTTCACTTTTGCATTCTTTTAGAGACTCTTCTTTCTTGAGAAAAAATTGCCCTTGACAAAATTTTATACTGGTCCTTTACCACTTTAATCACCCCGAAAATTTGCGCTCTTAGATACTCTCCTAGAACAGTATTTGAATCCTATTCTGAACTTGAAACATGACCTGTACATGTTTGTTTAAGGAGCTGAATGACTATAATATTCATCATGGATCTTTCACCGGAATGGTTCGTTCATATTTCTCTGTTTTTGTCTTTACCTGCAGGAAATGGAGTCGAGAGAAAGTGGACATTTTCAAGCAGTGGCAGGTTCAACTTCCATTGGTAGTGTGGAAACAATACCCCTTGTAAACGAAAAGCTCGGCGAGAAAATGACGGTTCAAGGACATTCAAGAAAGTCATGTGGTCTTCTATTCTCAGGGGCTCTTTTTAGACGTCAGACAACATTATTTGCAGTTACCTTCGTTGCTGTTTGTTTCGGAATATGTGCAGCTTTAGTTCATTCTCACAAGGTCGGCGAGTTTGCTATTACAATCCGCAGATGCTTGATCGTTAAGTTGTAGGCACAAGAAGTATCTAAACTTGAAAAAGCAGTTCAACTCTTCTGATCCATTTATTTGTTCCACTGAAAATTAATTCAAGAACAATTTGTGGCGCCTCTAGTCACCAGCAAATGTGAAATGGATGCCATGACAAAATCTTGGTCTCATAGCCAAGCCAAGAGGTTATCATAGTTTTGTTGTGTTTAGAGCGAGAGCCTGTTTGATGCTGCTGATGATTTATCGTTCTACGTCTGTCTGGTTGGCCGATTGGAATTTCCTGGTAGCAAAATGGAGTTCGAAGTCGGTTTTTGGTCGCTCTGGATGCAGGATTCCTAACTTTTGTACATTTGTATCTCACCTGAAGTAAGTTAAAGCAGATGCTGGACCAATGTGTTGTAATAATTTCCAGGTTTCATGGCTAACAATGAATTCCTTATTCATCAAAAGTCAGACTACTACGCTTTCAATTCTTTCGAAATCGATATTTCTACCTGTATTATCAAACTCCATTTTTTTTAACAAATGGTTGAAAATTATCGTTGAGCTATGTTTATGACAGTTTAGCTCTCTTTAACATGGTATGTTAAAAGCAAATGGATAATGTTCAGAATTTCTCGACGTTCTCCTTTTAGCTTGAGGCCTCAAAACTTCTAGGGTAATGGAGAAATCATTTTGTAGTTTCTAAGATTATGAAAAGGATGGTTTGAAGCTCAATGAAAATATCAATTAAATATTACAAGTTGTAGATTTTCCACGATAATCACAAAATCCGGGCAAATTTAAAGTTCAAA
This sequence comes from Benincasa hispida, assembly GCF_027475165.1. Lineage (NCBI taxonomy): Eukaryota > Viridiplantae > Streptophyta > Magnoliopsida > Cucurbitales > Cucurbitaceae > Benincasa > Benincasa hispida. The sequence goes on from NC_143478.1 coordinate 20,074,576, forward strand.
AGTCCTTGAAAGAGGTTCTGGCTTTTCTTTTTAAAACTAAGTTTTGAGGTCAAAAGATATTAGTTCAGGAAAATTATTTAAATAAAAAATTAGGATAAATTCTAAGTTTAGTGTGTTGATTTGATCAATAGGTATGTGGACTTTTATATTTGGTTAAATGTATCTAATGCCTTTAAATATTCAATTTTGCGTAAAGTACGTTTCTAAAACTTTAATTCTTTTACCTATCTCAACTTATCTGATGTTTTTTAAAATTCATGGATTACTAAGCTTAAAATCGAAACTTTAGGACTCGTTTGATAACGTTCTTGTTTCTTGTTTTTCGTTTCTTATTTTTTAAGAACTAGAAATAGGAATATATTTACTAAATATTTTTGTTTTTTATTTTTTTGAAAAAAGAAATAAAAACAAAAACTTGTTTGATAGTAATTTCTTGTTTCTCGTTTCAGGTTTTTTTTCCCTACATTTTCTCTTATCTTATAGTTTAAATATAATTTAATTATGTAAAATAAAAATATAAAACATGCATTAAAATATAAAAAAAATAATTATAAAACATTTACATTATCAAATGCAAATGATAATTATAAAAAATCTACATTATCAAATATGAATAAGTCTTAATGCAAAATTAACAATAATACAGTTATTGTTTTATTTTTCCAAATGTTTCTCAAATTTGATATGCAACATTATTTTTCACTTAAGTCATTCGTCTTAAATAATGTCGACTCAAATCTAAGTCAATTATATTATTGTATAAATGTTGTGGTTGTAAAATATTGAAGTTAAGCTAAATAAATGTTTTACAAATTCTGGTAAACTTCAAATGTAGTAAAATATAAAATTAAAATAATGTATAAACATGCATATTACAAAATTTAAAATAAGAAAAAATTAACACATATTTTGATTGAAAATTTGAAAATTAAAAATTAAAATAATATATAAATCTAAACATGTGAAAATTTTAAAATGCAAAATTAAAATAAAATATAAATATAGGAAAATAATATATAAATATGTATATTGTAAAACTTAAAACTTAAAAATATTAAAATAAAAAATTAATATATATATTTTCAAAATTTGAAAATTAAAAAAATATATAGATCTAAATATTGGATAATTTTAAAATTTAAAATTAAAATAAAGTATAAATATAACAACATTTATTTTTTTTTAAATAGTCAAATTAATAAAGAAAATTAATAAAATATAAAAGATGCAAATAAAATAAAAGAAATATGAAATAAATAAAATAAAAACGCCTTAATTGGGATTTAAACACACAATCAAGAGGTGGAAATGATGGTTTGGGCATGCATATCTACCAACTATGAATGATGATTTTTGATACATAAGGAAACGACTTTTATAAAAAGAGAAATGAAATTATAAGAAATTGCTTTTTGTTGTTTCTCAAATTTGTCCATATTTCTAAAAACGTTTCTTGAAATTTAGAAACAAGAAACAGGATGAGTTATCAAACAAGTCTATTTCTAAAAAAATAAGAAATGAAAACGTTATCAAACGAGTTCTTATAATCTTTAAACATCAATTTTATATCTAATTAATCTGTTAAGTAAGAAAAAGTCGAATATGTTAAAGAACCAATGATCATTCAAGTACTTATTATATATAAAATTAGAAATTATTTCTTAATTTTTAAACTAAACTTATAATTTGTTCACAAAACTAAAGTTGAATTCAAAAGAGATCTGATTTATTGGCTTAAGATGCCAACAGAAAAGGCCAAAATTTTCCTTTTTTTTTTTTGTTTGTTTTATTAGTGAGCTGTTTTGGGATCTGAAACAGAAGAAAAAGAAAAACAAGGAGCTAAATGATGAAGTTGGGTCATTTTCTAATTATATCATTCTGACTCAGATCCTAATCAAAATTCATATCATACAATAAGTTGGACAAATTGCAACCAACCACCTTGTCTTTCCCCTATTTTCTTCTCATCTCTTTTCAAAAGGCCATTTCTAGCCAAACCTACTATTAATTATATCATTTTAAAAGTTAATGAGTTAGTTATCTTGCCGAACTTACGATAAAAAGAGTGATTCAAATAATCTGTCAATCTGAGTATAACTATGAACATGAGGTTTCATCTCAAAACAATTGACTGATCGTGCCTATTTAAATTCACTATTCTTGGATTGGAATTAACTGAATACCCATTTGAGCTATACATGAGCTTTGATACCGTATCGAAAAAAAATATAAGGTTTCATTTCAAAATTAGTTGAAAATGAGAGAAGTGAACGATATATATATATATATTTGATTGTAAGGTCTCCCTATCTTTATATTGTCACACATAAGTCAATCATTTACCATTTTAAAAGTTGAAGGTTTGATTTCTGTACCTAACTTAAAAAAAGTGGTTCAAATATTTATATTTAAAAATAATAAAATAAAATATGTGCATTTTATACATCATATTAGTGAAATTATGTTTTGAGATTTCATATCTTGACTTTAGTTTTTATTTTATTTTATTTTATTTTTAAATGAATGTTATGATATTTAAGTTTACTCTTATATATTTTTTCAAAGCAAGTTTACTCTTTTGTAGAATGGGGTTGATGCACTCCAATCATTCAAGAATTTTAATTTTTTTTTCTTTAAACTCTAAACTTTTATCTTCACTATATCTATATCCTTTATTTTAAGGAGTCATAGCAATAATGACTTGACAAAAACCTTTTTTTTTCTTACTGAAATATTTGACATTACTAAATATATTGACTATTATACATTTTAGGTCAAATATATTAATATATTATTTTTAATTAATTTGCAGTCAGAAATTAGGTCTAAGTAAAGAACACATTTATTATTCATATTATTTCAAAAATAAAAGAGAAAAAACAATATTTTCATGATTTCATCTCCAAGTAAATAGAAAAATTCTAGCTCATTTAAGATGAGTCTACACCTACTATTAACCGAAAGAGGAACGAGAATTCCTCTACAAATTTTTTGACATGTCATGTAAGGAAGATCAACATTCAGATGTTTGAATTGAAAAACATTCTCCACAGATGAAAATAGTTATGTCGAGAGATATGTTGTTCCTTTAATTTTGTTTTTGTTTAACTAAAAAAACTAACTAGTAAAATATTGGTCGAGATTTATAAAGATCATCGAACTTTAAATTTTGTATCCAACAATTTTCTAAGGTCCGTTTGGTAACTATTTAGTTTTTTAAAATTAAGACTATATATACTACTTCTACTTCCAAATTTCTCTCTTTGTTATCTACTTTTTACTTATGGTTTAAAAAATCAAGCTAAAATTTGAAAACTAAACAAGTTTTTAAATTTTTGTTTTTGCTTTTGAAATTTGGTTAAGAATTCAAAAATTGTACTTAAGAAAAATGCAAATCACTATAAAAAAAATAGGTAGAAAATAGGCTTAATTTTTTTTAAAAAAACAAAATGGTTACTAAACAAGATCTAAAATTTTCAAGTACAGGACCATAAAGATATTTTAACCTCAAAATAGTTAACACTGAACAAACTCCAAAATAAAATGATCAAAATAATATTTTAACCTTAAAATAATTATAAGATAGGTGGTTTGATGCCTATGACTTAAACTAATTATTTTAAGTTAAATAAATTAATAAATAAATAACAACAAAACAAGGTTGTTAGAAACAAATAAAACTCACATTATATGAAATGAATATTCATCAAATTGGAGACGCGGCTGCCGCCAACCTTAACCATCGAACTTTAATTAATTTAATTTCATTTGATTCATAGAAACAAAAGGAAAATTATATATATATATATATATATTTTAACATTTTTTTTTTAAGTTGTGATACTTATAGTTTTTAAAATTTTTTTTTTTATTAATGATGATTTATAACACCATTTTAAAGTAAGAGGTTGTGTGTTCAAATTTTTCTTATGTGGTTCATTATTTATGAGTGATAAATATTAAAATTAGTCAATAATAAACTTACACGACATAATATTTAATAAATTGAAAAGAGAAAAAAAAGATCATCTAACTAAAAATGGTCAAAATTTCAATTGAAGTTTGGAATACAAATTAGAAACATATTAAGGTTAAAATACAAAAAATATCATTGAACTTTACCCTTTTAAAAAAATTCATATTCTTTTAAAATTTCAATATTATCTTTTAACTTTTTGTTAACTATTACTAAAATAGATTTTTTTTTTTTTAAATGAATGTGGCGATGATCTATAATGATATAAGTGGTGTCGGTAGCTCAATTATCGTTCCATGTTAATCCATACTAATTGAAATTAATTTTTTTTCCTAATATTCTAATTACAATTATTTTTTTTATTGTAATTTACAACCCAAATATAGTATGTGATGTCATTTCAAAATAATAATAATAATAACAAAATAAAGGTATGAGATTGATATTTTGCTCTTTCATAAATCCCATCCAACGTCAGATACAGCCAATCTTCACATGGTATAGTTTTCTTATTATTATTATTTTCCTTTTTTATTAATATTTTTGTACAAAAGAACAAACAAACCACAAATATAGACATGATTGATAGAGAATTTGAAAACAATGGATTTAATAAAAATATAATTGTATTTCGTGTTTTTAGATATGTGTTTGGTTGTATGTTTAGAAATTGAATTCTAATTTAAATAATTGTTTTAAATGTGTTTGATACTATATTTTTATGAATCATAAAACTAGCGGTAACCCACTAAATTTGTTGACATTAAACTATATAATTTATGAATATGATTTATGTTAAAAATAGGGAAATTATTTTAAATAATAAAACTACTAAAAATATTTACAAATAATAGCAAAATATCACAGTTTATCTACTATATGCCTATCATAGACATAGATAGACACATATAGTTGTCTATCACGGTCGCGGTCTATCGTAGATAGATAGTAAACGTTTGCTATATTTGTAACTATTTTGATTTATTTTTCTATATTTGAAAACAACCCTAAAAGATATAATTTATAATATATTACATAATGCATATATATATATATATATATATATTTAAAAATATAAATTGAGTTTATAACATGACATATTGCGTTTCTAAATGTTTTTATCTTTATTTAATATGATTCTACATTTTAAAATTTAAAATTTAAACTTTGGATACAATAAAAGCATAAAAAATGTTATTTTTAAAATTTGTATTGTTTGGATCACAGTACAAATATTTGCTGAATCCAATAAATCTGAAAACACAAAATAAAATTCAAATTCTCAACCAAATAAGCCCATAGTTTTTGGATTCAAAGGTTAGAGTGCCACTTGCAATTGGTCATTTTACTTTTTTTCCTTTTTAGAAAAATGCAAACAAATACTATAAATCCATTTTAACACGTTTTAATAGCTTTAATATTTGTGTGCAAATCTCTTCTTAATTTAAATCGAGAGCTCTTCAAATTTCCATAAGCTTTGAGATTGAGAGAGAACAAAAAGAAAAAAGAAAAAAGATCATATCTTTATGATATATGGCTATTGAGGAGTGGAAGAAAATAGAAAATGGAGGTGATCATGGAAACTTGGAGAACCAATTATTGTTGAAAAGAGAGGAAGGATTAGAAGAAGAAGAAGCTTCTTCAAGAAATTATGAAAATGGAAGAACCAATCTTATGGTTTATCTTAGTACCTTTGTTGCTGTTTGTGGTTCATTTCAATTCGGATCATGTGTAAGCCTAAACTCTCATCTTCTCTTTCTCGTTTTCGTTTTGGTTTTTATGCACTTCCATTCTAGCTTCTCAACTTTTGAGTTCGTTTCATTTTGAGTCTCTAGATTTTCGAAATGTTGGATCATGTGTGTAAATTCAAGCTTTAAACTCTCTTCTCTTTCCCGCTTTCATTTAGAATTCTACGCTTTTTTTTTTTTGTTGGTTCTATCAACTTTTGAAATTACTGATGATCACCTATGTAAGGGTATAATATATGTCATACGAGTTTACTTGACACCTAAATATTGTAGGGTCAGATGAGTTGTTTTGTGAGATTAATTGAAGTGCGTGTAAAAGTCGGTTCGAACAATCATGGACATAAAAAAAAAAGTCACTGTTGAGTTTGTTCCATTTCGAATCTTTAGGGTTTTTTTAATTTTTTTTTTTATTTTTATTGAAAGGTTTGTTTTAAACCCTTTACTTTTAAAATCAACTAATTTAATTTCCTACTCGTTATATTATTTTGCTTAGGTAATATAGCTAGTTCTCACATGTGTGGTTTCTGGTATAAGAAAAAGAAAAACCAAAAACAAAACAAAAAAAGCAAAAAAAAGAAGAAAAAAAATAAAAAGAGTTAATAAGGACTAAAATAGATATTGTTTAGAATTGATTACTATAATATTTATGAGTCCACGAATCAACATAGGATGAATGAATTTTTCTATTTATCAAGAATTTTACATTTAACTATATGTTATAAATTGTATGTATTAAGTTAATTGGTCAATTAAGTGTTGACTTGAGCATCGTTCAATTGATTTCAAGACGATCATTGGAAATAAAAGAGAAATAATATGACTATGCGTTGTGGAGAAAATATTGGAAGAAGCAACCACAATATAAGAAATAGTCTTACACTATTGAATTTATATGAGGAAAAAAATAGAAATGAGTTTAAAAACTAGTTTAGTTATATTTTGTTAGGCAACATTTTTTTTAATTACTTCAACCTTGTACAATTTTGAATTTCTAACCATGAGTAAAGTAATAAAATTTTGGGAGGCAAAGTAATGCATCTACTAATTAAGTTATTGTATGAAAAATGAGATTTTTGCCCCCACCCAACATATGCTTAAAACAATAATAATAATAATATTAAATTACAAATTTAATCTCTATAATTTGAAGAAAGTTATAATTTAACCCCTATAATTTGATTATATCTCATAAATAATTACTATATTTTGATAAAATCCTCTTAAATAGTCTTTATCCTATGGACTATAGGGATTAAGTTCTAATTACAAACTAATTAGACTAAATTATAATTTTATCCAAACCAAAGGAATTTGTGGTTTAACCTAATAATAATAATAATAATAATAATAATAATAATAATAATAATAATAATAATAATAATAATAATAATAATTTTGGTGTAGCCACTAACCAAAAATCTATATTTATTTCGATTTTAAGTAGGTCAGAGGTAGAAGGCTTGAAACTTGCAAAGCCCAGTTACCGGCCCACAGTTTACTTGGGGCCCAAGTAATTAAATTCCCACATGTTTAATTAACTTGTAATATTAAAAATAAAAATCGTAATAAATACGAGAAAAAAGATTTTACCAATAGTTTAAAATATCATTTTAATACTTGTATTTTAGATTTCATTCTATTTTAATATTTTATTTGTAGGTGTTCTATACTTCAAATAAATATTTTAAAAAAATTTATTGTTAATTTAAAATTAACTTTATTGAATTTGAGAAAACAATAATACTTCAAGGTCTTTTTAAATATAAAAAAATATTACACTTTATAGCAAAAAAAATTAGAACTTTTTCTATTAAATGTGAATATTTTTTAGATTTTTCTATTTATAAGAATTTCTTTAGTAATAATAACATTTAGAATAGATACAATTTTTTCCAAGAGTTATGGAGAAAAGAATAAAAAAAAATATATATATTTTTAATTTTTAAAGAGGTCAACAAAACTATTGATAGAAATTTTAAACTTAAAAATCGGGATCAAATTTAAACATTCGAAAATATATGTACTAAAATAAAATAAAATTTAAAGTATTAGGACAATTAAAATGACATTTTTACCTAACCGTAATAACTGTCCCAAACAAACTCAAGGAATCAAAACATATATATAAAATGATTGAAATTTGAATTGTTGGTAAATTTTTATGATATGTTTTAAAATTGAATATTTATGGGTGTCCAGGTGGGATATTCAGCACCAGCTCAGGCAGCAATAAGGGAAGATCTTCATTTGTCTCTATCTGAGGTTGTTTGGTTTGTTGTTGTTTATTTTTTATTTTTTATTTATTTTTTTAATTCTTGATGAAATCAAATATAATACTAAATTAAGCTTGAATAATTAATGATAATTAAAATGGACAGTATTCTATGTTTGGATCTATACTTACCATTGGAGCAATGTTTGGAGCTGTAACAAGTGGGAGAATTGCTGATTATATTGGTCGTAAAGGGGTGAGTATAAATTTTACATTTAAAAAAAAAAAAGAAAAAAAATTGAATTTAGTTCGATAGAAAAATTGAATTTACTTAGACAAATGTGTGTGTTTTTTAGAGAGACTAGATTTTTTTTTCCAAAAAAAAAAAATCAATAACAAATTTCTAAATAAGTTAAATTATCACGTAATTATTTTATTTTTTAAAATTAAGTCTATGGATACTACTTTTTCCTTCAAATTTCTTTCTTTGTTATCTATTTTTACCAATGGTTTTAAAAACCCAACCTAAATTTTGAGAACTAAAAAAAGTAGTTTTCAAAACCATTATACTTAAAAAAAAATGTAAATTATTGTAAGAAATGTGAATGAAATAAGTTTAATTTAAAAAAATAAAAATAAAAAACAAAATGGTTACCAAATAGGTCTATAAATTTAGTTTTTAGACTTTTAAATTTGTATTAAATAAGTTTTAAAATTTTAAAAAGTATTTAACAGATCATCAAACTTTTAATTTTGTGTAAAATAGGTTTACGAACTCTAAATTTTTTTAATAAATCTCTAAATTTTCAAATTTATGTATAACAAGTTCAAATAGTTTTCAATTTAACATATAGGTAGGTATTTTTCCTTGAATTATATTCAACATTTTTTACCATCCATGAATTTATTCGGTAAATATTAAATTGAAAATTTAATTTTCTATTAAACACAAAGTTTAATTTTATGTTTAATAGATTTGTTTATCTTTTTTAAAAAATGTTAAAATATGTCCATTGTCTTGGACCTTTTAGAAACAAATTTGAAAGTGCAAAAACTTGTTTGGAATTCTTAAAGTTCAAATACCAAATATACACAAATTCGTGAATTCAAAAGTTAAACAAGTTTGAAATGATACATGGAACAAAATGAACATTTTAAAAGTATAAAGACTAGAATGAACCAAAATTAAAAGTATGAGAATCAAAATAAACATTTCAAAAGTATATGGATCAAAATAAACCGAGACAAAAAATATAGGAACTAAAATAATAATTTTTTAAAAAAATTTAGAGACCAAATAGACAAAAACTTAACAATTTATTTAACTTTTTCTTTTTATTCTTCAAAAGTTGTTTTTGTTGGAAAATGTTTCTTAAGTTGATGAAAATGGTCCAACACAAATTTTAAAAAGTAAGATCTTTTTTGATAATGATTTCCTTTATAGTTTTTTAAATTTGCAATTCGTGTTTTTTTTTTTTTTTTCTCCCAACTTATTTATTAAAATATTGATAGTAGTAGTTAAGATAACGAAACAAATACAAATAAATCTATAAAAAATGTAATGCCTATAAATTTAATTTTAAAAAACAAAATTCAATTATGAAATGGTTATTTCAAAAAGGTGTAAATAATTATCATAAAGTATCTAGTTTTTTGTTTTGTTTTGTTTTTCTTTGAATATCTCTCTGTTTCATGGCTAGCAGGCAATGAGAATGTCAGCTTGTTTCTGCATGCTTGGATGGATAGCAATCTACCTTTCAAAGGTATGTTTCCTTTATTTTTTTCTTAAAAAATTATGATTTTTTTTTTAAAATAATCAAATCGTTAACTTTTAAAATGATAATTGATACTTTATCCACTGAACTATGTTCGATACAAGAATTTAAATATTCCAAAATTTTCATACATTTTCTTCCATGGAATTTATGGTTGAATTCAACCTTTAAATTTTCAAATTTGGTCTTCAAACATTGATTAAATTTCAGTTTTTGTTTGTATGATAATGGTAACTATTGATATGATCATATGTTACAACATATTCAATTAAGACAAAAGATTATTGGTTGGTTATTTGTATTAGGAATCTCTATCATTGGACATTGGGAGGCTATTCACAGGATATGGCATTGGAGTCTTCTCCTATGTGGTTAAAAAAAAATCTTTTTTTTTTTTTTTTCCCTTATTCAAATGAATCATACTTTGAATCCTAACCCAATGTGACCAAACATGTAGGTCCCAATATTTATTGCTGAAATAGCCCCGAAAAATCTTCGAGGAGGCCTTACGACGCTAAATCAGGTGTGAAGATCAAATCTATATTCAAAAAGTTAAAAAAACATCCTAGGAAAAGACAACAATATTTGCATTGTTACAATAGACAAGATTTTAAAGTAAAACCGTATCGACTTAGAAAATATGTAATTTAATATAATATTTCATCTAAACATTGTTGGTTTTATTATTATTTTTTGGAATTTACTTACAATTTTTTTATTGGAATTTACGTGTAATGCAGCTATTGATTGTTACTGGTGCATCAGTTGCTTTCTTATTTGGAACTGTTGTAACATGGAGAACACTTGCTCTCATAGGTAAAATTTACATTCTTGATTATTAATGTTATTATGCTTTGACTTATACGGGCCTATTAGATAACGGTTTGTTACTAGTTTTTTGTTTTTCGTTTGTGAAAAATAGAAAACATTTAGTAAATGTTTATAATCCTTGTTTCGTAATTTTTAGAATGCTTTCAAAATATTGTGAAAGTTTCCGAAAACAACATGTTTTTAATTTTTTTTTCCTTCAAAATATAAATAAAAGGATTATTGAATAATTTTTTTATTTACAAAATACATCATAAATATCTAAACGTAAATATAGTATAAATTTTTTCATTAGTTTTACAAACTCATTTTCATGTAACATTTTTACATTTTTAGCAAAAAAAAATTATGTACTCTCATTTTGACTTTGAATTAAGTGCTTATGAAAAATTTAAATGGAGGGACTAAATTGATATTATGGGTTTAATTTTGTAGGACTTATACCTTGCATTACCCTTCATGTGGGTCTGTTTTTTGTTCCTGAGTCCCCAAGATGGCTTGTAAGTTTCTTTTTTCCCTTTCTTTAATTTTTTTTCTTTCTTTTTTGTTTTTTCTCTTTCACTTTGTGAGTTTGTATTATAATTTATAGGCAAAGGTTGGGCATGAGAAGGAGTTTCTAAGTGCATTGCAGAGACTTAGAGGCAAAAATGCTAATATTTCAGCAGAAGCTAATGAGATTCAAGTACTTCTCTCTCTCTTTAGTATTTTTTTTTTTTAATTTGTACCTATTTAATTCCTATATTGTAAAAATATTGTTTAATATAATTTAGTTGACTAAGAGCTATATGTGTTTATAAACTACAAATATATCAGGAAAATTGTTTAAAATGCTAAAATATTGAAAGTATTTTTAAATATAATAAAGTGTCACAGTCTATAATGATAAATATTGATAGATATCTATTAATGTCTTTGAGCGATAAATGATAGTAGCCCATCAATATTTATCACTTATAGACGGTGATATTTTTCTATATTTGTAAATATTTTAGTTCAATTTTTCTATATTTGAAAACAATCTTATATACTAAGTCTTTAACATAATAAAAGTCAGTTAATATTGATCGAATTTTTGATAAATTATTGAATATTTTCTTTATTTTCTTAAGAATATGAAAACCATAGTATTCCAATTATAGTTTTCAAAAACCAAAAATAAAAAATGGCCAAAGTTTCTCTGTTATGGTAACCATATCGAAACATCCTCAAAGCTTTATTTTAAACTTTTTTTTTTCATGAAACTAAGAAATTTGATATATATATATATATTATGTACAGAATTAATTAACATTTTTTCTTTCATGAACTGACAAATTTGATGTATATATTTTTTATTCACAGATTTATATTGAAACTATGCAAAGTCTCCCCAAAGTCAAGTTGGTTGATTTGTTTCAGAGCATATACATTCGCCCTTTGATTGTAAGTAATTAATATCTTATATTTATCACCAAAAAAAAAAAAAAACCCATATCTTATAAATTCTATAAAATCCCATCTTTCCTTTTTTATTTGTTAAATTATGAATTCAATTCATGTTCTATGAGCATGTGGTAAATATTTGATCAAAATTCGTACTCCGAAAATGTCATCAAGTGCTAATAATTTTTTTTAGAACAATAAAATAAGGGTAGTAATTTTTACTGTTGAAAATATTTTTAAATATTTTAAGCAATCTATCACGAATAGATAATGATATTTTAATATATTTGTAAATAACTTGATTCATAAACCTAACAACCCATCAAGTAAGCTATTAGATTTTTTAAAAAAATAATCTATTAGATTAATTTTGATTGAATTGGATATAATTACATAACCCAAACTTTTAAAAAGGTTAAAGAAATTTAAAACTTAATGGTATCTTAATCATAAACATAATATCTGAAAACATAATAGACTTAAATTATAAAAATACTTTTAAACATGGTCATTTGTTTTAAAAAATATCTTAGAAATTTCAATAATTATAATATTATTAACTTTCGTAAACAACTTTTAAAATTATCATTGGGAGTAGAATTTCAGCAAAAATAAAAAAAAACTTAAAATGATATGATGATTCAAATTTTCATTATAAGTCAATGTCAGAGTGTATCCTTTAATATCTCAATTTTCTTTTGAAATTCTTAAAATAACCTACTCTAAAAAATAGATTTGCAACATATGTGAAAGTTTGGAGGTAATATAATAGTTTGTGAAAACATATGGTTAGTTTTGAAATAAATAATAAATTTCAAAAGTATATTTTTTTTAATTAATTAACCAACCGAATATAACATTTTACCCATTTTTCGTTGACTTTTGTGTTTTGACGGCAGATTGGGGTGGGATTGATGGTGTTCCAGCAATTTGGAGGGATCAATGGAATAGGTTTCTTTGCAAGTGAAACCTTCGCCTCAGCGGGTATCTTAACAAAAAAATTATCAGGGTTATTTAGACCTAACTCAACCATTTATATGTACATAATTATTTTAAATAGTAAAATTATTAAAAATATTTTTAAATATAACAAAATTTCACGAAAAACATTTTCAAGTATAGATATTTATCGTGATCTATAACGATCTATCACTAATAGTAATGAATAATGATATTTTACCATATTTGTAAGTAAATTGACTTATTTTCTTTTAGTTTGGGGTTAAATTTACTTTAATTTTTGTGTGAAATTGCAGGTCCATCAGCAGGCAAAATTGGAACAATTGCTTATGCTTGTATTCAGGTACTTAAAAACTATCACACAAAACCCTAATTTTGGTTTGATTTTTTTTTTCTTGAAATTAATTTCAATAATTAATTAACCATATAAAACTGACTCTCATTCAGGTTCCAATTACTGTTGCTGGTGTAATATTAATGGACAAATCAGGAAGAAGGCCACTTATTATGGTAAATTTCCCATCCTAATATCACTGTGTTATCATTTAAAACTCTTGAGATAAATTAAAAGATTAATAGAATAATAGAACAATACATAAATATCAATGATAAAGAAGTCTTTTGTTGACTTTTCTAACTTTGACTCTATGAAAGTTACCATGGTTAGGTTAACCCTTTTGATTATTATGTCCAAACTAACTTTAGTTAAATATTTTGATTTGAAAGTGGATACCAAGGTCAAACTACCATAAATAATCGTATGATTCTCTCCTCTTGACTTGATATTTGTTACTTGATTTGAAATAGATTAACACACACACAAAAAAAAAAAAAAAAAAAACCTTTTTGGTCCTTAACTTTTGGATCTAGTTTTTATTTGATCCACAGATTTTAAAATGTTATACATTTGGTTTAAGTTTTGAGTTTGATTTTAATTTAATCCATCGGTTTCAAAATGTTACCATTTTACCTTTGACATTTGAGTTTTACTTCAATTTAGTTCCTATATTTCAAGATTTACATTTTTAACCTCAATTATCTACTTAATACTCATTTTTCATCTTTAATATTAGGTTATATTAATAAATTAAAAATCATTAAAAGATTTATAGTTGATTAACTTTTACAAATTTTTCACTTTAAAATTAAATTTAAAAGTTCACTTCATAATTACTTTTAATTAATAAATAGAAATTAATGTTAATGATTATAAATGAATATTTAGTAAAAAAGTGAGGTTAAAAATGTAAAATCTTGAAGTTAATGAACTAAATTGAAATAAAACTTAAAACCTAAGGACAAAATTTGTAACATTTTAAAATCTAGAGACTAAATAGAAATTAAACCTAAAACTTAGGAAATAAAAAGAGGTATTTTCTCAAAAAAAAAAAAAAAAAATCTTACGATAAAAAAGACTGGCTATTTGTTTTTATTTGGACGAAGTCATTGGTGTCAATTTCAACTTATCTCAATTGATTAAGACACATTACATTAATAGTTGAAAAAATTATTTTTGACAAGGTTCAAATAACCATCTCCGGATACAAAATATAGGCTTCAAATCTCTACCCTAATTACATGTTGGAAAAATTATTTTAACGAGGTTGCCACAATATAGTTGCCTTTTAATAACCATTAGATGTGAATTTGGAAATCTCTGTATGCTCTTAATAACTACTAGATACAAATTTGAAGTACTTTTACGGTTTTTTTTTTTCATACGTCTAGCGATATAAAACTGTCACCCAATTTTCTCACTCAAATATAAGTAAGATTTTACTCGAGATTGTTGGGAAGGGTCTAAAATGGCCAATGATATAAAGAATATATTTAACAATCACTACCATCCATCAAAATCTAATAAAAGAAATGCATGTAAATTAAGATTGAATTTTGTTTTTGAAGGTGTCTGCAGCTGGGACTTCTCTTGGTTGCTTTCTTGCAGGGGCTTCTTTCTTTCTCAAGGCAAGTGAATTCAAAATCTTGCATTACACAAACAACCCAATCTTTCATTACACATGAATAACCATTCTTTCTTCTACCTCCATTCTTAATTTTAGGGCCATGGTTTACTACTCGATTTCGTGCCCATGCTCGTTGTCGGCGGTGTGCTGGTACACGATTATGTTCCTTTTAACTAATTTTTTCTAAACAAAGATTAAATATCGATATTGATCGAAATATCGAGTTTTTCATATTCATGAAAAAAATCGAGTGTCGAGCTATTATAGAATAGTGAAATTGTAAAAAATAACACGTTTAAGTTTTTATCTTACAAAACTAGCATTTTTTTTTTTTAAAATTCGTAAAAATAATTTTTCTTGATCAATCTCGGATGAAATCGACCACGAGATTTTAGTTGAAAAATCATATTTTTCCAACTTATTGATTATTTGAGGCTTTCTTGGTACATCTCGCTAAATTATATACTGAGATTATGTACCTTTTTGGTGTTAATCTTGAGCAAAATAACACTGAAAGAAATTTCGGGCATAATTAATACCAAATTTCTTATATGTGAGCTTTCTTGGTAGAATCTCGGGCAGGATTAACCGAGATTCAGTATATATCCTAGATCTTATCCAATTTTTCAAAAATTTTCATCTTTCACAAAATTTAAAAATGTTGAATCAATTTGGAAGATCTATTTTGATAATTGAAAAACCCATTTGGAATTTGAAAAATCCATATAATTGTGGAAACATAAATTATGCTAAAGATTTGAAAATTACATAATAATTTGATATAATATTTACTAAACATAACTATAAAATTTGAAAATAATATAAGATTTGGTATAAGATCTAGGAAGATTACATAAAAAAAATTAATCAGGCTATGTATTGAGAAGGCCCAAAATAATTTATAAGTTAGAAAAAATTGATTTTTAACTAATTCTTGATGATTGATGTTGCCCAAGATAGATTGAGAAAAATTATTTTTACGAATTTTACAAAAGAAAACTAAACGTACTATTTTTTACCATTTTCAATATCATAATTACTCGTATTTATATTTATATCATCGATATTTATTCCATACCTCGCACGATTTGCGATATTTTCAATTTTTCCTTCAGATATTTATTGCATCTTTCTCAATTGGAATGGGAGCAGTTCCTTGGGTGATAATGTCTGAGGTAATTAAATAATCAAATTTTGAATTATTTTTTCAATCAAATGAAAAAAATTTCTAAACTAGTGAAAATGAATAATACAAGAGATATTCAAAAATAGAAAAATAAAGGAAATTATTTACACAAAATAACAAAGTTTAATATTTTTTGATAGAGTTGATAGAAGTTTATCAGGTATCCATTAGTAATAAAAACTTATAGAAGTCTATCATTGATACTATGTGATAAGCGTTGATAGAAGTCTATGAATATCTATCGTTATTATTATTATTTTTTTACTATTTCATAAATAGTTTAACGGTTTTTTTTATCAATGAAAATTTTTCATAATATATATGTTTAATTTTAATTATGTTTTATTGGTAGATATTTCCCATTAATGTGAAAGGAGTTGCTGGGAGCATAGTGGTGTTGGTGAATTGGTTAGGTGCTTGGATTGTCTCTTTTACCTTCAATTTCTTCATGAGCTGGAGTTCTTCTGGTAATTTTCTTATTTTTCTGGAAATAGGAGACAGAAAAAAGTGTCATAAATAATAAAATACAAGTTTTTGGCGGGAAGAAACGGAGATTTTCAATTATTTATTTATTTATGACCCTTTTTAAAAATTGTCATAAAATTGACTTAATGATTGTTATGTTTAATTCGCTATTTTTTAAAATTAAACAACAATAGTAATAGTTATTATTAATGTGCAAATAATATTAGTTTTTTTTAATAAATTCATTTCATCATTTACCCTTATTTTTGAATTTGATTTCTATTTGATCCCTAAATTTCTAAATGTACATTTTTTTATTACTGAATTTCGAGTTTTAATTTTCATTTAGTCTCTAAATTTAAGTATTTTATACTTTCACCTCAAGTTTTTACAAATGCTTATATTTTATTTTTGACGCTAATTTTCAGTTATAAATTTAAAATCATTATGGTGTGAAAATTTTTAAATGATATTAATAGTGTTGCAAAATTAGTGAAAACCAATTTAATTTATTTTAAATTAATTAATAAATATTATCACCAAAAATTATAATTGAGTATTTAGTGAAAAATGGTGGGTGAGAGTATAAATCTTGAAACTTAAGGATCAAATGGAAATAAAACTCTAAACTCAAGGGTAAAATTGTAACGTTTTGAATTTTAGAAACCAAATTGAAATTAAACTCTAAATTCAAGGATACAAGTGAAATATTTTGAAACTTAGGAAAGAATGAAAAATTAGACTCATAAATGCTTATACAACTTTTTTCTTTTGAAAAAAATTCCTTTTAAATTAATTATATGCGAGTTAACGTTAACAAATCTGAGAAGTAAAAGTGCAAAATTTTGAAATTTAGAAGAAAAAAAAAAAAGCTCAAAACTCAAAAAGCCTAAAAATGTGCCTTTTGAAATTTAAATTAAAAATTTGTGAAAATACAACATTTTGAAACCCACCAAACAATGAAACAATTCTCAAAATTTGGGAATAAAAAGAATATATTCTTTTAATTTTTTTTTAAATTTTAGAAAAGGGTTTTATAATTGATTTCTAACCTTATTTTCTCTTTTCTTTTTGGATAATTTCAGGGACATTTTTTATTTACTCTCTAATATCTTTGATGACAATTCTATTTGTGATAAAGTTGGTCCCAGAAACCAAAGGAAAAACCCTAGAAGAAATTCAAGCATCCATTGATTCACAAAGAGGAGTAGAAATCTTGAATTGAAGTTTAGATTATGATTTTTTTTGGCACCACATTTTTTGTCACATTTAAATTATATAAAAAATGTCATTCATTTATAGACATATATATTTTACAATAATATGTGCAAATAGAGAATCAAACCTTTGTATAAACTTTATATAAGTTGAGTTATGTTCATTTTATTAACAATTTATGTGATTGTATTAAATCTAAGTATGTAGTTTTTAAATTGAATTAGTTCATAAAATTACTTATGAATTACATAACTTAATTTAATTAAATTAATAAAAAAAGTGTGTATTTAATTTAAAATAATTAGTATACTTTCATTGACAAAACATAAGACATTTAGCTTCATTTTTTTAATGTTTTAAGAATTTATAGAATAGAATTCAGTAAGTATTAAAGCATTTGTTGAGTAATTTGTTAAAAATAATTCAGTAATAATTATTGAGAGTGTTGAACTTGTAAGAAGTTATGGTTGCATTTTCACTCTTAAAAATGCAACTATGAATCAGTATTTTTGACAATGTTCAAAATTATTCAATAATAATAATAATAATAATTTATTTTTCAATTAAATTGGAGTAAAAAGTGTCTGAATATATCATTTTTTATGTTTGATTTTACCTTCTTAAAAATTCTTCCAAATATTTGGTATGTGATTTTGACCTTATTTTTTAATAAAAAATTTAAATCACAAATTCAATTCTTAAACTTTGATTTTCTTAATCTATTTGGTTTCCAAATTTATTTGACGTGCAATTAGATTTTATATAAGATAAATTAATTTTACTTTTTTTAATTTGTTAGAGATCTATTACAGTATTCTTAAAAGTTTATCAACCATATAAAATTTTGAGACTAAACTTAAATTAACTTTTATTTTTCAAAAAAATCATTTTTTATATAAAAAAAATCACAATTATCCCATTAAGGGTGTTCGTGGATTGGGTTGAAGGACTTTTTTTTTTAGACCCAACCCAATTGTTCGAATTGTAAATTTCTTCAGCCCAAATAACCCTCCTTAACAGATGAATCCAACTAAACTCAACCATGAAACATTTGGATTGAGTTGGTTCGGATTACTCAGGTCATTTATTTAATTTTTTGTTATAAAAGAAAGTAAAATGTTGATATGTAAAAATTTGATATAACTATTTTCATATATGAATTAAGATTAACAACTCGATTTCAATTTATATAATGTATAATCTTTTTTCAAAGTGCAAGAAAAACTATTTTTAAGAGTTATTGAAGAATAAATTATCCAAAAACTGATAAAATTAAAGAAAATTAAAATAAATATATGTATATCTAACCGTACATAAGCAAATAAAAAAAATTACATTTTAAAGTTAATAATAAGTTCGGGTTGGTTCATGCCGGTTCGGGTTATTTTAGGTGGCCCATGAACCAACCCAATCTATAAAATATTTATTTGTTTGAACCCAATCCAACCCAAATCGAACGAGTTGGATTGGGTTGATCGATTTTTTTTGGAATCGTATTTTTTGAATACCCCTATCCAACATGATAATATTTGTGGATAATGACTTTTGGGCCTGACATAAAAGTCATTTCTTTATATATTGCAACAAAAGCAATTTCATATTACAAGATAACACATAATCAAACACAAAATATAACATTATAAAAAGGGAAAAACTATGCACATTAGGGGTGGAAAAGAACAATGACATTGGAAAAAGAAAAGTACTTTTGACCAAAAATATAAATTTTATTCCCCAAAATTTTTCAAGTGGAAACTATTGTTTAAAAATTAATTTCAAGAATAATGTATTTTTTTTTTTAAAAAAAATGATAAAAATAAAGTAGTAGCCATTTTTTTTCAAAAACAATGTTATTTAAAAAATAAAATTCTCATTTAAGGTTCAACTAGAAATTATTGACAAAAATGAGTTAGTTTTGGATTGAAGGAAATGGTACTAGGTACACGATATCCATTTGTCAACTCACTTACCATAAGCAGTACATTGACTCGTGGACCAAGTCCACGAGTTCTTCAGAAATTAAAACGTCCAAACTACCACATAAGGAGAGAGTAAGAAGAAGCCAGCCATCGACAGCCCACCCCCCATCCAAAATCCTACTTTTTGAAACTTCCTAACGCTTTTACCCTTCCTCTTTCCTCTTTCCTCTTTCGTTCTATTCAATATATAAACCCAATCAACTCCCTTTTTTCCAAATCAGACTCTTTCAATCCAAAACACATTATTAGTTCTGTTTGGTTGAATAGTTGGTTTTTTTGTTACTTTGTTATTATTTCTTGTTATTCTGTTATTATTTGGTTGATCCACCTTTGTATAAATACTCAATGTACTTTACTAATTCAATACATTAATGAGAATATCATTATTTCCTCACATGGAGTTTGTTATGGTATCAGAGTAGTGAATCTTCTTTCCTGTGATTCTCTAGCATTCTCTTTCACTTTTCTTCTCAATGGATCAGTAACGAAGGCTCTTCGAAGCATCACAAAGCCCTTACTATTTGCATCATAGTGATACTTCAAATTTAGTTCTTGTTTCTAAGTTGCTACTAGATGAGAATTATGTGACATGGAGTAGATCTATGATCCTCGCTTGTTGATCAAGGACAAATTAGGTTTCATCGATGGAAGCATTTTGAAGCTTACTGTTCCATAATTAATTCCAACTTGGACAAGAAACAATCATATTGTCATAGCGTGGATCCTCAATTCTGTTTCAAAAGGTATTTCATCAAGTATTCTGTTCTGCTCAATCGATTTTGTTAGATCTTAATGATCGATTTCAGAAAAGGAATGTACCAAGATTTTTTTTAAAATTAAAACGAGAATTAACTACTCTAAAGTAAGAACAAAAATCTATAACAATTTATTTTTCTCAATTGAAAAGTTTATGGGATGAATATATGGTGTATCGACCTGTCTGCACTTGTGGAAGCTGTAATTATAGAGGTGTTCGTTAAATTGACAAGTACTTTCAATTCAAATATGTAATGAGTTTTTTTATGGGATTAAATGAAACTTATGGCTATTCGAATATCTTGGAAGGGAATGGTGAAGTTGCTGTTGTTTCACAATCCATTGGATCTATTTTTTCAGTCACAGTACCGAAGGCATCTACAAGTCTATAGCATTCAAGGCTTGGTCATCCTTCTCTAAATAGAATTTAGCTTTACAAAGCATTTTACATATTGATAGTAGTAAAAATATTTCTGTACCTTGTGGTATTTGTCTTTTAGCCAAATAGAAGCATTTGTCTTTTGATTCTCATACAATCGTTCAAGTCATGCCTTTGATCTTGTTCATATTGATGTTTGGGGACCTTTTAGTACTACATCTATTATTGGTTATTCATATTTTCTCACTATTATGGATGATTTTACTAGACATACTTGGGTATATCTTTTGAAGCATAAGTCTGATGTTATGAAAATTGTTCCACAATTTTTCAAGATGATTGAAACTCAGTATCACAAATATTAAGATGTCCTATTCTAATAATGCTCCTGAATTGCTTTTTGAAGATTTTTTTTCATGAAAAGGGTGTTATACATCAGTTCTCTTGTGTAGGGAGACCTGAGCAGAATTCTATTGTTGAGCGAAAACACCAACATATATTGAATGTAACAAGGGAATTATTTTTTCCAATTAAGAGGTCCTCTTAGTTTTTGGAGTGAGTGTATTTAGACAACAATTTTCTTAATCAATCACACACCATCTCCATTGTTGGAATGGAAGACTCAATTTGAATTGTTGAATGGAGCCTTGACTGATTATTCTTCCATAAGAGTGTTTGTATGTTTGGTTTTTGCTTCAACTCTTCCATCACAAAGGAACAAATTTTCTCCATGAGCTACTTCTGTAGTGTTTGATGGATATCCTTCAGGTATGAAGGCATACAAGTTATTTGATGTAAATGAACGATGGTTTTTTATTTCACGAGATGTTGTGTTCCATGATGACATCTTTCCTTTTCATAAAGTCACATTATCCGCTGACCAATTGTTCTTCCTACTTAACACGATTATCCCAAAATCCTTCATTACTGATATTCCTTATCCCACTTATTTGCCCAATGGTTCAACCATTAGTCCTTTTTCTCTACCCTACAGTTCTTCACCATTGGATAATTGCTTCACTGCCGATGACCACCATACCTTAGAGTCTTTTCATATTGATTCATCGCATCCTATTGACGCTATAAATGAACCAAATCCCACCATTCAAACATTGAATCTACTATTTCCACCAATAATGAACCTGATGTCCCCATTCCAAGACGTTCTTCTTGTGTTCCCAAATTACCATATTATCTTCAACATTATCATTACAATCTGATCATTAATAAATCTATGCCTACACCTACCACTCGGTACCCAATTCAAAAATTATCTTTCTTATTCCAAGCTTTCTCCTTCCTTTCGATCTTTTTCCCTTCAAGTTTCTTCTCAATTTGAACCTCAAATTTACCATCAAGCCATTCAATATGATCATTGGAAAGATGTTATGCAAGCTGAACTTGATGCCATGGAATGTGACAACACATGGACCGTGGTTCCTTTACCTTCAAATAAACATACCATTGGTTCAAAATGGGTATATAAAATCAAATACAAACCTGATGGTTCCATTGATCGTTTTAAGGCTCGTTTGGTGACGAAAGGCTATACACAACAAGAATGTTTGGATTTTATTGAGAAATTTTCTCATGTTGCAAAGATGGTTATTGTGAGAGTTCTATTGACTTTGGTTGTGTCTTCTAATTGGCCTCTTATCCAATTAGATGTAAGTAATGCTTTTTTACATGGTGATTTGGTTGAAGAAGTGTACATAGATCTTCTGCTTGGTTATAAACCGTCTTTAAAAGTCTCGAGTTAGGGGGAGCAACAACTTGTTTGTCGATAAATAAATCCATTTATGGATTAAAACAAGGCTCGGGACAGTGGTTTGTGAAGTTTTCAGACATCATTCTTTCACTTGGATTTATATAATCCAAAGCAGATTATTCACTCTTCATCAAAGATACTGGTGCAAAATTTGTGACCTGTAGGTTTATGTAGATGATATCCTAATAACCGATAGTGATTCTTTAGTTATAAGCATTTAAAATCACTACTTAACAAGTAATTTCAGCTAAAGGACCTTGGTTCATTGCAATATTTTCTGGGACCTGAACTTGCTTGAACAACCAGAGGTTTAACCATATCTCAGCCAATTACACTCTTGAGCTCATAAAGGAGTCAGGTCTTTTAGTTGCACGACCTGAAGCCGTTCCTTTGGATCCATTAGTAAAACTAAAAGATTCTGATGTTTATTTACTGCCATATCCGTTTGTTTATAGAAGACTCATTGGAAGACTATTATATTTAACAATATCTAGACCTGATATTATGTATGTGGTAAACAAATTGACTCAATTTGTTTCCAAGCCTAATAAGAGTCATTTAGCAGTCATTTTCATCTTTTGAGATATCTCAAGGATAAACCAGGACAAGGTTGAAGGGATTGGAATTCCCTGCAGCAGAAGCAATTGGATGTCGTTGTCTCTAAATTTCATTTTACAGAGCATACAGAGTAATTTAGAGTGACGAAACTTAAAGCATAAACATAATTATTAACTTAAGCATGTTGCTACTGAGAAAATACAAAGAGGAGAAGAGGAATAAGATATCACATATCCTTGAAGAATACCATCTTCTTGTTTCCTCTTATAACCACGATCACGGGCTGCTTCTCTCGATCTCCTAAAATCGAAAACATGAACACAACGTACAACATGAAGATGACACTACCATGAGGTCTTCCTCGTTATTCTCAAGGACGAGAATTGTGCAGAGTTTCGTGGGCTTGCACTCAATCTTGGTAAGAGGTGAAGAATGAGAGCTTGAGAGATCATAGAGAGACCAAGAGGAAGAAGATTATCTTCTCTCTCCGTTTTTTTTTCTTTTTCATGTTCTTAAGAGGTTTAGGTGGGCTTGAGGGAGTTAAAATAACTCCATCCTTTTTTTTTGTTAAATTTCAAAATTAAAAAAATTTTGAATTTGAATTTAACTTAATATATATATAAATTTGAAACACTAACTTAATATATTAAGTTAGTGTTTAACATTTTGAATTTGTTATATCACACACACATATATACATATATATAATTTAATATTTAATTTATATAAATATTAAACTATATGTTATATCATATATAACATATAACCTATAGTTTATATTATATTATATACAATGTAACCTATAATTTTTATATAGATCACATTCAGACGAAATTAATATTTGAATCACATTCAAAATTGAAGGGAAATCAATTCTCGCAGAAGCGTGTGATTGCCTTACAATTGCCTTACCATTTTGAAAAATGATTTTGTGAGAAATTAAAAATCATTGAACTCATGGAAATATTCAAAGGATAAACATATAAAATGACCTAAGTATGCTTCTAATGAAGAAGAAGGAAAGAAATGAATTCATCCTTGTGGATTCTTTTCCTTCTTTACGTTTTCCCCTCCAAAGGTCACGAACAATCTCGAGCTTTTCAACGAATAAGAACAACACCTCCAAAACTATTTTATTATTTTCTTGGAATAAAAAAAGGGGATTGGATGTGTGGGCACCAAGACCTTTTGATGGAGAAATTTTTAGAGAGATTCTTTT
Source organism: Benincasa hispida (assembly GCF_027475165.1). NCBI lineage: Eukaryota > Viridiplantae > Streptophyta > Magnoliopsida > Cucurbitales > Cucurbitaceae > Benincasa > Benincasa hispida. The sequence goes on from NC_143478.1 coordinate 20,098,989, forward strand.
TGAAGAAGAGAGATTAGAGAGGAAGGGTGGAGGCTAGGTCATTTTTCACAAAAACAAACCTTACCCTAAAAAGAGTTATAATACTATATTTATATGGAGAGAGGGTAATCCCTTCTCCAAGCTTTTCCCCTTTCCTCCTTTTAGCTAATTAATTAATCAATTAGCATATAAATTAAATAACTATACACTAAATAAAATTTAATATAAAGTTAATTAATTAATTAACAAACAAATATCACGAATTTATATATATATATCTTTATGAATCCAATTCATATAAATCTAATATTTGAATCTCATTCAAATACATCTCTCTTATAATATAGTTTGGATTATAGATTATATCTACCAAAATCCACTATACTTTATATTAATCATATTAATATAAAATTTCTTTAATTAATTTGAACAATTCAAATCATTCCTAGCGAGCTAACAAGGGGACCTTATGGAGCTACATATTAGAAGCTCCAATGATACAAGATTAATTTAATTAAACTCTTTTAGTTAAATCAATAAATATTCATTAACTACTGGTCACTCCATTAAACATCAATAGCTACACTCTTGGCATTGAAGATGTATTTCTGTGTCTATGGATATAACCATCAACAGTGAGTCGACCTTTCACAAATTACTCATAACTACAGTTGGGCCAGAATATCATTTCACCCCATGTAGTTACATCTAACTCCTTAAGTACCACTAATTCCTCTAATGAACAAACAATTTATAGTCCAACTATAAACTAACACCTCCCGGGCCAATGAGAGATTGAGGTCTCATTGTTCAAGACCCAAAATCAACGATTAAGGGAGCATTTTCCACTTTCCTTATAATCGAGAATGAGTGAATTCCTTTTTGTGTAGATGTGTTCCTAGCTCCATGCTCAGACAAATCTCTAAAATGGTAGGCTTGTTGAGTCGGCTAACATGACCACTCTCACCCATACAGATCAAAGGATTACCCTTATAAATAAGAGTTTACAACTCACTTAGGATTACAGTCAAGTCACCTATGATCATCCTAGTGAAATAATGGTTTCTTCAGTAACGGTATTATAAAGAGAAACGAATCATTTCGTGGTCCAGTCTTGTATAATCTCTTTATAGAGGATACTCCCAATCATATGTCTCCACATGAACAATATGTTTCATATTGTTTGTAACATTTATAACTCATGTAACAATTACAAAGTGGGTCGTATCCTCGTAATGTTACCAGGATAAGACATCCAACCTTATCCATTTACTGTAGACCTTTTAGGTTATAACTTGAACATGAACCACTTGTATGTCTACAACATATTGTTCAATTGACATCACATAACCTTGGATCTTAATTTATTGGATTAAATTAATGCAGTCTGAATGTCAAATAAAATACCTCTTATTTTATTAAATAAATAATCCATTCTTTCAAAATACAAACTACAAAATATACGAGATTTAAGACACTAACTCCAACAATCTCTCACTTGTTCTAAAGCGAGTGAGATGTACAGTATCAAATACAATACAATAAACTTCTTTAGGGTGATAGACAAGGTCATACTGAGCGCAAATGTTGTTGATCCATTTACAAAGGCTCTCACGGCTATTATCACAATAGGGTGATAGGCAAGATCATGTTTGGAACGACTTCCAAATCTGTCAGAAATTTTCTAAGCCAGACAACTTCTTTAGTAGCTTTACAAGCAGCTATATATTCTAGCTCCATAGTGGAATTCGCAATACATCCGTACTTAATGCTACACTATACTATAGCCCTTCCATTCAAAGTGAATATTGATCCTAATGTGGATTTTCTAGAATCCTTGTTAGTCTGAAAAATGAGAGTCAGTGCATCCTGTAAGGATCAAATCCTTAGTGCCATACACAAGCATATAGTTTCCCATTCTTCTAAGATACTTGCAAATAGTTTTAACCGTTGTCCAGTGGTTAAATCATGGAATCAAAATCCTGGATTGGATTGATATCTGCCGACCGTTCCACTACATGGCGGATGTTGAGCCTAGTACATAGCATGACATACATAAGGCTACCTACTACAGATGCATAGGAAATCCATCTCATTTCCTCAACTTTTTGAGGTGTCTTAGGACCTTGTTCCTTAGACGAAATAATTCCATGCCTAAAAGATAATAAACATTTATTGCAATTATGCATCTAATACAGGACAAGCATTTTTTTTCAATATACGATACATAAGACAAGGCTATATATTTGTTCTTACAATCCCTAATGATTTGGATCCCTAGAACAAATCGTGCTTCATCCAAATCTTACATTTGGTACTAAGTAACTAGACATTCCTTAATTTTAGTTAGAAAACCTACATCATTCCTCACGAGTAGGATATCATCCATATACAACATTAAGAAAGCTACTGAACTGCCGATGATATTTTGATCAAAGTCATAAGATTTGACCACAATGTCAAACCTCATATTCCAAGATCTAGATACTTGTTTCAATCCATAAATGGATCTATTTAGCTTGCAAACCTTTTACTCTTTTTCTTGTTTAATCAATCCTTCTGGTTGAGACATGTAGATTATCTTATCAAGATTATTATTCAAAAGGTAGTCTTGACATCCATTTTCCATATTTCATAGTTATAATATGTGGCAATGGACAAGAGAATCTGGATAGATTTTAGTATAGCAACAAATGAGAAAGTTTTCTCATAGTCCACTATTTCAACCTTGGAATAACCCTTTGCTACTAAGCTTGCCTTAAAAGTTTTAACCTTTCCATCTACACCTCTTTTTCTCTTGTAGATTCACTTGCAACCTATAGGTTTAACTTCATTAGTTTTATCTACGAGTTGCTAGATAGAATTGAATTACATAGACTCAATTTCTAGATTTATGGTTTTAATCCACTCATCCTTATCTACATCACTCATTGCTTGCTTGTAGGTCAATAGATCTTCAACGTCATCATCTAATATGACATATTGAGTTTCAATTAAACCCAAAAAGTGGCTAGGTTGAGTTACAATCCTCCCACTACGTCGAGGCTCCCTCAACTCTTGAGTAGGATTTGCTTGACTAGATGAAGCAATAAATTTACTTGCCATCGACAAATTAACTGGAAAAAATTACGCTAGTTGGAAAAACACCATAAACACAATTTTAATCATCGATGACTTATGTTTTGTCCTGATGGGGGAGTGTCCTCCGATTCCACCTCCTATTGTTGATCGAAATGTTCGAGAAGCTTATGAGTGCTGGACAAAGGCAAACGAGAAGTTCGAGCGTATATCTTGGCAAGCCTTAACAAAGTCTTGGCCAAGAAGTTTGAACCCATGGTCACTGCATGTGAGATCATGGAGTCTCTGAGGGGAATGTTCGGACAACCGTCTGCATAGCTCAGGCACGATGCTCTTAAATACATTTTTAATTCATGTATGCAAGAGGGGTCATCTGTTCGGGAACACGTTCTCAACAAGATGGTCCACTTCAATGTGGCGGAGATGAATGGGTCAAGTATTGATGAGGCCAGCCAGGTTAGCATCATACTGGAATCTTTACCTGAAAGTTTCGTGCATTTCCGTAGCAATGCTGCTCTGAACATGATTGACTACAACTTGACTACTCTGCCCAACGAGCTGTAGACTTTCCAATCCTTGTTGAAAAGCAAGGAGAAGAAGGGTGAAGCAAATGTTGCTTCATCACCCAAAAAATTCGATAAAGATTCGACCTTCCAAACTAAGTCTGTACCTTCTTCCTTTGGCACCAAAAATGGGAAGAAGAAGAAGGGTGGAAAGGGGAAGGCTACTGCTAACCCAGGAGTTGCTGCACCAAGTGGTAGACAACCAGTTAGGGTTGGCAAGGGAAAATGTTTCCATTGCAACCAAGATGGGCATTGGAAGAGGAATTGCCTAGATATATGGCAAAAAAGAAGAAGGCCAAACAAAGTAAATGTCATTGCTTGTTTTGGAAACTTATTTAGTGGAGAATGATGATTTTGCCTGGATTATTGACTCTAGGGCCACTAACCATGTTTGTTCTTCCTTTGAGGGAATTAGTTCCTGGCGGCAACTTGATGTTGGTGAGATGACGATGCGAGTTGGAACCAGGCACGTTGTATCAGCTGTGGCAATGGGAGGTCTTCGGTTATCTTTATAGAACAAATTTCTCATTTTGAATGATGTATATGTTGTTCCTGATTTAAAAAGGAACTTAGTTTCTGTAAAGTGTCTTTTAGAACATAACTTTCAATTAAACTTTTCTTATAATAAAGTGTTTATTACTAAGAATGGTGTTGATATATGTCATGCTAAACTGGAAAACAATTTGTATGTGTTAATGCTGTTAGCAATAATGCCCTCCATAACATAGAGATGTTTAAAACTGTCGTAACTCACATAAAAGACCTAGAATTTCTCCTAAGGAAAATGTCCATCTTTGGCACCTAAGACTAGAACACATTAATCTCAATAGGATTGAGAGGTTGGTGACGAATGAACTTCTAAGCGAGTTAGAAGAAAATTCTTTAACTGTATGTGAGTCATGCCTTGAAGGCAAGATGACTAAAAAGTCTTTTATTGGAAAAGATCATAAGGCGAAAGAACCTCTAGAGCTGGTGCATTCAGACCTTTGTAGTCCGATGAATGTAAGAACTAAGAGAGGTTATGAATATTTCATCACTTTCACTGATGATTATTCAAGGTATAGGTACGTTTATTTAATGCAACATAAGTCTGAGTCTTTTGAAAAGTTCAAAGAATTCAATTCTGAAGTTGAAAACGCATTAAATAGAACGATTTATACACTTTGATCTAATCGAGGTAGAGAGTTTATGGATTTGACTTTCCATAACTATTTGATAGAACGTGGAATAGTATCCCAACTCTTAGCACCTGGTACACCTCAGAAAAATGATGTGCTGAACATGGTTCGTTCTATGATGAGTTACACTTCTTTACCTAACTCGTTTACGGGTTATGTAGTGGAAACTGTAGCTTATATCCTGAACTGTGTTTCCTCTAAGAGTGCTGCCAAAACAACTCTAGGGTAATGGAATGGTCGTAAAGCCAATTTATGTCATTTCAGAATCTGAGGTTTCCCAACACTCGTGCTTGAGGAAAATTCTAAGAATCTGGAACCACGTTCAAGGTTATGCCTATTTGTAGGTTACCCTAAGGGAACGAGAGGTGGTTATTTCTTTGATCCTAAAGAAACCAAAGTATTTGTGTCGAAAATGCTACTTTTCTTGAGGAAGACCACATAAGGGAGCACAGACCAAGAAGCAAAATCGTGTTGAATGAGATTTCCAAAGAAACTACTGAATCTTCAACAAGAGTTGTTGAAGAGCCTAGTACCTCAACAAGAGTTGTTGAAGTAGGTCCATCTAGTAGGTCAAATCCACCTCAAGTGTTGAGAGAACCTCGACGTAGTGAGAGGGTGTCGAACCCACTAATTCACTATATGGGTTGAAATCATAGCTATGGTAGCCGATGGCAAGGTTGAGGATCCATTGCCTTATAAGAAGGCAATGAAGAATGTTGACAGATATGAATAGATCAAAACCATGGATCTCGAAATGGAGTCTGTGTACTTTAATTCAGTTTGAGATCTTGAAGATCAACCTGATAGGGTTAAACCTATAGTTATAAATGGATCTACAAAAGGAAATGAGGTGCTAATGGGAAGGTGCAAACCTTCAAGGCTAGACTGGTGGCAAAGAGTTATACCCAGGTAGAGGGAGTCGATTATGAGGAGACTTTCTCGACTGTTGTCATGCTGAAGTCTATTCGGATCCTCCTATCCATTGCCTCATATTATGACTATGAGATATGGAAAATGGATGTCAAGACTGCATTTCTGAATAACAATCTTAAGGAGACAATTTATATGGTGCAGCCCGAAGGATTCATAATCCAAGGCCAAGAGTAAAAGGTTTGCAAGCTTAATCGGTCCATTTATGGACTGAAACAAACATCTCGATCTTGGAATATAAGGTTTGATACTGCGATCAAATCTTATGGCTTTGATCAGAACGTTGATGAACCTTGTGTTTACAAGAAGATCATCAACAGTTCAGTAGTTTTTCTAGTATTGTATGTAGATGATATCCTACTCATTGGGAATGATGTAGGTTTACTAACTACAATTAAGAATTGGCTAGCGACCCAATTCCAAATGAAAGATTTGAGAGAGGCATAGTTTATTCTAGATATTTAGATCTTTTGATATTGAAAATTAAATGCTAGCACTGTCTCAGGCATCGTATATTGACAAGATGCTTGTCAAGTATTCGATGCAGAACTTGATGACGGGCAGAAATGCACGTCATTATAGGCCTTTTATTAAGTGTGTATAGCATGATCGAATAGCATGCGTTGGCTGGGGTTACCCTTGTGGTCAAGCTTAGTGTTGCGGTGAAGACATCCTCACCATTTTATCTATTTTCCCATACATTTTACTACGCGTTAACAGTTGCCGTGTCTCTTATCCCTCACAGTCATACTTCCACTACTTAGTTTATTAGTTAGGAGTAGGAGTAGCGCATAGCCAGTAAACCTCAACATTCTTTTATTCTTCGCAGCAAACACATTAGTTCGTGACATTTAGCTATAAGTCCCTGAGTTCAACCTCGAATCACCCGAGAAACTTGCTATCTCGTTCTACTTAGCGAGAGCGCAAGAAAAATTATGATAGGAACACATGGTCATTGCATACGAGATTAAAGCATACTTTCCATTTCAACGCATGACCATCGATGCATGAGTATAAACGCATAGCTTAAGACATGCATCATATATGCGCTTCCAAATTTTCATCATCAAGTTTTTGGCGTCGTTGCAGGGACTTGGCAACTAATAGTTTGTTAAGTTTTGTGTTTTCGTAGGCAACCTTTTTACTTTGGGAGTATTATAGCTTGTGCGACCAAGCTACAAACAATATTTAAAGTGTAGGCGTTGCGCCGAAAGCCAAGTATTGACCCCAAGATAGAAGGACAATCAGTCGCATGATCTGAAGATAGTTATAAGCGTGTGGTGCCAACATGTGCCCAATAATTGCCAGAAGTTCTAATGGTCAGGGCGAGCCTCTTGACCTAAGCAGAGACGTCTTCTACATAGAAGACTCCTTGCGGTGACCTCACTTCAATTTCTCTAGGGACGTCTTCTACTCTATCTTTACTTTGTTTTCCTAGTTAGTTTATTTTTTATTGTTATTTTGGATATGCGGTTGCTCTTTATAGGTGCAACAAACTCTCCTTGATGCGCAGTTACAATGGAAAAATCCTCTCCATCATTAAACGCATGGCTTCAACCGCATGAATTCCGAAGCATGATCACAAGTGTTGTTCTACTCAAAAGTTCTTTTCTTGTTATCTTGTACGCATTATCCTTTTGAAATTCTCTTTTATGCCATGTGCCTACCTTTGCGATGCATCTATGATGGTACGTATAATTCACTACATCCGCTAACTAAAAATCGCAAGGCTCACCTTACTTTTAATAGCTTCTTCAAAATTTGACAATCTAAGTTTTATTATGTGCAAACCTTTGTTCAAACATTTATTACCGTATTCTTGTTGAGTTTGTCTTTAGCTTTGTGACGAGAGCGCTGCTAATCTCTAAGTTTGGGGGTGGCAGTGGTCCCGAAGAAATGCGTTCACTACATTGCAATGTTTTCCTTAAAAAAAAAAAAAAAAAAAAAACTAAACTCCACTGTCAGCGCGATTGGGAAACTCATGCTGATAAGAGTTGAGTTGTGAAAGACACTTACTCGTAGTTGGATATCCGTATGACACCCGTGGGGGCAAGCCAAAATGAAAGTAAGTCACTAGGATCAACGCATAAGCGCAACTTCTCTATCTAGCGGAAAATTAAGCTAAAAAAAGAGTTGAGTTGTATATGGCACGCAACCGAAGTTGGCTGTCCGCATGACACATGTAGGGGCAAACCAAAACGAAGAGCGTAACCAGGATCAACGCCACATTCTAATAATAAATCACAAGACTTTGAATTGTTTCAATGAACGCATTCTTAAAAGCTAAACGCAAGGTTGCAGGGAATGAGTAAAAAGCTTTTGAGCAGAGGCTTGCCTGATTTAATCTTAGAAAAGATTTCTTTGAAGAACTAGCCAAAGTTAGGGAGAGCGTTGTTGTCATGGTTAGAGGTATGAGTAAATTATATTCTGAGAGGCTGGTCATCGCAAAGGAAAGCCGGAGGGTGAATATTGAATTTCTTGAGTATAAAGCATGCTTGAGGACAAGCATGATTCTAAGTTTGGGGGTGTGATGACGGGCAAAAATGCACGTCATTATAGGTCTTTTATTTAGAATTATGAAGGCTGTTAAGTAGAAGATGCGGCGATTATACTAAGAATTCATGAGAAAACGAGCTTGCGTCAATTGGCATTAAGAATCTCGGCTAACTCACTATTATGCGTTCAATTATTTATTTGTGTAGCAAACGCAGGAATCGATTGCATGTGGTGAATCTCGCTATCACAGAGGCGTCGCGTACGCGATCGCATGCACTCGACGCATGGATATTGCAGCCATTAACTACATGCGCCCATTGCATAGAGGCTGCAACTACAGAGTATAACCATAATAGAGGGATGAACGCAAGGATGGTAGACTGCAAGCATGAATACAGACACTGGGATTATAAAAAAGATGATATTGACATTTCACCTACCATGCCATTGGCAGCAGAGATTCAGAGCAGGTCCATCACGTCCATCACGCCGTTAGTTGCAAAATTTCAGAGGACCATTAATGTTGTCGGCAATCGAGCTCTATAATAGAAGCCATAGAGCAGAACTTTAAATTATCCAAGGTCCTCTGCCTGAAGGCTACCTTTGGGTGGATCCTTGTGATCCAGACCAAAGTGTGAGAAGATAGTCATGAGAGTTTTTCATCCCCTCAACCATTCCGAGTGACGATCGGAGCCTTCGCCAGAGTTGGAGCTCGAGAGAGTCTACTCCACCACCCATCCATGGCACCACCGGCAACCTTAACACACATCTGATGGAAGCAAGACATTGCTTCCATCTGGCCCTCCATTTCTCTTCTATCCTTGTATTGTATTACATTCTGGCTTAAAAGATTAATACATTTTGTGATCAATGCATTTCTATATTTTCCTTCGACTCCATCTCCATCTTCATTTTTTTAGCATCCTTTACTTTCATTGCATTACTAAGTAAGACTGCTAGAGTATCACATACTTAATCATGCGGCATAGACATATGAAACATGTAGCAAATGATCGAGAGGTGTGCGTTGTGTGAGTGTTGTGAGAAAATCCCATTTGCTTAGTGTGAAGCTGTAGCAACGCTTGTCTATAAGCGGACACAATGCTTGTCTATGAGTAGAGTCAGCAGCAACCAACTGCCCGAGAGGGTAAGTAGTTGATCGCATTAAGCAATATAAGTAAGTGTTCATTAGAGATAGGAATAATCTTACGTTAACCATGTTTTATGTGATTACCTTGTCTTATGAGCACATCATTCATCATTTAGGCATACTTGGGAGAGTAGTCTAAAATCTAAATCTAGACTCGGGACAGCAAATTGGATCGCATAAGCAAGAATGGGGACTTAGGAATAAGCTCCGTTTGCTACTATATAGCGTATGCACCCTTTAAGTAGTATATGGTGGTATGCGGTCCTCTTGCCTTTGTGTGAGAGCACATGAGTGGGAATAAAGACTTAGAAATAAGGTCTCTCAACACTATCGCATATACATCGTATGCATCTACGTCAAGTGTGTCTAGCATGATCGCATAACATGCGTTGGCTAGGGTTACCCTTGCGGTCAAGCTTAGTGTTACGGTGAAGACATCCTCACCATTTTATCTATTTTCCCATACATTTTACTATGCGTTAACAGTTTCCGTGCTCTTATCTCTCACAGTCATACTTTCACTATTTAATCTGTTAGTTAGGAGTAGGAGTAGCACATAGCCAGTAACCCTTAACATTCTTTTATTCTTCGCCGTAAACACATTACTTAATGACATTTAGCTATAAGTCCCTGAGTTCGATCTCGGATCACCCGAGAAACTTTCGATCTCGTTATACTTGGTGAGAGCGCAAGAAAACTTGTGATAGGAACGCATGGTCATTGCATAGGAGATTAACGCATACTTTCCATTCCAACGCATGACCACCGACGCATGAGTATAAACGCATAACTTAAGACATGCATCATATATGTGCTTCCAAATTTTCATCATCAGAATTCCAGGAGGGGCATGTTGCTTTTCAGCCACGGAGTTACTTTGTCTAAGGAACAGTGTCCTAAGACACCTCAAAAGGTTGAGGATATGAGACGGATCCCCTATGCATCCGTCATGGGCAGTTTGATGTATGCAATGTTATGTTTTAGACCTGACATCTATTACACAGTGGGGATAGTTAGTAGATATCAAGCTAATCCAAGATTAGATCACTAGACAGCCGTTAAGAGCATCCTCAAGTATCTACGGATAACGAGGGACTACATGATTATGTATGGTTCTAAGGATTTGATCTTTACAGGATAGACAGACTCGGATTTTCAGACTGATAGGGATTTTTGGAAATCCACATCAGGATCAGTATTCACTCTTAACAGAGGGGCAGTAGTCTGGTGAAGCACCAAGCAGGGGTGCATCGTGGACTCTACCATGGAGGTTGTGTAAGTAGCGGCTTGTGAAGCTGCTAAGGAAGCCGTTTGGCTTAGAAAATTCTTGACTAATCTGGAAGTTGTTCCAGACATGTCAAAGCCCATCACACTGAAGGAAATAAAACACAAGGATTTCCATAAGCAACGGAAGGGATCATTCCAAATTCCATTCAAGTGAACACAATCAATTATAGTCTAGATCGAAAACTAATAGGTTATGCAACAATAGAAATTATAGCATGCTATACGATGATACAGGGGATAGAGGATGCATACCTTTGAAGAACCATTCTTCAAGAATCCCTCAATCAGTCCAAAGCATCCAACAACACCACACGAACGCAACGAATAGACTGCAACCAATAGCACGAACACAACGAACGACCAATAGCTCCTCGAACCCAATCCAGTCTAGCTCGATTCACGAAATGAGTAAAGACACCACCACAATGGTTACCTTGGTATTCTCGATGTGAGAATCCAGGAGTTGTGAGCTCTATCTGATCTTGGCTTGAGGAAGAGACTGAAGGTCTACAATCGAGTAGACGATCAAGTAAGTGGGAAATAAGAACACAGTCTATTGCATAGATGATGTGCTTGATTGTTTAGTAAACAACAACCTATCGTATAGACTTAGCCACTCGATCGTGTAGCAATGATCAACTGAATGACTATCGTATAGTCAACTATAAGCGATTGCTTAGCTGATCATGTAGTCTCTCAATGCTATCACTTAGTGAAACTCTTTCATTTGATAGCTTATCCATGAGAACTTTCTGAATAAACTCAAGATTGGGAAGATTTATTGCTTAGTGAACTCTTTTTTTATTTTATGGTACTTAATGTTAATCATATTTACGTTAATTCCTCCAAGTAATGTATCTTATATATCACACATAATTGAATTTTCTCTTGTTAATTTAATATTTCAAATCAACCTTAAAATCTGATTCTCAACTTGAATCCATTGAGCTACCAAGGGGACCTTATGGACCTGTAGCTTGAAGCTCCAACTGTACGTGAATAGCTAATTAAACTCTATAGTCATGAGACCCACTATCTGTTAACTGTCGAACACTCCACTAAAGACTAACAACTGCACTCTTCTCAATACAGATATATTTCTCTGTCCATATTAACCAATCAACAGTGTAATAACCTTTCACAAATCACTCGTAAGTACAACTGGACATATTTATCATTTTTCCTCTGTAGTTACATCTAACTCCTTAAGTACCACTGATTCCTCTAATGAACAATAAGTCATAGTTCTACTATGACTGAGTTCTCTTTTCCAAAGAGAGGATGTGACCACTATGTTTAAGACCCGGAATCAGCTGTTAAGGAAGAGATTTATCTACTTGCCTCTACTTCGGGGAAGGAGTGAATTCCATCTTATGTAACTGAGTTCCCACCTTCCCAATCAGATAAATCCCCAAAAAGGTAGGCTTGTTAAGTTGGCAATCTGGCCACTCTCACCCATACTAATCAAAGGACCATCCTCATAGGCAGGAGTTCCCAAAACATTCAGGATTAAGGTCATGTCATCTATGGTCGTTTTAGTGAGATATAAGTCTCAATTATCAACAGGCTTAGATAAAAAGGCCAATCATTTCGTGATCCGGTCTTATACAAACTCTTTGTATAGGACACCCCCGCTCGCATGATTCCATATGAATTGTCAGGATCAGACCATCTATAGTAGTTTACAACACTTGTAAACCTCTACAAAATGGGTTGTATCCATAGCGTCACTAGGATAAGGTATCCCTCCTTTATCCTTATACTACAGATCATTTAGGTTATTACTTAAGGCATGATCCACTTGTATGTCTCACATAATGCTTAAGTTTACATACAATAACCATGAATATTACTTTATTGGATATAAGTAAATGCAAATAAAAGAACTCTTACTTTATTAATAATAATGTGTACAAAGTTTACAAACTATGAGACTCCGGGAGAATTAGGACATCAATCCAAACAATATCCCACTTGTCCTAATGCCTCGGGAGACATATGTACAATACATGAAAAACCAGTACAATATACAATAAACTTGGGCATACTTTATACCCCAGTATCATCTCCCACTTGCCCTAGACAAGATGCCGCATGTCCCGTTGACCCAGACTCTCTAGATGACCCTCGAATATTTTAGCCATGAGGGCCTTTGTAATGTAAATCATGACTATTACATCACCGCGATGCATAATCTCCCTGATCAAATGATATTTTCGTTCGATATGCTTGCCTCTACGATGACTCTGAGGTTCCTTAGAATTTTCCATAGCCCCGCTGTTATCACAATAGAGTGTGATTGACAAAGACATATTTGGAACAACTTCCAAATCTGTAAGGAACTTCCCAAGCCAAATAACCTCTTTAGCAGCTTCACAAGCAGTTACGCATTCGGCTTCCATAGTGGAGTTTGCGATGCATCCCTACTTGATGCTTTGCCAAACTATAGCCCTTCCATTCAGAGTTAACATTGACCCTGATTTCGATTTTCGAGAATCTCTATTAGTCCGAAAAATCAGAGTCTGTGTATCCTGTAAGGATCGAATCCTTATCTCTATACACGAGCATATAGTCTCTCGTTCTCCAAAGATATTTGAGAATCTTTTTGACTGTCGTCCAGTGATCTATCCTGGATTGGACTGATAACGACTAACAATCCCTACTACATAGCAAATGTCAGGTCTAGTACATAACATTGCATACATTAAGCTTCCAACAGTCGAAGCATAGGGAATCTGTCTCATTTTCTCAACCACTTGAGGTGTCTTAGGGCATTGCTCCTTAGACAGAACAATTCCATGCCTGAAGGGTAATAAACCCCTCTTGGAATTCTGCATCCTATACCTAATCAACATTTAGTCAATATACGATGCCTGAGACAAGGCTAACCTCTTGTTCTTATGATCCCGGATGATCTAGATTCCTAGAACATACTGTGCCTCTCCCAAATCTTCATTTGAAATTAGGCGGCTAGCCACTTTTTAATGTAAGTTAGAAAACCTACATCATTCCCAATGAGTAGAATATCATCCACATACAGTACCGGGAATGCTACTGAGCTGTTGATGATTTTCTTGTAAATACAAGGTTCATCAATGTTTTGATCAAAGCCAAACGATTTGGTCGCATTTCAAATCTAATGTTTAACGATCTAGACGCTTGTTTCAACCCATAAATGGACCATTTAAGCTTGCAAACTCTTTACTCTTGATCTGGAACATTGAAACCCTCTGGTTGAGCCATGTAGATGGTCTCATCAAGATTACCATTCAAAAAGGTAGTTTTGACATCCATTTGTCATATCTCATAATCATAAAATGTGGCTATGGACAGGGGAATCCTGATAGACTTCAACATGATAATAGGTGAGAAAGTTTCTTCATAGTCTACTCCCTCGACCTGGGTATAACCTTTTGCCATAAGTCTAGCCTTAAAGGTTTGTACCTTTTCAATCTATACCTCATTTTCTCTTGTAGATCCACTTACACCCTATAGGTTTTATCCCATCAGGCAGATCCACAAGTTCCCAGTCATTATTGAAGTACATAGACTCCATTTCCTGGTTCATGGCTTTAATCCACTCATCTTTGTCAACATTCTCCATTGCTTGCTTATAAGACAATGGATCCTCGATCCCATCATCAGAGATGGCGTTGTGGGCTTTAGTCAAACCCATGTAGCATTTTAGTAGGTTCATAACCCTCCCTCTACGTCGAGGCAGTCTCAACTCTTGAGATAGTTGATGAGATGAACCGACATCAACAACTCTTGTTAATCTATCAGTCTGTTCAACAACTTTTGTTGAATTCTCAGTAATCTCACTATAAATCTTATGTAAAACAAGTTTACTTCGTGGCTTATGAACCCGGATGTGATCTTCTTCCAAGAAGATAACATTTGTTGGCATAAACACCTTATTCTCACTCGAATCATAGAAGTATCCACCCCTCGTTTCCTTGGGGTAGCCTACAAAAAGGCAAACTTTTGAATGCAGTTCCAATTTTTTGCGTTAGTCACAAACACGTGGGCCGAACATCCCCAAATCCTGAAGTAGCGTAAACTACCTTTACGACCTCTCTATAGCTCAAAAGGTGTTTCAGAAACACTTTTCAAGGGAACATTGTTCAAAATATAACAAATAGTTTCCACTGTAAATCCCCCAAACGAGTCTGGAAGATGAGCATAACTCAACATAGACCGAACCATGTCCAATGGGGTTCTATTTCTCCTTTCTGATATACCATTCTGCTGAGGTGTACCTGGGGCCAAGAGTTGGGACGTGATTTCATATTCTATCATATAGTTTTGGAAGTCAAGGTTCATATACTCTCCACCACGATCAGATCATAGTGTTTTTATCTTCTTACCTAATAAGTTTTCAACTTCAAGCTTATAGTCCTTGAACTTGTCAAGAGCTTTAGAATTATGCTGCATTAGGTATAGATACATGTATCTTGAATAATCATCTATGAAAAATATGAAATATTCATACCCACTTCGAGCTCTAACACTCATCAGACCACGGAGGTTTGAATGTATAAACTCCAAGGCTTCTTTGGCTTTATAATCTTTTATAGTAAAAGGTCGTTTGGTCATCTTGCCTTCAAGGTATGATTCACATACCGACAAGGAGTTTTCTTCTAAACTCTTTAGAAGTCCATATTTCACCAACTTCTCAATCTTATTAAGGTTGATGTGACCTAACCTTAGATACCAAAGATGAAAATTTTTCTTAGGAAAAACCTTTGGTCTTTTTGCAGTTGTCGCTGTACTGAACATTTCAGTATTAAGCAAGGCCTTTATGACTAACGGCCTTAATACATATAAGTTATTTTCCATTGAACCAAAACCAATCTCCATACCATTCTTGAAAATAAACACTTTACTCTCAGAAAAGGAACGGTATAACCTTGTTCAATGAGACAAGAAATCGAGATTAAGTTCCTTTTGATATGAGGAACTACAAAAACTTTTGATATGAGAAACTACAAAAACTCTTGATATGGGGAACTACAAAAACCGAGGTTGTCCAAAAGTAACTCTTACTTTGGAAAGTTGAACAACTTTTAATCACCAGTCATTAAACTCTTTAATGAAGTCTTTGATCAACGATCGCATGCTTGTAGAAAATCTATCTAATTCACCTTTCTAGGTAAGTTCCCAGGTAAGGGTGTTCCGTTTTAGTCAACTTAAGTACCCCAACCTAGACAGAACCCACCTTAGACAAAAAGTCCCTTATAGATAGATTTAATACAAATTTAATCTTTTATGAAAATCAATTTAATCCTATTACACTGATTCAAAAGATTAAACTTAGGTATCTAATCTTATTAGAACCATGAACTTAGGTCTATCTCAATCCAATTTTAAAACCCTTTTAAAACATGAGTTTACCTAAGTTCGCATGCAATTCTTTCTTATCGATTTTAGTTCTAATTTCCATTATAACGTTTATAATAGGAAACAACCAAAACCATCCACAATGTGGAGCTACACATATAAGACATTCATAACTCTTATAAATAAGCCTAAGTGTCATGCTCCATGCATTGTTCATTCATTGCTACTTTTATATCACTTATATAACAAAGCAATGAACCAAGCATATATGATTCCATACACCTTTATACTATAACTCTTATAATATAAAAATGATGCATGAATATGCTTAATGCATGCATAAATATAACTCTTATATTTCATGATGCATGCGTATGCTTTCTTGTAATTTCATTATGCCTTTAACTATATTATAACACTTATAATTTATGATGCATGAATAAAATATATAACCTAAGGTGGGTTTTAAATCTATATGTCATACACTATGACATATAAATAACATACATCTCATGTACATTAAGTAAAAATTGATGAACCGGGATAATTAGCCTCAAATCCTAAAAAAACAAAGCTAACTATTACAAATAGCAATGAGTAACCGGTTCAAACAAGCGAACCGAGTCTTGAACTGTCCAGACGAAGAAATACGTCTCCTTGATCGTATACCAAACCCTTGTGATCGCCTACACGATAAAGTAAACTCTTTGCTCAATCCTTTACCAATTCTGTATGAGTAAAAATGATCGTTTAGCAACGATCGTGTACCTTTGACTATGCGATGAGGCATGAAGGCACGCGATCGTGCAGCGCGCATCGTGAAATGCACGTCTTAAGCGATCAAGTAAATGACAATGATGCGGTGAAGCATAATCGTCTAAACGATTATTGAGCAAGCGTAAGGTATCGTATACCGCATGATCGTGTAGTCAGAGACTATGCGTTGAAGCTAGGGGTGTTCAAAAAATCCGATGACCCGAAAAAATCGATCAACCTAACCCAACCCATTTAGGTTGGGTTATCAACTCATTTGGGTTGGGTTGGGTTGGGTTCAAATAAATGAAAATTTTATGGGTTGGGTTGGTTCATGAGTTCACCTAATATAACCCAAACCAACCCGAATTTATTATTAACTTTAAAATGTATTTTTTTATTACTTATAACATAATTATTTTTATATATATTGATTTTAATTTTATTTAATTTTAATATTTTTTGAATAATTTATTCTTCAACAACTCTTAAAAGTAGTTTCTTTACACTTTAGAAAAAAAAATCACTATATAAATTGAAATTGATTTGTTAATCTTAATTCAATATATGAAAATAATTAAATTAGATTTTTACATATTTACGTTTTGCTACTTTTTAGAACAAAATTTTAAATAAATGATCCGATTAACCCGAACCAACCCAACCCAACCCAACCCAAATATTTCATGGTTGGGTTGGGTTGGGTTCATTTTTTAATAAGAGTTATTTGGGTTGAAAAAATTTACAACCCGAATAATTGGGTTGGGTCTAAAAAGTCTTTCAACCCAACCCAACTCAACCCATAAACACCCCTAGTTGAAGCATGCAGAGCTACATGATCGTTTAATGCGTGCGTCTTTTATTAAATGATAAGTGTCAAAAACTCTATGCGATCGTTTATCTCCAGCGTCCACATGATCGAACAACCAACGCTACGCGATAGAGTAAACTCTTTACCCCATCGTTTAGTAAATACTACACGATTGGGCAAAACTTTTTTACATAATCGTTTAGTCAAATCTCAACAATTGTTTACCTTGTGCTACACGATGCGACCAACCTATGATCTTCTTCCTCGAAGAGAATTGCATCTCCATGCTTTGATACTTCATCATGAACGACTCAAACAACTTCAAACACTTTAAATATAGTCTCGATTGCTTGTTATTTATGCCAAAAAATGCAGGGGTCCTTACAAATTAACACTTTGTAAACTTAAAGAAAGCTTTAAGTAGAGGCAACCATCCCGTAAACATTCATCAATAGTGGTGGCTTTAGACTTTCATTAAAGACTCAAAATTCTACCGCTCGTTAAAAAGGGTAGTAAGGTTTTCATCAATTTTGTTCATAATACAATTGATATGGAATTGTAGAAAACTATCTGAAAAAGATTCCAGAATAAAGCTCACTTAACTGGGCTCATTTATGAGACCTCCGTTCATCTTAATGACATTGAAATGAACCATCATGTTAAAGACATGTTTCCTAACAGATGATCCTTCCACCATCTGTGCATTGGAAATGAACTTAAGAGCATCATGCATGGCTTCTGAGGATGGTTTTCCAAACATGTCACCCGGTGATTCATGATCTCGCATGCAATGATCAAGGTCTCATGATTTTTTATCAGAACTTCAGTTCAGTCTACCAAAATGTAGACTTCAACATTATCATTGGCCTTGATCCACCTTTTATAAGCATCACAAACATTTCTTGACGAGTTGGTCCCAAGGACCGAAGAAAAATTTTCTATCAGAACGAATTTAAGGTCGTCTATGACCAAGACAATATCTATCGCATTCTTCCATGTTGTATGATTTTCTCCAGTTAATTTTTCAGCTTTAGGAAGGTTCGGTGTAATGCCAGTCATTTTGCTAATACAAAACAAATGATTTATATTAGAAACTTATGTAAAAATTTGTTTTAATTCAATCAATTTAGTAAAAGAAATAATAAACCTCAACATCATTTTTATTTTGCAATGATACTCTACTGATTTAGAATAAAGGCCATCTTGGGGCGAACAGTTACTTCTTCATTGAACTGAGACATTCTCAATCAAATATTACACCAAAATAACTCTTATTCCTATAATAATTAATTACCATGATTTTTGTTTGCTTATAACATGTGCTATAAAAAGCCCATTTTTATTGTAGAATTATCATGCTATGGAAACATTTTATATCGTTAGTCAAAAATGCTATATTTTCTCTTTCATAAGATTATTAATAGTGTGGAAAAAACGTTATCGTAGATTTTTGATAGCATTTTTGGAGACGCTATCATAGGCGATGTTATAGAAAGTTCTATATTTTTTATAGCGTTCTTTGTCTGCTATAATATGTGCTATAAAAAGTCCATTTTTTTATTGCAGAATTATCATGCTATGGAAACATTTTATAGCGCTAGCAAAAAATGCTACATTTTCTCTTTCACAACATTTTTAATAGCATGGAAAAAATGTTGTCAAAACTATTCTATGACGTTTTTAATAGCTTGAAAAAATGACAAAATGCTTTCTATAGTGTTTTTAGGTATGTTGTCATAGCCGATGTTATTGAAAGTGCCGAACTTTCTATAGCATTTTTCAATGCTATTGAAAAAGATATAAAAAGTTAATCTTTTGTTACATAATTTTAATGTTATGATTTACTTTTGATAGCATTGTTTAAGAATCAGTATCAGACACGTATCGGATATCGATACCTCCAGATACTTCACAGATACGTATCTGACACGCGATTTGACATATCTATACTTTCAGATACTTTCTAGATACGTATCTGACATAAAATTTGACGTATCTATTTCTATGTGTACTTTTTTTTTTAAAAAGAAAAAAGACAAGTAATTCATTTAATCTTTTCCAATCTAAAATTAGGCAACTTATTTAAAAATCTCACTACTCGAGTCCAAAACTAAAAGAGAAAAAAAAATAACGGATCACCCTTGACTAGAATCATCTAATCTCCATCTTCACATTTGAGTCCTCACAAAGTCCACCAAAATATAAACCATTTGGATATCTTCAACAATAAGTTCTTCGTTTATCTTCATACTCCTCTCTCAAATCTTCTTCTTCTTCTTCTTTGCAATGTGAGTCACTTTTCTACTACATTTTATTAACTATTATACTTCAACATCTTAGATGTTGCTTTTTTTATATTGTATTTCAGTATTTGTATTCTATTTTATGCTATTGTTATTAACTTGTATGCTAAATTTATCTATATCCTAGATTTTTTTAAAGAAAAAAATGTATTTTCAACGTATTAGTATCCTCGTTTTTTAGAAATATATATATTAAAAAAATATATAAAAAATGACGCATCCTTAGACGTTTCAGTATCTTAGTTTTTTAGAAATTAACGAATTGTCGTATATGATCGTATTCGTATCGTGTAGCTATATCTGTGTCTGTGCTTCATAGTTTATAGTAGTAAAAAAATGTTAGGATTGATTTTTAATAGCATTTCTTATATAGTAAAAATGCTATAAAAACATATAAGACTTAAAACCTCATCACGATAGCCAAATTTAATCAAGTCATATTTCGTTTATATATCATTTTATATGAGAAATAAATTGTTACAAATGTAAATGTAAAATAAACTTTTATTATATAAATTGTATTCAAGTACAATTACATCAAAATAAAATTTCAAGAGTCTAAACTTATATATCGCTCGTATAGTGATATACTTCAATCACTACAACACTCCACATACATAAATAACCATATTTTTTAGGTGGATCGCAATGTTCTTTTCAAATTACATTATAGTAAATAATTTTTTTTTTCAAAAATAATCTTGCATCCTTTAATATTCACTTTTCTAATGTGCTGAGCATTTAATTTTTACAACATCCAACTATCTGACCAATTTCTTTTATTTGAGTACTGCAAAAAGAACGTATATTTACCATCAAATTCATTTCAAAATCTTTCATCAAATGTGATATTTTCTAGAATATAGTACATTTGGACATACTACAAAAATTAAAAATTGCAAAACAGGAAAAATGTAGAACAAATTAAAAAATAAATAAACTTGAACCCATTTGCATTCATTTTGTTACATCCAAACAATTTTGTAAATCACAATAGAAGTTTGCTCATTAATTAAACAACACAAAATAAACTAAAATTCTTACTTTAATTAAAGAAACTATTATAAAAACTTAAATGGGGGGTGGGAGGGTGTAACCCAAAACCAAACTTAGATGTCTTAAACTATAATTAATATCACATCCATCCTAAAAAGTATCTGTTCCATTGATTAGACTATATTGAAATTGAAGAAAAATTTCCTTTAAATAAAAAATTTTATTAAAAAAACATTAATTAAATTCACTTTTTTTTTTTTTTTAATCAAATCTCAAACTCTTAAATATGTGATCTCTTAGCTCAAGAATTCTAGAAAATCGGACTCCAATTTTTCTAGATTCCATTGTAAGATTTTTAGGGGGGAAATGTGGTCTTAAAGAAAATAAATTACTAGGAAAATATTTTTGAAATAACATATTAATTTTTAAATGTTCAAAAACGCCCCAATAATGTAAAGTCATCAAAAGGATTTTAAAAAAATATTTTTAAAAAAATTTAGATAAATTTAAATTAGAAATCAAATAGGATTTAATATGAATATTACACAAGAAAAACATAACTTAAGAAACATGATAATAAACTAAGTAAACATAAAATAACATATTAATATAAAAACATATTGAAGATTGATCTCGGACTTCCAAAGAATAGATTCCTCACCCAAAAATTCTAGAAAATCGGACTCCCAAATTTCTTAGATTCCGTTGTTGAATCTTGAAAAAAATAATTTTTTTTAAGAGATTAAAACTCATTTAATAAAACTCAAAAGAAGTTAATTTTGAAACTTTAAAAAAATAAACAAAAGCGCTGAAACTAATATTACAAAAAAAAAAAAAGTTAATATCAAATTAATACATAAATTTACATTAACAAAATATACAATTTAATGTTACATTTAAAATAATCAAATAAACAAACAATTATATTTAAAAGGATATTAAAAATTTAATAAAATATATTAAAGGTCAATCTCGGACTCTCAAAGAATCGACTTCCTCATCTCGGGATTCTAGAAAATTAGACTCTCAAATATTTCTAGAATTCGTTCTCGAATTTTTTCTAGAACAAAACAAAAGTGAATATGAATAAACAAAAAGAAAAAAAAACTAACAAAATTCAAATAATTGTTGTAAAAAATATTAAGTTACCCACAAAAGAGAATAAAAAAATATGCCTAAAAAATAAAAATAAGAAAATGCTAATAACACAGTAAGCAACACTATAATTAAAATGTTAATCATAGAGATAAATATATAATGCTTTCATGTTAAAAAAAGCAAAAATATAAATAAAAAAGAAAATAAAAAACAAATATAGAAAATAAACTAAATTTAATACTAAACTAAAATAAAAACAGTAAAGGAATAAGAAAAAAAAAACAAAATATATATGAAACGTGGGCTGTGGGCTGGTAGCCCATATATATATAAGTTCTATTTTATATACAATTTTTTTTTTTTAACTAAATCATCACTTTTTCCATTTATTTTGTATTACTATTTTCTTCTCTTCCAATCACAACTCATTTTTTAGCACTCCTCTTTAACAAGTTAGCTACTTAAAGCAAAACAAGAGTACAAACATTCACTCTAAGGTATGTCCCGTTTTTTTTTTTTTTTTACCTCATCTCTATTTTTTACTATACATATTTACTTCTTTTGTTTTTTTTAAAGCAAGGTTCAAAAGAACTCGACAATCTAGGGAAAGAGATGAAAAAAAATGTAAATAAATGAATAAGTTGAAGATAAAATAAACTGTAACAATAGATCTATAGAAAATACGTGTAAGGCTAGATAACAACTATATGATAAAGAAAAATAATAATAGCAAAAAAAAAAAAAAAAATAATAGTGATGTAACAAAGAATCGAATACATTCGCTCTCTTTCTTTTTTTCTGGACACCGAGAAAGAAGAAAAAGTGAAATTTAAGAGATGAAATGAAAGAGAAAAAATGAAAAAAAAAAAAAAAAAGAAAAGAAAACACGAAACCCACCAGTTGTTCGAGGATGCGGATCCTTAGGACCAAGCCCTACCAAATATTATCTCCAACTAAATATGGGTTTTCGTTTGTGCTCTTTATTTTGATCTTTGGTGAAATATTTTTTTTGTAAGAAAGATGGAGATTTTGGGCTACTAGAAGAGAAAAACAAAATGGATATTTTTACTTTTAGGTTTTTGTTGAGAGGAGGAGATTGAAGAACTAAGGTAGGTTTTTTGGTTGAGAAAGATGGGTTTATAAAACCCAAAACATTACTACAATTGTATTTTTTTTCTTTTGATTGGATTTATTTTAAGTTTCACATTTTAACAAAAAAAAAAAAATAGCTTGAAGCCAAAATGGGTTGGAGCTTTAGGTTAACCAAATCCCAATTCAAAATTTTACTCCTTTTCTCTTTTTTCCCTAACTAAATTATGTACTCTAAACAAATTAAAAAAAAACATAAAAAACTCCACAAATCAACATGTATATGAAATTTAGGCTTAATTAAAATAACACAAAAAATAAAATTACATGTTAATTCAAATTCATTTAAAAGAGGCCAGACAAAAATAGGTGGCTACATAAGAATCAACCAAGAATTGCAAAAATTTATGAAAAAGATACAAAAATTCTCAAGAACTAACCTAAATGACAAACTCCCAAGAAATAGGACTTACCTAGCCATGCATAATGTTGAATTCTTTAATGAATCCAACGAAATTACAAGGAAAGAATTAAAGAATACAAAAAGAAGGGAAAGAATGATGGAATTTGGGCAACAATGTTTTAATTACTTTGAAAATTCCTGGAATTTTGGTCTTTCTTCGTGCAAAAACTGCAAATTGGCTTTTATATCCAGGTCACAGTGTTGCAATACTAAGGAGAGTGTTGCAACTCTCTGGTTGAATTCAGACCTCAAACGTTGAGGTTGGGTTGCAACGGTGGTGGGATGCTAGCTTGTGATGAGGTGAGCACGCGGAGGTTTGATTTTTCCGTGAATGTTTGTAGTGTTGCAACACTCAGGGCAGCATTGCAATGCTGCCCTGTTTTGAAGCTACTGCCTTCAAGTGTTGCATTGAAGTGTTGGACTAGGATTGTGACGCTGATCCTACCGCTAGATACTTCAATTGAGTGACATTTTGGTAATTTCGATGATTTCTTTGATTTTGATGTTTTTAGACTTCATTTTGATACCAATTTGGGTATTTTTCTTCTGTGACTCTATTGACCCAGGATGATTTTACCTATAAAACAAACATTTTATGCATAAATGTACAAAATAGATGGAATTAGGGATAGAAAACTATATCTTTTTTAAAGCTATCAGTTATCACTTAAACATAATCCACATGTATGTCTCAACATACATGTTTAAGTTATAGAAGATAATTCTAGATCTTAGTTTGTTGGTTTTTATGAGTTAATACAATTAAATGTCAAATAAAATATCTCTTATTTTATTATATAAATAAAATGTTTGTACAATATAATTAACCACAAAATTTAGGTATCCACCCAAAAATTATTTGATTGATCCACCATTACATAAATACTCAATATACTTTACTCATTAACACATTAGTGAGAGTATCATTCTTTCGTTTGTTGCACACCACAGAGGAATCTAAAGTAGCAGCATTCTTCAAACTAAATCCATTTTATTCTATCTTATTTTATTTTATTTGAGTACCCATTTTCTAAGCTGAATTCGAGTCAACAAAATCATTTGCAGCCTTCTCTCTCTTTGGTCTTCTTCATTGATGAGCTTAAAATTACCCAATTCCCTATTTCTCTTCTTCACCCACTTTCCTAAAAAACAATCAAATCCCAAAGAGTTTCTCAAAAGACGAGAAATCGAAACGTTTATGGAAAGGAATCAAAATCCTTTTCTTCTTGATCACTATGTTTGATGCCCTTCTTCCCTATGCTCTTCTCTCTTCTTCTCTTTACCCTAACTCTTTTTCCCAACTACGATTTTCGATCCTCCCTCATCGATATTTAGGGTGTTCAAATAATCCGATAACTCGAACAACCCGAAATATGTAACCTAAAATATAAGGTTGGATTGGGTTAGTTTTGTTTTGGGTTGGGTTGGGTTAAACTTTTTCTATTTTTGTTGGATTGAATTGGGTCATGGGTTGACTAAAAGAATTGGGTTGACCTAATCCAACCCGAATTTTATATATATAAATAAAATATATTATATGTATTTCTCTTTGTTTAAAATTTGATTACTTTGTATTGATTAATTTGTGAATTTTAAATATTTTTCTTTTAAAATTGTTATGATATTTGTCTTTATTTAAATTTTGCAATAAATATCTTAGATATTTGGTATTTAGTAATTGAATTTTATGAGATTTTAGTTATTAGTCATGCATTAGTATATAAATTTACATATTTTTAATTAAAAAGAAAATAAATAAGTTATAACCCGATAACCCAACTCGAATATTAAGGGTTGAGTTGGGTTGGAGACTTTATTTGAGTTCTTTAGGTTACCAACTCAACCAACCCGAATTTTCGGATTGGTCTAAAAAATATCTTCAACCCAATCCATGTACCTCCCTAGTCGATATTCCTCCGATTTCTTTCCTAAGATCCACTATTTTTTAAGTTCTAATTTAGAACACCCATCTGACTGATTTATATTTTTTTGGTTCTTTTGGGAGTTTGATTTAATTGTGTTTTGTTGTGTTTGGATCGTTGATCGCGCTGTTCTCCTTGTTGAAAGGAAATTAAAAAGGAAAGATGGAAGAGGCATTGGCCAACTGGCATCATAACCTGGAAAAAATGAAATGTGGTTCCTTGCACCCTATTTTTGTCAATATTTATTAAATTGACATTATTTTGAATAAAAATCCCCAAAAAAAGCAAAACACCTTTTGTTCAATAAAGAGAGGTGAAAAAAAAAAGAACAATTTTTTGCTTTTAATCTATGATTTTTCCTTATAATTAAACTATTCTTTATCCAAATTTTGCAAGGTTTACACCTTTTTCCTTTCCATTAAAAGTAAAGTAAAAGCTCATTCAATGGTTGGGAAATAGGATCTTGTTAATGGTAGGCCAACCCCAATTTGTCCCACCTATAATAATATAGGAAGGTGTTAAGATTCTAAGCAAAGTACTTGAAAATAGTTTGTAAATATAAATAGATTACTATTTTTTAATATATCATGTGATGTTTGTTCTATTAGGAATAAAGTAAAGAATAAGAGATAACGGTGTTCATTGCTCGATTTGATAGTCAACTTTGGATATGTACCAAAAAATTTCGGTTCTATTTTTAAATATAAAATCAAACAAAACTGAAAAATTCAATTTCCTTATAATTTTAAATCGAACAAAATTAAAACTTTAGTAAAAAGTTGAATTTATGATTCGGTTCGATTCGATTTTACCTTTCAGTTTGGTTTTTCTGATTTAGATGAACACCCTATCCAAGTTAAATAATTAGTTTAAAAAATTCATGTTTAATAATTTTTATGATATTGAGGTCCAAATTTAGACTTAGAGAGAGTTTGACATGTCTATTAATTTTTTTTTTTTAAAACACGTGTTTGTTTAGTTGCACAAAGTGATTTTACATCCAAGTTAAATAATTAGTTTAAAAAATCCATGTTTAATAATTTTTATGATAATTAAGTTCAAATTTAGACTTAAAGAGAGTTTGACATGTCTATTAATTTAAACCTTTTTTTTAACATGTGTTTGTTTAGTTGCCGAAAGTGATTTTACATCAAATTACCATAAAGATATAGAGGTAGATGAAAAGTTTTTAACTTGAGAGAAAATTTTTACTTTTAGCATTCTTTGGAGTTTCCACGTGGATTTATATTTTTTTTAATATGAAAAGTCCTTTTAAAAAATTGATTACTTCAAAACATATTTTTGACATTCTCTCGAAGTTTTCACAGATTCCTATTTATAACCACAGGAATTTTGGGTTTTAATGTCGGTTTAAAACTAACATTAAAAGGTTTTAATGTTGGTTGAAAACTAACATTGAAGATCGTATTATAAAAGGTTTTTAATGTCGGTTTTAAACCGACATTATAGCTAACTAAAATTTCAATATCAATTATCTTCAATGTCGGTTAAAAAACGACATTGTACACCATCTTCAATGTCAATTTAAAACCGACATTGTATGTCATCTTCAATGCCAGTTTTTTACCAAGTTTTTTCAATAATTGTCCATTTTTTTATGCTTCATTTTTTAAATTGTCCAATCCATTTTAATGTCGATTAAAGAGTTAAAAACGACATTATATGTCTCGTGTTGGGTTAAAAAATGTCCGTCTTCGTATTTTATTAAAAACATATAAAAAATTATTTATTGTAATGTGTGCCTATTATATTCTGCATGACAAGCAAAAAATATTTCTCTTCCACCTATAAATGCACAGAACCCAAACCTAAAATATAACAATAGACATAATAATACATTCTACCATAAAACTAAATACAAAGTTACTTGCAATAAATTCTATAATAATTTATCCACAGTGAAGAATTAATACTTCCAATCCATTTTATAAGTACTTATCAAATATGAATAAACATACTAATCAACATTTGTATATCGATAACACACTTTCATAGAACAATAATTAAAATTATCATATCCAGCACTCATATGGAACTACCCATCTCTCTAAAACTACAATCAGAAATACCAAACACTTCTATAATATTAATAATATTTCTTCCCTTCACAATTATCAATTAGTACTTCCATGAGTACTTACACCAGATACCCATAAACAAAAGAATTATACATAAATCTTCTAATAAAAAGATCATGGTTAGATAATAATTCGTTTATCCAAAATCAACGATTAGTACTTCAAATGCATTCTAAACTTGCATATTTTACTCAAAACTCGTCAAGATTTATTCTAAGATAACATTTACATTTTATTGAGACAAAAAAAAAAAAAAAAGGTACATCCCTATACAAATTGGCCAACAAAACTTGCCCATTGTATTCGAATTACGTCAATCTCTCTTTGGGTATATGCATTTTTTGTATTGAACTACAAAGAGGGAAAAAAAAAGAAGATATAAACTCAATATAAGTTTACATCATTTACTAAACTAAAGCTAGTATATAAAAAGTAAATAATTTACGTATAATGGGAGTAGTAGGATTATGCACTATTTCGTGTATATACTTTTGCACATAGTACCTGCATCCTACAGAATCTAATTGACGAGGGGCACTGCATGTGAAGAAGTTGAAAATAATTATTCTTATGTTTGAATGAACATAAATTGTTAAAATATGAATATAAATTTACCTTTATAGGTTTTCATTTTGGAGAAGACCGATAGTATTGGAGATCGTGCTTAGCTTACCATGTTTTCAATCGACTAAATAGTTTGAAAACATTAGCCAAACATAAATACTTGAATTAAGAGCTAAGAAAGTTCAGTTACACTTACATATTTATAATTCCATGAAATTCTTCTTGAACCGTACTTCGAATAGAGTCCAAAACATAAACACAATTTTCTTGAAGATTGATTACAATCAATATCCAATGTAACTATAATAAGCAACAATTTTGAAATATTAGTACACGTATAGTGCAAATTAAAAATAATTAAAGAAATTGTATTTACTTATCCTGTGTTATATGGAATAAGAACTAATTGGTCCAAATTAGCTAATTCTAATTGATTGACTAAATTGCTAGATCGAAGATCTAGAGACATATGTGGTGATATTTTTTCCTTGGTCAATTATAAAAAATACTTCTTGATAATATCACGGTTACATTCAGATGTCTATTGATTAATTTTTTTTTTTAAACATGTGTTTGTTTAGTTGCACAAAGTGATTTTACATCAACCCTACACAAGTTAAATAATTAGATTAAAAAATCCAAGTTTAATAATTTTTATTATAATGAAGTTCAAATTTAGAGAGTTTGACATGTCTATTAATTTAAACTTTTTTTTAATATGTGTTTGTTTACTTGCGCAGAGTGATTTTACATCAAATTACCAAAAAGATATAGAAGTAGATGAACAGTTTTTAACTTGAGAGCAAATTTTTACTTTTAGCTTTCTTTGGAGTTTCCACGTGGATTTAGATTTTTTTTTAATATGAAAAGTTCTTTAAAACAATTGATTACTTCAAAACACACTTTTAGCATTCTCTTGGAGTTTTTCACAGATTCATAGCCATTTTTCTATAATCACTTTTATTAAGATGATTTAATTTTTCAAGTGATTAATTTTAAATATGTTATTCTTTTACAAAATTAGAGTGTTTAACAACCGTTCCAAATAACTTTGAAATATATTTTAAAATATATTGTAAACAGCTTTTATCAAAATAATAAAAATAATTTTTTTTTAAAAAAAATATTTTTTTCTTTAGTCAATTAAAATATGTTCTTATATAATTATTCAGAACACTAAATAATTTTAAAATATATTTTTTTATCATTCATAAAAAAATATTCTTTAGAATGTGACTAGATTGATAAAGATTTGTTAGTTTTGAAATACTCATCTTGGATTTGAATATTCCCACCCGTAGTTGTCTTTGTTAAAAAGAAAGAAAATAAATCTTCAACTTCACAATCGATGACGGTTCTCTGAAAAGAAAGAAAAGAAAATGGGCCAAGTAGAGGGTGGTGATGTGATTAAAAGCGAGGGTCCTTGGAGAAAATAGGCAACTACAGAGGGGCTCCAAACACAAGAAGATAAAATTTGTACTACTAAAGTACTACATACTCATTCTCTTCAACATTTGTCACGTTATGAAATTATATATATACATATATATATATATATATATCTATGTATCTCATTTTGTTTTTTTTTTTTTATGTCAAACAATGAAAAATACTAAGAACCACGGGGAAATTATTTCAAATGATAAAATTATTGAAAATATTTACAAGATATAACAAAATTTTAGAACTATCAATGATAGACGCTGATAAACACTGATAGATTCTATCAATGTCACACTGATAGAAATTATTTCAAATGGTAAAATTGTTGAAAATATTTATAAGATATAGCAAAATTTTAGAACGATAGATGCTGATAGACACTGATAGATTCTATCTGTTAACGTCTATCATTGATAGTTTTAAAATTTTGTAATATCTTGTAAATATTTTAATTTATTTTTTATATTTAAGAACCACCCATAATATAGTAGTATTAAACTGTTTTTATTTTTCTTATTATTTTTGTCTATTATTAGTATAAGTAGAATTAAAGAGGGTTTGGATTGATTTTTTTAAGTGTTTAGAAAAGTTTTTTTAAGTGATTTTTTTTAAACAAGTAAAAGTTTAATTAAAAAAGACCTTTAATGTTCTGACTATTTATGTAGTTTAATATTAATGGAATGAATAATTTGACACAAACCGAAATACAATAACAATAAAGACTCTTTAACATTTTGAAGTGTATCCTAAAAAAAGCATTTTGAAATGTCATAAACTAAAATACAATAAATTTGAAATTTAAAAACTAAAAATAGATTTGAGCTAATAAAATAATATAAGAAAAATTAAGAAAAAGTTACAATATTACGTTTTTGACATTTCATAAACTTTTTAAAACATGTGTGGTAGTGACTTTAAACAATGTGATAGCGTCTTGGCCTCAATTTTCGTCTTATATCACCGTCACAACCATTTAAAAGTTTTGAGTTTCGTCCAAGATTGTAATATGTTTATATTGTAACGGTAGTTTTGGAACTTTAATAAAAGGGAAATGTAATAATGTTGTCCATGTACCTTATAGTTATTTATGCTTGGTGTTCATGTAAGATCACATCTTACTTATCACTTTGCTTATAAATAGTGGTATTTTGTGGATTTTAAAATCACACACATTGGTGAGAAATTCACTTCAAATTTTTACTAAATTTTCATAATTTTAGTTATTTTGTTTTATTATTATATTATATTCATTCATTTATTTATTATTATATTTATATTTTGTTATAATATATTTTCTCCATATCCATTGTGTTTCATTGTGCTCCATTGTGCTCCTCAATTTCACAACACATTATCAACATGAACTTCTGTTGCTTCTATTGAAGGTAGATCTTAAAAGTAGGTCGGTTTTTTTCCTTTTATTATAGTTAATAAATTAAATGTTATTTTCTATATTTAATACATATTAAATTTCTAATATAAATAAATATTTTGTGATAGTGTTGTCATGACAAACCTTACAAAATTAGAATTCGCAGCCCTTGACATTAATAACAATAATTATTTGTCATGGGTGCTCGATGCCGAAATTCACTTGGATGCTATGAACTTAGGAGAAACAATTAAAGAAGGAAATATGACATCTAGTTAGGAAAAAGCAAAGGCTATAATTTTCCTTCGTCATCATCTCCACGAAGGATTAAAAATGGAGTATCTTATAATAAAAGATCCTTGTATCTTGTGAAAAAATTTGAAAGAAATGTACGATCATAAAAAAATAGTTATTCTTCCTAAAGCTCGTTATGAGTTGATGCATTTAAGGCTACAAGATTTTAAATCAATAAGTGATAACAATTTTGCATTATTTAAAATCAGTTCAAAATTGTTGTTATGCAGAGAGAAAATTACTGATGTTGATATGTTCGAGAAGACATTTTCTACATTTCATGTCTCGAATATGATCCTGCAACAGCAATATCGAGAGAAATATTTTAAACAATATTCTGAACTAATTTCATGTAGAATCACGACCTCGACCATCAGAATATTGTGAAGAATTCCTAAACGAGTTCTTTATGAAGAACCACGAATCTCGACCAACTAAAGCAACACCATTCCCTGAAATGAATGCTGTGAATCTTAATTATAATGGTCGAGGTCGTGATCATGGTTGAGGTCGTGACCGTGGCAGAGGAATAAATAATTATTATTTTTGTGGTGGTCGTTTTAATCATTCAAATTTTAAAAGAACCACATAAAATAATGATCACAAAGGAAAAGCTCCAGAAAATAAGAGTTCAAAGAGTGTTGAAAATAAATGCTTCTGATGTGGAATGACTGGGCATTGGTCACGTACCTGTCATATGTCAAAACACTTAGTTGACCTCTATTAAGCCTTCCTGAAGGAAAAAGAGAAAAATGTGAAAGCAAATTTTGCATACCAAGATAATGACATATTTGACCAATCCAATATGAAAAATTTAGATATGGCGGACTTCTTTGAATCTCCCGAAGAGAAGATTGGCACAGTTGACGGAACTTTAAGTGGTTCTTTTGACTTTACCTAGACTTATTGTTGTGGTTTTCCTTTATCTATCTTCATGTTTTTTTAGTAACTTTTATATATTTTAAGTGTTATTTTTCTTATTGTAATTATTTTCTTTTAATGAAGAAACATGAATCATTTTCATATGGTGGGTGATTAAAAAATTAGCAAAGAAGATATATGTCTAGCAGACAGTGCAACTACACATATAATACTTACAACTAAAAAATATTTTTCCAAATTGACAATGCTAAAAGCAAAAGTAAATACATATCCGGTTCTGTAAACTTGATTGAAGGTTTTGGAAAAGCAAATATTATTTTACCTAGAGAAACAAAATTTACAATTGTCAATGCATTGTTCTCTAGTCAATCAAGGAGAAATCTTCTAAGTTTTAAAGATATACGTTGCAATGGTTATCTTATTGAGACTGATAGTAAGAATAATGTAGAATATCTATATATTATCTCTATTGTCTCAAATGAAAAGTGTATATTGAAAAAGTTTTCTGCTTTATCTTCTGGATTGTATTATACTCATATACGAATAATTGAAACATATGCAACAATGAATCTAAAGTTCATGAATCCCCAGATATATTTGCTATTTGGCACGATAGATTAGGTCATCCATGATAGAATAAACATGCAATACACGGAAGCTAACAGAATCATTAAGCACTTTAATTACATTAATTTAAGTAACAAGCATGCAAACTCATAGTTTTTCAAACAATAGGTTTCAGTTTGAATACCTTTGTAGATTTCAACTTAATCCTTGTAAATTCCACGAAATTGATCTTCTATTTCTTTAGTAGACTACCAAGAGTGTCTTCTCTACTAATCTCAGCCTTGGATTGGGTGGTAGAACTCCAAATTGAGAGGAAATTTTAAGGTAGATTGGAAAAGGTTTGCTTAAAACTATTTTTGCAGCAATTTTCTCAAAAGCATATTGCTCATCTCTAATCCCAGAGAATTTGAAGTATTTATTCAACTCTATCATGCAAGCACTTCATCATTCAATATTTTGACACTTTAAAATGCATTAGCAAAGTGGGCTAGGTGTTTGAAGATGAGAAAATCCACTCACAATTGCCAAAAAATGGTATAATTCCGCTTTGAACATAAAATTTCAATTTATTTAATTTAATTTTAAACAAAATTAAATAAAATGCATATTCAATTTCTACAATTGAATTTAAAATTGAAATTATTAAATTAAATGCATATTCAATTTCTACAATTGAATTTAAAATTGAAATTTTATTTGATTTTAAATAATTAATTAAACAAATTTAATTAATTAAATCATAATAATTTAATATCAAATATTAAATTGGTAAAGCACCTAATTCAAACATGAATCCTATTCATTTAATAAATATTTAACTTATTATTTAAATATAATGAACTCTCTAAAATACGTCTAATTTCAATAAATTTAAACGTTGACTATATCGAATATAATTATCCAAACCCTAAATTGAATTTGAATATTTCAAATTCACTCAATATTATAATCCAATGTTTAATCTTTTACGAGCTAATAGAGGGACCTTATGGACTTACAAATCATGAGCTTTAACGATTTGAGATTAATTGGCTAAACTCTTTAAACTGAATTAATCAATATTCGTTAACTACCGAGACATGCCACTATAGCTCAATAGTTGCATTCTCCTTACTGTAGATATATTTATGCCCACTTAATTTAACCATAATCAGTAAGTTAATCCTTCACAGGACGTTCGTATTTACAACTAGGTCAAAATTACCGTTTTACCCCTGTAAATATATTTTACTCCTTAAGTCTCCACTGATCTTCTATTGAACAATTGGTTTATAGTGAAACTAATAAACCATATCTATCTCTGTTATGAGAGGGCAGAACCTCTTTGTTCAAGACCAGGAATCAATATTTTAAGGAAACAACATATCTGCTAACCCTAAGATGGGTATGAGTGAATTCCATTTTGCAAGATTATGTCTCCAGCTATCTATCTGATTTTATCCCAAAATGGGAGGCTTTTTTAGTGTTGATGTTGAACCACTCTCACTTATGCAGATCAAATCCCGAATAAATAGGAGTTTATAGTTAACTCAGGATTAAGATCGAATTACCTTAGGCCATCAATTTGAAATAGTCCGTTTTAACAGTAAACGGTTGTTATAAAGAAAAGTGACTATTTCGTGGTCCAGGTCTTATACAAACATGTTTTGTTTAGGATGCTTCCACTCGCATGTTTCCACATGAACGATTTCGGGATCACATCGTTTGTATCAATATACAAAGTGGGTCATATCCATAATGTCTCTAGGATGAGGTACCCAATCTCATCTATATACTTATAGACCTTTTTGGCTATATACTAAAACTTGATCCTCTTTTATGTCTCTATATAAAGTTAAAGTATTCATACTATAGCCATGAATTTGTTTCTTGGATTTTATAACATAATGCAATTTCAGTAACATTTTTACTGAATGAAGTCTCAGTAATACTTTTATTACAAATTAGTATATGTTTAAAAATAATGAACTGTGAGTTTTAGGACATTTTCAACAATCCAGGATTTATAATGATGAGAAGAATTATTGAGAATCCAAGTGGACACCCATTGAAGAGGATTGTTCAATCTAATGAATTATCATGTGATGCTTGCTCTCAAGGCAAATTAATAATTAGATCATCACTAGCTAAAGTGGGAACATAATCACTTACATTTTTAGAACGAATTCATGGTGACATATGTGGACCTATTAACCCACAAAGTGGACCATTTAGATATTTTATGGTATTAATAGATGCACCCAGTAGGTTGTCACATGTGTATTTATTTCTCATCTGAGAATTTTTGGATGTGCAGTATATGCTCCAATTAGTCCATAACAACGCACTAAGATGGGTCGTCAAAGAAGGTTAGGAATATATGTTGGATATGATTCTCCATCAATTATTAAATATCTTGAACCTCTGATAAGTGATGTATTTGCTGCACGATTTGTTGATTGTCATTTTAATGAGACAAATTTTCCAACGTTAAGGAGAGGAATTAAGAAATTAAATGAAATGTCTCGTTATTGTCTTATTTAGATCCCCATACAGATCAATATGAACTTGAAGTTCAGAAAATAATTCATTTGCAAAATATAGCAAATCAATTGCCATATGCATTTATAAATGCAAAGAAAGTAACTAAGTCACACATACCAGCTGCAAATGTTCCATCAAAATTGATATCCTAACACAATAAGTTATCATTAATGAGTCTCGAATACACCAGAAGCCTGGTAAACCAGTGTTTCAAAGCTAAAAATCTTCTAAAAAGAAAAATAATTACTTATACCTAAAGATAATGTTGGATCGATATGGCAACCCTAGAGGGGTGAATAGGGTTTAATTAAACTTTTTTTTTAAAAAAAAAAATTAACCCAATTAAACTAATTAATACAATTTTTATAAATAATAAGAAAAATTCAATTTATGCAACAAATAAAATGACAAAAAGTGTGATAATTTAATTCTATCAAATTTTAGCAAATAAATAAGAACAAACTAAAACATACAATAAATTGCTTAAATTAATTGCAAAAATAAAAAGGAAAGAGTCAGAGAAGAAGATACCGTAATTTTTATAGTGGTTCAGTCAAAATCGACCTACTCCACTCCCCAAGTGCCTCTTGGGAATTTGAATAAAATCTTTCCGACTCCTTCCACATATTAGAGCCCAACCGTTACACCATCGCTCCTTTTACGGGTTCAAGAGCAAACCCGATCCTTTCCATGGTTTAGGATCAAACCATTACAAATGTTGGAATTTTTGAAGAACACAATACAACTCTCACTAGAGTGGATTTACAAGTTTAAGCACTCAACAAATTTATCCTCACAATACAATAACACTCTCTCAAGAATAAGATGAAAAAAAAAAAATTGGGAGCTTAGAGAGAGCAACAATGGAAACTTTTGAGTTTTGGAGGATTATGAAATGTAAAATTTGTTAGTACAAAATTTGGAGAGGAAGATGGTTTATATAGAGATGGAAAAATTTTTAGAAACCACAATTAATTTGGACCATTGGATTTTGGAAAAGAAAAATCAATGGTGGAGATTTTAAACTAAACTAGTCGTTAGATACAAACAAAATATAATATTAAATTCATTTTCTTTTTAAAATTAATCCAAAAAATAAAAAAACATACCATGTGTCAAAAACTAGCCGTTAGACACAAACATAAAATAATATTAAATTCATTTTCATTTTTAAATTCATTCTTTTTAAAGTCAATCCAAAAAAAAAAAACATACCATGTGTAAAAAACTAGCCGTTAGACACAAACATAAAATAATATTAAATTTATTTTCCTTTTAAATTTCTTTTAAATTTCATTTTTTTTAAATCAATCCAAAAATCAAAAGTCCATCATATGTTAATCTCTTAATATCACCATTCAACTATGCTGCCACATGTCTACATGCAAATGGTCTGGTTATGCCACATCATCCACCACGGTATTTTCTCTATAGACTTGTTTCGGTCATATCGTCTTCGTTTTAGCTCCGATTTGAGTGATTCAAGAGGTGTTGGAATCGTTGTTCCGAGCTCTACGCTATGGACATATTAAAACACTAAAATTTTCAGTAATTAAAAATTGAGTTTGTTATCATCAAAACATTGATTAATTAATTAATTAAAATTAATTAATTTGAGATTAAGGGCCAAAAAGCCAACAATCTCCCCTTTTTTATGATGACAAACCATTCAAGAAAAATAGCTTGAAATACATGTAAACCATATGTAGCACATAATAAAATTCAACATATCACCATAAAGATCATTCTTGAAATTCACTCAAAAAAATAAATTCTCCCCCTAATTAATACAATCAAAATCATAACAAATTTATAGCATATTTTTCTTAAACTTCTCCCCCTTTGGAATCATCAAAAAGAATAATTAAGAAAAATTTAGAACTACATAAATGTTTCCCTTAAAAACATGAACATAAATTTAGCACAACTCCCCCTAAGAATATTAACACATGCTTTCCATATCTCCCCCTATCAAAATGCCTTCTAAAAGATTTAACAAGTAAAATTATAAAATCAAGAGGCATCACAACGAATAATACCGAGCTCAAGCCTATTTTTGCAAAAGTTTTCTTCATTCAAAGGCTTGGTAAAAATATCCGCTAATTGATTATTAGAGCCTACAAATTCAAGAGTAATATTATCATTTTGCACATGCTCTCTAATAAAGTGATGCCTAATATCAATATGCTTAGTCCTAGAATGATGTATAGGATTTTTAGTCAAATTAATAGCACTAGTATTATCACAAAATATAGGCACATTATCAAACTTTAATCCAAAATCACAAAGAGTTTGTTTCATCCAAAGAATTTGAGCACAACAACTAGCAACTGCAATATATTCCGCTTCGGTAGTGGATAAGGCAACCGAATTTTGCTTTTTACTAAACCAAGAAACTAAGGAACTACCAAGAAATTGACAAGTCCCACTAGTACTCTTACGGTCAAGTAAACTACCCGCAAAATCCGCATCGGAATATCCTACCAAATTAAATTCAACATTTCTAGGATACCATAAGCCTAAATCAATAGTACCAAGCAAATATTTAAAAATTCTTTTAACGGCATGTAAATGTGATTCCTTAGGACAAGATTGAAATCTAGCACAAAGACATACACTAAACATAATATCGGGTCTACTAGCGGTTAAATAAAGTAAAGATCCAATCATACCTCTATAAGTTTTTATATCCACACACTCACCTTTTTCATCCTTGTCAAGCTTAGTAGATGTGCTCATAGGAGTTTTTGCAATTTTACCTTCATTGAATTTGAACCTTTTGAACAAATCCCTTGTGTATTTCCCTTGACTTATCAAAATACCATCCTTGAGTTGTTTGATTTGGAGTCTAAGGAAGAAGTAAGTTCTCCCATCATACTCATCTCAAATTCACTATGCATACACTTAGAAAATTCTTCATACAAAGATGGATTAGTAGAACAAAAAATAATATCATCCACATATATTTGTACTAAAAGCATATCATTTTCTTTAGTCTTAATAAAAAAAGTAGTATCAATTTTACCCATTTTAAATCCATTCTCAAGTAATAAATTACTAAGTCTATCATACCAAGCTCTTGGAGCTTGTTTTAAGCCATAAAGAGCCTTTTTCAACTTATAGACATTATTAGGAAAATGAAAACTTTCAAATTCATTTTATTTGAACTAGAAAATTCTTGATATAACCATTTAAAATTCATTTTTAAATGGTTATATCAGGGTTTGAAACTGGTTGTTCTACATAAACTTCCTCAATGATAGTGGTTGTTCTACATAAACTTCCTCCATGATATAACCATTTCAAAATGCACTTTTCACATCCATTTGATACAAAATGAAATTCTTATAAAAAGCAAAAGCAAGCAACATTCTAATAACTTCTAATCTAGCAACGGGTGCAAAAGTTTCTTCATAATCTATTCCTTCCTCTTGACAATAACCTTGAGCTACAAGTCTAGCTTTATTTCTAATGATATTTTCATTTTCATCCATTTTATTTCTAAAGACCCATTTAGTTCCAATTATAGAAGCATGAGAGGGCCTAGGGACTAACTCCCAAACTTTATTCCTTTCAAATTGATTTAATTCTTCTTGCATAGTTAAAATCTAAAATTTATCATTTTCGGCATCTTTAAAACTTTTTTATTCAATTTGAGAAATAAAAGCAAGATTATTAAACATATTAAGAGAGGAACGAGTTTTCACACCTTGTTCGAATCACCAAGAATTAATTCTTTGGGATGGGAAGGAGCATACCTCCACTCTTTAGGCATGGAAGAAGAACCAACTTCGTTCTTTTTGATTAAGCTCACCTCTTGCTTACTTGAAACAATTTCCTTGCCTTTGTCACTAACAAGTAAATCTCCAAAATTTTCTTCTAAAACATCACTATAAATAGACTCATTAGAAATAACATTACAAGATTCATCAAATACTACATGCATAGATTCCTCAACTACTCAAATTCTTTTATTGAAAACTCTATAAGCTTTACTAGTAGAGGAATAGCCAAGGAAAATACCAACATCCGTCTTAGAATTAAATTTTCCAAGTTTTTCTTTGTTATTCAAAATAAAACATTTGCAACCAAAAACTTTGAAATACCCAATATTTGAAATTTTGTTATGCCAAAGTTCATAAGGAGTTTTATCCAAAGAAGGTCTAATTAAAACTCTATTTAAAACATAACAAGTGGTGTTAACGGCTTCCGCCCAAAAGTATGTAGGTAAACCATACTCATGCAACATTGATCTAGCAAATTCTTGCAAAATACGATTTTTCCTTTCAACTACACTGTTTTGTTGAGGAGTTCTTAGAGCGAAGAAATTATGAGAAAAACCACTTTCTTCACAAAAAAATTCAAAAGCATTGCTATCAAATTCTCCTCCATGATCACTCCTAATTTTAGAAATCAAAAAACTTTTTTTATTTTGAACTCTTTTTGCAAAACTAGAAAAGCTTTTCAAAGCATCATCCTTATGTTTTAGCATCAAAACCCAAGTAAATCTTGAAAAATCATCAACTATCACAAAGACATAATATTTTCCTCCAAAACTAGCAATTCTAGAAGGTCCAAATAAGTCCATGTGTAATAGTTTGCTTACCCATTTGACAAGCATCACAAACTTTGTCTTTTTCAAATTTAAATTTGGGAAGACCTCCAACCAAAAAATTCTTGGAAATATTTGAAATTAAGTGCATGCTAGCATGTCCTAGTCTTCTATGTCATAACCAAGAATCATTATGCAAAGCTGATAAACATTTATCATTAATAGGACAATCATTCAAATCAATAATATAAATATTTTCATCTCTATTTCCAACAAATATAACTTTTCTATCACTAGCATTTTCAATGATACAATTCTTTTTATCAAACACAACTCTAAAGCCTTTATCACACAATTGACTAATACTAAGTAAATCATGCTTCAAACCATCAACCAAAAGTACATTTTCAATTAAAATAGAAGGTTCGTTACCTATACTACCTTTACCAATTATTTTACCTTTCTTGTTGTCACCAAAAGTTACAAGACCTCCATCCTTTTTGGAGAGAGAGAGACAAACTTGGATGGGTCTCCAGTCATGTGCCTCGAGCAACCACTATCCAAGTACCATTTGTTTTTCTTAGAGGCTTTCAAACAAACCTCATCATTTTGTTCATCCTCTTTTATCACTATGAGCCATGAAACAAAAATTGGCCACTTCTTCATTATCACTCCCACTTTCGCTTTCATCGCTATCATCCCAAGTAGCTTTCATTGCTTTCTTCTTGGATTTCTTGGATGATTTGAGAAGAGGACAATCAGTTCTAATATGACCCAGCTTCTTGCATTCATAACATATTACCTCATCCTTTTTGCTCTTTTCACCTTTTAACTCTTTTTGGTTAGAGAGATGCTTCTTGAATTGCTTCTTTCTCTTGATGAAGTTTTTATACTTACGTGAAAGATAGACAACGTCATCTTGATCAAGGTCATCTTCATCTTGGGAGTCAACTTCTAAAGAGATGGTCTTTAAAGCTATACTCTTTTCTTTCTTTTTCTTCTCATCCTCCATGTTTTTCTTGATCTTTATCTTATGCGTCAACAACGAGCCCATGAGTTCATCAATGGAGAGAGATTTGAGATCCTTTGCCTCTTGAATGATGGTGACTTTAGGCTCCCATTGTTTAGGCAAAGACCACAATAGCTTCTTTACCTTCTCAAAATTTGAATACTTTTTCCCAAGTCCTTCTAAAGCATTGACAATGTTAGTAAATCTAATAAACATATCGGAAATAGCTTTATTTCATCAGTTTTAAACATTTCATATTGATGAACTAACATGTCAATCTTTGTTTCTTTTACTTGACTAGTTCTTTCATAAGTAATTTCTAATTTATCCCTTATCTCTTTAGCGGTTTTGCAAATAGACACTCAATTATACTTAACTTCATTCAAAGCACAAAATAAACAATTAATAGCTTTGGCATTTAAAGAGCATGCTTTCTTTTCATTTATTGACCATTTTTCTTTAGGTTTTATAGTGCTAACACCATCAACATATTTTCTTGGAATTTTATAACCTTCCTCAACAATATCCCATAAATCATAATCAATAGAAAGCAAGAAAAATCTCATTCTATTTTTCCAATAACTATAATTACTACCATTAAAGAAAGGAGGCTTTGTAATAGATTGACTATTGGTAAAAGGGATAAAACCTAAAGTTGCCATAACTCAAAAACAATTAAGTTTATCAAGAAATAAATATTTCAAAAAGAGCAACCCACTCTGATACCAATTGTTGGATCGATATGGCAACCCTAGAGGGGAGGGTGAATAGGATTTAGTTATTTTTTTTTTAAAATTAACCCAATTAAACTAATAATTCAATTTATGCAACAAATAAGATGACAAAAAGTGTAATAATTTAATTCTATCAAATTTTAGAAAATAAATAGAACAAACTAAAACATACAATAAATTGCTTAAATTAATTGCAAAAATAAAAAAGAAAGAGTTAGAGAAGAAGACACTATAATTTTTATAGTGGTTCGGTCAAACTCAACCTACTCCACTCCCTAAGCACCTCTTGGGAATTTGAATAAAATCTTTCCGACTCCTTCCATTGATTAGAGCCCAACCGTTACACCACCGCTCCTTTTACGAGTTCAAGAGCAAACCCGATCCTTTTCACGGTTTAGGATCAAACCGTTTCAAATGTTGGAATTTTTGAAGAACACAATACAACTCTCACTAGAGTGGATTTACAAGTTTAAGCATTCAACAAATTTATCCTCACAATACAATAACACTCTCTCAAGAATAAGATGAAAAGAAAAAAAATTGAGAGCTTAGAGAGAGTAACAATGGAAACTTTTGAGTTTTGAAGGATTATGAAATGTAAAATTTGTTAGTTCAAAATTTTGAGAGGAAGATGGTTTATAAAGAGATGGAAAGAAAAAAAATTGAATTTAAATTGGACAATTAGATTTGTGTTAAAAAAATGAAGGTTGGAGATTAAAAGAAATTAAAAGAAAAATATATAATAAATAAATAAATAAATAAATATATATATATATTTATATATATTTTTTAAAAAGCTTCCAACGGAAGGAGCATTTAATACTTTCTGGATTTTTATTTTTTTTATAATTTCAAATAAACTGTTTGACACATTTTTTTTAATAAAATAATATATATAATATTTTAAATAACCAAAAAGCCCATGTGTCACTCTCCCATAGCTCCACGTGTCGTCGTCGGATTGGTCATTGATGCTGACTCAGTCGCCACGTCATCGCCACCGATATTTTTCGATAAAACTTGTTTCAGTCATAACTTCTTCGTTTTAGTTCCGATTTGAGTGATTCAAAAGGTGTTGGAATCGTTGTTCCGAGCTCTACGTTATAGATATATTAAAACACTAAAATTTTTAGTAATTAAAAATTGAGTTTGTTATCATCAAAACATTGATTAATTAATTAATTTGAGACTAAGGGCAAAAAAGCCAACAGATAATAGTGAGATTTTAATAAACTATGTCATGATAGGAAAAGGCTGGAATCGAACTAACGTAGTTATTAACAACATTTTTGCGTACAATGTTGCTCTTGATATTATATCTAAAAATGAGGATCCTGAACCAAAATCTGTTGAAGAATGTCGACATAGAACAGATTGGCTTAAGTGGAATGAAGCAATCGAGACAGAATTAGACGCACTTTCAAAATGACAGGTTTTTGGACTAGTAGTTTGAATACCAAAAGGTGTCAAACATGTGGGATACAAATGGGTATGATAAAAATAAATGAAAATAATGAGGTCATAAGATATAAAGCAAGACTAGTTCCACAAGATTTTTTACAAAGACCTGGTATTGATTATGAGGATACATATTGTTCGAATGGAGATTCAATGTCGTTAATTCAACTTCAAATCAAAACAAAAGAAAATTTGTAAAATACCCTAACTACTCCTATTACTACTAAAATATAGCAACAGTGGTAAGTGCGGGGTCGAACCATAGAGAAGCGAAGAATTAATTTCCGCGAAAAAAAAGAGTAAAAATGGGTTTTTGGTTTTTGGTTTTAAATTGAAAACATGTAAAAATAAATAAATAAAGTGCAATGGATATATGAAACGGTAATGGATTCGTGTGGTTCTCGGATCAAGTAGCCATTCAATGTAAATTAAATCATTGTTTTCAACCAACATATTATATATTCGAATTATGCATGCATAGTGATGACATGCAAAAATACATGTCATCTTATGTCTTTTACTTAGAATTATGAAGGTTGTTAGGAAGAATATACGGCAATCATG
The DNA here is from genome assembly GCF_027475165.1 of Benincasa hispida. Taxonomy (NCBI): domain Eukaryota; kingdom Viridiplantae; phylum Streptophyta; class Magnoliopsida; order Cucurbitales; family Cucurbitaceae; genus Benincasa; species Benincasa hispida. The sequence goes on from NC_143478.1 coordinate 20,142,486, forward strand.
ATAGGAATTCACGAGAAAATGAGCTTGCGTCGATCAACATGTTGAATTTCAGCTAACCCGTTATTTTGCGTTATTATGCGTTCAATGTTTTATTTTTGTAGCTAAAACAAGAAATGGACGCAAATACGGAAACCGGACAACTGCATAGACGACTGCATATGGAGAAACTCTCCATCGCAAAGGCAAACGCATCGATCAACACATGGATGTTGCGGTAATCAGCCGTATGCGTCCATCGCATGAATTGCGCTCGTCAAGCAATTGTGGTCATCATGTAGAGTTACGGTATTAAGCGAATGCGGTCATTGAATGATTGCGGATACGCGACAATGTATACTAATGGGATCAATGCAAGGTTGGTGTAATGAACGCATCAACGCATCTACCTCGAGAAAAACCAAAAGATGATGTTGACATTTCACCTACCACACCATTAGTGGCAGAGGTTCAGCAAGGACTAACGTGCCGAATGTCAGATTCAGAGCAGTTCAATTAATGTTGTCAGCTAAATAGAAGCCGATGAGCAGAAATTCAAGTTATCCAAAGTTTTCTCCTGAGGTTCGCCCAGGGCAGATCCTTGTGATCCAGATAAAATGCATGAGAAGACGCTGAGAGTTCTTTACCTCCTTCATCCATTCCGAGTGACAACCAGAGCCTTCGACCAGAGCTAGATCTCGAGAGGGTCGGCTCCATCGCCCATCCATGGCACCACCGGCAGCCTTGACGCACATCCGCTGGAAGCAAGTATTTGCTTCCAGCCGGTCATTTCATTTCCTTTCTTTTTTTTATATTGTATTGTATGAAATTTTGTGATTAAGGAATTAATACAATTTTTTTTCAATGCATTTCTGTGTTTCCTTTGACTCCATCTCCATCTTCTTGCTTAGCATCTTTACTTTCATTGCAACACTTAGTAGGATTGCTTGGGTATTGCATACTTAGTCATGTGGATTAGAGATATGAAGCATGTAGCAACCCACCGAGAGGTGTGCGTTGCGTGAGTGTGTGAGTAACCTTATTTGCTTAGTGCGAAGCTGCGACAATGCCTGTCTATAGGCTAATGCATTGCTTGTCTATGAGTAAAGCTAGCAACAACCAACTGCCCGAGAGGGTAAGTGGTTGGTCGCATTAAGCAATGTATGCATTATTCACTAGAGATAGGAATAATCTTGCGTCAACCAAGTTCATGCGGTTACCTTGTCCTATGAGCGCATCATTCATCATTTAGGCATACTCGGGAGAGTAGTCCGAAACCCAAATCTAAGACTCGAGAGAGCGGATTGGAACGCATAAGCAAGAATGGGGATCTTAGAGATAAGCTCTATTTGCTTCATACAGTGTATGCACCCTACAGATTGGATTTGCATGCGTCCAGGAAGTAGGACAAGGGGTTATGCAGCAGTTACACTCATGCGGTGAGAGCTAGTGAACTGGTTATGGAGGTCTAGGCAGGCATAGGCTTCTCGGCAATATCGCAGATACACCGCATACGTCCTAGAGTTAGGTTCACGTGTGTAGCATGATTGCATGGTTTGCGTTGACTAAGGTTGTCCTTACAGTCACTCTTAAGGGTTGCAATGAAAAAACATCTCCGCATTTATCTATTTTTCCCATTCATTTGTTTCATGTCAAATGTTTTCGTATCTTTACCTCTCATGCATATTCTCATTGCATTGTCTGTTAGCTAGAAGTAGAAGTAGTGTTAATATAGAAACCCCTCCATCATTCTTTTATTTAAACCGCCGCATGCACATCACTGCATACATATAGCTACAAGTCCCTGTGTTCGACCTCAGATTACCTGAAAAACTTGCATTCGTGTTATACTTAGCGTGAGCGCAAGAAAACTTGTGACAGGACGTATAGTCATCGCATACATTTATTAACGCATATTCATTCCAACGTATGACCATCGATGGATGACTATCAACGCATATCTTAGGAACATGCATCGTATACCGCATCCAAGGGATTTTAGTTGTCGAGTAAAATTGACTTCTAATTTTCCGTCATCACATAGCTACCCAATCGATACGAATTAACTAATCTCTACAAGCCCGAAAATCAATCAATCCGAACCAATCGAGCATCTTAATTCATAATTAAGGCTGGAAAGACCGTGCCTCAACTGACCTACATGTTCCTAGATGCAATTGGGTCCCCAGCGGCCACAAAGAACTAGAAACACATGCATTAAGATTCAGGATTCAACTATGTTGATTAAGTGTCAGGATAGTCATGTTCAAATAGTCAATTTATTCTTTAAATCTGGATTAAACGTGTGATGCAAAGATTCAAGACCAGCCTATAAACCTAAGCATGCTCATCTAATCAATGCTACAAGGGTAAATTCAAAGCATGAACAATTACAAGGATGCATGCGAGTTTGAATTTAACTAGAGAAGACATGCGATCATGATAGGGATGTCAATCCAACACATAAAAGTAAGTCTAAATTAAACAAGATTCAAGAAAAACATAATTCTAATTAAAGAAAAAAATTAAATAGAAAACTCATCAAATACAAAGAAGGATTCATCCAAGAACTAAACAAAAGTTTACCTCATCGATTCATAGACAAACCGATGGGATATACTCAAGTACACGTCCATAATCCGAAAATAAAATAAAAACTAGCCTAAAGATACTAAAAATTGAAGGAAAAGGAAGAAGGATGAAGTTTTACTTCAACCTCTTAAATTCGGTATATTTTGACCTAGGACCGAAGATGAGTATTTATAGAAAAATCGCACTGTCGCAACGCTGAAAACAGTGTTGCAACGCTTGACAGAAAAGCCATCAGCATCAGGGAAATGTAGCAACGCTGACATTATGCCAAACCTGGAGCGTTGCAATGCTAGAGTAGCGTTGCAACCTCCCCTGCATATAAGGCTATTGCCTTGTAGCATCAGGCGAGCGTTGGGGCTTCCTATAATTTGAGATTGTGTTGCTAGTCTGGGACATTTTGGTATTTTCAACTCCTTTGAAGCCCAAATGCTCAAATTAACTCCAAAATACTCCAAATTAACCCCGATCAATTTCAAATCCCCAATTCTACCTCTTGGTTGCTCGATACCTACAAAATAGGAAAATAAACACGTAAAATCCAATATTGAGCCATAATTAAGCTAAGAATAATAGTTTTTTTTTTAGAGCTAATACATATTCTCTGGTAGATGCAATTACACTAAGATATTTAATTAGTCTGACTGTGTATGAAAGTCTGGATATGCATCTTATGGATGTAGTCACAACATATTTATATGGATCTCTTGATAATGATATTTATAAGAGAATCCTAGAAGGATTTAAGATACTTGAAGCATATATATAAAATTCCTGGGAATTGTATTCATAAGTTACAGAGATCACTATATGGATCGAAACAATTAAGATGGATGTGGTACAATCGCCTGAGTGGATATTTATTCAAAGAAGGATATCAAAATAATATGATATATCCATATGTTTTAATAAAGAAATCGTAATTAGAATTTGCTATTATAACTGTATATGTTGATGACTTGAATATAATTGGAACTCTTGAAAAGCTTTCAAAGGCAATAAAATATCTTAAGAAAGAATTTGAGATGAAAGATTTCGGAAAAACAAAATTTTATGTTGGTTTGCAAATTGAGTATTTAACAGATGGAATATTTATTCATTAGTCAATTTATACAAGAAAAAATTTGAAAATATTTTATATGGACAAAGCACATCCATCAAATATTCCAATGGAAGTCCATTCATTGGATATAAAGAAAGATATATTTCGACCTCAAGACGATAATGAAGAACTTCTTAGTCCTGAAGTACCATATCTTAGTGGAATTGGTGCACTTATGTATCTTGCTAATAATACAAGACTAGATATTGCATTTTTAGTAAATTTATTAGCTAGATATATGATGCTTGTATTTATGAAGTGGAAATATGGATGTTATGTGTTGATGGAATTGCGTTGTGCACTCAAGTTTCCCCAACAGAATCCAAGTGTAAATTCCTCTGAGTTTCCTGATAAGTCCAAGGTCGAACACAAGGACTTGTGAAAACAGTATGCGTTGGTAATTTTTATGACAACCTTGCGATAACCAAGTAAATAAATAAGTGTTGAGTTTGTTGTTTGCGTTGATGAAAAAGAAATAAATAAATGCAATGGATTTGAGAAAAGACAGTTGCGTTGATAGATGCAATGAGTATGCGATGAACGGGTTGAGAAGATCTTTAGGTAGCGTTACTCGGGAATGCGTCAGACTATGCGATCATGTTACTACCATGCACAGTAAGTCATTTTCCAATATAAATGCGATGCTCCTAAATCTAGGACACGTGTGTTGAATGCAAAATGTCCATAGAACTCATCCCTAAGTCTCTACTCTTGTCCTATGCGATGATGCAAAATGAATGAAAGCAAGGTGACTGCATATAATCATATCCTATCTCTAGGATGCATGCTATGCGTTGGTAACAAATAGTACTCATTCCTAAGTGTCCATCTCTTGTATTATGCGTTCTAATCTGACTCTCTCGAGGTTAGATTCTAACCTGACCTTCCGAAGCCTAGATCCTGTCCTTAGACTACCCTCTCGAGTATCTCTAATGGACGAATGAAGCATACATATATAAGATAATCGCAAAGAATGAAGATTCCCTAGTTGTGCTAGCTAAATGCTTCTCAACCCATTCAACTGATTTAGCTACTCATACGTGAATCACAGAGAGTGAACAGATATAGAGAAAGAAATTCCATTCTTATAAATGAGTTGAGTACAAAATGCCAATGGAAGTTAAAGGTAGAGAGTCTGGTAGCAATTCCTTGCTGACTGAGGCTTTTTGCATTGAAATCTCTATTATGATCTAAAGATGTTCCCGCTTCCACAGGCGTCTACCCTCTCTCTGTCTTTGAAGCTTCCAACGCTCTCCCAAGCTTACCGGAATGATCTACCGGCACAACTTTCTCCTTCGCATCCGCGTTAAAATGAAAGAAAACTAAAAACAAAGACATGCAGACTGATCAATTGGTTGTAAAAACGGTGAACCCCTTTTCTGAAGAATGCACTTGGTATTTAAAGAGCATCCATGGTTAAAGGCGGCTTCTCTCTCCCGGTTGTACAGATGAGGCAGCTTTAATTCCTGATTGACGCGCCAAATAATTATCACCGATAAAGCTGAATTTACTTTGTGATCGTTATCGGGTGTCAACTTAATTTGGATTCAACTATCATCAGCTTTCTGTCTCATCACTCTTAATTGGCCTTTCACCCAGATGCGCCCACCATGTTACACTGACCAAGTTGTGGCGATCCTTCTTGAGCGAATGGGGGTGTCCTATACAAAGAGTTTGTATAAGACCTAACCACTTAGCGTCTCGTTATATAACACCGCTCATGACAGAGACTTCACTTCACTAGGATGAACATAGGTAACATGACCTCAATCCTGAGTGAGTTGGGAACTCCTACCATTGAGGGCAGTCCTTTGATTTGTATGGGTGTGAGTGGCCAGGTCGCCGATTCAAACCTACCATTTTGGGGACTTGTCTGATTTGGGAGCTGGGAACTCAGATACACAAGATGGAATTCACTCCTTCCCCGAGGCAGGGGTAAGTAGATAGATAGCTCCCTTAAGTGTTGATTCCAGGACTTGAACGATGTGGCGCCACACACCTTCTCTTGGCTCGAGAGGTGTTCACACATAGTTGGACTATGTTGTATAGTTCATTAGATGAATTAGTGGTACTTAAGAAGTGAGATGTAACTACAGGGGCAAAACGGTAAATTGACCCAACATACTCATAAATGGCTATATCTGATGGACACATAAATATATCTGTGGTAAGAAGAGTTCAATTGTTGGTCTTTAGTGGAATGCCTGATAGTTAACGAATGGTGGATCTCATGGCTAAAGAGTTTAGTCAGCTATTCACGTATTGTTGGAGCTTCGAGCCACAGGTCCATTAGGTCCCCTGGGTAGCTTGGATAAAGTCGAGAATCAGTATTTGGGTCAGTTTGAAATGTTCAAATTGACAAGAGGAAGTTCGATTATATATGATATAATTGAACTGGTTAATTATGTATGATATACTTGACTAAATGTATGAGATACATTATTTTGGAGGAAATTAGATATAAATATGATTTATATCAAGAAGAGGAGAAATTACTATAGTAGATATGTGATATCAAACTATAGGGTAAAAATATAATATGATTATATTCATTAATTATTAAATTGGTTAATTATATGATAATTGGCCTAAAACTTCTTTCGGTCGTGCGTTAGTGGGAGTAGCCGCATTCAGTTATGGTAACCGAAGAATAAAATGAAAATTTGTTTCATTTTGCGAAAGTTCGGAAAAATTGGCATCAGTGTGAAAACTAACGATCGCATAGTTTGAGAGCCTATACGATAGTCGCTCATCGCCTAAACGATTGCACACCTCGCGCTTAAACGATCGCACACTAGTCCCTACACGATCGCATAGTGTGCCGCGTTTTCTAAATGATCGTCTACCATTTACTAAACGATCGCTTAGTAAAACCTACACGATCATATAGCTTCTTCTAAACGATAGCTATACGATAGCTCTTTTTTTCTCCCACTTGCTTATCGTCTACACGATTTACTCTTTCTCCAACCTCTACTAAATTCACCAAAGACCACACTTTGGATTCTCACTCCGAAAATACCAAGGGCTCCATTTAGTGGTGTCGTCTCCGTTGTTGTTCACCTATTCGTGTTGCTGCCATTCGTGTAGACGATCGTACTGCTGCAGCCAACTTTCTTGTTGGGCGATAGAGTTCGCGTAGAGGTCTTCCGCTGCGTCAGAGTTTCAAAGCTTGAAAAAGATCTTCAATTAGTATGAGAACTCTTTCACTTGTATTTTAGTGTTCAAAGCATGCCTTTAATTAGTGTATTGTGCATAACTATCTGTTAGAATGTATGCGTTGTATTTCAGTCACGATGAAATCGGAAAGATCCGAATGCACTCATGGATGCTCTTTGTTAAAAGTTCTTTCAGCTATATCATGGCGATCGGTGAAACAAATCATGACGACCACTTCCTCAAATCATGTTGAAATTCTTTCAATTCACAAGGCTAGTAAAAAATGTGTATGGCTAAGATCAATGATGATGGAACACGAGACATACGCAGCGGAATAAGGATCTAATTACACTCTAATTGCATTTAATTTAAAGGAAAAAAAGCATGCAATTGAAGGGAAAAACAGTAATTAGAAAATTACCTTTGAAGCTCCCAAAAACCGATTTTCCTTGCTGAATCTTGACCCGAATTCTTCTGGACCATCACTAAAGTTGACCTACCCTCTGGACTCAGAACCGGATTGTGGGGCCCGGTGGATGAAGAAACCGAGGGAGAGAAAGAGATGGAAAAAGAAATGGATCTTTGGGTTGGGTTTTGGGTTATGAGTTTTCCTCAAAATAGTATTTTTTTTCAGCCCAAATTTGAAAATAATTTTGGCAAAATGGGCAAAATTTTTTAATTCAAATTCAAAGCCCATATTTATAGAAAAAGACCATGCAAAATTGCATGAAACAACTTCATAAAAACCCAACACCTAGAATCCACTATCTAAGTAGGCTTAATGTCTCTACTATAAACCAACACCTAGCCCACTATTTTGTTAGTGGAATTATCCAACAAAAGTTTGGATTTTCCCACTAACTTTAGTCAAAGGGCAAAATAGTCATTTTAACAAAGTCAAACTTTGACCAAAAAGTCAATATTTTGACTTTTTATGATTTTTTCCATGTTGATTAATTTTGACCTCCTGAGCATGAATCCGCATTCATTTTCTCGAAATTCAAATCACATTTGAATATAAGGTTGATCAAAGTTTGACTTTTCAAAGTCAAAAGTCAACTCTTTGACTTTTTACATCTTTGATCATTTCCATTATTTTCGAGCTTCCGAATATGAACGTATTCATATTCTTGATATTTAAATCACATTTAAATATTAGAGTTGTATCTCTAAACTTAAAACCCGACCACTATATCACATATACTTGTCGATTTCTCTCTTCACCTAATTCGAACAATTCGAATATTCTATTATACTGTTCTAAGTTTATTCCATATGAGCTAGTATGGGAACCTAATGGACCTATAGATCATGAGCTCCAACGATCCGAGATTAGCTGGCTAAACTCTTTAGACAGAGCTAATCAACATTCGTTAATTAACGGGTCATTCCATTATAGTCTCGTAGTTGCACTCCCCTCACTATAGATATATTTGTGTCCATTTGATATAACCATGATTAGTAAGCTAGTCCTTCACAGGTTGTTCGTAATCTCGGTTGGGTCATAAAAATCGTTTTACCTTCAAGACTACATCTTGTTCCTTAAGTTCCACCGATCCTTTAATGAACAATTGGTTTAAGGTCCAACCTATAAACCGAACCCTTATCAGGTCAAGGAGATGGTGGGGCCCCTTGTTCAAGACCTGGATTCAGTACTAAAGAGAACAACCTATCTACTATCCCTATATCGGATAGGAGTGAATTCCATCTTGCACCCTATGTTCCCAGCTATCCACCTGATCTTACCCCTGAAATGGGAGGCTTATTAGGCCAGCGATAATGAGCTGCCCTCACCTATGCAGATCTAAGGATAATTCCGAGTGAACAGGAGTTTATAGTTAGCTCAGGATTAAGATTAAGTTACCTAGGTCATCAATTAACGAAATAGTCAGTTTCATACATAAAAACGACATTTAGAACGTAAAAAGTGACTATTTCATGGTTCAGTCTTATGTAAACTCTTTACATAGGATGTTCTCACTTTCATGTCTCTACATGAACAATTTAGGATCACATCTTTGTATAACTACAAAATGGGCCTCATCCATAGTGTCCCCAGAATAAGGCGCCCAACCTCATTCATATACTACTATAGACCATTTTGGCTATATATTTGAACTTGATCCACATTTATGTCACTATATGAAGTTCAAACTACATTAAATAGCCTCAGTACCTTAGTTTATTGGATTCAAAATTACAATTTCAATAACAACTTTATCGAAAAACAAAACAGAATATGTTTATTAATTTACAAACTACGAGTTTTAGGACATAAAATCCAACAAATGACTCAACACATTCATGAAACATGTGGCTTGTCTTCTAATAAAAATCTTCCAACAATATTATACGAAGACAACACAGCTTGCATAGCCCAAATCAAAGGAGGATATATTAAAAGAGATAGAACAAGATATATTTCATTGAAGCTTTTCTACACTCATGATTTTGAAGAAAATGGTGACATCACTGTACAACAAATTTGTTCGAATGATAACCTGGCAAACTTATTTACAAAGACATTATTAATTGCAACTTTTGGAAAATCGTGCACAACATTGGAATGTGGTGACTCGGAGATCTTAATTGATGTTTTCATGAGGGGAAGTAAATATATTGTATTCTTTTATGAGTATATATTATATGAAATATGTACTTTTTTTCATTCACTTTGATTTTTTCCCATTGAGTTTTCCTAGTAAGGTTTTAACGAGGCATATTTCATATAAATATAGGCATCTAAGGGGGAATACTATAAATATTATAAAAATAAATAGATGCTCTTTGCTTAGTGGCCTAAAAGTCATGTATCAATCTTCATGTTGTCCATGTTTCTTGTAGTTATTCATGTTTGGTATCCATATAAGACCACACCCTACTTGTCACTTTGTCTATAAATAGTGACATTTGGTCGATCTTAAAATCATACACATTGGTGAGAAATTCACTTCAAATTTCCACTAAATTTTCATATTATTAAATTTTTCATAATTTTAATTATTTTATTTTATTATGATATTATATTTATTTATTTATTTATTATTATATTTATATTTTATTATAATTTATTTTCTTCATATCCGCACAACATATAAATATTTTAAAAATAAATGAGGAAGTTTAGGAATTTACTATTATTATTATTTTGAAGGGAAATTTTCGTATAAGACATGTCTGCCCATTGTTCACATTTGTTGGTCACAGATTCGATTGTCCAAAAGGACGATTCCTTGCCACGTGGGCGAGTTGTCCTCTGTCTTCTCATTTGTCCCACTCATGTTTTTAGTTTTTCCATTTCTTCCCTCCCTTTTCTTACTAATTAACTTTTTTAGCTTTTCTTTTTGGTAAAAAAATTCTTAAAAATCTCAATTAACACTAATAAACTTTTAATTTCCAAATAATGTTTTAGAACTATTCTTTCATATTATATTAAATTGATATGTGTTAGATGATATATAATTAAATTTTCATTCATTCACTAATTTAAACTTTTTGGTCAATTGGTGATTTAAAAATATATCAAGAAAAAAATAACTATCATTTTCAAAAACAAAAACAAAAAAGAAAAAAAAAAAAAGAAAGAAAACTACAAACAAGGTTAAAATGTTGATGTTGATGTCGATGGAAATTGAGGTAAGAAATATCATCAAAATGTCAATTTCGATAGATATTTATGGAAAAATTATAAAAAAATTTCAAAAAATAAATATAATTTAGCAAATAAAAATTTTATAAGTTTTAAACAAGTTGATAGGTATATCATTTATATTATATTTACATTAGTAACATTTTGTTGTTTAATTTTTATGTTTCACGGTCTTTTATAGGATATAATAGAAATATCGATTTACCCCTCAAGTCAATATTGAACCTATAGAAATGTGAAAATATCGACATGTCGACGAAAATTTAATACTACAAATACAATTACCTATTAAAAAATTTTCAAGATACAAATGACACATTAAAATTAGTAAAAAAAATTTAGACGTATATTTCTAAATGAGTAATAAACACATATTATAAAATTTAACTAACTAACTTTTGCATTTTCTTTGTATAGTTAGGAATTTCATATAATCATAATGATTATTGAATAGATAAAATCAAAGTCAAAAGTAAAAGTCTAGGAGAAAGATCAATACACATTCATTAATGTCTCCATGTTCATAATGTTAAAATGGAGATGGTGAGGGAATTTCAGACTCTAAATAGCTAACGTATGATTCAAATAACTCCTATTTATCTTATTTTCCATTATTTTAACTTTTAAGTATTCTAATTCGATATTTTCCTCCTCAAATTTATATTGTAATCCTAAAAATGTAATTTTGATAAGAGCAATAATCAGATATAGTCATGTGTTCTCCTCCATTTTACCATACAAACAAAAATTTAAAAAAATAAAATTTAATTATTACATGATAATTTTTATTGGGTACAATTTAGACTATATAGAAGATAGTGCAGGCTAAAATTTTCCCTTTTGATAATTTGACAGCATGATTTGCCAAAAAAGAAAAATAATAATAAAAATAATGATCTTGTTTTTCCTTTTGAGGGAATAAAAATCTTGTTATAAGCTATAATGGATAAGTAGTGTCTTTTTGTGGCCACACATTTGTTAAATTCGAAGAGATAATCATTAGAGAGAATTTAAAAATTTGATCCAAAATACAAAACAATGATAATGTTTTTATTCTTATTTTTTCTCTTTTGGGTAATGAAATAAAAGTACAAAACAAAACAAAATAAATTCACAGCCAACAATCTCAAAATCTCAAACATGAGAGAGAGAAACAAAAAGCATCTGCCTTTTCAAAGTGCATTATAAAATTTTAAAACCAAAATAATTTTTTTTTATAAGCATTTGAATTTTAGTTTTTTAATTTTTAGAAATTAAATGCATTAAGATGCCAAATTGTAACTTATGCTCTAAGATATGAAATTATATTCTAGAAACGTTAGGGATGGTTTTTTTAATGATATATCTTCAGTTAATTATTGAGTTAGATAGTGAAAGAGTCATTCGATTAATGAATAAAAAGGACGAGAATCTATTGTTCATAAAATCCAGAAGGAGCAAAGTTTTCTATTGGCATTCCTTGTGAATATTCTATGCTTCATGTATACCAAACGTTTGCATAATGACGTTAATGCTTTAACAAATTGGGTGTTTCTGGAGTTTAGAATCTACATTTGGATTTTTCTAACTTTTGATTTGGTTAATGGCTCTAGTGGGTTAGGATAAACATTCTTGATTCGTTTTCCTAAGTTCATATCTCTTACAAAAAGAGAAGAAAGTGAAAATTATGATGAGAAAACTGGGAGGAAATAACAAAGATAAATTTAAAAAATATAATAGAAACAAAATTATTATCAAACAAGACATATGGTTATGAACTTTTAGTTTGTCTACTACTTTAAGCGTTTCAATTTTGGAAATCTATCTTTCGATTTTCTTCTTCTCTATTGACTTGAATCACTTTCGTTGTTTTAATGATTTATAGTACAGTTCAAATATGTACCTTTTGTAAAAAAAAATACTTTTTAAATAAAAATAATTTTTCTATAAGCTTTTTTTTTTTTTTTTTTTAAGTGCATCAATATAGCTTAGATAGTAATTTTAGATTATCTTAAAAAAACTTAATAAATAAAAAGTGCTTCAAAAAAATTGGATATTAATTTAAATTTTTTATTTTTTTAAAAAACACATGAGAATGGATTATTCAAAATTAATGTCAAACTGATTAACATAATAAATCCTCCAAATTTTGTGGTATGAAATAAGAAACAACAATAAATTATAGAACCAACTTTTGGAAGATAGTGCATCCAAACAGAATTTATTATTTAAAATACTTTAGAAAAATATTTATATCAATTCAAAATAAATATTTTTTTCAAAGCAATCATAATTCACTGACATATCAAATATGTTAACGACAAGAGCTTTACAGTTCACATCCTCCACCCTTATCATACTTAAAAGGTATTTTTTAAAAATTATTTAAAATATAAAATATTCTAAATGAACCTTTCAATTATTTATTTCTTGATGGTAGGACGTATTATCCATCACAAAGAAAAATGGTTTAAAATAGAAAATATTCTAAATGAACCCTTAAATTATCCCTTCTCGATGCTAGAAAATATTAGCCATCACAAAGGAACTTGTTCTCTCTAGTCTACTATAAGGTATATGGTGTAAGATATAATGTATGAATATATTTTAGTAGACCATTTCAATAAAAATTGTTCATATATTATATAAAGCTAGAATTTATATTTTTAAAATATTTTGAACAAAATTGAAAAAATGACGATCAAAACGAGTATAGTTCAACTAACATATAACATGCATATAGATTATTGGTCAAGTAAGTAATGGTTCAATATAACTTAACTGTCATAATATTTGTATTATTAATCTTGAAGTTAAAGATTTGATTCTTTCACCCGTTAAAAAAAAATAGTTAAATTACATAAATGGGAAAAAAATTGGATTCTAATTTCTAAATTATGAAAAAGAATTAATACTTCAAGGAAGAAAAGCAAAATTTTGATGTGGCAAGTGGCAAGTCAAACCATTCCCCATATTCTCTTCTTCCTCTTTTTGCTAGCCTTTGCAAGTGGGCATTTGTACCCACTTCTTTTTCCTTCTTATTTTCCTAAGGACAAAAGAAAGAAAGAAAGATCAATTAAAAATTGATGTTTAAATTGTGCAAAATATAAACTTAGAAAATGAAAAGCAAAATGTAGTGTCACAATTTGAAAACATGAAGGCATGGATGGAGCTTACAATAATGCTTTATTAAGAATCTAAGATAGCTCTCTAAAAAGTATTAGTAAGGTTAATTATATGTGTTTGCTTCTTTTTCCTCTCAATTTAATCGCTCTTGTTTTATAAATTTCAATTTAATCTTTCATATTTTAACAATTGAACTCTTTTGATGGTGATGAATAAATAAATTTATCTTCAAATTTGAGGATTAATGAAATATAGTTAAAAGATACTTAAACATAAGGAACTAAATTTAATAGTTTAAACCATAGGGAATAAGTTGATTCTTTTAAGGTTAAAATAGGAAAATTATCATAAATAATACCATCAAATTTTCACTTTTCAAAACTAACACACTTTTTAAAAATTAGTTAAATTAGTTTTTTTCGGTCCATCTCAGACAAGATCGAACATCGAAATTTAGTTAAAAAATTAACTTTTCCTAACTTATTGAATGTTTTAGGTCTTCTTGGCGAAATCTTGGGCACTGATATTCTACTAATTTTACCATATATTATATAATCTTTCTAAATCTTATAACAAATTTTTACATAATTTTTCAACTCTTTACCTTAATTTTTGTTTATGCACTTATATGAATTTCCAAATTTACAAATGAATTTACTAATTATGATTTTTTTAGATGGATCTAAGTGCATTGTGATTTTTAATTTTGGTAAATGATCAAATTTGGCAAATAAAAAATTAAGATTTAGAAAAATATAAAGAATCTCTCGATTAATTTGTCCTGAGATTTCAGTGAGTCCAAATATAGTGAATCTCGGTGTTAGTTTTGCATGAGATACATCAAGATTCTTTATATCTCCATAATCTTACTTAGTTTTTTTTAGCAAAATTTGATCTTTTGGCTAAAAGATTTGAAAAATTAGGTAAGATTTGATATAAAATTGGAAATGTTACTTAATATTTAGAAAAATTGATAAAATCTCAGTGTTAATCGTTTGATATTTGACTGAGAAAGCCCAAAACAATTGTTAAATTAGAAAAAAAAGAATTAAATTTTTAGGTAAATCTCAATGGTCGATAAATGGACCGAGAAAAACTATTGTAACAAAATCTTAAAAAAAGAATGTTATTTTGAAAGATGAAAACTTGAGGAGGTTATTTTTGTCAATTTTTCGTTAATATTATTTTGACCCCTATACTTTTAAGTTTGTTTAATTTAGTCCTTATACTTTCAAATGTCCAATTTTATTTACTTTAAATAAATCTTAATTTTAGTGCCCATTATTTGTTTATTGTTAATTTTTTTAAAACTTTTTTTTTGTTATCTACTAGGTTTTTTATTATAAATTTTGAAAACATAATCACATATCATATTTTCTTGTATAAAAGTTATTAATATTATGGTTGATTTTCAAAAATAGAAAAATAAAGTAAACTATTTACACAAAATAACAAAATTTTAATCTTCTTAGATAGAGGTTAATAGATGTTGATAGAAGTCTATCGATATCTAACCGTGATAGAAAAAGTCTATTAGTGCTATTTCTAAAAATAGTTTAACATTTTCTCTATCTTCTAATATTATTTAGTCAATTTCGATAAAAAATAATAATAATTTTGAGAGGGTAAATTTAAAATTTATTGAAAGCATAAGAAATAAAATTGAACAAACTTCGCAATACAATAATCAAAATGATATTTTTAACTTTTTATTTTTTATTTTATATTTATTAAACTATAGCTCAATTCGTCAATGAATAAATTGATTTTCTGAGTTCATATCTCCCCTGTTTTTTTCCTTTTTTTCCTTTTTTTTTTTTTTTTTTTTTTCTTTTTTTCTTTGTGCATCTTGAAGTTGTTGAACTTAAAACAAAAGGTGAAAAAAAGAGAGTTGATAATTGATATTTGATATAAAGTGGACATTGAATTAAAAAAAATGGAATCAATCTTGTCGTTTACTCCCTGTCTCTATTCACAGCAGTAATTTTCTTAAGAAAAAAAAATCCATAAATTCCCTTTTATTTATTTAGATTAAAATATCATTTTAATTCCTATATTTTAAATTTAATTTCACTTTGATTTTTGTACATTCAAATATCTAATTTTAATCTTGTATTTTCGATAAATCTTAAAAGTTGTTTATTGAATTAGTTTCTACTCTCTACGAATATCTTCTTTATTAAATGTGAAAATATATTTACATTGTATCTTGTATTACATGAAAATTATTATTATTATTTAATTAGTTTTGATTAGAAAAAGGTTTAAAGATCATACTCTACTTTCAATGATACAATTTTAGTCTCTAAAATTTTAATAAATCTTAAATTTAATTCTTCAATAGATTAAATAATAAGTATAATTTTCAGGTAAGAAAAAAACATAATATGAATATCCTTTCACTTCCTTTAAAATGTTAATGGAGACTACAAATTTTTTTAGAGAAATCTACCATAAACTAACTACACTGAATTTAAGATTAATCGAAAAAATAAAGATTAAAATTAAAAATATCTTTAAAAATACATAACCAAAATAGAATATACAATCCAATGCACAAAATTAAAATGAGATTAATTTGAGATTTATTAAAAATAAATAGATTAAAATAAAATCAAGATCATATATATCTATGGATACATTTTTTAGAGATAATAATTGAATATAACAACATTTAAAAAAAATTACAAATATAACAAAATCTGTTAGTGGGGACTAAATAACTTGGTCTATACTAATAGACTTCAAAATAAAATATAAATTTTATTATACCTATAAATTCTTTTATATTGCCCTATATCTTTCAATATTTTAGATTTCACTATTATATATGTAATTATTTTTTTAGTTGAAATTAAAATGATATTTTAAGCTTTATTTATTTATTCTTTTGCGAATATCTCTCTCCAATGCTTTCCGAAATTCAGTTTCTTTCTCTTTCATCACAGCGATTTCTTACAGTTGCATCCCAGAAAGGAAACCGCCATTCACTCAACTCCACCGCCGCTTTCATTTCATTTCTTCCGCTTGTTTTCTTTTTGATCGTTGTTTTGTAGCTTCATAACCAAAGGTTTGGTTTCGTTTTTGGGTTTCTTCTAATGTCCCCCTTCTTTTGTAGCTTCAAACTTCGCAAGTAATTTCAGGGAGCGAACAATTCGTATTTTCTTCTGTAGATTTTTTGAGGTGTGACGAAAGCAGAGGACATGTTGCTGCGGAGGAATTTCTGGGTTGTTTTAATGTTGATTGCAGTGGTTTTCGGAGCCAATTTGATGGTTGTTAAGGCATTGCCACGACGAATTCTCTTGGATACAGATGTGGATACAGATGATTTATTTGCTCTTTTGTACCTCTTGAAGCTTAATCGGTCAGAATTTGAGTTGGAGGTAATCATTTAGATCTCTTTGTTAGTTCGTTGTTTCAAGTTGTTGTGAGTTTAACTGATTGGGAGTTTATTATATCCTTCATTTTGTTCTGGTTTTAAATCTGTATGCATTTTAAAATGTTACCTAATGTTGCTGTTTTTAAACGAATTAAGTAATTCTATAAGACAAGATTTTGAAGGCTCTTCCATCCTCCTGCACAAACCTACACAAAAGTGGCAGTAGGATTGATTGACCCTTTTTGCTTTGAAGCTTTTAATTGAAGTTAATGTTAATGGAGCTAAACCAAATGGGGCTTTCCACGCTGAAAGACAAACTCCAGTGTTGGAATGTTCATTTGTACGAACTTAATTTTAATCTTCAGATCAATGTGGAATAATTCAATGATCTACCTCTCACACACTGGTCCTTGGGATGGATTTCACCAGCAATTCAATCTTGTGTACTGTTGCAGAATTATCTTAAGCTCAGGCTTTGCATTAAAATGGACATTTTCACCGTAGAAGCTAGCTTGAGAAGTGAGGTTTTCTTTGTACGTTTGAACAAATGCTTAACCCCTTAACATTAGTTCAGAATTCCTCTGGTCCTTCTAGACAAAGTAAAATAACCTCAACTAGTTATTTGATTGTTTTATTATCACTTAATTTCTTCAACGCGTCATTGCTGAAGCAAATTCATGAAACAACTGTTGTTACATGATGTAGTAGTCGAATGTCCAAAACCTGTGCGTGTGTGGGTTTTTAGGGAGGATCGTAATTCCAAGATGTTGGTACGGGATTTTGAGGAATAGCGATTTTCAAGAGAAACCCATAAGTCATGAGCAGTGGAAATAGAGGTAACATGGGAAATGGCCAAGGGAGATAGAGTAGCGTTTGTGGGGGTGATGATAATTTGGTCACAGTAAGTCCACTGTGGATATTCAGGATTAACTTCTATTGGTTGGTTAGTTGAGGAAGAGGCAGTGGGTGTTTGAGTTTCAGGGGTAGGTTGAAGGTATTGGCTTGGTTGGGGAATGGTTTTGTCGATATAGCCAAAGAGGGCATGAACTTTCAGAGTGGTGGAAACTCGAACTTTCCACTGGACATAATTGGAGGAATGAAGCCTAACTGGGACAAGGTTGCATATATTGGAAAGAAGATATTGAGGTGTGGAGGCTGCAGTGGTTAAGGGTGAGGTTGAAGAAGAAGATCCAGCCATTGAGAAAGGACAAGAAAAAATGTGAGCCAAAAAACCTGCTCTGATACCAAGATGAAGATTGAGAAATTCTATTGATTCACTGTATATTTTCTGAAATACAAAGAGCCTATTTATAACAAGGCTAAGTAGTTGCAAGAGAGATTTAAGGAGAAAGGTTACAACAACTAAACTACACTTCACAAGAGAGATTCATGGAAAGTGTTACAACAAATTGAATTGACTAAATCCTAACATCTTTTAGCTGTGTCGTTATTAAGTATACCTTCACCTCTAGTTTGATGGAACCTGTCACCAACGCTATGATTCAGAAATAGGAAACACATGTATATAGTTTGTAGGCCGGTTGCTATTATTGTCTTCAGGATCTCTATTACATTGCTACAGGCAGTCACTATTAGCACAAATGCTTGGACGAGTGCTGGACATGCAGTGAACCAAATTTATGACATTCTTTACATGATGGGCCGCGACGATATTGCTGTTGGAGTTGGAGGAGAAGGTGGAATACTCGATGATGGAACAATTCAACCTAACGTTGGTGGATATCTTCCCATAATTGAGCAGGTTAGATTGTTAGAATACATTTCAATTCTTTCATTTGAACAAGGTATTGCCTTTGTTTACTGATGTTTACTGACATAAATGACTGCTAGGCTCATTGGTAAGAACTGTGCTATCATGTCTTATGACAGTTAAATATAAGTTTTTTATGAACAATAAATCGGCAGATTCAGCAAAGTCTTATTACATACACAAAATATATAGTCCATATGTTGCAGGAGAAAAGTGAATGTTTATGATATCAGGGATTGACGACTACAGGTGGATGCAGATATAGACAAGCCATTCCTGTTGGTATTAGAGGGCAATTAGATGCTGATACCAACTATGGGCTTCGCAAAGCATTCCTCCCTCAGGTATGTCATAGAATCCAGTCTATTAATTCATAATCAGAATGATACAAGCTAAAGAAGTGTTCAAAGCTCCCATTTCTTCCAAAACCAAGCTAAAAAATAAGACAAAAGATAGCTCCCCGTTGTCATTCACTAGGATATATACTTCTATTCCCCTACTGCCAATGCTTTTTACACCAACTAACCCACATGCACATCACATAAGAGACAGACTCGCATGTAGACATAGTTTTACTCATCTATTTCATCCCTTACATCCACTTCCTACAGTTAAACATTTATACTAGGGGCCTACAGTGATTATAATCAATCTTTGATTCCAACCTTCACAGAGAGTGTTTGTTGTTCTTGATATGGCACTGATGACATGTACTTTCACAATATACATTTTCCTAGCAAGTATACTTTACCAAAGCCAGCTGAATTCAAATCTGTTTCTTGTATCTTTAGCTTGACTTTCATAGTAATCTTCTCGATGTTCAAGATATGCAAATGCTGTTATAGTTGGGCTCATACTTTTTGGTTTGACCTTTAGATTTCATTGTTCAAGTTATGCAAATGCTGTTATAGTTGAGCTCATACTTTTTGCTATTAACTTAGGGAAGCCGGAAGTATAATCCTTTGCAACAATCAACAGCACAGCAGGTGATGATAGACAAAATATCCGAAGGCCCCATTAATATATTCCTTATAGGACCACACACAAATTTTGCTATTTTCCTTATGAGTAATCCACACCTAAAGAAGAATGTTGAGCATATTTATGTAATGGGTGGTGGTATAAGATCAGAGAACCCAACTGACTGCTGTCCAAAAAATGCCAGCCAATCTTGCACTCCTCAACAATGTGGTGATCCTGGTAACATATTCACAGATTACTCTAGTAATCCTTATGCAGAATTCAATATCTTCGGAGATCCTTTCGCAGCATACCAGGTGCTGCAGTCTGCTGGGTTGTCCAATTTAACACTCCCACCTGAATGTGAATTACCATAGGATTGATATGTTGGCTGCAGGTGATTCATTCTGGAATTCCACTCACCATTGTTCCACTGGATGCTACAAACACCATTCCCGTAACTAAGAATTTTTTTGAAGCATTTGAGCAGAATCATGATACAGTTGAGGCACAATATGCATTCCAATCATTAAAAATAGCTCGTGATTTTCGACTTGGCAAGCAATTCTATACAGTAATTTCTGAAATGCACTTCTCTCTCCAATGCCCTATATGGAATTTTAGGATTTTTCATTTTTAAAAAAGATCAAATGCTGTTAGTTATTATTGCTTGATTTTGATGTGAAGGGAGATAAATAAAAGATCACAAAAGAGCTGAAGTTTTTGCAGAATTATTTCATGTGGGATTCTTTCGCATCTGGTGTGGCAACATCTATCATGCTTAACTCGCATAATGATGATGGTCAAAATGATTTTGCTATCATGCAGTACATGAATATAACTGTAGTAACTTCAAATAAACCATATGGTATATCTGATGGATCAAATCCATTCTTTTATGGACGTCAAATTCCAAAATTTAGTCTTGAAAAAGGTGGGGTGCACAGTGGCCATGTTCAAACAGGTCTTCGAGACCCCTTTTGCATTGTGGATAATGGAGAAGGCAAATGTCAGGTAAATTTTTTCCCTAATACTTCTTAAGTGTCTTTTGTTTTTCTTCTCTCATCCTCTTCAACCTTCTACAATGTAAATGTACACCTTTACCAAATGCTATCCATCAGGATGGTTATACAGCAGAGGTAATGGGTCCAGAGGGAGTGCAAGTTTTGGTTGCTACAAGAGCAAAGCCCAACCGGAACATCACCAGTCCTCTTGACAGAGAATTTTACATAGGCTTCTTAGATGTGAGTCTCTCATCTGTTTTACGGTTTGACATCACAGTCACACTCTTTTTAAAAGTTTCAATTACCTCATGATTGATTGCTACATTCAATGAAAGCTTAACATTCAATGGAAGCTTAGATAACAATATGTTTTTCCTGCTGATTACAGGTTATTAACAGTCCTATAAACACAGGAAGGTTCAATTTTACCACACAATTCCCATATTACGAGCAAGTTATGTACATACCAGATTTAAAAAACATTAAACGAGGGAAACCTGTTGTGATTGATATGGATATGAGTGTTGGAGATTTTCTAGCATTGTTCTATCTTTTGAAAGTACCTGTGGAAGTTATTGACATTAAGGTAGAGGTTTTCTTCTGCCTTTCTCCTTTCACCTTTTAGATACTACTGCATTGTTTGACAGCCATTCTAAGATTCCAATTATGCCATTATAAAATTTTGAGGCATGGCTGCCATTCATGACTCAAATTTATCCTTTTATATTCCGAGTGGGGAAAAAAGTTGAGAGAGAGAGAGTTCTTTTAGGAGTTTCTTGGTTGAAAGTTGTACCTTTACCTACCTATAAGACTCTACCTCTTTAATCAACAACCTTCATTATTTTGATTGTATGATAAAGAGAATTTTAGCCTAGGGCATCTTGAACGCTCCATTGCTTTACTTTCTCAAAAGTGGCTCATGGTTGACCTTCCCTCTTTAGTTTCTCTAGACAATTTATATCGTCTCTACTTTTTTGCAGGCAATAATAGCTAGTCCAACAGGATGGGCAAATGCTGCAACAATAGATGTTATCTATGACCTACTGCATATGATGGGTCGAGATGACATACCAGTAGGTCTTGGAGATTTTTTTGCGGTAAACCAATCAGATTCAATTTTGCCTATTGTTGGGGACTGTAAGTATGCTAAAGCCATTCCAAATGGGTGTGGTGGATATTTAGACTCTGACACTCTCTATGGTCTTGCTCGTAATTTGCCCAGAAGCCCAAGAAGGTACTCAAAGTTACCTGTTTAGTCTCTCTTAGAGTTTCCATATTGAATCTGACTTTATCTGTACATATCAGAGAATTCTCCAATCCACATGTTGCATAATGAAACCAACTGTTTGTAACTCTGAATCTGAAGTGTGAACCAACATGGCGCTTTGGCTTACATAATCTTACTCATCCTCTTTGGCCTTTAAATTGATTGGCACCTATCTCGATCACGTTTCCAGGTACACAGTAGAACACCCAGTAAGACATGAAGCTCCTCACAACTCTCAGCATCCTGAACTGAGACAACCTCTAGCCATGGAAATTTGGGAATCCATATTGACAACATTGGAACCAGGATCCCAGATTTCAGTGCTTACCAATGGACCATTGACTAATTTAGCAAAGCTTATAACATCAAACAAAAACGCAAGTTCCCTTATACAGGTTTGTGGATTTGGGTAGTCTTGCCAGTATCTTATCTAAAACACGTGCTACAGATACTCAAAAAGCTAGAGAACAACGTGCATGATAATCTCTATGAGAATTGTTGTTTTCCTTGAGAGGTTAAAATAGTTTGCTATTTAACTCATGAATGTTTCAGCTAGTTCTCTTTGTGGCCTGGAAGGTTTACTTCTTGTGGTCCTCCTGCAAATCAAAGGAAAGTTGTTTATATTGATGGCTCTAATACAACATAAAATAGAGAACAAAAACCTCGGAATCTCTAATGTACATACATTATCGCAAAAAGAAGAGTTTATAAGCTAATGAACTTGAATTACATGCAACATTTGTTGGACTTTCATATTGGTAGAAAGCAGGCTCTTGGATATGCTACATATATTACATACTTCTGAAGTGCTGACTCACTGCAGGAAGTTTATATAGTTGGGGGACACATCAAGGATGATGATATGGATAAAGGAAATGTCTTCACTGTTCCTTCAAATATATATGCAGAATTCAATTTTTTTCTTGATCCATTAGGAGCAAAGATTGTGTTCGAGTCGACAGTTAATATCAAGTTAGTTCCCCTCGGCATCCAGCGATATGTCAGCTCATTTGAAAATGTATTAGAAATTCTCCGCAAAAAAAAGAGGACGCCCGAGCTACTCTTTGCTAATCGTTTGTTGTCAAGACTCTTCAGCTTGAAGCAATCAGACATCTGTTATAAGCATGTGGTAAGAAATTGCCTAACTTGAATTCTCACCTATTCTTAATAACTCATGGCTTTAGTGAAGTATAAAACTGTACACATTATAATATACCGGTTCAAATTCTTGTATCTAGGTTTCTATTGGCTCAGAACCTTCGGAATTCTTATGAAAGTCGACGTTTATTTGCTGTAATAACAGCTTATTGTTCGGTTGTAGGAAACTTTCTTGGGTGAAATTCTTGGCGCTGTAGTTCTGGCTGAAGATCTTGTCAAACCAGTTTTTCAATTCAAGCCTGTAAAAATCTTGGCAGATGGTGTTGAATCTCAAGATGGCCAAACAATCATCTATGAGAAGGGTGGGAAATTAATCCAAATACTGCAGAATTTGAACCAAACAGCCTACTTTGATCTATTTGCAAACCGGCTAAGTGATAAGAAACAATCTGCGGTGATCAAAAGCTTTAACGACCAGAAAAGAATGTGGTATATACTGCACAACTGCACCTGTAATTATTGTCATGGTTCATGTGTGAACTGATATTCAACAAAGATGAAAACTATAGGGGCATTTGTATTAGAAAAGTGACCATTTCATGGTACGTAGAAAGCAACAAACAATAGATTGGAACTATCCCTGTATCAATTTATCTCATCATCTAAGCTTCATGTTGTTCTTAATCCATTGCACTGCCTACTCTGTCCATTGGTTGCATTTGCTTGTTCCAAATAGAGTGAAAATCCAAGATAAGTTCAAATTAAACCCACAATGTTATCAGGCATGATTTGATTAGCAGAATACGAAGGGAACAAAGATATATAAGAGAGTATTTGCTTCTTTGAAAGCACCCAGAAAATCTTCTAGGACTCCATGCAATACAAACAGTTAGGCTTAAACAGACACGAAGAATCGAAAGTCGAAATCAGCTGTAGAAAACAATGACATTCTGAGTGAAAAGGGAAAAGGTTTTGAATTTGTACAAGCACAAGTAACAGTCAATTTACGAACCTAGAGAACAAGTGAAAGGAGACTCCACAAGAACGAATGGAAAATCTTGGTTTCCATGGATTCTGTCAGTTTAGAAGCCCAAGTCGACAGGAATGGATCCACCAGCATTCAAAATCCGTTTTTCCAGCTATAATAAACAATGTTTCAAGTCAATTTATCCATTTTTGTCACAAACATCGAAGAGAGTAAATATGAGATGACAAGAAGAAAAACCCTTAAGTAGCAGATATATAGCTCTACTCACTGCATATAATAACTGAGTTTCTCCTTCACACCCTAAAATTCTTGCTTTACTTGTTGCAGGAATCGTGAATACCTGAAAACAATAGTTTACTTACTAAACACTTGGCTCATGTCACTTACTACTTAGTTCTTTCTCAAAGCTGACTGCTGATTGAGAAGAGAAATTTTAAAAGATTAATCAAATAATGAACAAAAAAACTCACCAGTCAGGACTCTGTTGCTCGCAGGCTCTCCAGAAGTTAAGGCAGGCATTTTTCACTCTTAGTGCACCTATGCTGCATTGCTCACAGAGGAGTCAAAACAACAATCAAAACAACACAAGGTCAGCGTTCTCTCCATGACTTTTAGATTTTGAGATGGATCATAAATATCCTGACCGTTGATTAACATGGTTAAAATCCTCTCCCCTCCCACCCTCCCTTCCCTTGTTTGCTCCCATTTCAAAATTCAAATGATTAGTTCACATCAGTCGAGCACCTCATCCTCGAGAGTTTATTCAAGTTCAACATCATCTGGAGGTGGAGAGATTTCAACCTTTGACCTATACACGAATGGTATATCCCTTAATCATATCCTCAGGTAAGCAGTCCCAAAAGTTTTTCAAAACACAGTGTGTTAAGTTTGAACTCTGTGTAATAGAGGGAAGGGCAAACTTAAATAAGTTGTTTCTATCCCATCTTAAGGCTTAAAACCTAAAGCTCTCAAAGGCCTCTCTCTCCTCCCATATCCATTCATATATAAAGATGAAAATTTGTATCTGGAGGCTGGAACTACTACCCTTCAGTGTGTGTACATGATCATCAATCTTTTTAAAGTCCACAGATGGCTGTGATCTAACAAAGACAAAGCAAAAACAAAGACAAATATAAAACAATTTGTCCAAGAAAAACATGCCATCAGAAAGGATCTGTACTAATGGATGATGAAGTTGGTATTGATGAGTTGAGACAGAGAGCGTGAGTCCTTACATAGCAATTCTCAGTTTATTGAGAAGCTCCACGGTATCTTCAAAGAAAAGATATGCAAATGCTGTTATAGCTGAGCTCAAACTTTTTGCTATGAACTTAGGGAAGTAGGAAATATAATACTTTGCAACAATCAACTGCTCAGCAGGTGATGATAGACAAAATATCTTAAGGCCCCATTAATGAATTCCTTATAGAGTTATAGGATCACACACAAATTTTGCTATTTTCCTCATGAGTAATCGAAACCTAAAGAAGAATGTTGAACATATTTATGTAATTAGTGGCTGTATAAGATCAGAGAACCCAACTGGCTGCTGTCCAGAAAATTCCGGCTGATCTTCCACTCCTTGACATTGTGGTGATTCGGGTAACATATTCACAGATAACACTAGTAATCCTTATGCAGAGTTCAATATCTTCGGAGATTCTTTTGCAGTATGTCAGGTACTGCAGTCTGCTGGACTTTCCAACTTAACATAGTCACACCTGAATGTAAATATCATAGGATTGATATGTTAGCTGTAGGTGGTTCATTCTGGAATTCCACTCACGATTGTTCCACTGGATGCTACATGCACCATTCCCCTAAGTAAGAATTTCTGCGAAGTATTTGAGCAGGATAATGATACATTTATGGCACAATATGTGTGTTCCAATCCTTGAAAATAGCTCGTGATTCTCGGCTTTGGCAAGCAATTGTATACAGTAATTTCTTAAATTCACTACTCTCTCTAATTCCCTGAATGGAATTTTAGATTATTTCTTTATTTTTAGAAAAAGATCAAAACGCTGTTAGTTATTATTACTTGATTTTAATGTGAATGGAGATAAAAGATCACAAAAGAACTGAAGTTTTTGCAGAACTATTTCAGGTGGGATTCCTTCGCATCTGGTATGGCAACGTCTATCATGGTTAACTCACATAACGATGATGATCACAATGATTTTGCTATGATGGAGTACATGAATATAACTGTAGTTACTTCAAATAAACCTTATGGTATATCTGATGGGTCAAATCCATTTTTTTATGGACATCGAATTCCAAAATTTGGTCTAAAAAAAGGTGGGGTGCACAGTGGCCATGTTCAAACAAGACTTCGAGATCCCTTTTGCATTGTGAATAATGGACAAGGGAAATGTCAGGTAAAATTTTTCCCACTTATTTTTTAAGTGCCTTTTGTTTTGCTTCTCTCATCCTCTTCATGCCTCTATAATATAAATGTGCAGATTCACAAAATGTTATCCATCAGGATGGTTATACCGCAGAGGTAATGGGTCTAGAGAGAGTGCACATCTTGGTTGTTACAAGAGCAAAGACCGATCAGAACATCACTTCCTCTTGACAGAGAATTTTACATAGGCTTCTTAGATGTGAGTCTCATCTGCTTTACATTTCGACATCACAGTCAAACTCTTTCTAAAAGTTTCAACTACCTCGTGATTGATTGCTACATTCAATGAAAGCTTGGATAACAATATGTTTTTCCTGTTGATTACATATTATTAATAGTCCTATAAACACAGGAAGATTCAATTTTACTACACAATTCCCATCTTACAAGCAAGTTATGTACATAGCAGATTTCAAAATTATGGAACTGGGGAA
Organism: Benincasa hispida; assembly: GCF_027475165.1. NCBI lineage: Eukaryota > Viridiplantae > Streptophyta > Magnoliopsida > Cucurbitales > Cucurbitaceae > Benincasa > Benincasa hispida. Next base: position 20,169,377 of record NC_143478.1, read on the forward strand.
ACCTGTTGTGAATGACATGGATATGAGCGCTGTAGTTTTTCTAGCTTTGTTATTTCTTTTCAAAGTACCTGTGGAAGATATTGACATTAAGGTGAAGTTTTTCTTTTGCCTTTCCCCTTTTAGATTCTACTGTATTGTTTGACAGTCATTCTAAGATTCCAGCTTGATGCCATTATAAAAGGCTTGGCTGCCATTCAGTATTTGGAATGAATCCTACATCATAACTTATCCTTGTGGCACTTGTTAAGTGTGAGATATTTGAAATGTTAGCAACTAAGAGACTCAATTTGTTGATCTGAATAACTTTTGTATTACAAGTGAGGAAAAAAGTTAAGAGAGGGAGCTCTTTGGGAGTTTCTTAGTTGAAAGGAGTAGCCTTACCTACTTTAAGGTTCTACCTCTTTAATCAACAACCTTCATTATTTTGATTGTATGCTAATGAGAATTTTAGCCCAGGGCATATTTAACGTACCATTGCTTTACTTTCTCAAAAGTGGCCCATGACTGACCTTCACACTTTACTTTCTCCAGACGATATATATTGCCTCTACTTTTTTGCATGCACTAATAGCCAGTGCAACAGGATGGGCAAATGCTGCAACGATATACGTTAACTATGACCTACTGCATATGATGGGTCGAGATGACATACCCGTAGTTCTTGGAGACATATTTGCAGTAAACTAATCAGATTAATTTTGCCTATTATTGGAGACTGTAAGTATTCTAAATCCATTCCAAATGGGTGTGGTGGATATTTCGACTCTGACACTCTCTATGATCTTGCTCGTAATTTTCCCAGGAGCCCAAGAAGGTACTGAATTACCTGTTTAGTCTCTCAGAGATTCCATATTAAATCTATCTTTATCTGTACATTTCAGAGAATTATCCAATCCACATATTACAAAATGAAACCAATTAAATATAACTTGAATCTGAAGTGTGAACCAACATAGCACTTTAGATTATGTAATTTTATTCATCCTCTTTGGCCTTTAAATTGATTGGCACCCATCTCGATTATGTTTCTAGTTACACAGTAGAACACCCAGTAAAACATGAAGCTCCTCAGAACTTTCAGCTTCCTAAAATGAGACAACCTCTAGCCATGGAAATTTGGGAATCCATATTGACAACATTGGAACCGGGATCCAAGATCTCAGTGCTTAACCAATGGACCATTGACTAATTTAGCAAATCTTATAACATCAAACAAAAACGCAAGTTCCCTTATTCAGGTTTGTGGATTTGGATAGTCTTGCCATTATCTTATCTAAAACATGTGTTGCAGATACTCAAAAAGCTAGAGTACAAAATGCCATGATAATCTCTATAAGAATTGTTGCTTTCCATGAGAGGTTATCTCTTGGACGTTTCAGCTAGTTCTCTTTGTGGTCTAGAAGGTTTACTTTCTTGTGGGGGCTTTTGCAAATGGGAGAAAAGTTGTTTATATTATTGGCTCGCATATAACACATAAACACTATGAAATAAGGAACAAAGATCTTGGAATCTCTTATGTGCCTACATTATTACAAAAAGAAGAGTTTCTTAAGCTGGTGAACTTGAATTACAAGCAACATTTGTTAAGACTTTCATATTAGCAGAAACCGGGCTTTGATGTGCTGCATATGTTACATAGTTCTGACAATATAGCAAGTGTTGACTCACTGCAGGAAGTTTATATAGTCAGGGGCACATCAAGGATGATGATACGGATAAAGGAAATGTCTTCACTATTCCTTAAAATACGTATGCAGAATTCAATATTTTTCTTGACCCCTAGGTGCAAAGACTATGTTGGAGTCGACAGTTAATATCACATTAGTTCCCATTGGCACCCAACGATCTGTCAGCTCGTTTGAAAACGTATTAGAAACTCTCCGGAAGAAAAAGAGGACACCGGAGCGTCTCTTTACCAATGGTTTGATGTCAAGACTCTTTCGCTTTAAGCAATAAGACGTCTGTTATAAGCAAGTGGTAAGAAATTGCCTCACTTCAATTCCCACCTGTCCTAGTTAATTTTTGTATGGTTAATTTCTCTCATAGCTTTAATGAAGTATAAAATTGTACACTATATTATACCGGTTCAATTTCTTGTATCTATGTTTTTATTGACTTGGAATCTTTGGAATTCTTATGAAGGGTTTAGTCCATAATTTGTTTCTTCCCAACAACGAACTTCTTCCTCAGACTATCGATGATTATATGTTTCACAATTGTGGCAGGGGAACATGTCTTCCCAAGTTCACTAACTTATACGGAAGTTGGAATAAAATTCTGTTGATAGAATTATACCATCGCCTGGAGAAAATGAGAACTAGAACTTATCTGACGCACAACATTTCATTATCTGTCTTTTTCCATATTAGAGTTCAATATAATTAGCCTAAGATATCTCTTTATGGCTTCAGTCGCAAGAATAGATAGAACCTTGAGAGTCCAAAATTCAGAATTCAACTGCAAAAGCCTATATCCGGTTAAAATCCAGAGTTGTCATAAGAAAGATCTCAAGTTCATACTCAGTTGTCAGTTGATTCAATCTTTAGTTTACGAAAGCAGTTTGCAATCTAGGATAAGTTGCTAAAGACTATGGGATTTGACAAGAAAATTTTGTGTGCTTCTGCTAGTGGTATTATATCTTTTGGCATAAATGTCCATGTTGCAATTTTGTCTTCTATACCAGATACAATAGGATCCTACATCAGATATAGAATAATAAGTTTACACCGAGGGAGATAGAGAGTGCCTCATCAGGTTAGATGTTTATAAGTTAAATTGGCTCCCTATCTACACTCAGAAAGATCAATGATAGCATTAACATTGTCCAGCTACAATAGTCAACTATGCCGGGAAAATTTGAAATTTCAATCAGCTAAGGCTGCTAAACACATCCTTCAGAGATTTGTCATTCAAGATACCAATCATCCAAACTAGTGCAGAATGAAGCAGTAATAACAGCTGTTTCTTTCAAATCAACGAATAGATTCACTGATGAAAGTTACTTCGAACTCAATGGGTCAAACTTTTTCTTAGGCTTCCAATATCTCAGAATCTAAATTACAGCATCATCACAAACTCATCACTCATTTCATTTGAAGATAGACTCCATAAATCAAACCAATATTCAATAGATGGATATATGAACATGAACCAAACTAATGTTTGAACCCATGAGGAAATCTCAAAAATGTATCCAACAAATACATTTCAAGAGAAGAGTTCAAGAATTAGATTTGATGGTGATTCAAGCTAAAAGTTGAAGCAGAAATATATCATAATCAAACCACAACGGTTCTCTATTGAAATCAGCTGTAGAAAACACTGACGTTCTGAGTGAAAAGGGCAAAGGTTTTGAATTTGTACAAGCACAAGTAACAATCTATTTAAGAACCTAGAGAACAAGACGGAGGAGACTCCACAGGAACAAATGGAAAAACCTTGGTTTCCATGGATTCTGTCAGTTTAGAAACCCAAGTCCTCAGGAATTGATCCACCAGCATTCAAAATTCGTTTTTCCAGCTGCAGTAAACAATGTTTCAAATCAATTTATCCGTTTTTGTCATAGATACTGAACAGTGTAAATATGATATGACAAGAAGAGAAACCCATAACTAGCAGACAAACAACTCTACTCACTGCATATAGATAACTGAGCTTCTCCTTCACACCATAGAATTCTTGCTCTACTTGTTGCAGGCATCTTGAACACCTGAAGACAATAGTTTACTTACTAAACACTTGATTCATGTCACTTACTACTTGGTTCTTTCTTAGGGCTGACTATTGGTTGAGAAGAGAACTTTTGAAAGATCAATCAACTAAAAAAAAAACTCACCAGTCAGGACTCTGTTGCTCGCAGGCACTCCGGAAGTCAATGCATGCATTTTTCACTCTAAGTGCACCTATGCTGCATTTCCAACAAAGGAGTCAAAACAAAAATCGAAACAACACAAGGGAAGCATTTTCTCCACTTTTAGATTTGAGACGCATCATGAATATCCTGACCATTGATTTACATTGTTAAAAATCTCTCCTCTTCCACCCTCCCATCCCTTTATTGCTCCAATTTCAAAATTCTAATGATTGATTTACATCATCAGTTGAGCACCTCAGCCTCAAAAGTTTATTCAATTTTGACATCATGGGGGGGAGAGATTTGAACTTCTAACCTATAGATCAATGTATACCCCTTAGCATTATCCTCAGATAAGCAGTCCCAAAAGTTTTTCAAAACAGTATGATAAGTTTGAACACTGTGTAATAGAGTGAAGAACAAACTGACATAACTTGTTTCTGTCACATCTCAAGGCTTAGAACCTAAAGTTCTCAAAGCCCTCTCTCTCTCCCTCTCGCATATCCATCCATAGAGAGTGACTTGAAAATTTGTACCTGGAACTGCTGCCCTTCAGCTGGTGTACATGATCATCAATCTTTTTGAAGTCCACAGATGGCTGTGATCTAACAAAGACAAAGCAAAAACACAGAGAAATATAAAACGATTTTGTACAAGAAAAACATGCCATCATCAGAAAGGATCTGTAACTAATGGATGATTGATGAAATTGGTATTGATGAGTTGAGACAGAGAGCATGAGTCCTTACATAGCGATTCTCAGTTTATTGAGAAGCTCCTCAGTATCTTCAAAGAAAAGAGTCACCACTTCAGAAACAAAAGTTGGATTACTCTCATCTTGAAGTTGCAAAAGCTGCAAATACTGACTATCTAGAGAACCCTTCTCTCATAAAAACAAAAAACAAATAGATCCACGGAAACCAAAACCCACAAAAACAGAAACAAAGATAAGATTCACAATCATCACAAAAAGAAAACATGTATCATCAGAGAGGAAAGAAACAGATCAGGACAAAAGAAAGCAAAACCCACTTCAGATTTGAAGTTTTACCTCACCAATTAAGCCTTTAATATACTGAACCCACTGTCTCTGCATCAATACCACCTCCATTTTTAGAAGCAAACTAGAGATAGGGATTTGTGAAGAATGGAATTGAGAAAGAGGGTTTTGAAGGGATTTGTGAATAATGGAGAAATTAGAATGGCCGAGCGCCTGCAGAGGAGGCGAAGTGGAAGCAGAGTGGATTGGATTTGAGGATCTTCTTGTTCTTACAGGATTATCAAAGCCTCCACCTTCTTGTCGTTTTTTCTTTTAGTTGATTTGCATTCTGTAACTATACTTGTTTTATATTGTCCAAAAAACTTCATTGGTCATCTTCTTTTTCCTTTTTTTTTTCTTTTCCTTTTTTAGAATTTTCATTGGCCACCCTTTAAATTATGTTATCAATGTTTTTTTTTATTATTATTTTTTTGGCATATATTGATTTTTGAAAAACCTTGTAGAAGCTCGTGGGAATTGGGAAAGTAATAATAAAAATATTAAATTATAAATATTTGGTATTTAAATTTTCATAACTAAAAATTTAGTCCTTGAACTTCTTTAATGTTAAAAATTTATTGATCTAGTAAACACGAAGTTGAATGTTTAGGGTTACAGTAGACCTAAAATAACCCTAAACGTTCAAATTTATATCTTATTGATCAATAAATTTTTAAAAATTTTGAATTTGTCAAAAACTTATTAGACATGAAATTAAAAATTTAAGCATTAGAAGACAAACTTCAAAGTAAAAAAATAAATAAAAATCAAAGATTGTTTGTAGCATCATTTTTCAAATTTTTTTTTTTTTTTTTTTTAAAGTAGTAAAATTTAGAGGTTCAACTCATACAAAAGAAGACAAAAATTCAATATAAATTTAATGAACATGAAGACAAAACAATGATGTATTTTATGTGTAAATGATATACTTGACTAGTTATACCATTGATATTTCTGATTTGAAATACCATAGATACATGATTCGATATACACATACTACTGACATACCTAATTATGGGTGTTAATATATGAATGATATAGTTTAGACGAGTTTTGATATTCCTTGTATTCAGTTTCTTTTATTTAATTGAGTTATTTTTTTATAAATTTAGATAAAATGTATGTCTTTTATAACCTAAATGTCTATATTGTATACCTAACATGAATGCTAATATACCATTTGTATACATAATTTGTTTTATTACTAAAAGAAAGTTAGCATTAATACATCTGATTATAAGTGTCGATATATCAACTATATATCCAATATGAATGTCGTATGAGAATGATATATATGATTTGATATACCATTTTCATAACTTCAACATTCTTAAACCCTCTTTTTATTTTTAAAGAAAAAAAACTTAGACATTCTTAATTACCCTTATATAAGGTAAGTTCGAATATTGATGATTGTACTTGGTGATGATTCCTTCTTTTATAAAATGCTTTTGGAATACTTTCCCTTTTTTTTAAAAAAAATAGAAAAAGAAAAAAAAAACTTAGGCCAATAATAATAATCTAAGTGCTTTCCACATAGTACTAATTTTTCTAAATTCTAACACCTGTCTTTTCAAAAAATATGTATTCTTGTCCCTTATAACTTTTAACATCGTTCCACTCCAATCTCTAAATTTTCAAAATATTTAATTTACTCTTTGAATATTTAAAGTTAACTATTCAATGGTAAACAGTAATAGCAGTAATATTTTATTATATTTAAAAATATTTCACGTATTTTGCCATTTAAAACAACCATCCTTATTGTTATAGTATATATATCTGTCTTTGACAAAATCCATCTTTAGTGTTTTTGAGATTTGAGTTTGATGTTTATTTCAATATTTTGTTTTTAAAGTTTTAAAAATAACATTTTAGTCCCCTAAATTTGAAAAATATTTAAAAATGATTCCTTGGTTAATTTGACCATAAATGATATGTCATATTGAGGTGCTAAATTTTAAATGATCCAACCCATTTAAAACTTTAATATATATATTTATTTATAATTACATGGCATTTCTATTTTTATACTTTTTTTCTTCTCTTCCTCAAATCTTTCTCTCTCTTCCCAAAATCCACATTTTTATTTTTTTTTTTTTTCCATCTCCAATCCCCGACACAAATCTTCATTGAGCCTTGGCACTTGAATTCATCCATAGTCTCTAAGGTGCATTCTAGACTACATTTATATTTTACATCTCATTTAGTTGTTCAGTTATAATTTGTAACGTGTCAAACTCTTTTAATTTTTTTTTCAAATTTTTTTTTTTTATATGAGTAAGAGGAAGATATATATATTTTAGAATGCACTAAAATATTACTCTTTGATAAAAGGAAAAAAAGGAAAAGGATGAGAGAAAGGAAAAGATTACTAAGGAGAAAATGGAAATATCATCTAATTAAAAAGAAACAATATTAAAATTATTAAATTGGTCATCTCATTTAAATTTTAACACCTTAACATGACATCTCATTTTTTCAATAATTACATGACGGTCAAATTAATTTGAAAATTATTTAAAATTAATTTTCAAATGGTCACTTTTGAAACTTATTTTATCCTAAAGAAAAAAAAAAGGAGTTGACTGCTACTGCTCTGTGTATTTTGTTTTTCTTCAACAAAATCTCTAATTTGAGACAAAACAGCAACCATTTTCCGACCGTCTGATCTGTGGGATACTTCTTTCCTATGATTTGATTTGTTAATTGATAGAAAATTATTTGATATTGAAAAATGGTACAACAAATCCTACAGCTGTTTTCTTTTTAATTTAATAGAGTGGAACAGTTGGAAATAACATGCTTTGTGAGAAAATCAAAATGCAAGAGAGAATCAGAATCCCTTTTTTCATGTATTTATTTCCTTAATTTAATGTTGTATTTGATTGGTTCATAATTTTACAAATTTTTTAATGTTGCGTTTGGTTGAAATCTTTCTCACTTGTTTAATCTTCTTCGTTTGGTCGAAAATTCTCTCATTTCAAACTTCATCAACTTTTTCTCTCCAAAATAATAATATTAAGTTTTGAACTTTCTTAATTACTTGATTTATTGATTGTGGAGGTTTCAGTTCTATTCGAATAAATTGAGTTTTTGTTTGTTGATGATTTGGTTTGGTTCAAAAAAATATAAACAAAACTTTTTTGCTGTCATTACTTTTATTTTGAATTTATTTATATTTTTTTATTGAGGAGTTTTCTTTGGAGTGAGAGGTCGTATATATAATATAATATAGTTTTTATTTTTTTAAAAAATTAAACGTATAAATAATACTTTCATCTATAAGGTTTTTTTTTTGTCTCGTTATCCACTTTCTACTGATATTTTAAAGAACAAAGCCATGTTTTAAGAAGTGAGATGTTTCTTTAACAAATGTGAAACCATAATGAGAACATTACTAGATAAGAATCATAAATTTCAAAAACATAAAACTAAAAACAATATTGTTATCAAATAGCAAGACCTATAATTCTTTTTCATAAGTATTTGTTTCTTTTCAAAAGTTTTTAATACTTTGTCTAATTAATGAATAGTCTGAGGATAAATAAATGGAGGAGATAATGACAATGTTCAATGTTCAAGTGAAAAACGACAATGTCATTTCGAGTCTGTGTTCAATAATTATTAGGGAGCATTCAGACTCAAATCTTCATCCAATAGTTATTGGTAAATGGTTGTTAAAGTGTCCTCATTGGTTAAATCAAATAGTGAGTACTTGAAGTATTTTTTTAAGTATCTTATTGTTTCTAATTATTGTTATTTTTCACCTTTTTTTTCTTTCCATGGATGAAGATTCAAAATTATAATAGATATATCAACCTTTAATCAACTTTAGCTCCTCCTCACATTAGTGAGTCTCTAAATAATCCATTTATGTTTGAGTTCAATAGACCCAATTGTTATATTTTGTAAAAGTAATAGTTGCATGCTACATTTAGAGTACGTTTATGTCACTTTTTTAAGTGCTTAAAAAGCGTGTCTAAATATATATATTGCACTTAAAGTCAATCAAAGTGGGTTATAATTTTGTGTTGACTTATGACATTGCAAATAATCATATACCTAAACCATATGCCCACATTTTATAATCATCTTTCCAAAAGATGTATGAACTCAAAAACAATCGGATGATCTATAAAAACCAAAATAACTTTCCAAACTACATTATTGTTCAAATAATGTTACATGATTGAGTAATCAATACACATGCTAACTTTCACAAAACGTTGCAATGAAAATGCTCTCGAAAAACTATCATTTGTGTTTCTGGATAAATTCTGCAAAATATTGAGAACAGGTACAAAAAGGCATGGAGTACGCACAAAGAATGGACCCAAGTTTATGCACACGCCTTGCAACTTTTCCTGCAGTAGCCAGGAAGCTCGGGAGATCCGACCATATACTCCGGGTTATTCGTGCACTCGCTGAGTTCAGCCCATCTCTCGCAACTTGGATTTTCATCAGCGCAGTCCGTATGGTCTCTTATGATCTTGTCGAAAGAATCGACATGAATCCACTTCGTTGCTGACCATTTCTCACCTTCAATCACAGGGCACCCACCATGTAGACTACTTATGTCTGGAATAGCATTTGGATGGAGACTGAAGAAGAGAAGAGCGTCGCCTTTTCGTGGTTTTACTGAATATTTTAAACATGGAGATTAAAGAGAGGAATCTTGACAAGTTCGGACGATAGTCACAAATAGGACAGGAGTTAGAAAACTGATTTCTACTATTGGTTAAAACACTAACCTGCTATCCCTTTCTTTGCACAGTCTGAGAGATCATCGTTTGTTTCAGAAGCCTGGCGTCTTTGAGACTCCTGAACTCATATGGATGAACAAAAATACTCAATATTGAAATTTTGATTAAAAACATCATCAATTACTGACAGCACACGTTACCAAGGCAGGAAACTTTTACGATTCCAATTAGTTTTTAAAAAACAAGTGTATTTGATGAAGTAAGTCAACAAGTAGAAACTGATATATCTTCCTGCAGTAGGTAACTTGAGAGAAATAGTTTGCAAAGAATATTGTACTATGAAAAGGTACTTGAATATGGCCACAGTAGTTTAAAAAAAATAAAGAAAAGAAGTTGCAATTAATTGGATTGAAGGGAAATGTAAGGATGGACCTCTGCAGAAGGAAACACAGTTTCACCGCCTTTTTCCACGTCGGAAAGATACATGAGAACGGTTGCCATTCTATGTCCACCTCGGGCAATATTAACCTTGTCAGCAAAGTAATCGAAGTGTGCATCATACTTCTGCCCATATTCATATCTCAACACTTGAATGTCTTCTCCATTTTCTGAAACCAAGCAGATTCAAGTTCCCATTTACCAGTAATATCAATACACAAACAAGCTATCAATGCATGAGTCAAATGTTCCACACCTTATATAAATAGAGTTTCACATTCATAGTTTTTTTAAAAAAGAAAAACAAAAAACAAAAGAGAAGGGCTTAGTCCAAACTCTGTTTGATTCCAGCTGCAAAATTCTTGCACAGACTATTGATCGATTATTTATTTCACAATTATGACAGGGATCATGTGTTCCTAAGTTCACTAGTTTATATTGAAATTGCAAAAAAATCGGCACATGGAACTATACCATTGCATGGAGAAAATAAGAACTAGAACTTGTCCGACACACAGCATTTCATTATCCCTTTTTTTTTTTTTTTTTTTTTTTTTCCATATTAGAGTTCAATATAACTAGCCCAATATTTCTCTTTATGGTTTCACTCATAAGCATAGATAGAACTTGAGAACCCAACATTCAGAATTCAATTGCACAAGCCCATATCCTGTTAAAATCCATAGTTGTCATAATAAAGATCTTACAATTCACACTCAATTGTCAGTCAATTCAATCTTTAGTTTACGATAACGGAGAGCAGTTTGTAATCTAGGATAAATTGCTATAGATTATGGGATTTGACAAGAAATTTGCGTGCTTCTACTAATGGTATTATACCTTTTGGCAGAAATGTCCATGCTGCAATTTTGTCTTCAATACCAGAAACAATAGGATCCTACATCAGATGTAGAACAATAAGTACACAGAGGGAGATAGAGACTGCCTCATCAGGTTTGGTGTTTATAAGAAAAACGGGCTCCCTATCTATATACTCGATCAAGGATAGCATTAATGTTTTCCAGCTACAATAGTCAACTAAGACAGGAAAATTTGAACTTTCAATCAGCTAAGGCTGCTAGATACATCCTTCAAAAAGTTGTCATTCAAGATACCAATGTTCTAAACAGCCGTCCCTTTGATGAACAGATTAACTAATAAAAGTTGCTCCAACCCAACAGTTCAAACTTCTTTTTTCTTTTGCTTTTCACAAATGGTGATTTATACCAGTATCTTGGAATGGATGATCTCAAGATCAAATTACTGCAATGTCATATACTCATCACTCATTTCATTGATGATAGAGTTCATAAATCAGACCAATATTCAATAGATGGATCTCATGAACATGAACCAAACTAATCTTTGAACCCATGAGGAAATCTCAAAAGTATATCCAACCAATACATATCAAGCTAAGAGTTTAAGATTTAGGTTTGATGGTGATTCAAACTAAAAGTTGAAGCATAATATATCAAAATCAAACCACTATACTTCTCAATGGGAAAGTTAAGAATTATAATTAGCAAACTCTGCACAAACCTTGGCTTTATGAATAAACGCCCCAGAGCTAGTTCGGACCTCGCTGACTTTGCTCTCTCCGGACAAATTATCCGCAACGGAAGATCTCTTCAACTCCGCTTTAGCCTAATTTAAACAAGACAAAAATTAAACAAAACAAAAATCGCGTATCAGAAAAGGAAAATGAATCGATTCTAATTCGACTCACGAGGGAGATGAGATGATCGCATTCTAAGTCCGTGAGAAAACCTTCATACACAAAAGCCCTGTAGAATCATTCAAATTGAAACAGGAACATCGGACCGTGAACAAATCGATTATCAAAACTTTGAAACTACCACAACAAGAAGAGGGAGCAGAAGGGTGAGAAATTTAAGTACCGAGGATTCCATGAAATTTGTTTGACTTTCGCAGGATTGACGATTGAGCTAGCGGAACCTGCATAGGAACTTGAAGCTCGCCGAAGAAGACATGAGATCGATAATGAGAAGAAAAACAGTAGATTGAAACAGTAAAATTTCGCCATGAACTGAATCGGATCACTGGAGAAAGAGAACGAAGAAGAAGAAGAAAATAGCAAAAAAATTTCCTGTTCTCAAAATTTTCAGATTTCCAGTTCTCCGAGCTGTTTAACTGCCAAACATTCTAAGGCTGCTCACGCACTTGGCACGTGGTGAGAAATTAAAATTTCCTCAAGCAAATAATTGTTTTTGGTTATTTTTTTAAATGACTTTTAAAAATAAATATAGATTTTTGGCTTATAAACGATAATTGTTTTAAATAAAAAAAATTGCTCAATTTTTCTCCACGTATAGCAAAATGTCATTATAATAAACAGTAAGGCACTAATATATATCTATTAATATCTACTACGGATAAACAGTAATATTTTGTTATATTTGTAAATAAGTTAACTCATATTTTTATATTTCAAAAGAGTCTTTTTATATTCAACTTTAATTTATTTTGATCAATGTACTTTCAAATTTTGTCTTTATATGTTAAAAATGTACATTTTAGACTTAGTTCGTGTACTTCTAAAAAATATCAATTTTGGTCCCTTGATTTTCACTTTTACTTTTATTTTTAATAAATCAAAATGGTCACTTTTAAAAGTATAAGGACCAAAATGAATTAAAGATGAAATTATAATGAACAAAATGAATATTTTGAAAGTACAGATACCAAAATAAACAAAATTTGAAAGCACAATGACCAAAATAAAAAGAAAATCAAAAGTACATGAATCAAAATAGTATCTAAATCTAGATTTTTTTTAAGAAAAAAATATAAAGTTTCAACTTTGTATTAATATGTACCCTAAACTTTTAATTTATGTGCTACAAAAGTTGATACCAATAAGTTTCAAAAGAAAAGCCACACTATAGTTGTGTTGTTTTTTTCTCTCATAAAATCTGTCAGTTTGGGTTAATTATTCAAAGCTTGGTTTTATTTGAAATTAATAAAAATTTTGAGATTTTTATATCATTTTTAAAAAATTGAATAGAGGTTAAATTTTGCAATAGTCGAATTTTAGGATTCAGTTTGAGATATTAAAAAATTAGGGTGAAATTTTGAAGGTAAGAATTGATTTGTTTAAAAAAAATCTTTACTGAATTAATTAGATAAATTGTTGTTTAGAGAGAGAATTTTTAAATAGAAGAGGACTAATTAAAGAAATTATTTCACCAAGCTGACCTGAGACAACATGAGGTCTAAATTTTTTTTTTTAACATTTAACATTGTCATTTTCATTTTTTTTAATAAAATTTTAAAAAAAATGAAAATAATATAGCAAAATGGTTATTGAATGAAAAATTTCGATTAATCACAAATTGTCATGTCATCAAGGAAAACCCGGGCCTATTGTGAAAATAATAAGTTGGATCGAGCTAAGTAATTAAAGTCACTCAGGCCCAACCCAATTCAAGTCCATGTGAAATTTTGGACCAAATTAAAGATTTGGCTCAAGCCTAATATTTGGGTCCAACAACAAATGAGTTTAAGCCAACTTAAAGTCCGTGGAAATCCTCTATAAATAGAGATCTTGCCCTTTCATTTGAGAGGGAGGTTGGAAGCATTGACAATGAAGTGATAAAACTTTGAAGACTTGAAGCTCTGAAAATTTCAAGACTCTAAAGCTCAAATCGACCTCAAGATTATAACCTTCTAAAGATTGAAGACTTGGAAGAATAAATTTTTCTTGAATTCCAGAAAATTAAAACTCCTATCGAACTCATGTTTACAACTTTCTGGAGGTTGGAAGAACTAAAAGTCAAAACTCTCTAAAGATTTGAAGTACCAAATACTGAAGTTCTAAAGACTTGAAGGATATAACTCCTTCAAGCTATGAAGATCTAAAAGAATATAACTCATCTCAAGTTCTGAAGACTGAAGCCATGAAGCTCTCAAATTTTGAAGGCGAAAACTCTCAAGCTTAAAGACTAGAAGTTTGAAGCTCCAAAGGCTGATCTAAGATGATCAATAAGCTAGAAGCTAATACAAGTTGATCAACAAGTCAACTCTAGGAATATCATCGAGCCACAAGCCCAATCATCTAAGAAAATCAACAAGCTTGAAGATTAAAGTTTATTTTTTTAGAGAAAGCATTAAAGGATCATATATTAGAGATTGTACTCGCTATATTGAAGAAATTAATACAAATACAAAGTTCAAATTTCATGAATCAAATTTCTCCAAAAATCTCATTGAAATAGGACTAACATTAAAATTTGTGAGCATGTAATAGGACTAATTATAAAAATTTGTAATAGTTATGAAAATTTAATGATTAGCAACCATTAACATATAACAAAGAGTTGCATGCAAATATAGGATCTTAGGAAAAATATATTAATTTTAAATTATTTAAAATTAATTAGAAAAATCACATTTCTAATTAGATTATAATAATTACTTAGTTTCTTTTAAAATAGGTTTAAAATTGACTAAGTAGGACAAATAGGATTAAGGTTATAAAAGAACTCAACCTATACAGTTCTATTGAAGGTATTTAAGTTGACGGTTTACGTAACACCTCCTAACTGAGAACTGGATCGGAACCTGAGTTGAATTAACCAAGATCCTATTAGCATGCAATATCATTAGGTAAATTAAATGGTTTAATACACCTAGAATTTTAGTATAAAGATCTTATTATAAAAGTTATAATAGGCATAAACTTAGATAGATTCATTAGTCGAAATTTAGCTAAGTATAACAAAATCCTAAAATAATTAGAACAATTTAGTGGGAGAAAAATGGTATATAATATATACCATTTTTACGCTCTCACATCCCTAAGAGTTCATACCGTGAGATCTTTGCTCGACTTCGTGTTGCCCTGGGTGCAGCCTCCCTTCGGAAAGTTTTTGCATGGGTCAATATCAAGGTGAATATAGGAAATGTTCAGAGTAAGTGGGAGAAGGTCACGTGTCAACATATCCTACAGTCTCCTTCATTAGGTTGTACCATGATATTCTTATGATCTGCCTGCGTGTCGTCCTAGAGCAACCATCCCTTCGAAGAGCCTAATCATAGGTTTTGGAACAATGCAAACTCCAGAAATGGATAGGATTCCTTAGGTTAATTTTCAACAGTTGTCTTTTCTAACAGTAGCTTGTTGAAGCATACCTCTTAAAATCGAAAATGAAAGAGTCACATTTACAGGATGAATTAAACGAGTTAATGAATCCTTGACCAAATTAATGGTAGCTAAGATCTATTGAAAAAAAAGTTATTATGAAATTAGTAATTAGCTGAGATAGTCTCAATTTGGGAAGAGGGGGTGGGGGGGGGGGGGGGGGGGGAATAGTTGATCACTCTTCGGTGGTTGTTGTTTCAAACCTCTGAAGTATCGTTGCAAAATCAAATCAATAGTTTATTTAGGGTTCTATGATTGTTTGGTTTTGCTAAATTGATTGGATATTTTGTGTGATGAGTTAAGGCAAACATAACGAAAACAACCATTTGTTTGTTTGTTTTTTAGCATGTCTTCCTCAATTATCGCTTTACTTAAAAAAGAGAAATTAACCGACGAAACTTATGTGATGTAGAAATCGAACTTAAATATGATTTTTGTTATCGATGATCAACGGTTTGTCTTAACTGAGGAGTGTCCTCAGGTCCCCACTCGAAATGCACCCTTAAATGTTAGGGATGCATATGATCGTTGGACAAAGACCAATGAAAAGGCCCGAGTCTATATCTTGGTGAGTCTATCTGATGTACTAAAAAAGAAGCATAAGGCCATGCGCACTGCGCGTGAGATCATGGAGTCTCTTCAGGGTATGTTTGGGCGTCTATTTAGATCCGGCACAAGGCCCTCAAATACGTTTATAATGCACGAATGAAAGAAGGCCAATCAGTTAGAGAAAATGTTCTCAACCTGATGGTCCAGTTCAACGTGGCTAAAATGAATGAAGCAGTCATTGACGAGCAAAGTCAGGTGTCTTTTATTCTAGAATCTCTTTTGAAGAGCTTTCTTCAATTCCGCAGCAACGCGGTTATGAATAAAATCCAGTACATCATAACGACTCTCCTGAATGAGTTGCAGACCAGTCACTTATGAAAGGTAAGGGACCAGTAGAAGGAGAGGAAAATGTTGCCCATTCCAGAAAGTTCCATAAGGGTTTATCCTCAGGAACTAAACATATAACCTCACCTTCTGGTCTTAAGAAGGTATAAAAGAAGAAAGGAGGAAAGGGAAAGGCTCCCTCTGCTGGAAAGAGTAAGGGAAAGGCCAAGGTGGCCGAAAAGGACAAGTGCTTCCATGGCAATGTGGAAGGTCACTGGAAGTGAAACTGCCCAAACTTCCTTGCTGAGGAAAAGAAGGAAAAGGAAGGTAAATGTGATTTACTTATTTTAGAAACATGTTTAGTGGAAAATGACCACAATACCTAGATACTTGATTCAAAAGCCACTGATCATGTTTGTTCTTCTTTACAGGGAACTAGTTCCTTCCAGCAGCTTGTTGAGGGTGAAATGATGCTCAAGGTTGGAACTGGAGACGCCATTTCAGCTCATGTAGTGGGAGTTGCAAAGTTATTTTTTGGAAATAGATTTATTTTCGTAGAAAGTCTGTATATTGTTCCTAAAATGAAAAGGAACTTAGTATCTATTTCCTGCTTAATCGAACATATGTATTCAATATGTTTTACAAGTAATGAAATGTCCATTTCAAAAAATGGGGTATATATTTGTTCGGCAAAATTAGAAAACAACTTGTTGTGTTAAGATCAACCGAAACAAAAGCACTTATAAATTATGAGATGTTTAAAACTGCTAATACTCAAACTAAATGGCAAATAATTTCTCCAAGAAACTACAATACTTATCTTTGGCATTTAAGATTAGGTCACATTAATCTTGATAGGATCGAGAGATTGGTAAAGAATGGACTTCTAAGTGAGTTAAAAGATAATTCTTTACCTCCATGTGAATATTGCTTTGAGGGTAAAATGACTAAAAGAAATTTTAGTGGAAAAAATTATGAAGCCAAAGGGCCCTTAGAGCTCATACATTCGAATCTTTGTGGTCCAATGAATGTAAAAGCTCGAGGAGAGTATGATTACTTCATCTCTTTTATAAATGATTATTCGAGGTATGGTTACTTATACCTAATGGAACATAAGTTTGAAGTCCTTGAAAAGTTCAAGGAGTATAAGACAGAAATTGAAAATTTGTTAGGTAAGACTATTAAAACACTTTGATCTGATCGAGGTGGAGAGTATATAGATTTAAGATTCCAAGACTATATGATAGTGTTGGGGTTGATGCCCTAAATCTCATAGGGTCCTATAGTTTGTAAACTTTGTATGAACAAACTTTTCTGTGATTAATAAAATATATGATATTTTATTCACTTTGTCTATAAAATATGTGATATTTTAGTTGCATTAACCATAAACCAAGAAACTAACATCCAAGATTGTCGTTGTAACTTAAACATGTATGTGGAGACATACAGGTGGATCATGTTTAAGTGATAACCTAAATAGTCTATAGTAGATGGATAAGGCTGGGTACCCTATCCTGGTGACACTACGAGTATGACCTGCTTTGTAGGTGTTACAATTGTTTTAAAGTGTTACAAATGATCTGATCCTGATCATTCACGTATTAGACATATGAGCGGGGATATTATATATAAAGGAATTTGTATAAGACTAGACCACGAAATGTGTAGTCTCATTATATAACACCGTTCATAATAAAGACTTTCATTTCACCAGGATGACCATAGGTAATATGACCTTAATTCTGAGTGAGTTGTGAACTCCTACGAGGGCGGTCCTTTGACTTGTATGGATGAGAGTGGCTAGATCACCTACTCAACAAGCCTACCATTTTGAAGATTCGTCTGATTGTGGAGCTGGGAACACAGCTACACAAGATGGAATCCATTCCTTCCCCGAAGCAAGGGTAAGTAGATAAATTGCTCCCTTAAGAGCTAGGTATAGGTCTTGAACAATGTGGCACCACATCCTCTCCTGGCCCGAGAGGAGTTTAGTCATAGTGGGACTATGATTTATTGTTCATTAGAAGGACCAGTGGTACTTAAGGAGTTAGATGTAACTACAGGGGCAAAACGGTAATTTGGCCTAGCTGTACTTACGAGCAATTTGTGAAGGGTCATCATACTGTTTATTGGTTATATCCAATGGACACGAAAATATATCTGTAGTGCAAAGAGTGTAGCTGCCGATCTTTAGTGAAATGCCCAACAGTTAACGAACGCCTAAAAGGCAACAATAAAAACGGACAACACCAAGAGCTCTTCCCTATTATTCTCAAGATAGAGAATCGTTGAGAGTATGTGGGCTTCAAAAGATTAATTTTAAATGAGGGAGAAGTTTGATTTTTTAGAGTAAACGATCACAAAAAAACTTCTCTTTTTTCTTTTCTTTTTACAGGCCTTAAAGAATGTAGGGAGAAGAAGAAAAGTAAAATATCTTTTTATACGTTAAACCAATTTCACATTGGTTATTAGAGAGAGTGAGTTGAGGGAGTTACAATAATTCCCTCCCCAATTATTTGAATTTCAAAAAATTCAAAAAGGAATTTTAATTTCAAATTAAAAATTTTTGAATTTTAATTAATACTTAATATATATTATATAGGGGTCTTTTTAAATATAAAAAAAAATATTTAGAAATATTTACATTTTTTCTATAAAGTGTAAATATTTTTTGGAATTTTCTATTTATAAGAATTTTCTATATATATATATATATATGTTATATCTAATATAACACATAAACTATAGTTTATATTATATCATATATAATATAACCTATAATTTATTATTCTCTCATTTAACCTATAGTATTTAATATGAATCATATTCATATTAATTTTAACCTATAGTATGTATATGAATCTCATCTATATAATTAATATTTGAATCATATTCAAATATTTAGTTCTCTCAAATAGAACTTTATATTATAATGCACCACAAACATTATATTAATTATATTTTATATACTTAATTCCCTTTATTAATTTGAAGAATTCAAATTAATGAAAAATTAATTTGATTCTCATTAATCCCAATTGAGCTAATGAGGGACCTTATGGACCTATAAATTGTAGCTTCAATGGTATTTGATTAATTAATTAAACTCTTTAACTAAATTAATCAACTTTCATTAACTGTTAATCACTCTACTAAAGGTCGACAGCTGCACTATTCGTACTATAGATATATTTCTATGTCCATTAGATATAACCAATTAACAGCACGTTGACCATTCACAAATTGTTCATAAGTACAGCTAGGTCAAAATTACCATTTTACCCCTATAGTTACATCTAACTTCTTAAGTATCATTGATCCCTCTAATGAATTATTAGTTATAGCTCAATTATAACCGAACCCCTCTTGGGCCAGGAGAGGGTGTGGCGCCACATTGTTTAAGCCTCGAAGTTAGCCCTTAAGGGAGAAATTTATCTATTTACCCGAACAGTAGGGAAAGAGTGAGTTCCTTCTTATGTTACTATGTTCCCAATTCCCCAATCAGACGAATCCCTAAAATGGTAGGCATATTGAGTCGACAAAATATGCCACTCTCACCCATGCAGATCAAAGGATAGCCTTCATAGGCAAGAGTTCACAACTCACTCAGGATTCATGTCAAGTCACTTATGGTCATCCATGTGAAATGTAAGTCGCTTCTAGCAACAGTGTTATATAAAGAGACAATTCATTTCGTGGTTCGATCTTATACGAACTCTTTGTATAGAATACTCCCGCTCACATGTCTTCTCATGAATGATCAGGATCAAATCATTTTTAGCACTTTTAACAGTTGTAACAACTACAAAGCGGATTGTATTTGTAGTGCCACCAGGATAAAGTACCCAGCATCATCCATCTACTACAAATTATAGATTAAAACAATTGAAAATGAAACTACTCATAATTCACAAGCAAGGATTCCTCTTTCTCCAAGCCTCCTTAGCTTTCTAGTCTCTTCTTGGATTCCTAATTTCCTCCAAACACCAACTTTCCCAACACCAAGAAAACATTAATTATACTTAGCCCTTAGGGATTGATAGCTTGTAGAAATACAATTTATTGTAGCCTTTTACTTAGAATTATGAGGGTTGTTGAGCAGAATATGCATTGATGTTGATAAGAATTCATGTGGAAAAGTGAGCTTGCGTCGATCAGCACTGAAAATCCCTGCTAACCCTATATCATCCGTTATTTTGCGTCAGTCTATTTTTGTAGTTATCGCAGGAATCGATCGCATGCGTTGATCCCAGGCCATCACAAAGTTGATCGCATGTGTTGAACTTCATGAAGACCAGTTCGTCGCATGAAATGCTACAGCCACAGAGTGATAACCGTGATAGAAGGTCGATCACAAAGTAGGTGGAATGCATTGGTACTTCAGAACAAACAATCATGAACGCATACCTTGGGAGTATCAAAGAGATATGATGATGTTGACATTTCACCTACCGCATCAGAAATGGAAATGATTTAGAATGGGACTACCAATGTTGTCGGCATTTGAGCTTTATAAATAGAGCCTTGGAGCCCAAATTCAAAGTATCTGAGTCTCGACCTTAGGCAGATTCTTGTGATCATAGATGAGAGCGTGAGCAAACAAACTTTGAGAGTTTTTCATTCTCACAACCCTTTCCGAGTGACGACTGGAGCTTCGTCGAAGATAGAGATCGAGAAAGACTACTCCATCATTCATCCATGGTACCACCGACAACCTTGACATACTTCTGATGGAAGCAAGAGATTACCTACATCTAGCCCTCCACCTCTCGTCTTACCTCTGTATTATATTACATTTTGGCTTAAGACATTAACACATTTTGTAATCAATGCATCTCTTTAGTTTCTTCAACGCCATTTTCATTATCTTCTTATTCTTTATCATCTTTTACTTTCATCGCAATGAGTTAAGTGTAGTTTGTAAGAGCTATCGCATACTCAATCTTGCGGATCGAGAGGTGTGCATTGCGCGAGTATAATGAGTCAATACTCTTTGCTTAGTGTGAGGCTATCGCAATGCTTGTCTAAGAGCTGAGTAGCTATAACCAACTGCCCGAGAGGGTAAGTGGAACTCACTAAGAAAAGTAAGCAGTGTTCTTAGAGATAGGAATAATCTTATGTTCAACGCAACCATGCGTTATAGAGATATAAGCATGTGGTTGGCCACCGAGAGGTGTGCGATGCATTAGTGTGGCGAGCTGGGATTACCCTTGCGACCAAACTTAATGACTCGGTGAATTTCTCTCCTCCATAACTCTACTTCTCCATGCATCTTATTATGCGTTAACAGTTGCCGCATTTCTACCAATTCTCGTAGTCAAACTTCCATTGCACAGTCTGTTTAGCTAGAAGTAGGAGTAGCGCATAGCAATTAACTTCTTTCTTTTTATTCTTATTACTCGCCGCAAACACATTACTTTACAAACATCATTTAGTTACAAGTCCCTGTGTTCAACCTCGAATCATCTCGAGAAACTTGTATTCTCGTTATACTTGGCAAGAGAGCAAGAAAACTTATGACATGAACACATGGTCATCGCATACACGATTAACGAATATTGAATATTCTTCAGTTTAACGCATGACCATAATGCATAGAAATCAACCCATATCAAGAGATTGCATTTTCCTCTCACCAAGTTTTTGGCGCCATTGCCGGGGACTAAGCAGCTAATAGTTTACTTAAGTTGTGTGTTTTCGCAAGCATCCTTTTTGTTTTAGGCGTATTGTGGCTTGTGCGACCAAGTTGCAAATGATATTTGAGTGAAGGTGATGTGCCAGAATTCAATATTGACCCTGAGATTGAAAGATTAATTGTCGCATGAGCTAAAAGCAGTCTTAGTAGCATGGTAACCGTCATGCGACCAATAAATGCTGGAAGCTTTGGTGGTCGGGACAATGAGTTCCCTGACCCAAGCAGGCGAGTTCGATCCCCTGCATGGAAGAGTCCTTGCGGTGACTTCACTCCAATTTCTCCAGGGACGTCTTCAACTCTATCTTTACTTTGCTTTCCTAGTTAACTTATTTAGTTTATTCATTTGATTGATATTGTTTTAGATTTGCAATTGCCTTTCTTAGATGTGCTGTTGCATTTGCTCCTCTTGGGTGCGATAATAATTTCCTTTTTGGTGTGTTGTTTCGAAAGAAGAATTCTCTCATTCAACGCATGACTATTTCTTCTGCATGCACGCCAAATTATTAACGCAATCGATATTCTGCTCGCATCTTTCTTTTCTTGTTATTTTTCATACGTTATTCTTTTAAAATCCCTTTTTTCTT
Source organism: Benincasa hispida (assembly GCF_027475165.1). Lineage (NCBI taxonomy): Eukaryota > Viridiplantae > Streptophyta > Magnoliopsida > Cucurbitales > Cucurbitaceae > Benincasa > Benincasa hispida. Next base: position 20,191,732 of record NC_143478.1, read on the forward strand.
GCTTGCCTTCTTTTGCGTTGTCAAATTAACATCATCATGATACTTATGTAAATTCACTTCATCCACTACTAAATGTCGCATGGCTCACCTCACTTTAGTAGCTTCTTCAAAGTTTGACAGTCTTAAGTTTTATTATGTGCAAACCTCTGCTCAAACCTCTTTTACTGCATATTGGAATAATTTTGTCTTTAGCTTTTTGGCAAGGACCCTGCCACTCTCTAAATTTGGGGGTGGGAGTGGTCCTGCAAATGTGTCCATTTTAAACATTGCGGTAGCTAAAAACAAAGTTTTCTGCAATGAGTAGAAAGTTTTGAGCGGAGGCTTGGCAGAATTAAACTTTGAAAATATCTCTTCGAAGAAGTGGCTAAGTTTGAAGAGAGTGATGCCACCATGGTTAGAAGTGCAAGTAAATTATATTTTGAGAAACTGGTCAACACAAAGGAAGAGTCAGAGGGCAAGTTTTGAATTTTTTTAGTATAAGACATGCTTGAGGACAAGCATGATTCTAAATTTGGAGGTGTGATAGCTTGTCGAAATACAAACTATTGTAGCCTTTTACTTAGAATTATGAGGGTTATTGAGAATATGCGTTGATGTTGATAAGAATTCATGTGGGAAAGTGAGCTTGCATTGATCAGCACTGAAAATCCCCGTTAACCCTTTATCATGCGTTATTCTGCGTCAAAATGTCTATTTTTGTAGCTATCACAGGAATCGATCGCATGCGCTGATCCCATACCATTGCAAAGTTGATCGCATGTTTTGAACTTCATGAAGACCAGTTCGTCGCATGAAATGCTGCAGCCACAGAGTGATAACCGTGATAAAAGGTCGACCGTAAAGTGGGTGGGATGCGTTGATACTTCAGAAGAAACAATCACGAATGCCTACCTTGGGAGTATCCAAGAATATGATGATGCTAACATTTCACCTACCGCGTCAGAAATGGCAGTGATTTAGAGTGGGATTGAAGGAACTCTTATTCAAGAGTACCTACGAGCGGAAGCGGATCTTTCCAATTTATTGTGACAGAATTACCGTATATACATTCAAACATACTTTCATAATGCTAAAGGGATCAAGAAATCATACCAGATGAAGATTTCTTTTTCACAACGAGTCCGAAGCCCAACCGTCTACCTCGAACAGTCACCACATGGATAGAAGGAAACAGAGAAGACAACACCACTTAGAGCCCTCAGTATTCTTGGAGTGAGAATTCAAAGTGTGAGCTTTATTTGGATTTGGTAGAGGGAAGAAGGAATAGTGACCGTACACAACGATCAAGCAAGTGGGAGATGTGGTCGTCTATCGCATATACAATATGCTTGATCGTTTAGGTAAAGTATACGATCGTGTAGTAAAAGTAAGCGATCGTCTAAATGATCGTGTAAGAAAAGGTAAACGATTGTCTATACGATCGTTGATGCGTGTTGCTATGCAATGAAATAATGGTAAGTAATGCGATAGTGGAAAATACGTTATGCATGCAAGTTTTCTCAGTAAGATCCAAGTATAAATCCTACTGAGTTGCCTAGTAAGCCTAGGGTCGAACACAGGGACTAAGAAAAATAGTATGCGATGGTAATTTTTAGATCACTTTGCGGTAATAAACAAAATAATGCGTTGGTTGGTTGGTTGTTTACAATATAAAGTATATGCGGCGGAGTTAAGAAAAGAGTTAATAATATGAAAGATGCGATAAGTATGCAGGGGAACGGGTTGAGAAGGGATTTAGCTAACACTTCCTAGGAATGTGTTCATGTTATGCGATCATGCTACACATATATAACAACAAGTCATCTCTCAATGTAAATTCTATGGCTTCTGGTTTTAGAACGCATGCGATGTATGCAATGGTGTCTATAGGACCTACGTTTAAGCCTCTATTCTTGTCTATGTGATGACGAATGATGCACATATACACAAGGTGACCGCATACTATTCTCACCTATCTCTAGGGTACATGCGATGCATGATTGCAAACAGAGCTTATCTCTGAGTCCCTATCTCTTCCTTATGCAGATCTAATCTTGCTCTCTCGAGTTTGGATTCTAACCTAGCTCTCTAAAAACTTAGGTTCTTTCTTTAGACTCTCTCTCGAGTAGCTCTAAAGGGTGATGGGCGTAACATAAGACAAGATGATCGCATGCAATGAAGATCCTAGGTCATGTTAGCTAAGTGCTTCTCAACCCATTCGACAGTTTTAGCTACTCATGTGTAGTTTACAGAGAGTGAACAGATGTAGAAATGCAAGTTCCTTTCTCTATAAATATAATCGAAGTATAGAATGACAATGCGAATTAAGAATAAAGAGCCTGGTAGCAATTTCTTGCTTCCCAAGGCTTTTTACACTGTTCTTCTCTACTCAGCTAAAAAAATATTATTGCTCTCGCAAGAGTCGACCCTCTCTCTGTTTTCCACGCTCCCTGGCACTCTCACGAGCTGACCAGGACGATCTTCCGGCTTCTTTTCCTTTCTCTTGCTTCCGCCTTCTAAGTATATGAAAACTAAGAACGAGGCTAACTATTGTCAATATGGTGAACTCTGTAAACTGGGCGAACTGAACGAACTTAAAAAACTCATTCTATGAAGATGGCTTTCGGTATTTATAGAGCTTCAAGGTGAAAAGCTATTTCTCTCTTATGATTGCACTGATGGGATGTCATTAATTCTCTGTCTGATGCGTCGAATAATTGTCAGCGAAAAGTTGAGTGTACTTGCTATAGTATGTCGTTAACGGCTTGTCAAGTTAATTCGAAATCGATCATCATCAACTTTCTGTCCCATCGTGATTTATTAAGCTTTCACCTAGATGCGCTGACTCTATACGGCCACCTTCTTGAGCTGATTTTCGCGAGCGCAAATAATCACATAGCCTTGCGGTCACAATCTCTTAATGCGCTCGGACGTTAATTTCTTCGGATCACATTTCCACCTTGTTCCAACACATTTTCTGCACAAAAATACATAAGCTAGTTGTTTTAATGCGATGAACGCATGCGATCACAATGTTGTGAACTTAATGCTTTTGGACGTAATATTGTATATTTTTACCATCACAATCCTGCATTGTTTTATAACTTTGTGCTGTAATAATGTGCATTTCTGCTCATTATCAATCATGTAGGAAAAAGGTTGAGCGATCGTCTAATCGATCGCATAGGAAAAACTAAGTGATCGTTTATACGATCGTTTAGTAAATATCGGGAGCTAAACGATCGCTTAGGAAAAAGGTAAACAATCGTTTAGATAATAGTGTGCTACGGTGTAATCGGTATGCGATCGTTTAGAAATATCATATATGTAAGCGATCGTGCAGTCACTATCGTATAGGCACTAATTTTCTAAACGATGACAATACTTTTTCACAATATCCGCGCACACTAAGATCAACACACCGTCTGCTATTTATAATGCATTCATCCATTATTTAGAACGAAGAAGCGCCTTCCCATTTCCTTTATAACCGTCCAATGAATGTGATCTTATCACATTCATAACTTATAAATTAATATCATATACTAATTATAATATTTTTCTCTACTAGATATAGATCATATTTATATCCAATTTTCTCCAAATTAATATATCTCATACATAAAGTTAATTATATCATATTTAATTAACTCGTTCAATTATATCATATATAATCAAACTCCCTCTTGTCAATTTGAACATTTAAAATTGACCAAAAAACTGACTCTCAACTTGTATCCAAGCTATCAAGAGGACCTTATAGACCTATGGCTCGAAGCTTCAACGGTACGTGAATAGCTTACTAAACTCTTTAGTCATGATATTCACAATCTGTTAACTGTCAGGCATTCCACTAAAGACTAGTGATCTCTTCTTGCCATAGATATAATTCTATGTCCATTGGATATAACTAATCATCAGTACGATGACCCTTCACAGATGCTTGTAATTACAGCAAGCCAATTTACTGTTTTGCCCTTGTAATTACATTTTTATTCTTAAGTACCACTGATCCCTCTAATGAATAATACAACATAGTCCTATTATGTGTGAACACCTCTCAGACCATGAGAAGGTGCGTGGCGCCACATCGTTCAAGCCCTGGAATCAGCCCTTAAAGGAGCTATTTATCTACTTATCTCTGCCTTGAGGAAGAAGTAAATTCCATCTTGTGTAGCTGAGTTCCCAGCACCAAAATCAAACGAATCTCCAAAATGGTAGGTTTGAGTTGGCATTCTGGGCACTCACACCCATGTAAATCAAAGGACTGCCCTCAATGGCAGGAGTTCCCAACTCACTCAGGATTGAGGTCATGTTACCTACAGTCATACTAGTGAAGTGAAGTCTCAGTTATGAACGGTGTTATATAACGAGATGTTAACACTTCGTGGTCAGGTCTTATACAAACTCTTTGTATAGGATACCCCCGCTTGCATGTCCCCTACACGAATGATCAGGATCAGACCATCTGTGACAAGTCACAACACTTGTGACCATTCCACAAAGCGAGCCATATTCGTAGCGTTACCAGGATAAAGTTTCCCTCCTATATCCATATACTACAGACCATTTTGGTTATCACTCAAGACATGATCCACTTGTCTGTCACCACATACATGTTTAAGTTACATACAGATAACCAGGAATATTAAGTTTATTGGTTTGTGGTAAAATCTAAATGTGCAAAGTCAAGTAGTGAAGTAAATATCATTTATATTATACATCACAAGTGTTCATACAAAATTGTTTACAAACTACTGGACACAAGACTTTAGAGCACAAACCCCAACAATCTCCCACTTGTCCTAAAGCGAAGTAGGGAGTACAAGTAATTAGGCACAAAATAATAAACTAGGGCATAAAAACTCAGTGCAACAAAATCTCCCACTTGCCCTAGTCCAGCCGCGGGCGGTCCTATAGACCCATGCTCTGAAGGTGACCCTCAAACACTGTAGTCGTGAGAGCCTTCGTAAACGGATCAACAACATTTTGCTCCGAGGCGATCTTCGTGACGATCACGTCTCCTTGATGAACTATCTTGCGGATTAGATTATACTTTCGCTCTATATGTTTGCCGCGACTATGACTCCTGGGCTCCTTGGAGTTCGCCACAGCACCACTATTGTCACCATAGAGGGTGATGGGCCTAGACATATCTAAAACAACTTCCAGCTCTGTAAAGAACTTTCTGAGCCAAACGATCTCTTTAGAAGCTTCACAAGCCACTACGTACTCGGGCTTCATCGTGGAGTCGGCAATGCACCCCTGCTTAGTGTTCCGCCATACTACGGCTCCTACATTAAGAGTAAATACTGACCCTGAAGTGGACTTTCAAGAGTCCTTATCAGTCTGAAAGCCAGAATCCATGTATTCAGTAAGGATCAAATCCCGAGATCCATACACGAGTATGTAGTCCCTCATTCTTTGAAGATACTTGAGGATGTTCTTAACTACGGTCCAGTGACCCTGGCCTAGGTTAGACTGATATCCACTAACTATTCCCACAACATAGCAGATGTCTGGCCTAGTGCAAAGCATCGCATATATTAAATTGCCAACGGTAGATGCATATGGGAGCTGTCTCATGTCCTCAACCTCTTGAGGCGTCTTAGAACACATGTCCTTAGACAAAGTGACTCCATTCCTGAATGGTAGTAGGCCCTTTTTGGAGTTCTGCATCGAGTACTTGAGCAAGATTTTGTCAATACACGATGCCTGAGACAACACTAGCACTTTGTTCTTACGATCCCAAAAGATCTGTATACCCAGAACAAACCGAGCCTCTCCCAAATCTTTCATTTGGAATTGGGTCATTAGCCAGTTCTTAACTGTAGTCAGTAGACCTACATCATTCCTAATGAGTAGTATATCATCTACATACAATACTATTTTCTTGTAAACATAATACTCATCAACGTTTTGATCAAAGTCATATGATTTGATCGCAGCATCAAACCGAATATTCCAAGATCGAGATGCCTGCTTCAGCCCATAAATGGACCGATTCAGTTTGCAAACTTTTTACTCTTGATCTTGGGCAATGAATCCTTCGGGTGGCACCATGTAAATGGTCTCCTCAAGATTTCCATTCAGAAAAGCCGTTTTGACGTCCATTTATCAAATCTCATAATTATAATAAGCTGCAATGGACAGGAGGATGTGGATCGACTTTAACATGACAACAGGTGAGAAAGTCTCCTCATAGTCGACTCCCTCCACCTGGGTATAACCCTTTGCCACAAGTCGAGGCTTGAAGGTTTGCACCTTCCCTTCAACACCCCGTTTGTGCTTGTAGATCCATTTACAACCTATAGGTCTTACCCCATCAGGCTAATCTACAAGATCCCATATCGAGTTGAAGTACATTGACTCTATCTCGAGATTCATGGCTTTGACCCATTCATCCTGGTCAACATCCTCCATTTCCTTTTTATAGGACAATGAATCCTCAACGTCACCATCTGTCACCATAGCTAGGATTTTCATGAAACCTAGATAGCAATCAGGTGGGTTCGTAACCCTCCCACTGCGTCGAGGTTCCCTCAACTTTTGAGGTGGAACCGACCTACCAGATGAACTATCATCAATAATTCCGGTTGATGAATCAGGTTCTTCAACAACTCTTGTTGAAGTTTCAGTAGTTTCTTTGGAAAGCTCACTTAACACGACTTTACTACGTGGACTGTACTCCCTAATATGATCTTCCTCCAGGAAAGTAGCGTTCTTGGAAACAAACACCTTGTTTTCGGATGGATCATAAAAGTAACCTCCTCATGTACCTTTAGGGTAGCCTACAAAGAGGCATAACCTCGATCGTCATTCAAACTTCTTGGGATTTGCCTCAAACACATATGCTGGGCAACCCTATATGCAGAAGTGACGTAAATTACACCTGTTCCACAACTCTAGAGGTGTTCTTGAAACACTCTTAGAAGGAACATAGTTGAGAATGTATACTACAGTCTCCACTACGAAACCCCAAAACGAATCCGGTAAGGAATAAACCATGTCCAACAAGGTTCTATTTCTCCTCTCTGCTACACCATTTTGCTGAGGTGTACCCAGTGCCAAGAGTTAGGGAATGATTCCATGTTCTAATAAATAGTCTTGGAACTTAGAATCCAAAAACTCTCCACCTCAATCTGATCGAAGCTTTTTTATTTATCTATCCAAAGCATTTTCAACTTCGGCCTTAAACAATTTGAACTTTTCAAAAGATTCAGACTTTTGTTGCATCAGATAGACATACCCATATCTCGAGTAATCATCAGTAAAACTGATAAAGTAGTCATAGCCTCATCGAGCTCGCACATTCATAGGACCATAAAGGTCAGAATGTACTAATTCAAGAGGCTCTTTGGCTCGATAACCTTTTTCAGTAAAAGGTCATTTAATCATCTTACCTTCAAGGCAAGATTCGCATATTGGTTAAGAATTTTCCTCTAACTCGCTTAGAAGGCTATTCTTCACCAATCTCCCAATCCTATTGAGATTGATGTGCCCTAATCGAAGTATCTGAGTCTCAGCCTTAGTCAGATTCTTGTGATCACAGATGAGAGCGTGAGCAGACAGACTTTGAGATTTCTTCATTCTCATAACCCTTTCCGAGTGACAACCAGAGCTTCGCCGGAGATAGAGCTCGAGCGAGACTACTCCACTATCCATCCATGGCACCACCAATAATCTTAACAGACTTCTGATGGAAGCAAGAGATTGCTTACATCTAACCCTCCTCCTCTTGTCTTACCTATGTATTGTATTACATTTTGGCTTAAGACATTAACACATTTTATAATCGATGCATGTCTTTAGTTCCTCCAATGCCATTTTCATTATCTTCTTCTTCTTTATCATCTTTTACTTTCATCGCAATGAGTTAAGTGCAGTTTGTAAGACTTATTGCATACTCAATCATGCGACATAGAGATATGATGCATGTAGCAAATCACCGAGGGGTGTGCATTGCGCGAGTATAGTGAGACAATCCTCTTTGCTTAGTGCGAGGCCATTGCGATGCTTGTCTATGAGCTAAACAGCTATAACCAACTGCCTGAGAGGGTAAGTAGTGGAACTCACTAAGCAAAGTAAGCAGTGTTCCTAGAGATAAGAATAATCTTATGCTCAACGCAACCATGCATTATAGAGATATAAGCATGTGGCTGACCACCGAGAGGTGTGCGATGCGTTAATGTAGCGAGCTGAGATTACCTTTGCAACCAAACTTAATGACTCAGTGAATTTCTCTCCTCCACAACTCTACTTCTCCATGCATCTTATTACACATTAACAGTTGCCGCATCTTTACCAATTCTCATAGTCAAACTTCCTTTGCTCAGTCTGTTTAGCTAGGAGTAGGAGTAGTGCATAGCAATTAACTTTTTTCTTTTTATTCTTATTACCCACGGCAAACGCATTACTTTACAAACATCATTTAGTTACAAGTCCCTATGTTCGACCTCGGATCATCTCGAGAAATTTTTAATCTCGTTATACTTGGCGAGAGAGCAAGAAAACTTATGACATGAATGCATGGTCATCGCATACACGATTAATGCATATTGAATATTCTTCAGTTTAACGCATGACCATCAATGCATAGAAATCACGCATACCAAGAGATTACATTTTCCTCTCATCAGGGATGCCTGGGACGTATGCTGCATTTTGGAGGGAAAATTTTGGTTAAATTTTCAAACTACGCATTGAACGAAGTAGTGGTACTTAACTAGGAAAATTTCGAAGTGTTGGGACCATAGGAAAATTTTGAAGTGTTGGGACCATGTGGTTGAATTGAGGAGTGAAGTATGTAATTGGACTAAAGGAGAAAGAGGAGAAAATTTTCGTTAAGTGTCAGTAGAAGAAGATTAGAGGGGAAGGGTTGAATACATAGTCCATTTGAGAAGTGGAAATATGACTAAGTGTTAATAAGAGAAGAGTAGAAGTCAACATGTTGGGGTTGATGCCCTAAATCTCGTGGGTCCTGTAGTTTGTAATTGTAATGTACACAAATTTTATTTATTTAATAAAATATAAGACGTTTTATTCGACATTTAGTAGTATTAATCCACAAACCAATAAACTAACATCCAAGGTTATTATCTGTAGCTTAAACATGTATGTAGAAATTGATGTATTGTTCATTAGGGAGATCAGTGGTACTTAAGAAGTTAGATGTAACTATAGGGGCAAAATGGTAAATTGATCCAACTGTACTTACAAGCGATCTGTGAAGGGTTATCGTATTGTTGACTGGTTATATCCGATGGTCACAGAAATATATCTGTAGTGAAAAGAGTGCAGTTTTCAGTCTTTAGTGGAGTGTCCAGCAGTTAACGAATGGTGGATCTCGTGACTAAAGAGTTTAGTCAGCTATTCATGTACCGTTAGAGCTTCAAGCTACAGGTCCATAAAGTCCCCTTGGTAGCTCAATTGATTCAAGTTGAGAATCATTTTTTGGGTCAATTTGAAGTGTTTAAATTGACAAAAGGGAGTTTGATTATATATGATATGATTAAACTGATTCAATTATATGTAATATAATTGATAGATGTATGAGATACATAAATTGGAGGAAAATGATATAAATATGGTTTATATCAAGTAAAGGAGAAAAGGACTATGGTTTAAATAGTACATATGATGTGATATTAAAACTATAGGTTATAAATATAATATGATAAGTTAGTTATTTTATTTATATATAATTAAAACAATTATACGATAATTGTAGGCGGTTTCTCCTTTAACCGCGCGTGAAGTGGGAGGTTATGTTCAGTTTTCATAATTGAAGGATAAAATGAAAAATGTTTTCATTTTGTAAAGAATCGCTTCATTTAGAGCATTACTAATCGTTTAGCTGAAGAGAGACTATGCGATAGCCTTCTAAGCGACAACTTAAATGATTATGTAAGCGCTTTTATCTAAACGATCGTGTAAAGTTTTACTAAACGTTCACGTGCCTAGCGAGACTTTTTAAACGATCGTGTAAACAATCACGCCTATTTTTATCTCCAACGTGTCCTAAAGCAAGTGGGTTACAAGATAACAACAAGTACAAAACAATAAATTAGGGCACTAAGGCCCAGTACAAAAATTTCCCACTTGCCCTAGTCCAGCCGCGAGTGGTCCTATAGACCCATGCTCTGAAGGTGACCCTAAAAAACTATAGCCGTTAAAGCCTTCATAAACGGGTCAGCAATGTTGTGCTCTGAAACGATCTTCGTGACTATCACGTCCCCTCGATGCACTATCTTACGAATGAGATGATACTTCGGCTCTATATGTTTACTGCGCTTGTGACTTCTAGGCTCCCTGGAGTTCGCCACAACACCATTATTATCATAATAAAGGGTGATTAGCCTAGACATGTCTGGAATAACTTTCAGATCAGTCAGGAACTTCCTGAGCCAAACGACCTAATTAATAGCTTCACAAGCCGCTACATACTCGTACTCCATCGTGGAGTTGGCGATGCACCCCTTCTTATTGCTTCGCCATATTACAGCTCCTCCGTTAAGATTGAACACTGAGCCGGAAATGGATTCTCGAGAATCCTTATCAATTTGAAAGTCAGAGTCTGTGTATTCAGTAAGGATCAAATCCTTAGATTCATACACGAACATGTAGTCTTCGTTCTTCGAAGATACTTGAGGATGTTTTTTACGGCGATCTAGTGAACCTGTCTTGGATTAGACTGAGATCTACTGACTATCCCCATAATGTAGCAGATGTCCGGTCTAATACATAACATTGCATACATTAAACTGCCAATGACAGATGCATAGGGGACCCGTTTCATCTCCTCCACCTCTTGAGGTGTCTTAGGGCACATTTCCTTAGACAACGTAATTCCATGCTGAAAAGGCTGTAGGCCCCTTTTTGTTAGGAATGTCCTAGAACTTGAGTTCATGTTAAACATTTTATTTTATCAATAATAATGACTTGTTGATTTTGCATCTTATTATGAAAATCCAAAAAACACATCCTTAGCTATAGTTTGAATGGTGTAACTTTATGTAGTGACATAAATAGGATCAAGTTGACAGTATATAGCCTAAATGGTCTAATAAGTATATGGATGAAATTTGGTATCTCATCCTGGTAATACAATTGGATGCGACCCACTCTGTAGTTGTTACAAGAAATTGTAAGGTGCTATAAACGATGTGATCCACAAATCGTTCATGTTAAGACATGAGAGTGGAGGCATCCAATGCAATGAGTTTGCATATAAACTTGACCACGAAAATAGTCACTTTTCTTTATAACGATAGTTTACTATTAAAACTGACTATTTCATTTATTATATAACCTAGGTTAACTCGATCTTAATCCTGAGCTAGCTATGAACTCCTGTTTGTTCGGGATTATCCTTTGATCTGCAAACGGTGAGAGTAGTCCAACAACACTGCTCAATAAGTTTACCATTTTGGGATAAAACTGGATGAATAGCTGGGGACATAGCCTTGCAAAATGGAATTCACTCCTACCCTATTTGGAATTAGCAGATAGGTTGTTCTCTTAAGTATTGACTCTAGGTCTTGAATAATCGGGGCCCCGCCTTCTCATGATAGAGAAAGAATTTGATTTATAGAGATTATGAATCAGAATTGTTCATTAGAGGATCAGTAGGAACTTAAGGAACAAGATGTATTCACAGGGGTAAAATGGTATTTTTTACATAGCTGTGATTACGAACAACCTATGAAGGATCGACTTACTGATTATGGTTATTAAGTGGACATAATATGTCTATAGTGAGAAGAGTTCAACTATGGGTTATCGTGGAATGTCCCATTAGTTAACGAACGAGGGTTAGATCGGACTAATGGGGTCCCCCTACTACCTGGTAAATGAATAAGCTTTAGAGTAGCTTGAGAAATTAATTTGAAACGTTCAAATTAAACAGAATAAGATAATGTATATTTAAATATGATTTAAATATATGAAGATGATTATTGTGCAAAAATTAATTTAATATTTGATATTAAATTAATTTATGAAATTAATTTAAGAAAATAATTTTTGAATTAAAATGATTTAGAAATCATTTTATGTCTTAAAAAAGGAAAATGAAAATTCGGTTTATGCATGTCGCACAAAATGGAGATTGAATTTTTTCCATTACCTTCATCTTCATGCTCATACAAAGATCATTATCTTCTCTTTATTGATTCTCCAAGCATGTGCTGCAAGTCATGCACTCCACCTTTTTGTATGTTCATCTACAATATATAAAGTAGATTGGAGTCAGTTGAGAAGAAGGAATGCATATTTTTTTAGAGAAATATTTATATGAGAAGAGACTGTCCTCTTTGTCTGGCTACTGTGAGTTCTTCTTGGTTCTTCACTTCTTCAAGTTGTTCTTATGTCCCACAACTTTTCCTAAAGCTCCAAGAGGATAGTTGGAAGGCTTTGAGGCAGTTCACGGTAATATCAAATGAAGACTGCTGCTGTACACTCGTTTTCTTAGAGAGTTCTTCAAAGGTATGATCTTAAAATCCACTTTTTAGAAAGGCATGCTTTAGTTTCTGCTAAAATTAGTGAATTTGAATTCTTATGGATCCTTGATACTTCCGCTGCATGTTATTTAACTCTTTCACTTTTGGAGTTCTGCATCGAGTACTTGAGCAACATCTTGTTACTGTACGATGCCTGAGATAGAGCTAGCACTTTGTTCTTCCAATACCGAAAGATCTGAATACCAAGAACAAACTGAGCCTCTCCCAAATATTTCATTTGGAATTGGGTCGCTAGCCAGTTCTTAACTAAAGTCGGTAAACCTACATCATTTTCAATGAGTAGGATATCGTCTACATACAATACTAGGAAAACTACTAAACTGTTTATGATTTTCTTGTAGACACAAGGCTCATCAACGTTTTGGTCAAAGTCGTACAATTTAATCGCAGTATCAAACCAAATGTTCCAAGATCGAGTAGCCTGTTTCAACCCATAAATGGACCGATTCAGTTTGCAAACTTTTTGCTCTTAACCTTGGGCTATGAATCCCTAGGCTGCATCATATAAATGGTCCTCAAGATTACCATTCAGGAAGGCAGTCTTAACGTCCATTTGCCATATCTCATAATCATAATATGAGGCAATGAACATGAGGATGCGGATAGACTTCAACATGGCAACAGGCGAGAAAGTCTCCTCATAATTGACTCCTTCCACTTCGGTATAACCCTTTGGCACAAGTCTAGCCTTGAAGGTTTGTACCTTCCCATCGGCACCCTGTTTCCTCTTGTAGATCCATTTACAACCTATAGGTTTTACCCCATCAGGTTGATCTACAAGATCCTATACTGAGTTGAAGTACATAGATTCCATGTTGAGGTCCATGGCTTTGACCCATTCATCCCGGTCAACATCCTCCATTGCCTTCTGATAAGACAACGGATCCTCAACCTCGCCATTGGCTACCATAGCCAGGATTTTTGTGAAACCCATATAGTGAACAGGTGGGTTCGCAACCCTCCCACTACGTCGAGGTTCCCTCAACTCTTGAGGTGGTTCTGACTTACCAGAGGAACTTCCATCAACAACTCTTATTGATGTAGCAAGCCCTTCAACAACTCTTGTTAATGCTTCCGTAGTTTCGTTGGAAAGTTCACGCAACACGATCTTACTACGTGGACTGTGCTCCCTCATATGATCCTCCTCCAGGAATGTAGCGTTTATCGACACAAACACTTTATTTTACTTAGAATCATAAAAGTAACCCCCTCGTGTACCTTTAGGATAGCCTACAAATAGGCACAACCTTGAACGTGGTTCCAGTTTCTTTGGATTAGCCTCAAGCACTTGTGTTGGGCAACCCCATATGCAGAAGTGACGCAAACTAGCTTTACGCCCGTTCCACAACTCCAAAGGTTTCTGGTAACAATCTTGGAAGGAACACAGTTGAGGATATAAGCTGCAGTATCTACTACAAAACCCCAAAACGAGTTCGATAAGGAAACGTAACTCATCATCGACCGAACCATGTCCAACATGGTTCTATTTCTCCTCTTCGATACATCGTTCTACTAAGGTGTACTAGGCGCTAAGAGTTAGGAAATGATTCCATGTTCAATCATATAGTTTTGGAACTCAGAATTCAAAAACTCTCCAGCACGATCTGATCGAAGTGTTTTAATCCGTCTATCTAATGCATTTTCAACTTCAGCCTTGAACGCTCTAAACTTTTCAAAGGATTCAGACTTTTGTTGCATCAAATAAACATACCCATACTGAGAGTAATCATCAGTAAAAGTGATGAAATACTTATAGCCTCTCTTGGCTCACATATTCATCGGACCACAAAGGTTTGAATGCACCAACTTCACAGGCTCTTTAGCTTGATAACCTTTTCTAGGTAAAGACCTTTTAGTCATTTTTCCTTCAAGGCATGACTCACACACAGGTAAAGAATTTTCCTCTAACTCGCTTATAAGGCCATTCTTCACCAACCTCTCAATCTTATTGAGATTGATATGCCCTAATTGAACGTGCCAAAGTTGGGAATTTTCCTTAGGAGAAACCTTAAGTAATTTATTTTGAGTTACGACAATTTTAAACATCTCTATGTTATGGAGGGAATTTGTTGCTAACGGCCTTAGCACATACAAATTGTTTTCCCATTTTGCTGAACAAATCTCAACACCATCTTTCAGAATAAACACTTTATTCAATGAAAAGTGAAGAGTACATTTACATTCAACCAGACACTTCATAGAAATTAAGTTCCGCTTTAACTTAGGAACAACATAAACATCATTTAAAATGATAAATTTCTTTTGTAAAGTCAACTGAATCCTCTCATTGCCACAGTTGAGACGACGTGCCCAGTGCCTACTCGCATCGTCATCTTTCCAGCCTCAAACTGCCACAAGGATCTAATCCCCTGAAAAGAAGAACAAACATGATTAGTGGCCCCAGAGTCAATAATCCAGACAGAATCGTCATTCTCCACTAAACAAGTTTCCAAAACTAGTAAATCATATTTACCTTGTTTTGCCTTGGCCTTGGCCTTCTTCATCTCCTTTATCCAGCGAGGACAGTTACGCTTCCACTGCCCATCTTGGCTGCAATGGAAACTCTTTCCTTTGTCAACGGGTGCTTGTCACCTTCCTTGCTGAAAGACAAGCTGTGGGTTAGTAGGTGCCTTCCCCTTCCCTTTACCACCCTTCTTTTCTTCCACTTAGAAGTGTTAGAAGTAAAAGGTGCAAACTTCGTTCCTGAGGTCGAACCTCTATGGAACTTCTTTGATGATGAAACAACATTTCTTCACCAACCTTCTTCTCCTTACTTTTCAGCAAGGATTGGAATGTCTGCAACTAGTTGAGGAGAGTTGTAAGGGTATAGTCAACTTTGTTCAGTATAGCATTACTGACAAAGTGCAGGAAGCTATCTGGCAACAAGTGCAGAATGATGCTAACCTGACTACCCTCATAGATGCGTGACCAATTCATCTTCTCCACATTGAAGTGGACCATCATGTTTAGAACATGTTCATGAATAGATGTGCCTCCATTTTGAAGTTGAAGATACATTTGAGAGCTTAGTGCTTGAGCTGTCCAGACGGTTATTCGGACATTCCCCACAGGGACTCCATGATATCACGCGCTGAGACCATAAGCTCATGCTTCTTGGCAAAAACATCGTTTAGACTGGCCAAGATGTAAGCTCGGGTCTTCTCGCTCACACGTATCCATCTCTTATAAGCCTCTCGAACATTTCAAGTGGCGCTCTGAGTAGGAATAGTAGAACACTACTCCGTAAGGACGAACCTCAGGTCATCGATGATTAATATTGTAGTTATCGTGTGTTTCCAACTAGCGTAATTCTCGCCAGTCAACTTATCGGCACTTAAAAGAGCTAATGTGGTTGTAGCCATTTTTACATTGCTGAAAAATGAACAAACTTAATAAGTCTATGCATTACCACTTTTAACACCAATTTTAGTTTTAAAAATAGTTTCCATGTACCCTAAGTGAAAAGATATCTATTTCGCAATGATGCTCTAGCGAGGTAGGACAAAAGTACCGGTGGGGTGATTAAATGCCCCTTCACTGGGATAAGACATTCTCAACCATTAGGCAAAAACAACTCTTGTAACTGACACTAATAGTCACCATTTTTTAGTCAAGAACTGCTAACCTTTAACAATTTCACGTAAATATAACCCCTCATTTTTGGCCCTAGAGTCTCGCCCTAATGTGCCCACCGTAGAGAAAAAGCATATTAGGACAAGAGACTAAAGTGACCTTATCCTATACAGGAGATCAGATAAAGAGTCATGCAAAACTGCCATCCTATAGGGGGACACTCTCAGGGTGCCTCGAGGCGATGCACAAAAACGTTATCCAACCTTCGTGGGATATGTTGTCACACGTCTCGCTCCCACTTACTATGAACATTCTCTATATTCACCTTGGTATTGACCTACCTAAACACCATCCTTTAGGGGGACACTCCTAAGGTGCCTCAAGGTCGAGGATAGATCTCACGGTGTGAACATAAAGGGAGAAACGTGAAGAGGTTTAAGTGAAGTATCATATACCCCAAGTACCTCCCACTGAATGTTCTACCTAGGGATTCATTAACTTAGATCATCCGGCTATTGATTTTATCTAAGTGTGTTTAATTTTCTCAAAAACAACTTTTGACTTTGATATTAAACAAGTTCAAGTCAAGTCCCATTAAACTCTTTAACGGACTATCCTCAAATTTGCATACATGCATCAAATCTTTCTAATTCACCTTTCTAGGTAGGTTCCCAGGTAGGGATGTTCTGTTTCCATCAGCTTAAGTACCCCAGCCTAGACAAAACCCGCCTTAGACAAAAGGTCCGTTATAGATAGATTTACTACATATTTAATATTTTATTAGTCAATTTAATTCTATTAAACTGATTAAAAGATTAAACCTTAGGTTTTTAATCTCATTAGAATCGTGATTTTAGGTCTATCTCCATCAAAATTTAAAACTCTTTTAAAACATGATTCAACCTAAGTTCGCATGCATGTCTTTCTTATTGATTTTACTTCTAATTTCCCTTATAACACTTATAAAAGAGACAACCAAAACCATTCCCATTGTTAAGCAAAACTAGGTATTTATAACACTTATAAATTTAACCTATGTTTCATGCTTCATGCAATGTCCATTCATTACTATATACAACTCTCATATACTTGGTAATGAACTAAGCATACATGCTTCCATACACCCTTATACTATAACACTTATAATGTAAAGATGATGCATGAATATGCTTAATGCATGCATAAATATAACTCTTATATTATATGATGCATGAGCATGCTCTTGAAGTAATTTTAATCATGCAAACTACTATATCATAACTCTTACAATATAGAGATGATGCATGACCAATGCATAACCTAAGGTGGGATTTCAACTATATGACATACTATACGACATATAATACAACATACATCTTATGTACATTCACAAAATGAATGGACCGGTATGATTAGCCTCAAAATCCAAAAATAAATTCTATCTATTACATAAAACCATCGAGCAAACCAGTTCACAAGCGAACCGGGTCTTGAACTGCTCGGGCGAAGTCTTCCCTGATCGTTTAGTAAATTGGGCAAGTAACCACGATCGCTTAGCTATGATCAAGTACCATTTACAATGTGATGAAGCATGAGGCCACCCAATCATTTAGCGCACTAATATTAAGTCTAAGCGATCGTATAGACGACTACTATGAGATGAGGCATGATTGTCTGACAATAGAATAACAAGTGCTAAGTAACATTTACCCCGCGATCGTGTAGTCAGTGACTAAGCAATGAAGTTGGTTGAGCTACACGATCGACTAATATTAAACACAAGTCTAAGCGATCGTATAGACGACTACTATGCTATGAGGCATGATCGTCTAGACAATAGAATAACAAGTGCTAAGTAACATTTATCCCGCGATCGTGTAGTCAGTGACTAAACGATGAAGTTGGCAGAGCTACACAATCGTTTAATGCGCGCGCATCTACCTTACAGCTGAGTATCCCATACTCTACGATCTCTTACCCCCATCGTTTACACGATCTGACCAATGCTTGGTCTTCTTCTTCTTTGAAGTAATGCACATCACCATGCCTTGAAGCTTCATCACGAGTGACTCACACTGACTCAAACACTTTGAATTACAGACTCGATAACAAGTTAATATGCCCAAAAACGCAGGGGCCCTTACAATTAACTCTTAAATGTAAAAGAATTCAATAACCAGAGGCAACCATCTCAGAGACTCCATTAATCCACATCCATAAACATATTTAACACTTAAACAAAATACAGACATGCTTACATCCACCAAGAATGTAAATGCTATTCTATACATCAATGGATTTAGAATATAGTAACTTGGCTCTGATACCAATTGAAGGAACTCTTATTAAAGAGAACGCATGAACGGAAGCATGATCGATCCAAATTCATTGTGACAGAATTACAAGCATTTGCAAACATACAAACTAGTTATGCATTTCCTAACAAATTACAACATGCTTTAGTAACTAATAACAAAAGGGACGAGAGACAAACCTTTGAAGAACTTTTCTTCTACAGATCTCTCGCTCTCGTGAAGAACTTTTCTTCTACAGTTCTCTCGCTCTCGTGAAGAACTTGGACAACAATACCTCGCTCTCGCCCAGATCGCCTACCCAATCGAACAGTAGTCACGAACAAACTTCTCCACGAAAAAGCAACCTCTCGGATACCACCACTCGACAACCTCGGTATTCTCGGAGTGAGAATCCAGAAGGTGTGAGCTCTGTTGGATTTGGTAAAGGGTTGGAAGAAAGACCGATCAAACTATACGACCAAGCAAGTGGGAGAGTGAACTGTCTATCGTATAGACTTTGTGCTTGATCATTTAGTAAAACTCAGCAGGTACACGATCGTTTAGAAAAACAGGCGTGATCGTTTAGAGAATCTCACTAGGCACGCGATCGTTAGTAAAACTTTACATGATTGTTTAGATAAAAGTACTTACACGATCATTTAGGCTGTCGCTTAGAAGGTTATCGTATAGTCTCTCTTCAGCTAAACGATTAGTAATGCTCTTAATGAAGCGATTCTTTACAAAATGAAAACATTTTTCATTTTATACTTCAGTTATGAAAACTGAACATAACCTCCCATTTCACGCATGGTTAAAGGAGAACCCGCCTACAATTATCGTATAATTGTTTTAATTATATATAAAAATAACAACTAACTTATCATATTATATTTATAACCTACAGTTTTAATATCACATCATATGTAACATTTAAACCATAGTCCTTTTCTCCTTTACTTGATATAAATCATATTTATATCAATTTCCTCCAATTAATGTATCTCATACATCATATCAATTATATCACGTATAATTGAATCAGTTTAATTATATCATATATAATCAAATTCCCTCTTGTCAATTTAAACACTTCAAACTGACCCAAAAACTTATTCTCACCTTAAATCTATTGAGCTACCAATGGGACCTTATGAACCTGTAGCTTGAAGCTCTAACGGCATGTGAATAGCTGACTAAGCTCTTTAATCACGAGATCCACCATTCGGTAACTGTCGGGCACTCTACTAAAGACCGATAGTTACACTCTTCTCACTACAGATATATTTCTGTGTCCATCGGATATAACCAGTCAACAGTACGATAACCCTTCACAGATCGCATGTAAGTACATGCTAGGCCAATTTACCATTTTTCCCCTGTAGTTACATCTAACTCCCTAAGTACCACTGATCCCTCTAATGAACAATACATCATACTTCTACTATGAGTGGACACCTCTTGAGCCATGAGAAGGTGTGTGGCGTCACATCGTTCAAGCCTTGGAATCAACCCTTAAGGGAGCAATCTATCTACTTACCCCTGCTTCAGGGAATGAGTGAATTCCATCCTGTGTAGCTGAGTTCCCAGCTCCCCAATCAGACGAATCCCCAAAGTGGTAGGTTTGAGTCTGCAATCTGGCCATTCACACCCATGTAAATCAAAGGACTGCCCTCATAGCCAGAAGTTCCCAACTCACTCATGATTAAAGTCATGTTACCTATGGTCATCCTAAGTGAAATGAAAGTATCTGTCATGAACGGTGTTATCTAATGAGACTAAACACTTTGTGGTCCAGTTTTATGCAAACTCCTTTGTATAGGATACCCTCGCTCGCATGTCTCCACATGAATGGTCAGGATTAGACTATCTGTAGCACTTCACAACACTTGTAACTATTTATAAAGCGGCCCGTATCTATAGTATCACCAGGATAAGGTTTCCCTCCTATATCCATATACTACAGACCACTTAGGTTATCACTTAAGGCATGATCCACTTGTATGTCTCTATATACATGCTTAACTTACAACGAACATCAGGGATCAAATTAACAACAGAAAATTCAATTATATGTGATATAATTGGTTGAATTCATACACCACACCAATTATATCGCATATAATTGAATTTCCTCTTGTTAATTTGAACACTTCAAACTAACCCAAAATCTGATTCTCAACTTGAACCCATTGAGCTACCAAGGGGATCTTATGAATCTATAGTTTGAAGCTCTAACGGTACGTGAATAACTGACTAAACTCTTTAGTCATGATATCCACCATCCATTAACTGTCGGACACTCCACTAAAGACTGACAACTGTATTCTTCTCACTACATATATATTTATGTGTCCATATGACCAATCAACAGTGCGATAACTCTTCACAAATTGCTCGTAAGTATAGCTGGGCCAATTATTGTTTTTCCCCTATAGTTACATTTAACTCCTTAAGTACCACTGATTCATCTAATGAACAATAAGTCATAGTCCTACTATGACTGAGTTCTCTCTTCCAAAGAGAGGGTGTGGCCACTATGTTTGAGACCCAAAATCAGTCCTTAAGGGAGCAACTTATCTACTTACCCCTGCTTTGGGGAAGGAGTGAATTCCATCTTGTGTAACTGAATTCCTAGCTCCCCAATCAGAAAAATCCCCAAAAAGGTGGGCTTGTTGAGTTGGCAATCTGGCCATTCTCACCCATACTAATCAAAGGACCGCCCTTATAGGTAGGAGTTCCCAAAACACTCAGGATTAAGGTCATGTCACCTATGATCATTTTAGTGAGATGTAAGTCTCAATTATCAATGGCGATATATAAAGAGACTATCATCTCGCGGTTCGGTCTTATACAAACTCTTTGTATAGTACACCCCCGCTCACATGTCTCCACATGAATGGTTAGAATCAGACCATCTATAGCACTTTACAACACTTGAAAATATCTACAAAGCGGGTCGTATCCATAGTGTCACCAGGATAAGGTATCCCTCCTTTATTCGTATACTACAGACCATTTAGGTTATTACTCACATACATGCTTAAGTTATATAAAATAACCATGGATCTTAGTTTATTGGATATGAGTAAATGCAAATAAAATAACATTTATTTTATTAATAAAAATGTGCGTACAAACTGTTTACAAACTATGAGACTCCAGAAGAATTAAGACGCCAATTCCAACAATCTCCTACTTGTCCTAATGCCTTGCGAGACTAATGTACAATACATAAAACAGTACAATATACAATAAACTAGAGCATACTCTATACTCTAGTATTAGAGTGCAGCTATTGGTCTTTAGTGGAGTGACCGACAGTTAATAGATATTGAATAATTTAATTAAAAGACTTTAATTAATTATTTAAGTACCATTCGAGCTTCAATCTATAGGTCCATAAGGTCCCTCTGTCACTCAACAGAGATTATTGAGGATTAATTTTGGATTAATTTGAATTGTTCAAATTAATTGAGGAAATTAATTTATATGTGATATAATTAATATAATGTATTTGATACATTACAATATAAAGTTTATTTGGGAGGAAATAAATATTCAAATATGATTCAAATATTAATTATATGGATTAGATTCATATATTTAATTTTAATATAAATATGATTTATATTAAATATCACAAATGATTGAGTGAATTAAAAACTATAGGTTATACTGTATTTATTTTAAATTTAAATTTCAAAATTAAAGGGAACTTCCTCCCCTTAATTCTCTCAATCAGACATGTTGGTGGGGAGTGGTTTTCACGCATAATTTTTTTTTTTTTTTTGTTCCATCTTCTTCTTCACAGAGAAGAAGTGTGTGAAAGCTTCTGGTCTTTTTCCTAAAGAAAGTCCCCTCTCTCAAATTCTCTTCCTCTTTCAAAATCTCAAAGTCTACACACTCCTGAGAAATTCTCATCCCAAAAGAGAATATAGAGGTCTCAATTGTGGTGTTGCTCCTTGGATTTACTGTTCTTTGGATTGTGACTGGAAGAGGATTCATGAAGAAATTTTTTGTCTTCAAGGGTATGTATTCTTGTCTCTTTTTTCCTCTTAATGCATGCTTTAAATCTTTTTTGAAGTAATGCATATTTTGTTCTGCAATTTTGTATTCTATGAAATTAAAATTGGGTCAATCCCTACTTCTGCTACGGAACTTCGCAGTTCCTTCACAACACTGGTAGCGTAATTGAGAAGATTCAACTCATTATCCTAAGGTTGGAAGCATAGTTGAGAAGATTTAACTCATCATCCTAAGGTTGGAAGCGTAATTGAGAAGATTCAACTCATCATCCTAAGAAATCTGTTCATTCACTATGATGGTTGTACAGTAAGATGTTGTTTCTAGTCCTAGGTGAGGAAGTGTTGGTATCTTTCCAGTGTCTGTAGTATTAGATAGAGACTCGAGGTTTACTTTAAAGTTTTAACTTAGTTTGCAAGAAGCTCTTGGAACTAAACTCCAGTTTAGCATAGCTTTTCACCCTTAAATAGATGGCTGGTCAGAAAGGACCATCTAGAAATTGGAAGACATGTTACAAATACGTGTGCTATAATTCAAAGGAAGTTAGGATGCACACTTTCCTTTAATGGAGTTCGCCTAATACAATAGTTATCATTCTAGTATTGGGATGACACCTTATAAAGCTTTGTATGGAAGACCGTGTAGAACTTTTGTATGCTGGAATGAAATAGAAGAAAGAAAGTTGATCAGACCAGAGCTAATTCAAGTGACCTCAGAGCATGTTAAGTTAATCAGGTAAAATTTGAAGATAATTCGAGAATGTCGGAAAAGTTATGTAGACAAGAGACAAAGAGAATTAGAGTTTAATGTTGGAGATTAGGTCATCCTCAAGCTATCTCCATGGAAGGGGGTGTTACGTTTAAATAGAAAAAGGAAAGCTAAGTACGAAGTATACTGAACCCTATGAGATTATAGAATGAATCAGATCGAAAACTTACAGAGTAGCATTGTTTATGAAGTTGTCCAAGATACATGATGTTTTCCATTTATCCACATTGAGAAAGTATGTACTCGATCCATTCCATATTCTTCAAGCATGACCATTCTAGTTAAAGGAGAACCAGACATATGAAGAGGAATCAATTCAAGTCTTGAGGTTTGAAAAACCCTAAGTACAGTGTTCCGGATGTAGTAGAAAAAAAAGCAGTACGTGAAATGGTACTTAGACAAAAGTGTTATTTCTTGGCCATTAGATCAACAAGGTTGTGATTTAGATGGATCAAGAGAAGATTAGGTCTGTTGTGGACTCGGAAGTTCCAAAGAAGGAGAGAGAATAAAGAAAAAGCCCTTAGAATAATTTCTATTTACACTAGATTGTAACTGTAATTTAGATGTTATTGCCACTTGTAAGTAACTTACATTGAGCACTAGAATAAGTTATTAACACTTACATTCACATATCTCTATTATAAAAAGTGCTTTCTCAACATGGTAGTCATTTTAATTCGATCTTTCCACACATAATCGAAGAATGGAAAAGATTCTTCAAGGGTTTCGGGTCCCAGAAATGCATGATAAATACTGCCAAATCTTAATACCACGGAGGAAATTCAGTAAAGTAGTCCATACACAAAGTACAGTAAAGGTGTCTATAACTTCCTCACTAGAACCTAACCCTTATCCGTTAGTAGCTAGGGGAGGAAGTTAAATTAATCCTTTTTCATACATGGGCTTCTCCAGTACGAAATGAACCACTTCAAATAGGTTCATTGATTTAGCCCATAATACGATTAATCCAGCATGGGCTACATGAGCCTCTAGTAGTTTATCAGATAAATTGAGTTTTCAGGCATTCCCGCCCCACCAAGTGAAACCAATACAGGAAAGAAGAGCTGTTGAGAAACGAGACTATTCCTCTAGTGAAGGTCTTGTGGAAGAACCATGGAGAAGAGGCCACTCAGGAGACAAGGACTAGATGAAGAGTACACTTGAGGATATACAATGAAATTTTGAGAACGAAATTCTTTTAAATAGGAGGTAAATTGTAAACCCTAGAACTTAAGTACCTAAGAATCTTTAATTTGAAGTTAACTTGGATGCTTGAATGTCTTAAGATACTTAGTAAATTTAACAATTGTTGTGTACATGTAGAAGTTTAGTAAAGTAAGGAAACAATAAGGAATTTTCTAAGTGTTAAGTCTGAAAAGGCCTAAGTGAAATCATGTGTAGGAAGTTCTCGGAGATTAAGTGTTTAAAATATTTAGTGGGAAGCTAAGCATGGAACTTGATAAGAGTAGAGGAAGGTATAGCATAAGTGTGGGACTAGGCGATGGTTATAAGAACATGTGAGGGAAATAAATGTGGCTAGAAGAAATATACGAGAAGGCCACGGGAGGCCTTGAATGAGAGTCTAACATGAGGCGACGAGGGAAAGAGAGGCACTAGCTGATGATGGAAAGTCAGGCACTAGGTGATGAGGAGGTGAGGCATGAGGCAATGAGATATGGTTAGCCTTGTGCGATGAGAAGAGTCCTATGGTTGAGAGAGGCATGTAAGTGAAGGCCACTTCCCTTATGCTTTATTTGTTGAATTAATTAGGAAGAACAATTTTTTAATCTTTATTAGTGAGCTAAATGGCAGAATATTAGACTTAACACAAGGGTTAGTGGCATGAGATATCATTTTATTATGCAAATAAAGCATGCAAGGGGTAATATAAATAATAGATGTGAAGAGGAAGTCGGTTTTAGCCATTTTACTATTGTAAAGGAAAATATTTTATAGGCAATTTGAAGCTTAATCAGTGAAGAAGAAGACCTAGGGCTATAGTGGATGAATTCAAATGTATTGATGCTAAAAACTTAAGAAAATTCAAGGTTAGTCAAAATTTTAGGCTTAGTCGGGCAACCTATGAAATTTGGTGAATTTTGAGCTAATTAAAGGAATTAGAAGCTCCAATTTTGAGGCAAGTAAGTTTAAAGATTATTTAAGAGAATTATAGGAAGAAAAATCAAATTAGAATGGTTGAAATTGGTGTTTTGAGTACTGAAAGTAAGATATGAAAATTAGGTGTTAAAAAAGCAAACAGTTGGCTGAAGGTTAAAAAAGGCACGCGAGAAGTTGGGTTGTCGGTGAGGTGCCTCACGTGCATCCATCTCAGCAGCATGCCCATTATGTGGGCAACAACACCCAACTAGGCGATAAAGGCTACAGTTACTCACCCACGCTCAAGCCCGGTTGCTTGCCACGCTCAATGCCCAGATGCGTACTAACTCAGCGCCCCACGCACATTCATTGCCCAACCAACATGCGTTCGTTGCCCAGTCCGCATGCCCTCAATGCCTAACACATGCATGTGCGTGCTACTAGTCTTATCGCTCATCTAAAGCCTTGTGTGTGCGCCCAAGCACCCGTGTGCGTGTTCCAGTGCCCACATCTGGCCTAATGGTGTGCCTGTGGGCTTGAGGTTGGCCTAATCTTGAGAATTTGAAGTTGGTGAACAATTGTTAAGTCCTTCAAGAAGTATCAGGGGTTTTAAGCTATAAAGATATTTAAAAATGGACTCTAAGAAGAATGTGGAACTAAGTAAAATTAAGAAAAGAACTTAAAAGGCTAGGTTTATTTGAAGCTAATGAAGTCAAGGGTTAGCTAAAAGATATTGACCAAAGGTTACTAATTTCTACATGCCAAACAGAGGTTGGAAGAGCCTATAAATCCTTGGGAAGCTAACCAGTAACAGTGAGTGACAAATGATTTAAAATGTTTTCCTTAAATGTTTTTAATGCATGATTTTATGTGAAATAAGTTAACTCTTGACAATGTGATTTGTGAGCCATATGTTCAAATGTTTCTAAAGTATGTTAAAGCATGAATTTCTATTACATAAGATATATGCTTCAAAGTTTCCAATGATAGGTTAAGGCAAGAATTTCTCTTAAATGAGCTTTAAATGCTATCTTTCTCATGATATGTTTTAAGCATGATTTCAATGATGACAAGCATTCCTAATATGTTTCTTAAGGCCTCATGTTTATGATTATCTATTTAAAATGTTGAGTTATTTATGGAGTGCTAAATGAATTCATATTCAAGCATGATTTATAAAGGAATGTTTCATGTACCTTAATTCCTAATACTCAAGGAGATAGGTATCCAGGGAATTTATTATTTATATACATATGAAGGTCTTTGAGACCTATTTTAGCACAACTATAGGCTTTGGGTCGTGTGGCCGGTGATTAGCCTTTTGGAGGCATTTTTACGTGTACGTATGAGAGTTTTTGATGTTAAGAGTATTGAGCTTACTCTACTTCAACTAAGGTGCAAGGATACAAGTTAGAATATCTTATGAGATTTGAATAAGTTATACTAATCATAACTTGAGTTTAGTTAATTATGCTGACCCTATAAGAAAAGTTGTTAAGACGGGTCAGACGCATCTTTCTCAAAGAGTTGAGGGTGCCTCGACATACTAGAAGAGTTGTTTGACAGCCTAATCATAACTTAAGTCTAGTTGAAACTCAAACCACCAATATCTGGTGTTGGCATCGAGAAGCAAGAAGTTGTGGGTATAAGATGCCTTCCCTATTAATTGACAGTTAAGAAGCCCACTGTATATTGATATGTTTACAGTGATCCTCTTAGCTAAAGTATTTGGGGGTTACTTAGTGAGACTAAGACTACGAGTTATATAATCTAGGACAAGTGAGAGAAAAATCCATAGGTATATGATACTTAGTGGGAGACAAACTATGGGTATATGATACCCTAGTTTATTGTATTTCTCTAAAAACTAAACATTATGTTTACATATGTATGTCGCCATTGGAGTTTTAGTCAAAGTGGGAGTTTGTTGGGTTTTATGTCATAAACTCGTCGTTTGTAATCAATAAACCTATTCTATTAATCAATAAAAATGTTATTGAAGTTTAATTCAATAAAGTTGTTATTGAATATATGAATTACTCATTCCATTTTAGAAGTAATCGAAATCCAATAAACTAAGATCCATGGCTATTACATAAGTACTTGAACTTTATGTGGAGATATAAAAGTGGATCAAGTTTGAATAAATAGCCAAAATAGTCTATGGTATACAGATAAGACTGGGTACTTTATTCTGGGGACACTATCGGATGCAGCCCACTTTGTAAATGTTACAAATGTTGTAAAGTGCTACAAACAAAGTGATACTGATTCGTTCATGTAGAGACATGTGAGTGGGGGCATCCTATGCAAAGAGTTTGTATAAGATCGTACCAAGAAATAAGTCACTCTTACTTTATAATGTTGTTTACTGTTTAAGACCGACTGTTTCAAAACAATGACCTAGGTAACTTAACCTTCATCCTGAGCTAACTATGAACTCTTGTTTATTCAGGATTATCCTTAGATTTGTATGGGTGAGGGTTGGGTCAATAGCGTTGGCTCAATAAGCCTCCCATTTCAAGGGTAAGACCAGGTAGATAGTTGGGGACATAGGGTGCAAGATGAAACTCACTCCTACCCGCTTTTAGGAATAATAAAGAGGTTGTTCCCTTAAGTGCTGACTCTGAGTCTTGAATAAGGGGCTCCACCCTCTCATTGGCCTGATAAAGACTCAGTTTTGATGATTGGATCACAAACCAATTGTTCATAGAGGATCAGTGGGACTTAAGAAACAAAAGGTAATCTCAGGGGTAAAACAACCATTGACCCAGCTGTTATTACGAACAACTTGTGAAGGGTTAGCTTACTAATTATGGTTATATCGAGTGGGTACAATATATCTATAGTGAGGGAAGTGCAACTACTGGGATTTCATAGAGTGACCCAATAGTTAATGAATGGTGGTTAGTTAGGTTAAAGAGTTTAGCTGGTTAATCTCAAATCGTTGGAGCACATGATCTGTAGGTCCATTAGGTCCCCCCTACTAGCTCACAAACGGAATAAGCTTTAGAATAGCATGACGAGTGAATTCGAAACGTTCAAACTTGAATTAAGGGAATTAGTAATTATATGCGATATAATTACACATTTAATTATCAAATTAAACGAATTTGGAGAATCAATATTTAAATTTGATTTAAATATTAATTACATGAATAAGGATTCATGGTTGTGGAATTGGTGTTTGATTAATTTGATATTTGATATTAAATTAACAAAATTAATTAATTTGTTGAATTAATTATTAATTTTAATTAATTGAATTAATTTTGTTAGATAGGGGATCTCTCTATACATATAAAATCGTTTTATGGCATGATATGATCGCATAACTATAGTCGCATATCAGTTGTGCTCAATATGCGGGATTTCTGTTGGATCTGTTCTTTCGAGAAGCTTTTGGACCTAGCGAAAAGGACTTTTAGCCTTTGCACAAGTAAGCAAAGCTAAAGCTTTGCCAGAAGTAAGACGAGGAAGCGGAGTTGTCTTATAAATGGTATCTTCCCTTGACCTACTTTGATTCAAAAGAAAGGCGAAAGGTTTTTTGGCAACAAGCAAACGACTTTCTGTTAGGATTGGTGTCCTAATTCTCCCAGAGTCTCGTTGTTTTGTAAAGATACACATTGTTTGATGAATAAAATAATTGTTATTTAATTCTGGCATTTACTCATTTATAATAAACAAAGCTCCTTGGTTTTCTTATGTGAACTTAAGCATGTATATGTGATATACAAGTGGATCATCCCTTAAATGATAACCTAAATAGATCTGTAGTATAAGGATTAAGGTGGGATACCTGATCCTGGTGACACTACGGATACAACCCACTTTGTATAGGTTTGCAAGTGTTGTAAACTACTACAGATGGTAGATCCTAACTATTCATGTGGAGACGTGCGATGGGGTGTCCTATACAAAGAGTTTGTATAAGACCTGGACCACGAGATGACTAGACTCTATATATAACACCGTTGATACTAGAGACTTACATCTCACCTAAACGACCATAGGTGACATGACCTCAATCCTGAGCATTTTGGAAACTCCTGCCTTTGAGGGCGGTCCTTTGATTAGTATGGGTGAGAGTGGCCAGATTGCCAACTCAACATGCCTACCTTTTTTGGGGACTTGTCTGATCTAGAAACTGGGAACTCAATTCTCAAGATGGAATTCACTCCTTTTCCAAAACAGGGATAAGTGGAGAGATTGGTCCTTTAAGGCTGATTCCAGGGTTTGAACATAGTAGCCACAGTTTCTCTTTAGAAGAGAAGACTTAGTCATAGTAGGACTATAACTTATTTTCATTAGAGGGATCAGTGGTACTTAAGGAGTTAGATGTAACTACAGAGGCATAACGATTATTGGCCGAGCTGTACTTACGAGCGATCTGTAAAGGGTTGTCGCACTTCTAATTGGTTAAGATTGACACATAATATATCTGTGGTAAGGAGAGTTTAGCTGTCAGTCTTTAGTGGAGTGCCTGGCAGTTAACAAATGGTGGATCCCATGACTAAAGAGTTTAGTCAGTTATTCACGTACCATTGGAGCTTCGAGCTATAAGTCCATAAGGTTCCCTTGGTAGCTCAATGGATTCAGTTGAGGATCAGTTCTTGGTGTTGATTTGAAATGTTCAAATTGACAAGAGGTAATTTGATTATATATGATATGATCGGTATGATGTACGAGATACATCTAGTGGAGGATTAATGAAAATGAGATTTACATCAAATACCATGGAATAGAAAAAGAACTATGGTTTATATGTTTCATGAGATGAAATATTACAACTATAGGTATAAATATAGTATGATAAGTTGGTTATCATTTATATTTATAATAATATTAATTATTGGATAATTAAATTTTTTTCTCTAATAACCAATTGAGTGGGAGGTTATTGGTGGTTCATGGTAACCGTGAGATAAAAGGAAAATTTTTTTTCCTAATTTTAGTAAGTTTTTTTTTTAAGTTTTGCAAAAGTAGTATTGAGATTTCTCTCGGAAAAAGAATCTCATGGAACGGAAGTTGTCAAGTAAATACCGATTTACAAAGTGACAGCTTGATTTAGTAAATGATCGTGTAGTATTTTGTAAACGACAGACACTGAGCTAAACGATCGCTTAGCTTTTACTAGACGATCGCTTAGCTTTTGCTAAATAATTAGGCATCGACCTATACGATAGGTCTCAGTCATCTCCCACTTGCCCAATCGTGTACACGATCGGTGTTTCCTCTTTCATCTGCCTCATATCAAGTCCACACATAGCCCACCCGCTGAATTCTCACACCGAGAATACCAAGGTAGCCTTCTTGGTGGTATCATTCTCAACTCGACATCGTCGAGGTTCTGTGGAGGCTATTCATGACCAAGGCGATCGTAGAGGACAAATACGCGATGTTCGTGCTGCAGAGCGGTCATGTTATTCGAGCGTTCGAGGTTGCTATGTTCGAGCGTTTTTTAGCAAGGAGCGTGCAGACGAGTCGACAAACGTTCGTGGCTTTTCTCCTTGATTTCTTGTTGTTCAAGCTGTAATTTCTGTATTGATTGCATAACTATTTGTTTCTGTATACGACTGTAATTGTAATGTTCATACATGATTGTAATTTGAAATGATCTATTCCGCTGCTCATGGAAATCCTCATATTCGATTTTCTTCACTTTCTATCATAGTTTCAAGGTTAATAAAATTTCAGTTTACCTAAAAAATTAAAAACTAAAATTTGGTTTTAGTTTTGAAAAGAATTTCAAAATTAAAACAAAAAAATGGATTTCGGAAAAATCCACTAAAAGTGGGTTTTTCCCACTTCATGAACACCTAGCTTCCACTCAAAATCCACCTAAATTGGTGAAGTGGGTGGTGACTTCATTTGATGAAGGTTCTCAACATGCTGAAGATGAATAAAACTCACAAGATTGAGCTAAGAAATGGGCATGGAAAGGCTGAGTTTTTTTTTTTTAAAAAAAAAAAAAAAAATTAGATATTGAAGAAGGAGTTCTTCAAGTTTCTACAAAAAGTTCTTTCTCCTCTCAATCTCCCTAGATTCAGCTCATTTGGAGTCCCACAACTCAGTCTAAGGTCCAAGAGAATAGTAGGGAAGATCTATTGGTAGTCTACACCTTGTAGCTGAGGAGATTGCAGTTGATTTCATGGATTGAACTCTTCAAAAGGTGAGTTATTATGAAACCCTCTTGATATTCGATGAACATGTTTGATTTAATGCTAAAATTGATGAATTAGAGTACTTAATGATCCTGAATTCTTCCGTTAATTGTTTGCTACTTACAACACTATCCTCAATCTTTTCAACAAGAGAGAATTACGCAAGTTGGTAATACTGCCAATAGAAAACCAACTTGCACCCGCCCATAGTGAAAATAGAAGGTTCGTCCTCGAGGTATCATCCAGTTGAAGTTTTAAGATTAGTGGAACACAAAAGTTTGGAAGCTCTAACCACTTGAGGGGTTTTGCAGGAAGTAGAGAGATGGATATACGAGGATTATCATTGAATTCATCAAGAGACCACCATGTGAGGAATGCAGAGGTGAACATGAAGGGCAGTGCTTGAGGAGGTACAAGTTATGCTATAATTGCCATAAAACTGGGCACATTTGTAAGGAATTCCCTCGACTACTGCAAGAGGATGAAGAAGTCATTCAAAGTGGGATGTTCTCATGTCACTATCCAATAAGAGGAAGGGGTTGCCAAAGAAGTTACTGGTAGTCTGAAAAAGTTTGTTATGAGAAATAGAGAGAAGTTTAGTTGTAATTATACTTTTACCTTTTGGGATCTTGTAAAGTTGGAAGATATGAATAAATACAAAGTTAAGTTTGTTACAACATCTTGACTGCTGCTAATGTCATTAAAAAGAATCTACACATTCTCTCATAAGATTCCAAGACAATTTAGGAATCCTTACTAATCTTAGTTGAATTTTGAGGACGAAATTCTTTTAAGAGGGTGGTAGTTTGTAAGCCCTCGATCTCTAAGCTTAGGTTTTCACTAAAAAAACACTTGAGCCAAGATGTTAAGGTGGGACATATGCTGTGGAGGGTAAGAATTTGGCTAAGTGTTCAAACTATGCTTTAAAGGAAGCAGTGGTACTTAGAAAAATTTTTAAGTGTTGAGACCATGCGATTGAACTTAGGAGTGAAGTACGCATGGGAATAGAGGAGAAAGAGGAGAAAGAGGAGAAAATTTTGGTTAAGTATTAGTAGAAGAAGATTGGAGGGGAAGGGTTGAACGCATAGTCCACTAGAGAAGTGGATATCTAACTAAGTATTAGTAGGAAAGAAGTAGGGTTCAACATTAATAGCGTAGCTGAGAAGATTCAACTCATCGTTCTAATGTTGGTAGCGTAATTAAGAAGATTCAACTCATCATTCTAAGGTTGGAAGTGTATTTGAGAAGATTTAACTCATCATCCTAAGGTTAGCAGTGTAGTTGAGAAGATTAAACTCATCATCCTAAAGTTGGAAGCGTAGTTGAGGAGATTCAACTTATCATCCTAAGGTTGGAAGCATGGTTGAGAAGTTGGACTCAAAATCTTGTAGACGAAGGAAACATTTATCAAAAGAACTTATGTTACTTCTTGGAAGCATTGGACACAACTTTTGGTCAAGGAAAGTGTTGGGAATGTCCTAAACTCACAATTCGTAAATATTGTTAACATATTATATTTATCAATAAAAGTATTATTGAGTATTTTTTCAATAAATTGTTATTGATATTGCATTCTATTATAAACACCCAATAAACGAATCCATGACTATAATATGAATACTTTAACTTTACGGCAACATAAAAGAGGATCAAGTTTTAGTATATAGCCAAAATGGTCTATAAGTATATGGATGAGATTGGGTACCTCATCCTAGTGACACTATTAGATGCGGCCTATTTTGTATATTGATATAAATGATGTGATCCCAAAATCATTCATGTGAAGACATGTGAGTGGAGGCATCCTATGCAATGAGTTTTCATAAGACCGAACCTCGAAATAGTCACTTTTCTTTATAATGACCGTTTACTATAAAACTGACTATTTCAAATTTTATGACCTAAGGTAACTCGATCTTAATCCTGAGCTAACTATCGCAACAAAAAGATCAAACTGAGAATTTTCCCGTAAGGGAATAAAAAAAGAAAAAAAAAAGGGAAAAATAAGTAAATAAAAATGACGTAGAAGAGCCCAGATTCCAAATGAATGAAAACGTGACTGAATCCTACATAGGTGAGAGTAGTCCATCAGCACTGCTCAATAAGCCTCCCATTTTAGGGATAAGATCGGATAGATAGCTGGAGAGATAGTTCTGCAAGATAAAATTCACTCCTATCCCACTTAGTGTCAGCAGATAGGTTGTTCTCTTAAGCACTGATTTCTGGTCTTGAACAATGGGCCCTGCCCTCTCATGATCGAGAGGGACATGGTTTATAAGTTAGACTATAAACCATGGTTCAATAGAGGATTAGTGGGAGTTTAAGGAGCAAGATGTATTTACAGGGGTAAAACGGTAATTTTGACCTAACTGAAAATACGAACAATCTATGAAGGATTGACTTACTGATTATGGTTAAAATGGACAAAAATATATCTACAGTGAGGAGAGTGCAACTATCGAGCCATAGTGGTGTGTCTTGGTAGTTAACGAATATTGATTAATTTGGTTTAAAAAAGTTTAGCCAATTAATCTCAAATCATTGGAGCTCATGATTTGTAGGTCCATAAGGTCTCTCTACTAGTTTGTAAAATTATATCTTCAATTAGTGAATTGAGCCGATTTGAAATGTTCAAAATTAAAATTTAGGGTTCTTGAATTTGAAGTGTGCAAATTCAACTAGGGTTTTAATGAATTGTATTTGTACAATTAAAACGTTTAATTTTGTAGAAATTAAACAAAATTGGAGAGATTGAAATATTTAAATATTGAATTGCATGAATAGGATTCATGTATAAATTAAGTGTTTGATTAATTTAATATTTGATATTAAATTATTATATATTTAATTAATTTAAATAAATTGTTTTCAATTCTAAAAATCAAATTCATATTTGATTTTAATATTAATTTTAGTCTCAATGGAATTTAGATTAAAACTCTTTAAAAAAAAAAAAAAAAAAAAATTGAAAAGCAAAAATTGGAAAATTCCACTATTGAGAGGAGTTTTCCAATTTTGCATCTTCAAATGGAGTGTTTTCCTCCAAGCCAAACACCTAGCCCATTAAACTTTAGCTCCTTGAGGTGTCAATGAGTTGAAGTTGAAGAATTTGCATGTTCTTCATGGTTAAATAAGCTAAGAATTTTGTGGGCAAGTGGATGGTTTTAGTTCTTGCTGAAATTCTACTATTCTCTCTAACAACCCTCCTCATCCCTTAACAAATTGACCTCAATTTGAGATTTCACCTCTTAATCCAAGTTAGAGGATAGTAGAGAAGTCCTCTTAGTGGTCTACTAAACATTTGGATGTTGATCTCGTGTTGAGGAGTAAGGATTTGAAGAGTTACATCAAAGGTAGTACTCTCATGCAACCCTATTTTATGACAGTTTCATTGCATGCTTTAAGACTCAAATTAAATGTAATTAAAGTACTTATTGATTATGATTTCTTTCGTTGTATGTCAGCTTTATCTATCAGAAAGGATCACTTGGACGCATGGTTGGACCAATCTGGACGCCTAGGGTCGAGTTGGACGCATAGGTCACTATATTGGACACATGGTGGATCATCTTGGGAATATGACTAGGAGAGATTGGTCTTGAACACATCAATGAAGGAAGGATGCATTGGATATCACATTGGATGCATAGTACGAGTACTTTTGGGCACATGGTTGATAAAGGGATGATAATTTGGATAAGTGTTGGACCAAACATATGTAGGTTCAACTCATCAAAGTGAGTAAATTCATAGAAAGACAATGTTGGATATATGAAAGGGTATTTTGAACGCCTAGAAGGTTATTTGAACTCTATCTTGGACACATGAGAAACATAAACAAAGCATGAAACAACTACTTTTAGAAGAGTTGCACTAAGCAACCCTAGGAAGACTTCTTGGATGCATGCTTTGAGGAAAATGATAATATTTGGGTGTATACTAGGAGAATGATGGGAGCTTGGACACATATTTTGAGGTATGACACTAGATATCAATACTAAACAAGAGAAGGGAAGGTCATCTTGGATGCATGACCCTAAGAAGTTAATTTTGAAACACCTTGGACATATAGAAGACATCTTGGAAGCGTAAGAGAACTATGCTTGGATGCATACTTGAGAAATAAGGAGGGTGAATGAGTTTGGACACTTAGGAAATTAATCAAGTGAAAAATCATGCTATGAGAAAGAGACAAAAACCTAAGAAAGAAAAAGAACAAGTTTGGCGCATAGTATGGTCCATGCATCCAACACAAGTATGTTGGATGTATGGTGAAGGTGAAGCCACAAAGGTTGGAGTTGGAAGTAGGAGGTGGCGAAAGAAGAAGAAAGGTTGGCTAAGTATAGAAGAAGGTGGTGGACTTCGAGATGAGGAACTATTAGGAGCTGAAACTTAGATGCATGAGTTGGTGCATGCAATTGAGATGGTCAACTCAAAGGTGAGAATACATAAGAAGTTGACATTTAGACAAAATTTTAATAGACGATGTCAAACAAAGAGGTGAGCTGGGGATGACAAGGATGCTTTGGAAAAGCCTACAAATACCAAGAGAAAGAGGCCATTTACTTCATAATTTCATAAACTCTTAAAGAAAACTCGAAAGGGATGTGTGAGAGGAAGAACTTAGGAAGTTAAGATGAGAAAAAGAAGGTCAACTATCGCCAAAGAGAAGGTCAACTGTCGCCAACATCGTTTGTTAACATGTTATGTGCCCAACTAGAATCTGAGATGCGTTCAACAAGCTAAGTATGAGCTGAGAAATACCAACTATGTGCCCAACTGAAGGAGGATGTGCCCAACAAGACAAGCTATGCACCCAACTAATCTGAGGAAAGGTAAGCTTGCGCACACTGCTGTCTTGGGTTAATCAAAAGCCTAATTTTGCATCTATTGGAGTTGGTAAGATAAATGTAAGGCCAATAAGGTATACTAACGTTATTTTTAGCCCTAATTTTGGATTCTAAGCTAAACTTGGACAAATTCAGGGGAAGTTGTTGTTTGGAGGAAACTAGGAATCCAAGAAGAGACTAGGAAGCTAAGGAGGCTTGAAGAAGAAGAATCCTTGGTGGTGAACAGTGGGTGGTTTTATTGTCAACTGTTTTAACCTATAATCTATGTATATGCTATTATAGTGTGTATGTTTGAGGAAAAACTTTGGCATGATTTATTTTACACGTTTCAGTTGAAAAATATTTTCCATCCTTGAATATTCAAGAAAACATGTTTTACAATGGAATTTATCTACTGTTTCCACATGATTTCTTGAAAATAACGATTTGAATTAAAATATCTAGACTTAGTTGGAAAACTCGAATTTATAGTGGTTTTGATGGAAATGGATTTCAATACACTACAATGTAAAAATGGTTTTCAAACTGTGTACCCTGAAATAAGGATTTCCTATACTCAAGGACAAAGAGAAGGTATATGGGAAATCCAGGGCTTCCGATACTTAAGGAGATTAAGGTATCGAGGAAGTATAGTACATGTCTTTGGGACCCACCTTGGCACACACATAGGCTTTGGGCCGTATGCATGGGTGTATAACCCTTTGAGGATAAGACTGTTTGCACGTAGATCAAGACATTAACGTTGGTGTCGTGGGTCCATTATACTCCAACTAAGGTTTGAGTACAAGGTTTGTTGTGGTTTTTCATATCCTATATGGGGTTTATGTGGATTTTATTCTCGAATATGTTTAAGTTACGATCATGTCATTTCACTTTTTGCCATGTCTTATATGTTGATGCTTGTGTTTTGGAACTTATCTGGCTATTTCAATACATGGTTGTTGTTTTAATTAAAAATGATTTTATAAAATATTTCCAAAGAAAACCTATGTTCGTATTAAATTCACCATTCACTAGGCTTCCCAGCTCATGTTTTCCAAATATTTTATTCCCCTCCCCTAAGTAGCAAAAAGAGTTAAGTTTCATATTACTGCTAGAAGACAAGGTTTGCCACACCACACCTCAGGATTAGTCTTATTTTATTTCCAAGTGTCAGTTTGAAGAGTTTAGGAATTTTGAAGTGAGGGTTGGAGTCTGTAAAACAATTTGTATGGACATTGAGTATGTTGTAATAAAATAACTTATTCTTAGTAAGTTATCTACTTAAAATGTAAAAGTGATAGGCAAAGCAAGTCAAAGGGGCAGTAAGTATCCCAAAAGAGTGGTGTTAATTGTCCTCACACCTCCTTTTAGGTGAAAAAGGTAAATCTGGGAGGGAGTGTGACACAATATTTGGTTACCAACAAAATTTCATCCCAATATCAAGACTTTGGCATAATCTAAGTATTGTCTCAAATCAAAATATAGGCACACTCCAAGCATCCACCAAATCAAAGTTGGAGGAAAGAGATATACGAAGTCAAATTTCTACTTTAAATTCATATGAAGAATTAAGTATATTCCAAATCTTAAAAAATTGATTGTTAGAATTTGGGATACTACTCAAAAATTCAATTTGCAACTAAAGTGGAGCATAAATTCTAATTTAGTTCAAATTAAAGTTTACTCACAAATAAGTAAGTGAGTAAAATTCATCTTTTATTTACTTGGCGTAAAAACGTATCAAGCAAAGGAAATTCAAATCAAAACTTTGAGCTAAATTCATATTTTTTATCAAAAGATGCTTCAAGAGGAGTCAAAATCATACTTTGATTTCGAATTATATTTTTTGAGATTCACCCACCATATAAACATGCATAAATCTTGAAAAAGGGGATATTTATTGAATGAGAAATTTTGGCTAATCACAAGTTGCCTCATCATCAACGAAAGCCCCAACCCATTGTGGAAATTATAAGTTGGATCAGGCCGAGTAACTAAAGTCGCTCGGACCCAACCCAATTGAAGTCCATGGTGAAAATTTGGGTCAAATTAAAGATTGGGCTCAAGCCAATATTTGGGCCCAAGCCCACTAAAACCCATGGAAATCGTCTATAAAAAGAGGTCCTGACCTTTCATTTGAAGGGAGGTTGGATACATTGACAACGAAGTGCTAAAGCTCTAAAGATTTCAAGACTCGAAAGCTCTAATCGACCTCAAGATTATAACCTTCTGAAAATTGAAGACTTAAAAGAATAAAACTTCCTTAGATTCCAGAAGGCTAAAGCACTTATCGATCTCAAGTTTACTACTTCCTGGAGGTTGGAAGAACTGAACGCCAAAGCTCTCTAAAAATCTGAAGTTCCAAAGACTGAAGCTCTGAAGACTTGAAGAATATAACTCCTTTCAAGTTTTGAAGATCTAAAAGAATACAACTCCTCTCAAGCTCTGAACACTGAGGACGTGAAGCTCTCAAACTCTAAAGACAAAAGTTTTCAAGCTCTAAACACTAAGGACATGAAGCTCTCAAATTCTAAAGACAAAAGCTCTCAAACTCTCAAGTATAAAAACTAGAAGTTTGAAGTTCAAAAGGCTGATCCAAGACGATCAACAAGCCAAAAGTCGATCCAATTCGATCAACAAGTCGAAAGCCGATCCAAGTTAATCAACAAGCCAAGGTAATGATTCCTCTGGCATTACGACCTTTACCACAACGATGCTGTCCATAGATCAAATTATTTCGTGGATTGGGCGAATAGTCCGGGAGTTAAGCAAAGAGGCGGAGCGCTGATAATAAGTCTTTCTCTCAGGAGTGGCTTGCTTTGGAGGACAAGGGGCGGCGGTCAACCATCCACTCTCGATCAGCCACACTGGGACTGAGACACGGCCCGGACTCCCACGGGGCCGTTGTTGAAGCGGGAGATGCGGGAATCTCTCCTAAGGAGCATAAGTATATAGGGCAAGATTTGAATCCTTTGGATGACTTGACTCCCAACGCGTCGACCACACGCCCGAGCATAGCCTTTCCCGCAGGAACATCCACAATCGATCCAGTGCGCTTGACAAGATCTCCTTCTTGAGGCAGCATTCATTTAAAAAACTTTACACGTGGGAAGGGCTTACTATATCGATCCTCTAATAAGATCATCAAGTCCAAAAATCGATCATTCAAGAAGATCAATAAGTTTAATATTAAATTTTATTTTTTTAGGAAAAACATCAAAGGATTATGTATTAGAGAATATATTCACTATATTAAAGAAATTAATACAAATACAAAGTTCAAATTCCATGAATCAAATTTCTCCAAAAATCTCCTTGAACAATGATAATTTTTATTTAATGAATTTTACTTTTTTAATCATTTCTCCAAAATAACATGATATTTATAAGTTAATTCATCAAATTAATCTTACCATTTTCAAGATCTTTACCTTTTTCGGTCTATCGCTCTATAACTGGTTTTCTTTCTATGTTTCTTTTTTTTTCGTACGGAGTTAATTTCCCGATAGTAATGTTGTTTGTCTAAAATTTTGAAAATAGTGAAAAATGACCCTCTATTATTGTCAAAACATACTATCTATACTTTTCCTTGCAATTTTAGAGAGCATGAAATTAAAATCATTTGTATAATAATGCTCTCACACATTAAGACTCTCCCTTCCTCACTCGTATACTAGGATTATTCCTCACTCCTTCACAAACCCTCATCACAAGAAAATTACTCTTATATATTTATTATTACAACATTATAGCAACAATAAACATAAACCAATTATCATCCCATTATCAGCTCATACACTTAGAGTAAATTGTAAAAAATATTCCCAAACTTTGTTTTTGTTTTTTTTTCAAAACTACCTTATTTTTTCCAAAATTGCGATACTACTTTTGATATTTCATAAATATTTAAAATTATTCTTGAAATAGAAAAATCATTAGAATATTGAATGAAAAGTCCACATAACCGAATGTCATTCTTTTGAACTTAATTCAAGCAAGTATCCCAGTTACCAACACGTCGATTTTCTATCAACATTTTTAAGAATTTATATTTTCAATGTAATTTTAAGATGTTTATAAAAGATTAAGAATAATACTTGTAACTTCTGAAAGAATAGACCTATTTTTCTATTAAATAATAAAGTGCATATATTTTTTTTAACAAATCAGATGTTTATTCACAAGGTACCATCTCGATTCTAAGTTAATATCCATCGTTAACTAGCAGAAACTGCACAGTTTGATGACAGAAATTAGGGAAACAATTTCAAAACACATTTTCATGACAAATTTACCACAGGGCATTGCTGGACGTACAGTTGCTGCCAACGATCCTGATAGCAGTAGTCCCAATCTTTTAACTGCGATCCCGTTTAATAATCATTTAATTTCTTTTTTTTTTAATTTTTCAAAATGAAATCTATAAATACTTATTCCATTTCAAAAGTTTTAACAGTGTTATCTACTTTCTATCAATGACTTGAAAAATCAAATCAATTTTCTAAAACTAAAAAAAGTAGTTTTTGTTTATGAAATTTAGCTAAGAATTCAAATTATTTTACCTAACTATTGTAAGAAATTGAGAGGAAATATGCTTCATTTTAAAAAATAAAAAATCAAAATCAAATAGTTATCAAATGGAACCCACATTTTTTATTTCTGGTTTGATTTTCATTACGGGAGATTGCGATTAATCAATCCCTCAAAAATGGCATAAAGATCCTTATTATCGTGGCCAAGTATCTCCTCTGCCTTCTGAAGAGTCTCCTGAAAGCACATATAACAGGATCAATCACCGTGCTATAAACAAGAAATTATCGGAAGCAACAGCCACATCTATAACTTAGACATTGTTAAAAGGAGATTAAATTATAAGAAATATCTCAAAACTTAGCCATTTATTTAAAAAATACTCATACATTTAAAAGTTGCATAGTTACTTTTCATCTTCCATAAACGTTTCAAAACTACTATTAGAGTAGAAATTCTTTAAAATCTCATACGAAAATGGGATTTGGAATGATGTAACAGTGACCTAGAACATAAATTTAGATTGTCACGCCATTTTAAGTCACAATCACACCATCAAAAGGATATCAACAGAAAAGGCAGTTTGAAAACATTCATGTCAAAGATAATAATATTGCAACTTTCAAAAAATATTGAGGTATGTTTAAAATAAAGGGCAAATTTCTTTTTTCTTTTTTTTTCCCTCTGTTTTATTTAGCCTTTCTTCTCTCATGCCTCTAATCTACCAGTTACAACCACATCGTTACCACGCAGTGTCATCTCCTAGCATGAGAGAGCGAACCTCTTTTGTTTGCTTGTGGGAATTTAGATCCTTCACATTTGCTAAAAATGCAGCAAACTGTTCATAAGACAAACGGCTCCTGAAAGGGGAGGGGAACGGGAAAACAAAAAACAAATCCTATGAGAATTCAGAAACGAAATTCCAGCAAATTGTGCTGTTGAACAGCAAGTGGTCAAAAATAGCATTATCGATCTTGTATACATTGCCACACCAGCCATTACTTACAAGCAATAGACACAAACGTTGAAGCTTAATAATACAGTATGAATACCTGACTTGTCGGAAAAACTCCTTCCCATCGACCCGAGTTCTCCCTATAAAAGATCAAACAAGAACAACCTTCATCATGGAAATACAATGATAGAGCCAATCACTGAAGCTGGAGGTTATGGTACAATATAAACTATTAGCAGCATCACAATTTAGATCACTAACTTGCAGGTTATGAATCAATATAAACTAATGCAATCAGCAAACCTTGGTTGGAGGAAATTGAGCCATAATGGCTTGAGGGAGCAGAAGAATATACTGAAGATCTATCTTCAAAAATGTTCCTGGAGGTTGAAAATGACATTGAATGTCGCCCAGGTGACACAGGTCTAGATGTTCTCATTGGGGATACTGATGCTGATAGTGAAGGAGAACCGTAGGGAGTAAACCGAGGTGTACTTGTCTGGGACGCTAACAGGAGGCCAGGCGCAATACGAGGTCGTATACCTACAAGAAAGATATTAGAATTATGTGTAGTTTTCTTTTGCTTTCTACAAAGCTCTTATAATCTTTGCAAATTAGTTCACTTTTTTTTCTATCCGTGAATGGTTGGGCTAGCTTACGTGTATCTCAAGGAACAACCCGTCTAACTCTATAACATTTGAGTGACAAAAAAAACTCATAAGATATTAAATCTTAGGTATATGGTTTTTGTGGACTAAACTCATGACCTGTTTAAGTCCTTTGCATATTAGTTCATTGATATCAATTCAACTCTGCTCAATTAATTATGGAAGCAACTAGAATCACCAATAATTAAAATCGGTAGCTGACATGTAAATTCAACTTGTACTTACTATCTCTATCTGAATCATGATCCTCTGCTAACGAACTTCCTACTTCAGAAACCTGGCTCTGAACCGATGAATATCTAGAGGGCGGCAAGGATGAAACCTCTTCTGAAAGAAATAATTTTCTGTACATGTCAAAGACAATAAGCAGGCCAAGCATTTGTCTTAAAACACAGGCATAATGCAAAATTTTTCAGAAAGAACTCTCCACAATATTGACAGTGGCAACACAAAATTCAATGACTACACGAACAAGTTTACATCAAATTACAAACAAAAAGGGTCACCCTCATCCTAATCCATTCATGAAAAGCTTAGACAAGGAACCATAAAGATATAAAGGTTAAGAAAAATGCCTTCAATTTGTGAAGCAGTAGATTCACTTGGTTGGTT
The DNA here is from genome assembly GCF_027475165.1 of Benincasa hispida. Lineage (NCBI taxonomy): Eukaryota > Viridiplantae > Streptophyta > Magnoliopsida > Cucurbitales > Cucurbitaceae > Benincasa > Benincasa hispida. Next base: position 20,234,727 of record NC_143478.1, read on the forward strand.
CTGTATCCTAGCAACAACTTCTGGAACTTCTGTCTGCGGCATTACCAAACCCAATAACAGCACGAAGCAAAGAACACATAAATCAATGTCCACTAAACACGAAGCCTGTTTAAACTAAAGAAGCTCGACAAATCATTCAAAACTGATAAGAAATGTGCTTCTTACAGAGCTATCTCCCTCCTCTTGAAGTGATAGCATTAGCGTCTTTCTGAAAACCTCCAACTAGAAAGAGAGAGATCGTTACGCGTCCATTTTCACAAAAACAGAAAATAAAAACATCATTCACAAACTGGACATGAATTCATTAAAACGACAAATATAATCAAGCAATTTCACGCACCTTCGCAACATCTCTACTAAGCTTCATCACAGTGTTCGACAATGAGGCATTCTCTTTCTCCAAGCTCTCCTACAACACCAACACACAACGATAAAAACGAATAGAATTTCTACAATAATATTCAAACGCCTCTCAATTCCAACCTTCTTCTCCTCTGCCTGGGCGAGTTTATCAGCAATCTCAGAGAGCGAAGCGTTGAGTGATTCGATCTGGAACCGAAGGTCAGCAACGATCTCATCTTTCTCAGCAAGTTTAGAGCGGAGAACAGAGGACTCTGATTCAAGCAACGAGACACGAGTCGAAAGAGCGATAGAAGTGATTTTGCGAGCCACATCGAGCTGTTCAAAAGGATCAGAAGGCAGGACTTGCAAGACTCCGTCAGGAAGAGCGAAGCCGGAAGCGCCAGATTCTTTCCCTTGCATTTTCCAGTCTCTGTCTTTCTACGTAGTTTCTTGTAACTTCAAATCATAGCCTTCATTTGCGTTCCGGCATTGGTAGGACTGCGATTGTAGGAAAGCATAACGACGAGGAATAATCAACAGCAAGAGATTGAGAGTGGAGAAGAAAGGACAAATTGAGAAGATGAAAGAGATTGATTGAGAGAGAGAGAATTGGGGGAAAGGAGACTGGAAGGGGCTCTGAAATTGGAACGTGTGGTGTTCAACGAAGGGCCTACGATCCCATGGATAGGAAGTGCGAGTTCTTCTCATACTCACTCGCGGCGCGTGGGTCTTTTGCCTGATTTTTGAGCTATGGGTCCCCTCTGGCCTTTGCATGGCCAAGTCGTTTTCCTTGTTTCTTTGCAAAAATCTCCGATGGAATTGGAAGAGTTCGTGGAAAATGAAAAAGTATATGATTTTTTTACTTTTAGTTGTTGTAATTTTTTTTAGTCTTTCTATTTTTTAAAAATAATAATTTAGTTTTATTAGTTTCAATTTAGTCGTTGTACTTCAAGTTTGTAACGGTTCTTAAACCATAATGATTGACGATTTAGTCAATGTACTCTACAATTTGTAACAATTTAGTCGTGTTAAATTTCATCAAAATTAAATGTCAACTTTATTAAGTAACAACTTTGGCCTTTTTTGGTAATAATTTAGGCCCGTAGATAACCATTTAGTTTTTGAAAATTAAGTCTATTTCATTTATATTTCTTACAATAATTTGCATATTTGAATTCTTAACCAAACTTCAAAAACAAAAACATCCTTTTGAAATCTACTTTTTTAGTTCTCAAAATGTGGCTTGATTTTTTGAACCATTGGTTAAAAACAAATAACAAAAGAACTTTGGAGTTGGAAGTAATGTCCATAGCTTAATTTTTTTTAAAAAAAAAAAAATGGTTACCAAACAAGGTATTGGTAGTGTAGTTTAATTTTCAAAAACAAAAATAAAAAATAAAATGGTTACCAAACGATGCCTTAATTTTTTATTTTTAGTTTTTTAAAATTAAGCCTATAAATATTTTTTTCACTTATACATTTCTTGCTTTTTTATACACTTTTTTTACCAATATTTTTTTTTAAAAAAAAATCAAATTTGAAAACTTAACGCTCCGTTTGGTAACCAATTGCTTTTTTATTTTTTGTTTTTGAAAATTAAACCTATAAACACTACTTCCACCTTCAAATTTTTTTTTGATCTAATGGTTTAAAAAACCAAGTTAAATTTTGAAAGTATTTATATATATATATATATATTATTTGGGTATAAAAATCCTTATTCGTTTATTTGTCAAGAATTTAAATAAACCTTTGATTAAAAAAATAATTAAATCAAGCTCAAATTGAAATAAAAATCAAACAAATGAAAAGGCACCTTTTATCATTATTTACCAATTGTCTCAAATTAAAATTAAAAGCTGATTAATAATGTTTAGTAGAGACCGAGAAATTGAAATATGAATTAAAATTAAGAGAAAATTAAGAGAAATTCTTATAAATAAAAAAAATCTCAAACATATTTACAATTAATAGTAAAAAAATTTTAAAGTGTTTGTATTTTTTAAACTTTTTGATATAAAGTATAAATATTTTTAAATATTTATTTATATTTAAAAAGACCCCTTTGTTTAAATGATTTTTTTTTAAATTTATGTGTAAAAGAAAGGGAAACATGAGACTAATAGCGTAAGTTGCACCTAATCATTGTTTGCATCACTAAAAAAGTTATCAATATATTCTTTATTAAAATAATAACAGCTAATAATAAATTTAAATTATTTTACTATTATTTTATTTACATTAATTTTTTGTTTAAAAGATCATGGATTGTTTTCAAACAAAAAAAAAGTCAACTTATTCACAAATATAGCAAAATTTTATATATTAAAATAAAATTACAATATTGACAATTTTTATTATATCAATAATTGTACATCTAAGCATAGTTTAAAATTTTGGTCGAAACCTCGAAATTTCGAGATTTGAACCAGTTTGAAATTTCGTTATGGGAAAAACTTCGATTTTCCCCTCATTCTTGAAATTTTTTATGGACATTTCGATTTTTTTTAAGCAATTAGGCTTAATGGAAGTTTTTTAAAGTTTATAGACTTGTGTCTTGATTACACGAATTGTATAGTTTCACACACCAATGTAAAACTTCACCTCAAACTCAATTATGTAAGTTTTGGTTTTTGGCCATAAAAAGCTTTCATTTCCAAGGAACCAAAATTGAGAAAAATAATATCATATATTTATTTTTAACTTCATTCAAACCTTTTTTTTTTTTTATTGAATTTTCACATCATTTCACCTAAAAATTGGGTTGATGTAAGTTTTATTTTTTTACCATCCAAAACTTTCATTTCTAAGAAACCAAAATTGTATATATATATCCAATTTCATTCAAATATTTTTTCATTGAATTTTCACATCATTTTAACTCAAAATTGAATTGATGTGAGTTTTGCTTACCATCGAAAGTTTTCATTTCCAATAAAGAGACTTAGAAAACTATGGTAACAAGCAATAGTAGTACACAACAAATGTAATCACCCAACTTTCTATTATACTTGTAGGATGCTATTATATGCATGCATAGGTTTGACAATAAATTTCTCGAGAAAAAATTAAATAAAAGAAATAACATTTTTATTTCATTAAATAAAGCTCAAATAATAAAAGTCTAAAAACACCGTTTCGGGGGTACCCCTGATTTTGTTTTAGAATAAATTAATCAATGAATAAATGAAATAACCAAGGGTTTTAAAGAACTAAACTACTAAACTAAATCATGTCAAACTAAAGAAATGAGCAAATGAGGAAGTGGCGTCATGTCCCAACGGTCGAGTCATGGATTCTTCTAGTCATTTGTCGTCTGACCCCTTCCCTTACCTGAAAAATATGGAAAGAAAAGAACGAGTATAAAATATACCCAGTAGGCAACCCACTACTGGGCCCCCTAGGTGAACCATTAACCTTTCTATCAGGACTCGAGTGCACAATACGCATAGGCACAAGCATAATTTTTTTTTCAATAAATATCTTTAATGAATGTGCTTTGTTCATATAAAATATTGTCAAAATTTTTCCTATATAAGTTGACTGATGAATAAATATTCCATCTACTAAATGCTCAATTTGAAAACCAAGGCAACATTTTGTTTTTCCGAGATCTTTCATCTCAAATTCTTTCTTAAGATATTCTATTGTCTTTAAAAGCTCTCCAGGAGTTTCAATTATATTCAAGTTATCAACATATACAATTATAATAACAAATTCTTATTATGATTCTTTTATAAATACACATGGACATATTGGATTATTTTGATATCTTTCTTTCAATAAATATCCACTTAGCTGATTGTACCACATCCATCTTGATTGTTTCAATCTATATAGTGATCTTTGTAACTTTATTGATTACCATTCCTGGGAATTATATGTATATGTTTCAGGTGAAAGAACTCGTATAAGGAGAACCTTGAGCGAAAGCGGATCGACCAAATTCCATTAATTATCGAATACAAAGCTTATAGTAAACATACAAATAGATATGCATTAAATTAAATTACAACATGCTATTACAGGAAAACAGTTAAGGAAATATTACCTTTGAAGAACCTTTTCTTCGTGAATTTCCCCGAACAGTCACGTACAACTTGAAGACTTCCTTCAAGATAGATCTCGAACAAAAACCCAGATACTACCACAGTGTTACCTTGGTATTCTCAGGGTGAGAACCCAGGAGTAGTGGACTCTGGCTATTTTTGTTTAAAGGGGAAGATTAATATGGAGGAGAAAGATTGAGAGCTTTTTCACATGAACACCCAAAGATACAGAACTCTTCTGTCTTTCTCTCAATCATTCAACAACAACGTTCAAAACGTAGAGGAATAAGATAAACTATTTTTCTTTTATTCCTCTTGCCATAAAAGATAACCACCTTCACTAAAGTGGCTGGAGAGAAAAGACGGGGAACTCCCTTCCCTATTATTCAAATAATAATATAATATAAATAAATATGATAACTAACTTATCATATTATATTTATATTAAATTATATGTTATATCAAATATAACATATAACCTATAGTTTTAATATTGTATCACATACAATATAAACTATAGTTCATTCTCTCTATTATATGACATTTAATATAAATCATATTTTATATTAAATTTAACTATGAATCTAATTCATAGAAAAAATATTTGAATCTCATTCAAATATTTATTTTCTCTCATTAAGCTATAATGTATCAAATACATTATGACAATTATATCACGTATAATTGAAATAATTTAATTATATCATATATAATTAAATCCCTCTATTAATTTGAATAATTCAAATTAATCCAAAAGTTGATTCTCAACTAAATCCTTTTTAGCTACCAAGAGGACCTCATGGACCTGTAGCTTGAAGCTCCAACGGTATATGAATAATTAATTAAACTATTTAATTACATTATTCACCATCTGTTAACTGTCGGACACTCCACTAAAGATCGACAGCTGCACTCTTCGCACTACAGATATATTTCTGTGTCCATTGGATATAACCAATCAACAGTGCGATGACCCTTCACAAATTGCTCGTAAGTATAGTTTGACCAAAATACCGTTTTGCCCCTATAGTTACAACTTACTCCTTAAGTACCATTAATTCTTCTAATGAACAATAAGTCATAATCCCACTATGACCAAGTCCTTCTCGGGCCAGGAGAAGGTGTGGCCACTATGTTCAAGACCCGAAATCAGCCCTTAAGGGAGCAATTTATCTATTTACACCTACATCGGGGAAAAAGTGAATTTCATCTTGTGTAGCTGTGTTCCCAGCTCCCCAATCAGACGAACCCCCAAAATGGTAGGCTTGTTGAGTTGGCAATCTGGCCACTTCACCTGAAGGAACTCTTAACAAAGAGAACCCATGAGTGGAAGCACGATCGATCCGAATTCATTGTGACAGAATTACAAGCATTCACAAACATACAAATTATTTATGCATCTACTAACAAATTACGACATGATTTCATAAATAAATACAAAGGGAATGAGAGACTTACCTTTGAAGAACTTTTCTTCTGACTTTCTCTCGCTCTCGTGGAATCTGGAACAACAATCTCTCGCTATCTCTACTATCGTCTACCAAATCGTTTAGTCAATCACGAACCAACTTCTCCATGAACAGGCAACCTTTCGGACACCACCACTCAGTAACCTTGGTATTCTCAGAGTGAGAATCTAGGAGGTGTGGGCTCTATTGAATTTGGTAGGGGTTTGGAGGAAACAACGCTCGAACTCAACAACCAAGTAAGTGGGAGAGTATAGTTTTTATCGTATAGACTTTGTGCTTGATCGTTTAGTAAGATTTCAGTAGGTACATGATTGTTTAGGAAATCAGGTGTGATAGTTTAAATGATCATTTAGTGAAGCTTGCTTGTCACGCGGTCGTTTAGTAAAAAGCTACACGATCGTTTAGAGAATGACGCGTGTACACGATCGTTTAAACAAATACTTGATGGTTGTCGTGTAGTCTTTCATGAGTTAAACGATAGGTTGTGTACTTAATGAAGCGACTCAATGCTACCCTTCCAAAATGCATTTTTCATTTTATCTTTCAGTTATGAAAACTGAATACAACCTCCCACTTTTACGCACGGTTAAAGAAGAAAGCACCCACAATTATCTTATAATTGTTCTAATTATAAATAAATATAATAACTAACTTATCATATTATATTTATAACCTATAGTTTTAATATCACATCACATGTAACATTTAAACTATAGTCTTTTTCTCCTTTACTTGATATAAATCTTATTTATATCATTTTCCTCCAATCAATGTATCTTATACATCATGCCATCTATATCACATATAATTGAATCAGCTTAATCATATCATATACTCTTACAATATAGAGATGATGCATGACCAATGCATAACCTTAGTGAAGGAACTCTTATCAAAGAGTACCTATGAGCGAAAGCAAGATCGTTCTAAATTAATTGTGACAGAATTTCAAATATTCACAAACATACAAACAAGTTATGCATTTCAAAACAAATTACGACATGCTTTCAAAAACAAATACAAATAAACGAGAGACATACCTTTGAAGAACTCTTCTTCTATCTTTCTCTTGCTCTCGTTTGGAACAGCACCTTTCGCTATCGCTATGATCGTCTACCCAAAACTCTCGTTGTCGCTCAACACCAAACAGTCTTCTCCACAAACAAGCAGCAACTTGGACACCACCACTTAGTGACCTTGTTATCTTGAGGTGAGAATCCATGAGATGTGGGCTCTGTTGGTTTTGGTAGAGAGAATGAGGGAACAACGATCGTATTCAATGACCAAGCAAGTGGGAGAGATTAGAGTCTATTTGTATGAACTTGTGCTTGATCATTTAGAAAAGGTGCATGATCGTTTAGGTAATGTGGCTTGATCGTTTACACGATCAATTAGTGAATCTCGCTCAGGCGCGCGATCGTTTAGTAAAACAACATGATCGTTTAAATAAATGTGAGTGTACACGATCGTTTAAGAAAACACTTTGAACTGTCGTGTAGGCTCTTGTGAGCTAAACGATAGGCAGTGTTACAACCAATGAAGCGATACTCCGATCCTTTTCCAAAATGAAAACATTTTTATTTTTTCCTTTCAGTTATGAAAACTGAATGCAACCTCCCACTTTCACGCACGGTTAAAGAGAAAACAACAAACAATTTTCTCATAATTGTTTTAATTATAATAAATATAATAACTAACTTATCATATTATATTTATAACCTATAGTTTTAATATCACATCATATGTAACATTTAAACCATGGTCCTTTTCTCCTTTACTTGATATAAATCATATTTATATCATTTTCCTCCAATTAATATATCTTATACATCATGTCAACTATATCACATATAATTGAATCAGTTTAATCATATCATATATAATCAAACTCCCTCTTGTCAATTTGAACGCTTCAAACTGACCCAAAAACTGATACTCAACTTAAATCCATTGAACTACCAAGGGGACATTATGAACCTGTAGCTTGAAGCTCCAACGGTACGTGAATAGCTGACTAAACTCTTTAGTCACGAGATCCACCATTTGTTAACTGTTGGGCACTCCACTAAAGACCGACAGTTGCACTCTTCTCACTACAAATATATTTCTGTGTCTATCGGATATAACCAGTCAATAGTACGATAATCCTTCACAGATGCTTGTAAATACAGCTGGGCTAATTTATCATTTTTCCCCTGTAGTTACATTTAACTTCTTAAGTACCACTGATCCCTCTAATGAACAATACATCGTAGTCCTACTATGAGTGGACACCTCTCGTTTAGTAAATTGGGCGAGTAACCACTATCGCTTAGCTACGATCGAGTATCATTTATAACGCGATGAAGCATGAGGCCACTCAATTGTTTAGTGCATTAATTAAACAATGCGAGTCTAACCGATCGTATAGACGACTATGTTACTGTGAGGCACGATTGTCTAGACGTTCATAGAACAACCGCAAAGCGATGAAGCTTGCTGATCTATACAATCGTTTAGTGCACGCGCATCTACCTTGTTGCCGAGTATCCCATACTTAATGATCGCTTACCCCCATCGTTTACACGATCTGACTAACGTTTGGTCTTCTTCATCCCCGAAGTACTGTGAATCACTATGCCTTGAAGCTTCATCACGAGCGACTCAAACTGACTCAAACACTTTGAATTACAGACTCGATAGCAAGTTAATATGCCCAAAATCACTGGGACTCTTACAATTAACTTTGAATGTAAAAGAATTCAACAACCAGAGGAAACCATCCCAGAAACCTCCATTAATCTACATCCACAAACTTATTTAACACATAAATAGAATGCAGACATGCTTTCACCCACCAAGAATGTAAATGTTATTCTATACATCAATGGATTTGGTATATCAAAACCTGGCTCTGATACCAATTGGAGGAACTCTTATCAAAGAGAACCCATGAATGAAAGCACGATCGATCCAAATTCATTGTGACAGAATTATAAGCATTCACAAACATACAAACTAATTATGCATCTACTAACAAATTACGGCATGCTTTCATAAATAAATATAAAGGGAACGAGAGACTTACCTTTGAAGAACTTTTCATCTAAATTTCTCTCGCTCTCGTGGAGTCTAGAACATTAGCCTCTTGCTGTCTCTACGATCGCCTACCCAATCGTCTGGTCAATCACGAACCAACTTCTCCATGAACAGGTAACCTTTCGGAAACCACCACTCAGTAACCTTGGTATTCTCGGAGTGAGAATCCAGGAGGTGTGGGCTCTGTTGGATTTGGAAGAAGTTTGGAGGAAACAACGATCGAACCCAACAACCAAGTAAGTTGGATAGTATAGTATCTATCGTATAGACTTTGTGCTTGATCGTTTAGTAAGATTTTAGCAGGTACACAATCGTTTAGGAAATCAGGTGTGATCATTTACACGATCGTTTAATGAAGCTCGCTTGCCACACGTTCGTTTAGTAAAAAGTTACACGATAGTTTAGAGAATGGTGTGTGTATACGATCGTTTAGACAAACACTTGATGGCTATCATGTAGTCTCTCGTGAGATAAACGATAAGCTGTGTACTTAATGAAGCGACTCAGCGATACCCTTCCAAAATGAAAATATTTTTCATTTTATCCTTCTATTATGAAAACTAAATACAACCTCCCACTTTCACGCACGGTTAAAGGAGAAACCACCAACAATTATTTCATAATTGTTCTAATTATAAATAAATATAATAACTAACTTATCATATTATATTTATAACCTATAGTTTTAATATCACATCATATGTAACATTTAAACCATAGAAATTTTCTCCTTTACTCGATATAAATTATATTTATATTATTTTTCTCCAATTAATGTATCTTATACATCATGTCAACTATATCACATATAATTGAACCAGTTTAATCATATCATATATAATCAAACTCCCTTTTGTCAATTTGAACATTTAAAACTGACCCAAAAAATTATTCTCAACTTGAATCCATTGAGTCACCAAGGGGACCTTATGGACCTGTAGCTTGAAGCTTCAACAGTATATGAATAGCTGACTAAACTCTTTAGTCACGAGATCCACCATTCGTTAACTGTCGGGCACACTACTAAAGATCGACAGTTGCACTCTTCTCACTACAATTATATTTTTGTGTCCAATAGATATAACCAGTTAACAGTATGATAACCCTTCATAGATGTTCGTAAGTACAGTTGAGCCAATTTACCATTTTGCCCCTGTAGTTACATCTAATTTCTTAAGTACCACTGATTCTTCTAATGAACAATACATCATAGTCCTACTATGAGTGGACACCTCTCGTTTAAAAAACTGGGCGAGTAACCACGATCGCTTAGCTACGATCGAGTATCATTTATAACGCGATGAAGCATGAAGCCACTCAATCGTTTAGCGCACTAATTAAACAATGCAAGTCTAAATGATCGTATAAACAACTACGTTATTGTAAAGCACGATCGCCTGGACGTTCATAAAACAAGCGCTAAGTAACTTTTCCTCTGCGATCCTGTAGTCAATGACTAAGCGATGAAGCTTGCTGAGCTACACAATCGTTTAGTGCACGCACGTCTACCTTGCTGCCGAGTATCCCATGCTCAACTATCGCTTACCCCCATCGTTTACACGATCTGACCAACGCTTGGTCTTCTTCATCCTCGAAGTACTGTGAATCACTATGCCTTGAAACTTCATCACGAGCGACTCAAACTGACTCAAACACTTTGAATTACAGACTCGATAGCAAGTTAATATGCCTAAAAACACAGGGACCCTTACAATTAACTTTGAATGTAAAAGAATTCAACAACCAGAGACAACCATCCCAGAAAACTCCATTAATCCACACCCACAAACTTATTTAACACATAAACAGAATGCAGACATGCTTTCACCCACCAAGAATGTAAATGTTATTCTGTACATCAATGGATTTGGAATATTAAAACCTGGCTCTGATACCAATTGAAGGAACTTTTATCAAAGAGAACCCATGAGCGAAAGCACGATCGATCCAAATTCGTTATGACAAAATTACTAGCATTCACAAACATACAAACTAGTAGCTTGAAGCTCTCATGGTACGTGAATAACTGACTAAACTCTTTAGTCACGCGATCCACCATCCGTTAACTGTCGGGCATTCCAGTAAAGACCGATAACTGCACTCTTCTCACTACATATATATTTTTATGTCCATCGGATATAACCAGTCAACAATACGATAATCCTTCACAAATGTTCGTAAGTACAGCTGGGCCAATTTACCATTTTGCACCTGATATTACATCTAACTTCTTAAGTACCACTGATCCCTCTAATGAATAATACATCATAGTCCTACTATGAGTGGACACCTCTCGGGCATTGAGAAGGTGTGTGGCGCCACATCATTCAAGCACCGGAATCAACTCTTAAGGGAGCAATCTATCTACTTACCCCTACTTCGAGGAATGAGTGAATTTCATATTGTGTAGTTGAGTTCCCAACTCCCTAATCAGACGAATCTCCAAAGTGGTAGGTTTGAGTCGACAATTTGGCCACTCGCACCCATGCAAATCAAAGGACCGCCCTCAGATGCAGGAGTTCCCAACTCATTTAGGATTAAGGTCATGTTACCTATGGTCATCCTAGTGAAATGGAGTCTCTGTCATGAACGGTGTTATATAACGTGACTGAACATTCGTGGTCCGGTCTTATACAAACTCTTTTGTATAGGACACCCCCGCTCGTATGTCTCCATATGATTGTCAGGATCAGACCATCTGTACCACGTCACAACACTTGTAACTATCTACAAAGTAGGCCGCATCCTTAGTGTAACTATGATAAGGTTTCCCTCCTATATCCATATACTACAGACCATTTAGGTTATCACTTAAGGCATGATCTACTTGGATGTCTCCACATACATGCTTAAGTTACAACGACAGCCAGGGATGTAACATCCCGAATTTCAGGAAAATTTAAGTTAATTATCTAAAACTATTGGGTTTAAATTTCCCTTTCATTTGGAAAATTAGGATTAAATTGAAATAATTGAAAAAATTTTATTGGTTAAATTGAATTTAATTGATTAGATATTCAAACTGATTATCTTGAAAATATTGAATTTTGCTACCCTTTGATTTTGGATTTTAGGGCCAACTTAAAAAAAAATTAAAAGAGATAATTAATTTCATGTGGTTTTGAATTGATTTAAATATTTGGAAGAATTAAATTTGTATCAAATTGATGGATCTTATACCCTTTAATTTTGGTTTTTGAAGCCTAAATTATGATAATTTGTAAAGTTAATTGATTTATAAATTTAATAGAATCTTTGGAGATTTTGGAAATATTGTGATAAAATATTTAATTTATATTTTCAAATTTGAAAAAAATAAAAGAATTGAGATTTTTTCGAAATTAAATGAGAGTGAAAAGAGGCCAAAAATTGGGAAGAAATCAATTCAATTTTTCAGCGATAGCTTCTACAAAATTGTCGATTGCCAAAGTTTGAACCGTTGGATAATGGTCAAATTTTGTCAGTCTGTTCAAGATATATAAAGTTTCATTTTGAACGGTTGGATTGTTGTTTGAAGTCTAGTTTTTTTGTAATCACTGCTGTATAAAATCTGTAAAACTAGAAATTCCCCTTCTCTCTCACTCTCGCAAACCCTCCTCATGCAAGGCCCTCACTACCAGTCGCGAGCCTAAACAATTTATGTCGTTCGATAGCAACACCCGCTGCCTATCTATGGTAGCCACGAGCCGATGCGCCATCAGTCGCCACTGCCTGATCTTTGCCAGAATCTTGAGAAAAATTTTGGATTCAAGATTTTGAAGTTTTGAGGCCTTGACCATCAAGCTGGAGATCATTTTTCGTTTTGCAGAAAATTGGTAAAGATCGGTAAGTTTTTGGGTAATTTGTTGGTTGGTTATTTCTTTGGATAGAGAGTAATAGTGAGAAAATTAAGTTATTGATTTTGGATTTAATTCTTGATCAGATTGGCTAATTAAATCAAGTTTTGGAATTTTTCTTGGACCAAGCCACAACTCTGGGTTGATTCAAGTTTTCTAAAGGTTTTAAGGAATTATTTGCGTGAACTTTTGTGACCAAGTTGAGGTAAATGGTACTATTACCGGTGCCTTCATACCAGGCGGCCTAGATTAGATTTACAAAGTTAATTAATGAACTTTAGAAGCATGATTTTGTCTTTGTGATATACTTGTTACATGACAGTTATAAGTATTATGAGCATGTTCAATTTCTAATCAGTACTGAAATTATGTATGTGATGCATGAATAGACCAATAGGGCAGTTTACCGTCTCGCCTTGATGCATGTTTTATTTTAGAGGATCGATGGGTCTAGTTTCATGTTTGATGATGTACCTACGGGCCGTTAGACATGCGTGAGTCGACAGATTCACATTTATTTTATTTTTATGTTTGACGGTGTGCCTACGAGCTGCTAGACATGCTTGAGTCGACAGGTTCACGTTCATATTATTTTTCATGTTTGACGGTGTGCCTACGGGCCGCTAGACATGCATGAGTCGACATGTTCACGTTCATGTTATTTTCATGTTTGACGGTGTGCCTACGGGCCGTTAGACATGTGTGAGTCGACAGGTTCACGTTCATTTTATTTTTCATGTTTGACGGTGTACCTACGAGTCGCTAGACATGCGTGAGTCGACAAGTTCACGTTTATGTTATTTTTTCATGTTTGACGATGTGCCTAAGCCGCTAGACATGCGTAAATCGACAGGTTCACGTTCATGTTATTTTTCATGTTTGACGGTGTGCCTATGGGCCGCTAGACATGCGTGTCAATGCAAGACACTACGTCCTCTGCTTTCTTTTGATCATCTAAGACAGATGTAGTTGTTTGAGCCATGGGCTCATCATTCTCTACTCGTGGATGCATAGCCTGATCCCAGTAATGGGATCACTTACTGAGTATTTTTATACTCAACCTTTCTTAATTTATGTTTTTCAAGTAAGGATAGGAATGGACCCGCGGGTGACGAGAGGAACCTGTGATCATGCCATATGGGACATGTAAATCGCTTCCGCTCAGTTTACGTTTTCAAGCTATTTAAAAGTTTTGATTTGAAACTCGATGTTGGTCAAATTTTTATCCGTTTAAGGTTTTTTTTTTCATTATTCTAGGGGCCCCAAACAAAGGTTTTACTTATTTGTTATTTATTTTGGAAAATTGTCTTTATTATTTTAATGAAATTTATTTTCCTCAATGATCAAAATGTTTTGAATATAAATGTGTAATCATGAGTAACGATCGTTATCAGAATACTCAAAAGGTCGGTTCGTTATAATTGATATCAAAGCCTAAGTTTTAAGTTCTGTAGACTGACTTACGATGTAAGTCTTCGTTTTGTATCCTTTATGGCTATTCATGGATCCTTCATCCTCGTCAGGTATATTCTTTCATTAAATGTTTTATGTAAAATGTGTACTTTAAAAGTCTTCATGTCTAAACTTATGTATTGATTGATTGTTATTGCTAGTTTAACGACCTGAAAGAAGTTAATATGAGATGACTATTTTGCTTTGGTGTTATGGAAAGAAAGAATGATCATAATAAGGCTATTTGGTGTTAGTTTAATTCATGGAAGGACTGTAAGAAACAGACATATATTTCTGTTCAAGGATATCGAAACCTAATCGAACTATGAAGTATTATGCACTTATGACATGAAAGAAAGAAATGGATGTATTTGGTTAAGCTATAGAATAAGGTAGGTGAATTGGAAATTCACTGAGGAATAATATTAAGTTTTGCATTACGAGAATAAAACTAGTGGTGCTACAAGGAACTTTATCACAAGGCACACGTTCTTAGTTACGAGATTAAAGTTTCTTTATAAGGTAAAAAAGAGGTGAAGAAGAGACTATAAATTCTATTAAGGATTACTAAATATTAAAGTCAAAATGTTCCAAGAAAAATTTTGAAAGAATTAATAGGTCATGATCACTTTCATGATATCGAAGTTGGTGGAGCGAGTAATGTATGGTGTTTTGGTTCTTTATGTAATGTGCCTAAAAAGAAGAAGAATTACTAGAAGGAGCATAAAGCGATAGTATGAGAAACTCTTTACAAGACCTAGGTAAGATGAATTGGTCAAGGAATGGCAAGACGGTTGAAATTATAGTTGCCTTTAGATGAGAGAAAATGAGTTGTTAGATTGAAAAATTCTTAAGGTGCTTGGGTTTAAACTATGTGTTTGTTGCAATGAAAAGGTTCAAGTTTAATTAACCATACCAAGAGGAAGGATAAACTTTTTGAAGTTTAAAAGCAATGTTATCTTGTGGGGATACCCTACTAAAGTTCCAAGTTTGGAATGAAATTTTAAATTGATGGAAAAGGTTATAAAGGGTCGAATGTCTTGGTTTAGGGATTATTTTTCACTAGGAAAGTGAAAAGTGCACCTTCAAGTTGTTGGGTTAAACAAGGATAAATGTGAAGAAAATAATAGTATTTAAGGAAAGGTTTTATTAATTTGGGGAGATAAATGGAAATTAATGTGTTCAAGATTCTAAAATAGTTAAGAAAGGTTTGGATTTTAAGACGTGATATGGGTGGATACAAGGCATGGTTTGGTGTAAAATAAGAATTTCTCATTACCATTTAGAACTTTGTACTGCAGTATGCATTGTTCGGAAAAAAAAAATATAGCTTGCTTAGGTTGTTAGATTGTAGAATGTGAAAGGGGATTCGAACAGTCACATGTTTTAGTACAGATATATTTCACTAGGAAAGTGAAAAAGAGCCTCTTGGATTTATTGGTCTTGGAAAAGATAAGGGAAGATGAAAGGATTTGAGAAATATTTTATTGTTTTGAGAAGGTAATGGGGATTAATGATTTGAGATTAAGAACAAAGGTTTGCTTTGGTTTCCAAGATAGGAAATATGTGTTTACGAACCTTTAGAGTTGGTATGAACAATCTTGTTACTATTTGGAACTATGGATCTTAGTATTTTTTGGTTGAATGGATATCCTGCCTAAGCTATTGGTCATGGAACACAGTTTTAGCATGAGAATTTGATTAAGCCAGACTATCACGCGTAGGAAGAGTGCTTAGAAATCTTCTTCAAATTATAGTAGAGTAGGAAGAAATAACATTTTATGAAAGGATGTTTAGTAGCAATAGTTGCTAGAAACTATGGAAATGGAAAGGGTAAGACCTCGTTAAAGAAGGGAAAGATGTTGAAAGGTATTAGCAAGGTTTAGAGGTTTTGATTGTAGATACAAATATCTAGAACAAGGAATTAATGAAGCCGTCGATTTGATTTGAAGGTGAAAGTAATCTAGCTCTAAGTAAGAAACAAGCTATATGAGTATTAAGGTTGAGTAAATTTGATCTTCCAGAATGACTCCTAACACTAGAGATGAACTTGAGTTGAGAGCAACTCCTATCCTTAAGGCTCCTCATAGAAGGACTCTAGTAGAGTTAGAATAACCTAAGTCACTGATACAAGAACCATTTAGCAAAGTGTTTCATATGTGCCTTAATGTTTTTCCTTAGAGCACATCAACTTTGTTTATTAGGAAAGAAAGATGATTCACGCGACTTTGTATCAACTATTACGGATTGAATATGATAGTGTATCTCGGTTGTATGGGATTGTCAGGGAAATTAGGTGTCGAATCCGAATTCTAAATACTGGACTTAAGATGCCATGAGAGATATGTTTTCTATTGCATGGACAGTGAGGTGACCCACTCTATGGAGTGTGAACATTCTCAATATAGATATATGCATTCATGAAGGTATTTATCTTAGAAATTGACACCAGGTAATGGTTACGACTATTACGAGGTTATGGTGATGTATTTTGGAATGACAAATGCTCTACAGTATATGGGGACTTCAAGAGCTTCATTTAAGTGAGATTTTCAGACTCATGCATAGGAGGGTCTAAATGTTGATATGTGTTTGTTTTAAGATTAGAGAGTAACATGATATTGTCTCAGATAAGTTATACAATTCATGATAGAAGATGAAGATTTTCTGAAACATGGAGTTAGCGCTAATTAAAAGTTCTTTGGCAGTATTATCAGTCTGAAGAAGCGATTTGAAAACATGAGGATGAGACAAGAACTAAGTATCACAAGCCTTTAAGGACTTGAACTTTCGAGGATGAAAGTCTCCTAAGGAAGGAATAATGTAACATCCCGAATTTTAAGAAAATTTAATTTAATTATCTAAAATTATTGAGTTTAAATTTTCCTTTCATTTGGAAAATTAGGATTAAATTGAAATAATTAAAAAACTTTTATTGGTTAAATTGAATTTAATTGATTAGATATTCGAACTGATTCTTGAAAATATTGAATTTTGCATCCTTTGATTTTGGATTTTAGGGCCAACTTAAAAAAAAAATTAAAAGAGATAATTAATTTCATGTGGTTTTGAATTGATTTAAATATTTGGAAGGATTTAATTTGTATCAAATTGATGGATCTTATGCCCTTTAATTTTGGTTTTTAAAGCCTAAATTATGATAATTTGAAAAGTTAATTGATTTATAAATTTAATAGAATCTTTGGAGATTTTGGAAATATTGTGATAAAATATTTAATTTATCTTTTTAAAATTTGAAAAAAAAAAAAAAAAGAATTGAGATTTTTTCAAAATTAAATGAGAGTGAAAAGAGGTCAAAAATTGGGAAAAAATCAATTCGATTTTTCAACGATAACTTCTACAAAATTATCGATTGCCAAAGTTTGAACTGTTGGATAATGCTCAAATTTGGTCAGTCTGTTCGAGATATATAAAGTTTCATTTTGAACGGTTGGATCATTGTTTGAAGTCTAGTTTTTTTGTAATCAC
This sequence comes from Benincasa hispida, assembly GCF_027475165.1. Classification (NCBI taxonomy): domain Eukaryota; kingdom Viridiplantae; phylum Streptophyta; class Magnoliopsida; order Cucurbitales; family Cucurbitaceae; genus Benincasa; species Benincasa hispida. The sequence continues at coordinate 20,252,442 of NC_143478.1, forward strand.
TGCTATATAGAATTTGTAAAACTAGAAATTTCCCTTCTCTCTCACTCTCGCAAACCCTCCTCATGCAAGGCCCTCACTACCAATCGTGAGCCTAAACAATTTATGTCGTCCGACAGCAACACCCGCTGCTTGTCTATGGTAGCCACGAGCCGATGCACCATCAGTCGCCACTGCCTGATCTTTGCCGGAATCTTGAGAAAAATCTTGGATTCAAGATTTGAAAGTTTTGAGGTCTTGACCATAAAGCTAGAGACCGTTTTTCGTTTTGCAGAAAATTGACAAAGATCGGTAAGTTTTTGGATAAGTTGTTGGTTGGTTATTCCTTTGGATTGAGAGTAAAATTAAGTTATTGATTTTGGATTTAATTCTTGATCAGATTGGCTAATTGAATAAGTTTTGGAATTTGTCTTGGACTAAGCCACAACTTTGAGTTGATTCAAGTTTTCTAAAGGTTTTAAGGAATTATTTGCGTGGACTTTTGTGACCAAGTTGAGGTAAATGGTATTATTACCGGTGCCTTCATGCCAGGTGGCCTAGATTAGATTTACAAAGTTAATTAATGACTTTAAAAGCATGATTTTATCTTTGTGATATACTTATTGCATGACAGTTATAAGTATTATGAACATGTTCGAATTTTGAATCAGTACTGAAATTATGTATGTGATGCATGAATAGACCAATAGGGTAGTTTACCATCTCGCCTTGATGCATGTTTTATTTCAGAGGATCGATAGGTCTAGTTTCATGTTTGAGGTGTGTCTACGGGCCGCTAGACATGCATGAGTCGACAGGTTCACGTTCATGTTATTTTCATGTTGGACAGTGTGCCTACGGGCCATTAGACATGCTCGAGTCGACAGGTTCATGTTCATGTTATTTTTCATGTTTGACGGTGTGCCTACAGGCCGCTAGACATGCGTATCAAGGCAAGACAGTACGTCCTTTGGTTTCTTTTCATCATCTAAGACAGATGTAATTGTTTGAGTCACAGGCCCATCATTCTCTGCTCATGGATGGCCCGATCTCGGTAATGGGATCACTTACTGAGTATTTTTATACTCAACCTTTCTTAATTTATGTTTTTGAGGTAAGGATAGGAATGAATCGGCAGGCGACGAGAGGAACCTGTGATCATGCCATATGGGACATGTAAATCGCTTCTGCTTAGTTTACGTTTTCAAGCTATTTAAAATTTTCGATTTGAAACTCGATGTTGGTCAAAATTTTATCTGTTTAAGTTTTTTTTCGTTATTTTAGGGATCCCGAATAAAGGTTTTACTTATTTGTTATTTATTTTGGAAAACTGTCTTTATTATTTTAATGAAATTTATTTTCCTCAATGGTCAAAATATTTTGAATGTAAATATGTAATTATGAGTAACGGCCATTATCAGAGTACTCAAAAGGTCGGGTCATTACAAGGGATCTTAATTTATTGGTTTGTGGTAAATGCAAATAAAACATCTCTTGTTTCATAGACAATAGTGAATAAAATATCTCATATTATGACATCATAAGCGTTTGTTCATACAAGTGTTTACAAACTACACGACCCTACGAGAGTTTAGGGCATCAACCCTAACATCACCCATACAAATCAAATGATCGCCTTCATAAGCAAGAGTTCACAACTCACTCAGGATTTAGGTCATGTCATCTATGGTCATCCTAGTGAAATGTAAGTCTATATTATTAACGACGTTATATAAAGAGACTAATCATTTTGTGGTCCAATCTTAGACAAACACTTTGTATAGGATACCTCCGCTCTCATGTCTCCACATGAATGATCAGGATCAGATCATTTATAGCACTTTATAACACTTGTAACACCTACAAAACGGGTTGTAGTGTCACCATAATAAGGTACCCAGCCTTATCTGTCTACTACAGACCATTTAGGTTATTATTTAAACAAGATCCACTTATATATCTCTATATACTTGTTTAAATTACATGAAATAAACTCGGATCTTATTGTATTGAGTGTATGCTTATAAAATAACACTTATTTTATTAACAACAATATGTTTATACAATGTTTACAAACTACGAGATTACAAGGAGATTTAAGACATCAATCCCAACATCAGGTACCTTAAATCCTTCTGGGATTCTCATATAAATATCATTATCAAGAGATCCATATGTTGTGACTACATCTATAAGATATATATCCATACTTTTATACACAGTCAAACCAATTAAATATCTTAATGTAATTGCATCCACCACTGGAGAATATGTCTCCTCATAATCAATACCAGGTTTTTGTGAAAAACCTTGTACAACTAGTCTTGCTTTATATCTTGTGACCTCATTAATTTCATTTCTTTCCCTTACAAAGACCCATTTGTATCCCACAGGTTTAACACCTTCTGATGTTTGGACTATTGGTCTAAAAACCTGACGTTTTGAAAGTGAGTTTAATTTTTCCTCGATTGCTTCTTTTCATTGAAGCCTATATTTTCTATGTCAACATTCTTCAACAGATTTTGGTTCAGGATCCTCATTTTCATATATAATATCAAGAGTAACATTATACGCAAAAATATTTTCAATAATTACATTAGTTCGATTTCATCTTTTTCCTAACATGACATAGTTTATTGAAATCTCATAATTATCTTTAGGTATTTCACTTTCTTCACTAGTCATATCAAGGATTTTTTATGGGTATTTATATCCTCAACCAAATATTTTTCACTATTAATTATTTTTTGTTTTCGAGGATTTTTATCTTTGGAACCCATTGGTCTACCACTTTCTGGTGTGTTCCAGACTCATTAATGACAACTTGCTGTGTTGGGATATCAATTTTTTATGGAACATTTGCAGCTAGTATATGTGACTTAGTTACTTTCTTTGCATCTATAATTGCATCTGGTAATTGATTTGCTATATTTTGCAAATGAATTATTTCTTAAACTTCAAGTTCACATTGATCTGTACGAGGATCTAAATGAGACAATAACGATGCATTCCATGTAATTTTCTTTTTCAACTTCTTAATTCCTCCCCCTAATGTTAGAAAATTTGTTTCATTAAAATGACAATTAGCAAATCGTGCAGTAAATACATCACCCATCAGGGGCTCAAGATATTTAATAACTAATGGGGGATCGTATCCAACATATATTCCTAACCTCCGTTGAAGACCCATCTTAGTGTGTTGTAGTGGAGCAATTGGAACATATATTGCACATCCAAAAATTCACATATAGGAAATATTTGGCTCATGACCATAAGCTAATTATAATGGCGAGTACTTATGATAAGTTACTGGCCTAATGCGTACAAGTGACGCTACATGCAAAATATCATGTCCCCATACATATGAAGGAAGCTTATCTCTCATAAGTAATGGTCTTGCAATTAATTGCAAACATTTTATAAATGATTATGCTAAACCATTTTGTATATGAACATGAGCTGTAGGATGTTCAACACTTATCCCAATTGATATACAATAATTATCAAAAGCTTGGGATGTAAATTCACCAGCATTATCAAGACAAATGGTCTTAATTATATAATCAGGAAATTGTGCTCTTAACTTGATTATTTGAGCAAGTAATCTTGCTAATGCAAAATTTCGACTTGATAATAAGCACATGTGTGACCATCTGCTGGATGCATTGATAACTGGTAGAAATAAACGTTATTACAGCTCAAATAAGTAAAACTATAAGAGAATGCGACGGTAAAATAAGCAATATCGTGTCCGAAAGCGCTTAACTGAAAGGAATTGCGATTGCAAGCGCCCATCGCATAAAAACAGTTAATTTACTTATTTTGTGCAGGAACAATGTGATGGCGCATAAGAAAGTAACAAGTCGTCAGTGCGCTTGAAGATTGTGATCGCAAGTCATGCAATCGTGGGAAGCTTCTTAGAAAGGTGGCCATATAAAGACTGCACATCAAGGTGACAGCATAATAAATCATGATGGAATGAAAAGCTGATAATGGTCGAATCCGAATTTAGTTGACAAGCCGTTAAAAGCCACATTGTAGCAAGTACACTCAACTTTCAGTGACCATTAATCGGTGCATCAGATTAGGGGAATTAGTAGCAAGTACACTCAACTTTCAGTGACCATTAATCGGTGCATCAGATTAGGGGAATTAATGTCGCTCATCATTGCAATCATTCGCAAGAAAAGACTGCTTCACCTTGAGCTCTATAAATACCGAAGGCCACCAGTGTAAAAAGGGGTTACGAGTTAGCAAGTTAGATAGTTAGTTAGTCTGTTCACGCACATACTCGTACAGATACTTAGAGGACGGAGAAGAGAAAGAAGACGAGGAAGCTAAGAGATCATTCCCGGACAGATCGAGAAACTGCCGGAAAGCATTACAAAGGAGAGAGGGCTAACACTTACGAGAGCAAGAATACACATCTAGAACGGAGTTATAGTGAAAAAGAACAGTGTAAAAGGCCACAGGAAGCAAGACATTGCTTACCAGGCTTTTTATCTTTCAAATCCATTTGATATTTTGTATTCAGTACTTTATTTACAGAAAATGAAAATCTCATTTCAATCTATGTTCAATCTCTCCATACCACGCATGAGTAGCTAAATTTTTGAATGGGTTGAGAAGTACTTAGCTAGCATGACTTAAGATTTACATTTTATGCGATCATCTTGTCTTATGTATATGTCATTCATTATTTGGACATACTTGAGAGAGTAGTCTAAAGATAGAATCTAGCCTTGAAAGAGTCAGATTAGAATCTAGGCTTGAGAGAGTCGGATTAGAATCGCATAAGCAAGAAATAGAGACTTAGACATAAGCTCTATTGCTATCTACACATTGCATGCACCCTAGAAATAGGAATGATTGTATGTGGTCACCTTGTTTTATCTGTGCATCATTCATCATTGCATAGACAAGAGTAGAGACTTAGAATAAGTTCTAACGACTGTTTCATATACATATCGCATGCGTCCTAGAAATAGGAATAATGACATTCAACATTGAGAAATGTAGTACTAATATTTGTGTGTAGCATGATCGCATAACTTGTGCACAATCTTAGGAAATGTTAGCTAAACCCCTTCTCACCCCCTTCATCGCATACTCATTGTAACTCTACGCTTTCATCAACTCTGCATTCAACTCCGTCACATAGGAAAATTCTCAATCAAAACACTATCCACTTCATTTATTTATCACCGCAATAGAATTGAAGAGTCTGTCGCATATTTACTTAGTAGTCCCTGTGTTCGACCCTGGACTTACCAGGAAACCTAAGAAGGCTTATACTTAGGTCTTGTTTGGAAAACTTGCATGTTCACCGCATAACATATCACCGCAAACTCACACCATAACGCATTACAATTCACACTCATCATGCATCTATTAATACCATAAAATATCTAAATGGTCCACTTGGTGGGTTAATGGGTCCACATTATCACCATGGATTTGTTCTAAAAATGCATCTGATCCAGTCCCCACTTTAGCTGGTGACAGTCTAATTATCAATTTTCCTTGAGAGCAAGTATCACATGATAATTCATTAGATTGAAGAATCTTCTGGTTCTTCAATGGGTGTCCATTTGAATTCTCAATAATTCTCCTCATCATTATAGATCTTGGATGGCCCAATCGATCATGTGAAATTGTAAATATATATGGATTCATAAACTTTAGGATGACCCAATCGTCTTGTGGTTGTACTGTAAGTGGACTGAAAAGACGAATTTCAATCACATCCCCAATTGCAACAAGCCAATTCGAGGAAATAGAATCGAATTACAAGGTACATGGACAACATGAAGGGTTACACATAGCTTTGGGACACTACGCAATGGGCATCTATTTATTATTATAATATTCATAATAAATTTAAATATTCTTTATGAAATTTCAAATATTGTCAATTTTTGTAAAATATCTATCACATTGATATTTCTACAAAATTGAAGCCTCTACTAAAATGTCTGAGGTTTGAATATTCCCACTCCTATATTAAACTTGAAAAAAATGTTTTGTTCAACTGACATATATATTCACATACACATGAAATGGTTAACATAGTAGCACCAGTCTTATTATTTTAGTTTAACAAATTATGGAGATTAAACATTCGACATCCATAAAAGTAAAACATGTAAATTATCGTTGAACTAAGCTTTATTTGACTTAACATAGCCTTTGTTGCTAATTTACTTTTATGTTTGTCCCTCTCAACTATGATCATCCTTACCTTCTTCCAAATGTAAAATCCAATAAACTAAAATTGTCATGCATCATTTTTTAGTTAGCATTAGGTCAATTAAACCTTTAACTACATACGAAAACTATTTAGAACTATCTTTATTAAAATTATGTTTTAGAAACTCTGGTTGCCAAATAGAAACTCAATTTAAACTTCATCCTTCAAATCCAAAACCCAAATTAGTTAATTCATTTACATACGAACAATACTTAAAACTCTCTATTAAAATGGGGTTTTAAAAACTTTAGTTGCCAGATCGAAACTCTATTTAAACTCCATCCTTCAAATCCAAATTAGCTAATTTATTTTAAATTGTCGCGGACTATGTACAATACATATTTAGTTTGTTTTGTTTTTGTCACTAGATTTTTAAAGTGATTTCAACTTTATAAGTTAGGTTCTACCATTGTTTATATACTTTCTAAATGTCTACTTCAATTTCTAAATTTTAAAAAACCAATCATTTTTATCATCGTTACATTTCCTTTCTATTTTAAATTTATTGTGTCTAATGTAAGTCTGTATCTTATTTAACTTGAAACCATACTCATATATAAATATACAATAATATATTGGTTCAAAGTTGCATCATTCTTATGTTAAAAATTAAAATAAAAGTAAGAACTAAAATGATTATGTTGAAATGTCATTTCAATCTTTATACTTTGAGATTCCTTAAACTTTGATCCCTATACTTTCAAATATTCTAATAAGTCTACGAATTTTTAATACATCTTAAATTTAGTCCCTATTACTAGTTGATATTGTTTTATCGAATTTTTGTTATTATTTATTATCATTTTTACTATAAGATATGTAAACATATTCACATTGTTTTTTCTTATATGAAAATTATCATTATTACTATTTAACTTATTTCGATAAAAAAAAATTAATGTTAGATTCAAGATTTATTGAAAATATCAAAACTAAAATTGAATAAATTCTAAAGCATTTGTTAGAGGCTTTTGAGGTGAAACAATATCATATTATTATGAAGATATTGGAGGGTCATTGTCCCTGTAGTCATGCTCATAATTTAGTCATGTTAGTAGAATTCACAATTGTGAAATAGTAATGTGTAGTGGAGACTCGGAGTGATTCGTAACTAAATTATATTTTAACTTTATTTTTTAAAAGGTTCAGAACCAAAATCAAACAAAATCGAGAGTTCGAGAACCAAAATTGAATTTTGAACCTAAAAAAATCCATCCCATTTTCTTAAAAAACCTTTTTCTCAAACCTTTTCTTAAACCTTTTCTGCAAGTAAAAGCAAACCAAGCACCATCGTCTTCTTCATACATTTGCGTATAAGCAAAATCCAATCCAAATCCACTGAAGAACAAAACTCCCCCAATTTCTTCTTCAATGCTTTTATTTAAATCTCCAAATTCTTCTTCAAATCACACCCATATGCCTCAATCAAAATCAAAATCAAAATCAAGTAAAACCAGATCAAAATCAATCAAATCCCCAATTCAATTCATGGCTTCCTCCGCCACAGAAAAAACGCTAACCGGCGTCGGAAACCTAATCCGCCTCCTCCCTACCGGCACTGTCTTCCTCTTCCAATTCCTCAGCCCAATCCTCACCAACAGCGGCCATTGCGAACCAATCAACAAGTCCTTCTCTATTATCCTCATCATCCTCTGCGGTCTCTCCTGTTTTCTCTCCTCCTTCACCGATTCCTACACCGGCGACGATGGTGCTCTGCACTGGGGTTTCGCTACGGCGTCAGGAATGTGGCCGTCGCCGGAGTCGAAGACGGTGGATCTTTCACCCTACAAGCTTAGAGCAGGGGATTTCGTACACGCTACTTTTTCGGCTCTGGTTTTTGGGGCTTTGGTGGTTCTCGACTCCGATACTATGCAATGCTTCTTCCCGAGCTTTGCGGAGGCGGATAAGTTGTTGATTCAGGTTGTGCCGCCGGTCGTCGGAGCGGTGTCGAGCGTGGTGTTTGTAATGTTCCCTAACACTCGCCATGGCATTGGGTATTATGACTCCTCTGCAGGAACTCCCGGCGCGGCGGTTCAACGAGCAGCCTGACGGCAGAGCTTAAATATGTAATTTTATAAATGGATTAATAGTTACAAATTTTAGTTTATGGTTTTCTAGGGTCTAGGCCCAAGAAAATGGGTTGTTTATGGGATTTTAATTGGGTTGTATTGGGTGATTGGATTTCCACATATAATACTCCTAAAATGTCTTTTATTGTTATTTTTTTTTTACTTTTTTTTTTAAAAGAAGAGTTAAAATAAAGTTTCATCCATGAATAATTTCTACTTCAAATTATCATAAAAAATAATATGTTTAAAAATAAGATTGCTAAAACAATCGTGGAAAATTATACTTTTAATCTGTGACCTTTGGTTTAGGTTGTTGGATTTGGGTGCCTGACGAGTTGTTTGTGATGCAAGAGTTAATTATTATAGTTGGTGGTCAGTGAATTATAATAATTAGTATTTAAATATAGATTATTTTAGTTTAAATTATAATAATTTATGTTTGGGATGTAAATTATAGTTTGGATTTGAAATAGTAAGCACAGTAACAAATAAGAAAATAGAGTATGAGTGGCAAATTGTAACTACTATATATAAATATGGTAGCAAATAGGATTTTTAAATAGTGTTTACTATACTTAATTGTAGGTTATAAATAGTTGTACTCACCACTATTATATTCCAAACATAGGGTGAGTTATAATAAACTACTTAGTCACTAACTTCTAGTTGGTGCCCCAAACAGCCCTTAAAATCATGGAAATTTTTTATTATACTCTTAATAATCTTATTAAGACATTACACGTAAAGTTTTTTCTTAAGAATTTGGGAAAGTTAAGGGTTCATTTTATAATGTTCTCGTTTCCCATTTCCTATTTTCTATTTCTTGTTTCTTGTTTTTTATTTCTTATTTTTTTTTAGAACAAGAAACAATAATATGTTGGTTAACTATTTATGTTTCCTATTTCTGGAAAAAAGAAACAAGAACAAAAACTTGTTTGATAATTTTTCTTGTTTCTCATTTCTTGTGTTTTTTTCTTTACTTTTTTTTTTTATATATATTTTATAGTTTAAACATAATCTAATTATACAAAATAAAAAATATATAACATGCATTAAATGAAAAAAATAATTATCAAATATACATAAGTCCCAATTTAAAATTGATAACAATAACACAATTGTTTCTGTCACTAAAATTTGATTTACAATATTATTTCCTATTCAGGTCATTTGTTTTAAATTTTAAATGATGTAGACTCAAATCTAAGTTAATTATATTATTATGTAAATGTCGTGATTATAAAATATTAAAATGAACCTAAATGAATATCTAGTAAAAAAAAATTATATATTACAAAATTATAACGGGTTTCATATGTAAGAAAAATAAAAGAAAATAAATTTAAAAAATATATACAAAAATTCATATCACAAGATTTAAAATTCAAAATTCAAAAAATATTTATATATACATATTAAAAAGGGAAATTACTTTAAATAACAAAACTGTTGAAAATATTTATAAATAATAAAAAATATTATAGTTTATCTATGATAGACTTATACAGATAGATACATATACTAATCTATCGTGATATATTGTATATAGACAGTGAAATTTTGTTTTATTTGTAAATATTTTAGTTCATTTTCTTATATTTGAAAATAATCCTATTAAAAATTTGAAAATAAAAATAATATATAAATCTAAATATTTGAAAATTCAAAAATAAATTTTCCATATTTGTAAATATTAGGTTCATTTTCCTATATTTGAAAACAACTCTATCAAAAATTTAAAATTTGAAAATCAAAATAATATCTAAAACTAAATATTTGAAAATTAAAAATTAAAAATTAAATTAGCATATAGATATAAAAATAAATAAAGAAAATGAATACAAATAAACGAAATAAATAATTATAAAAGAAATACAATATATATATATATATATATATATATATAGGGAAAAAGAAAATATATAAGGATTTAAATTGATATAATTCCGAAAGTTTGGGGTTTAAATTGATATAATTATTGATTTAGAGTTTAAATTAATACAACACCTAAAGTTCATAGATATAACTTGATATTTGTCCAAATATTTACAAATATAATGACAAAATGTCAAAATCTATCCGTGTCTATCTATCAATATTCATCAATATCTATTACTGATAAACTGTGACATTATATTTCGTTATATTTAAAAATATTTTCAAACATTTTTTCATTTAAAATAATTTTCCTAATAACAAAACATATAACTTTTGTGTTTTTTAGTACTTTTAACTTAGCCTATTGGCAAGCATGTCACTTCAATACCTACAAATCTAGTTCAAATCCACCTTCTTTTTCCGAGAAAGTAAATCCACCTTTTCTAAATATTTTTTTGGCATATTGAGCTAATTATTCTATATATATATATATAATACCAAAAGATTATGAAAATTTATATCAACACCAAACCAAATATGAAGTCTACACAATTGGCTATAGTTAATTGCTCAAAGTCACGATCAGAGAAAAGGGTACTTTCGTTGAGTCTTCTTAGTAATTATAAATTATACTTTCTGTCCTATTCAAAGTATTAAATAATGTATGATTACATAAAAATTATTTTAATAGAAAATTTAAATATTTAGTTATATTGTATTTTTCTCGTTCTTTTTTTTTTTTTTTGTAACAATATGTGAGGCAGGAAAATCGAACATTTGACTTCAAACTCGATATTATAACATTTATCATTTCAACTACATATACAAGAAAGTTAGTATCCACTGGGACAAAACATGGAGTGTACAAATGCTATATATATTTAATTCCTTAGTCTAAATTATTCCGGAAACAAAGAGAGAAAAGAAAAAAAAAATCCTTAGTCTAAATTAGAAAGAGTCTTGATTTGAATATTCTTCTAATTATAAATTATTGTTACTATATAATCCTATTGAATCTATATTAAATAATGTATGGTTGTATAAATAATTTAATTACAAGTAGATTGAGTACATATTAGTTTCGTATATACCCTATGGTAATAGCTGGTAGGTTTACGTACACATTTGAAAACATGTTTTATTTCATTCAATGAGTCAAGTCCACAATAACAATTAATACGTTAATAAATGGATAATATATATTATTTTATTTTTTATTTAGGCTCTGCTGGGTAACATTTTGTTTTTTGTATTTGGTTTTTGAAAATTTAACTTTCTTTCTCTCAATTCCTTACAATGGTTTGCATTTAAAATAATGGTTTAATTCTTAATCAAATTATAAAAACAAAAACAAACTTTTAAACACTAGACATCGTTTAATAAAAATTTAGTTTTTTGTTTTTGTTTTTCAAAGTTAAGCCTATTTTATGTATATTTCTTACAATGATTTGCATATTTCCAAAAATAAAAACTTTTTGAAAGCTAATTTTAGTTCTAAAAAATTTGACTTGATTTTTTAAATTATTGATGAAAAGTAGATAACAAAAAAAAAAAAAAATTGGAGATGGAAGTAGTGTCCATAGACTTAATTTAAAAAAAAATAAAAAAATAAAAGCAAAATATCAAACGGGGCCTACTTTCTTTGTTTTTAAAATTTAGCTTGGTTTTTTTAAATAATTTGTAAAAAGTAGATAATAAAAGAAGAAATTTAGAAGTGAAAATAATGTCTATAGACTTAATTTAAAAAAACAAAAACAAAATGGGGATTAATTATTCTACCAATCTCTCCTTTAAACATAAACTAAGAAACAACTCCTCACTGTTTAATGATTAAAATATCACTAATTAAGTTTAGTTTTATATTTGGCTTCCATAGAATTAAAATTTATTTATTTTTATTATTTTTTTATCATTAACATAGACAACAAAAAGTCTAATCTCATCTGATCATCATTTTATTTTTAAACTTAAAGCATTAAGCTTTTAATTTACCTCGATCATCAACTTTAGATCTCATTCTATTTTCATCTCTAAAATTTTAAAAATCATATGTTTTATACCTTAAACTTTTAATTGATGCTTATTTAAGTCTCATGGTAACTCTTTATCAGAAATTTGAGATGGCTTTATTTTTAGATGACTATTAAATGACTTGACTAGGATGTCAATAAGCAATATGTCAAAATATTGAACAACCAAAATCTTGAAGGTAAAATGACTTTTGAGTTCAAAATTGATTTACCGTCTAATTCAAAATTGAAATCCTATATGTTTTTTAGGATAGTTAACTTATTTGGCATTCATCCTAAAATACAAGCCACCTCACAATGCTATTAAAAAGTTAACCTAATCTTAATAACAGTAACTAAAATAAGCACTTTTTGAAAATTTAGGTAATTAAAATAGACGTTTTTTAAAGTTTAGGGACCAAAATAAATCGAGATTCAGAGTTTGACCCAATAGAATTTAAACATTTATCTTTCTTTCTATTTTTGTATTTAAACACGAATTCGATTTTGTTTGACACAATTTTTATAACTTTTTTTAACATAACTTTTAATTTGAATTATATTAGCTCTTGCTTGTATTTTTTTTTTTTTTTTTTTTTTTTACAAGCTGATGCGTAATTGAAATATGTCATTTTAACTATCTCTCAACATTTTTATATTTATAAATTTACCAAGTAATATAACCTAAATTTCTAAATTGAAAATTGAAAATTTAACTAACACTGATTTACTTCACAAAAAGCTTATTTTCTCAATGATGTTGGTAATAAATCGTGGGTACAATGGCCAAGTAAAGAGTTCGTATTACTCGACTCAACCCGACTCCTTTCCCAAATTATAGGTATTATACTATTCGTATATAGAAAATTTAAATATGTAAATACCATTGGCATCTATGTTTATATTTTCATAGTTATTGTTTGTTAATAGAATTATAAGTAACAATAAAGTTTATATCCACCCAAAAAAATATGAAGTATACAAATGCTATAGTTAATTACTCAAAGCCTATATTATAATTAGAGTCTTGGTTTGAATTTTCTTCTAAATCTAAATTATATGGTCAATACTATCCTATTGAAAATATATTAAAGAATACATAGTTGTATCAATAATTTAAATAGAAAATTTAAATTTCTAGACTCTATTGGGTGCATGTTTGCCTCCAAGAATGAATATTAATATATCCATAAATCAAAAAACTCGACGTCAATATTAAGTATATATCCATAGATATTTTTAACATCTTTTCTAAATGTTGTAAAAACAACTTATATTTTGTCTAATATAAATAAGAATTTTAATAATAATATTCATAACTTAATTAGTTTGAGAGTAGAACAACCGACTTACTCAAATATCCATGGATATCAATAATTTATCGTCCGTAAAATTGAAATCCCAAAATCGATATTGAAAACAATATTTCAATCCTTACCTCCTAATAGTCGGTTCAAAATTCACCTTTTTTAAACACATTTGAATGTAACAATATTTTAATAATTTGGAAAAAAAATAATTATTTAATTGAAGAACATGTTGAATAATTTAGTTGTTCCATGTCAAATAACATTCGATTAACACGCTCACGTACTCATATATATATATATAATAGAGAAATTATTTCAAATGGTAAAACTGTTAAAAATATTTACAAGATATAACAAAAATTTAAAACTATCGATGATAGACACTGATAGACTTCTATCAGTATTTATCAATGTTACTGATAGATAGTGATAGAAGTCTCTCAGCATTTATCATTAATAGTAGTTTTAAAATTTTGCTATTTTTTTTGTAAATATTTTGGTTTATTTTTCTATATTTAAAATTAGTCCTATAAAATAATAATCAATATCGACGATATAATATTCAATTTGAACATAACTTAAATGGTTGGTTAAGACATATTACCTACGACCAATAAGAGGTGGCCTCCACTTGTTTTTTACCTAAAAAATAACAAGGTAAATAATGCAAACATGCATGTCCTACAACAACGTTTAAAGTCAACGAGATGGTAGCTGCCGACTGAGAAGAGAGACATATTAGGCAGTAGAAGTTGCTTTCTGAACTCCGATGGTAGTTGAAGTAGAACGGTACCCTATGCCATGGCGAGTATTAGGGAACGTGACGAACAGGACGCTTGAAACCGCTCCGACCACTGGGGGTAGAACTTGGACCAATACCTTATGTTGCTCCCCCAAGCTGGGGAAGAAGCACTGCATCATATTGGAGTCCATCACCACCAAAATGGCAAACACGGCCGCCGAAAACGTCGCGTGGACGAAATCTCCTAACCGAAGCTTGTACGCTGACAAGTCCAACGACACTGATGTCGGCGGCATTGGCCACATGCCGGAGGGCGTCACGATGGTCCATTGAATGGTACCGTCAGAGCCGACGTAAGAGTCGGTGAAGGAAGAGAGGTAACAAGAGAGACCGCAGAGGATGACGAGAATTAGGACGAGGACTTTGTTGACCGGCTCGCAGCGGCCACTGTTGGTGAGGACAGGGCTGAGGAATTGGAAGAGGAAGACGGTGCCTGTGGGGAGGATTTTGATAAGGTCACCGGCGCCGGTGAGGGTTTTTTGGTTAAGCTGGGAGGTGGCCATTTCTAAGGGATTTTTATTTTGATTTTGGATTTAACAAAGAGTGTCGTGAAGACATATAAATAGTGGATTGAAAGGACTTGGGAAATTGGTTTGGCCTTTGAGTTAAGAACAGCATGATATATATATATATATATTTCTTGAGTGATAAAAATAATTATGGTAATGATTAATAATATTGTAATATATACTTGCTCGTTGACTTTTTAAAATTGTACAATCTAATTATAAGTAATTTGTTGTAAATTTGAGGAGCATAACGGAACACGGATGGTAATAAAATATAATATTAAAATAAATATAATATAATAATAAAATAAAAAAATATTTTTAAATATAAAAAAATAAACCAAAATATTTATAAAATATATATAAAAAATTAGAATTATCAATGATAGATACTGATAGACACTAATAGACTTCTATCAGTGTCTATCAATGACATTGATAGACATTGGTAGAAATCTATCAGTGTCTATCAATGTCTATTTATCATTGATAGTTCTAAAACTTTGTTATATCTTATAAATATTTTTAACAGTTTTATCATTTGAAATAATTTTCCTAAAATAAATAAAATAAAATAAATTAATAAAATAAGAAATGAGAAATGAGAAAATTTCTCCACTTTCTCCAATTTGTATGGAATTTTCCGACTGTGTATCTTTCAAAATCCACCAAAGGCTACTATTGATAGGCAATTTGACAAGTAAGAGGTGCATCACATGGACACTAAGAACGAGTATTTACAAGACACATGAATAATTCTTTGGAAAATGGAGGCATGATACATGGTCAATGGAAGTTATTCACTACCACTTAAGTGTAGTATGCCATTTATTAATCTCCTGCTGAAGTTTTCTAATAACTCTATCATATAGAAGTTATTCACTACCACTGAAGTGTTCTAATGATTTGGGTAACCTTGTACTTAGGTTCTTTTCCGGCTAAATAAAAATAACCCTAAGTCTATGTAGTTTATCCAAGTATAACTCTTATAATTGGACTTAAACCTACAATGTCTAGGTGATAAACACTTTTATTACCTCACATCGCTCACGAATACTCATAAAACTGGTTACCAACTCTTAATTATTCGGCTATAATCCCCAGGTAGGAGGTGTTCCGTAGACCGTCAACTTAAATATCCCTAGTCTTCGACAAGATTGTATACCGGTTGAGTTTGTAACCCTAGTTTTATAAGTTTAATGACCTATTTTAACTAATTGAAATAAGTGGTTAACTTACGTGAGTATGCAACTGTTCTTCGTTATGGATTTTAAATGTCTAACCCAATTTTATAACAGCTTAGAAACTTTAGACATGCTAAATATCCACAACATACAAACATTCAATATCTAATATAACACTTATATTAAATACAAGAAACCCTAACATACTTACTATATATTATAACATACTTTCAATGCATGTTGCATGCTTCCTATGGTGAGATTTTAAATCTAAATGGCATACTATATGCACATACAAGATTGATTTAATTATAACACACATCCAATGCATAAATAATTAAACACAGACTGATATGGTTTTAGTTTTGGTAAAAACAAGTAAACAAAAGGCTAACTATTACAAAAACAGCTTTAACACCGCTCAAACCACTTCAAAACTGCTTGAACCGGACCCGAACTATCTGAACCAGACCAACCACAAACCATTTGAAGCTTAACCGGACCAGACCTCAAGAGAACCGGCTGAACCGGCTTCTCTTTCTCTCGCCTAAAATCTCATCAAGGCTGATCCTTTAGCATTGACGACCATCGTCATGCGTTTGCCTGATCGTTTAATGTTTGCTTGATTGTTTAGAAACCAACGCCTATTGCTTAACAAAGCTACACGACCATGCAGTGTTTATCTTCTATCGTATAGTCCTATCGTCTAGTGTCGGAGGACGTTAAACGATCGCTTAGTGTCCAATACTATCGCATAGCTCCATCGTTTAATACAGACAATTTACTACACGATCATTTAGTGCCGCGTTTTGATCGCTTAGTGTGGGCCCAAGGTAAGCGATCGCCTAGTGCTATCGCATAGCTCTCGATTCATCGCCCAGCTGCCGCTCAAAGGTAAACGATCGCTTAGCATTTGAACGCATTGCTTAGTTGTCGCGCATAAGTAAACGATCGCTTAATGCTATCGTTTAGCATTTCAACGCATCAATTAGATACCGTATGAAGGTAAACGATCGCTTAGTGTCGTCGCTTAGCTCCCGATCAAAGGTAAACGATCGTGGTAAGTGATCGCTCAGCGCCATCACATAGCTCTTCACTGTATCGCTTAGCTCCCACCTAAAGCTACACGATCGTGTAGTGCCATCGCATAGCAATACAATGTATCGCTTAGCTGTCGAGGTAGACGATTGTCTAGCGCACAACACCTAAACGATCAATGCCCAAAGCTACATGATCGTTTAGCTTTTCCTTCACATCGTCTAACGCATAAAGCTAAACGATCGCTTAGCTATTGAAGCTCAACGACAATATGAACAGAGGCTGATCGTCTGGAATCTGCAACTCGGCCTCTTCGCTTGTTTCTTTGAATTACAGTTTAATTTCAATTCTAATGACTCCAAACAAATTATAGACTCTTGGGAACACATTAAAGCTCATTAAACAAGAGCCAATTACAAATTTAAATGAGAAATTAAAGGCCAAAACTCAGAAAACTATATCAATACAACAGTTTCATATTTTCATATAAAACACCCACCAAACCAGAATTAATCCGAATTGAATGCTTATAAGATGCTCTGATACCAATTGTTGGATCAACACTAGCACACAGCAGAAGAGTTCAAGATCCATAAGTACTCTAATTCATTAATTTTGGCTAAAAAGAAACATGCTAAAACAGAGTTTAATGGGTTTCAAGAACATACCTTGCCCGAATCATTGAAATCTCTATTTTCAACTGCAAAATCCTCCAAATCCTTGTGTAGACCACCACAAGATCTTCCCTACTATCCTTTTGGTGCTCTAGATTGAATTGTAGGACTCAAAATAAGTCGGAATCAAAGGGAATATGAAGATAGCTCACTGCAACAACCAAAAATGAAGAACACCTTCTTCATCTGAATTTTCAGAAAATTCATTCGGTTTCATCAATGTTCACTTTACTCCAATCTCTTCAATATATTACAGACTATCATGCAAAGAGATGTGCTGCATGGGATGCAGCTCATGCTTGGAGTAAATCAAGGAAGAGATGAGTTAAAGATGAACTTGAAAAACCCATTTTTCAAGTTTATGTAATTTTTCAATTTCCAAAAATCCAAAATTGATTTTTAAATCATATTTTATTTCTAAAATAAAAATTTATTAATTTTACAAATTAATTTCATAAATTAAATTTTCTAATAAAATTAATAAATAATTATTTAAATAATTTAAATAATTCTAATTAATTTAATATCCAATATTAAATTAATTTTTACATAAATTCATCTTCAAATATTTAAATCTTATTTAAATATATTTTCTCCAATTTCATTTGATTCTAATTTGAACGTTTCAAATTAACTTATCACATTACTCTAGAGCTAATTCATTTATGAGCTAGTAGAGGAACTTCATGGACCTACAGATCATGGGCTCCAACGATCTGAGATTAATCGACTAAACTAATTAGACCGATCTAACCCTCATTCTTAACTAATGGGTCACTTCACTAAAACCCATAGTTGAACTTCCCTCACTGTAGATATATTATGTTGACTCGATATAACCATGATTAGTAAATTAACCCTTCACAGGTTATTCGTAATAACGGCTGGGTCAAATCTCTGTTTTACCCACAAAATTACCTCTTGTTCCTTAAGTCCCCACTGATCCTCTAATGAACAATTGTTTTGTGATCAAATCACAAAACTGAGTCCCATTCATATCAAATGAGAGGGCGAGATCCCTTGTTAAGACCCTAGAATTAGCACTTAAGGGAACAATCTCTCTACTATCCCTAAAACGGGTAGGAGTGAATTCCCTCTTGAATCCTATGTCCCCAGCTATCTATCCAGTCTTACCCTTGAAATGACAGTCTTATTGAGCCGGCACTGTTGAGCCAACCCTCACCTATGCAAATCTAAGGGCGATCTCGAATAAACAGGAGTTCATTGTTAGCTCAGAATTAAGGTCAAGTTACCTAGGTCATCGCTTTGAAATAGTCAGTCTTAAACAATAAACAACGTTATAAAGTAAGAGTGACTCATTTCGTGGTCCGATCTTGTACAAACTCTTTTGCACAAGGACACCCCCACTCCTCATGTCCAACATGAACGAATTAGGATCACTTTGTTTGTAGCACTTTACAACTCCTTGTAACAACTACAGAGCAAGCCGCATCTAATAGTGTTACCAGAATAAGGTACCCAACCTTATCCATATACTATAGATCATTTTGACTATTTACTTGAACCTGATCCACCTTTATGTCTCCACATAAAGTTCAAGTACTCATCCAATAGTCAAGTGACTTTTAAGTTTATTGGATTTTTATTCAATCAATAGATTTATTGAATAACATCTTTATTGAATTTCCAGAATAAGTTCAATTGTTTACATACCACGAGTTTTAGGACATAAAACTCAACAACCATTATATAGTAGTTCCTCCATATGTGAATAGATAATCTATTTGAGATCTAGTTTTGTGTGGATCAGATAAATATCCAGAATATGCATAACCAGCTAGATCAAAATTTGATTTATTTGAATAAAATAAACCCATATTAATCATTCCTTTAAGATAACGAAGTATACACTTAATTCCGTTCCAGTGTCTTTTTGTTGGAGAAGAACTATATCTTGCTAATAAATTTACTAAAAATGCAATATCTGGTCTTTGTATTATTCGCAAGATACAAATAAGTGCACCAATTGCACTAAGATATGATACTTCAGAACCAAGAAGTTCTTCATTACCTTCTCGAGGTCGAAATATATCTTTCCTTGTATCCAATGAATGGACTTCCATTTAATGGATGTGCTTTGTCCATATAAAATCTTTTCAAAAATTTTACTGTAAATTGACTGATGAATAAATATTCCATCTGCTAAATGCTCAATTTGCAAACTAAATCAAAATTTTGTTTTTCCGAGATCTTTCATCTCAAATTCTTTCTTAAGATATTCTATTGCCTTTGAAAGCTCTTCAGGAGTTCCAACTATATTCAAATCATCAACATATACAGTTCTAATAACAAATCTTGATTGTGATTTCTTTATAAAAATACACTGACATATTGGATTATTTTGATATCTTTCTTTCAATAAATATCCACTTAAGCAATTGTATTACATCCGTTCTGATTGTTTCAATCCATATAATGATCTCTGTAACTTTATTGAATACCATTCTCGAAAATTTGATGTATATGTTTCAGGTACCTTAAATCCTTCTGGGATTTTCATATAAATATGATTATCAAGAAATCCATATAAATATGTTGTACTACATCCATAAGATGCATATCCAGACTTTCATACAAAGTCAAACTAATTAAATATCTTAATGTAATTGCATCCACCACCGAAGAATACATCTCCTCAAAATCAATACCAAATCTTTATGTAAAACCTTGTGCAACTATTCTTGCATTATATCTTGTGACCTCATTATTTTCATTTCTTTTCCTCACAAATACCCATTTGTATCCCATAGGTTTAACACCTTCTGGTGTTGGGACTATTGATCCAAAAACCCGACGTCTTGAAAGTGAGTTCAATTCTACCTATTCTTCCTCGATTGTTTCTTTCCACTGAAGCCAATCTTTTCTATGTCAAAATTCTTTAATAGATTTTGGTTCAAGATCCTCATTTTCAAATATAATATCAAGAGCTACATTATACGCAAAAATGTTGTCAATAATTACATTAATTCGATTCTATTTTTATTTTTTTTTGTCATGACATAGTTTATTGAAATCTCATTATTATCTTTAGGTATTTCACTTTTCTCACTAGTCATGTCGAGGATTTCTTCATAGGTTTACATCATCAACCAACCCTTATTCATTATTAATTATTTTTCGTTTTCAAGGATTTTTATTTTTGGAATCCACTGGTCTACCACGCTATTGGTATGTTTCAGACTCATTAGTGACAACTTGTTGTGTTGAGCTATCAATTTTTTATGAAACATTTATAGCTAATATATGTAACTTAGTTACTTTCTTTGCATCTATAAATGAATCTGGTAATTGATTTGCTATTTTTTGCAAATGAATTACTTTTGGAATGAGTTCACAATGATCTATAGGGGGATCTAAACGAGACAATAACAACGCATTCCATGTAATTTCTTTTTCCAATTTCTTAATTCCTCCCCCTAATGTTGGAAAAATTGTTTCATTAAATTGACAATCAACAAATCGTGCAATAAATACATCATCCGTCAAGGGTTTAAGATATTTAATAATTGATGAGGAATCATATCCAACATATGTTCCTAACCTCCTTTGAGGAATCATCTTAGTGCATTGTGGTGGAACAATTGGAACATATACTACACATCTAAAAAATCTCAGTTAGAAAATATTTGGTTCATGACCATAAGCTAATTATAATAGCGAGTACTTATGATAAGCTACTGACCTAATGCATACAAATGACGCTGTATGCAAAATAGCATGTCCCCAATAGATGAATGAAACTTAGCTCTCATAAGTAATGGTCTTGCAATTAACTGCAAACGTTTTATAAATGATTCTACTAAACCATTTTGTATATGAACATGAGGTACATGATGTTCAACACTTATCTCAATTGACATACAATAATTATCAAAAGCTTGGGATGTAAATTCATCATAATATTATCAAGACGAATGGTCTTAATTGTATAATCAGGAAATTTTGCTCTTAACTTAATTATTTGAGCAAGTAATCTTGCAAATGCAAGATTTCGACTTGACAATAAGCAAATGTGTGATCATCTACTGGATGCATATATTAATACCATAAAATATCTAAATAGTCCACTAGGTGGGTTAATAGGTTCACATATATCATCATGAATTTGTTCTAAAAATGCAGGTGATTCAATCCCCATTTTAGCTGGTGATGGTCTAATTATCAATTTTTCTTGAGAGCAAGCATCACATGATAATTCATTAAGTTGAATAATCCTCTGGCTCTTCAATGGATGTCCTTTTGAATTCTCAATAATTCTTCTCATCATTATAGATTCTGGATGACCCAATCGGTTATACCAAATTGTAAATATGTCTGGATTCATGAACTTCAGGTTCATTGTTACGTATGTTTCAATTACTCGTATATGAGTATAATATAATCTAGAAGATAAAGCAGACAATTCTTCCACTATATGTTTTTCATTGAAGACAGTGGATATGATATGTATATATTCCACATTATTCTTACTATCAGACTCAATATGATAACCATTGCAACGTATATCTTTAAAACTTAGAAGATTTCTTTTTTTATTGACTAGAGAACAATGCATTGTCAATTATAAATTTTGTTTCTCTAGGCAAAATAATATTTGCTTTTCCAAAACCTTTAATCAGGTTTGTAGAACCTGATATCGTATTAACTTTTGCTTCCAGCATTGTCAGTTTAGAAAAATATTTTTTACTTGTAAGTATTGTATGTCTAGTTGCACTGTCTGCTAGACATATATCTTTTTTACTCATTTTTTAGTCACCCAACATATGGAAATGATCCAGGTTTCTTCATTAAATAAAAATAATTACAATAAGAAAACAACACTTAAAATATACAAAAGTTACTAAAAAAAAACATGAAGATAGATAAAAAAAAAAAAAAAAAACATTAAGTCTAGATATTCTCAAAATTAAAAGAAACACTTGATGTTCTATCAACTACGTCAATCTTCTCTTCAGGATATTCAAAGAAGTCTGCCACGTCCAAATTTGTCATATGGGATGGGTCAAATATATCATTATCCTGGTATGCAAAATTTGCTTCCACATTTTTTCCTTCTTCCTTCAGGGAGGCTTGATAGAGGTCAACTAAGTGTTTTGACGTACGACAGGTACGTGACCAATACCCAGTCATTCCGCATCAGCATTTATTTTCAACACTCTATGAACTCTTATCTTGTGGTACTTTTCCTTTGTGATCATCATTTTGCATGGTTCTTTTGACATTTGAATGATTAGAGCGACCACCACGAAAATAATAATTATTTCTTCCTCTACCACAGTCATGACCTTGACCACGACCTCGACTACGATTATTAACATTCACAACATTTACTTTAGGGAATGATATCGTTCCGGTTGGTCGAGATTCATGAGTTTTCATCAATAACTCGTTATTTTGTTTGGCCACGAGAAAACATGAAATTAATTCATAATACTGTTTAAAACCTTTCTCTCGATATTACTGCAGAAGCATATTCGAGACATGAAATGTAGAAAATATCTTCTCTAATATATCAACATCATTAATTTTCTCTTTGCATAGCTACAATTTCGAACTGATTTTAAAAAATACGGAGTTGTAATCACTTACTGATTTGAAATCTTGTAGCCTCAAGTGCATCAACTCATAACGGGCTTTAGGAAGAATAACTGTTTTTTGATGATCATACCTTTCTTATAAATTTTTCCACAAGATACGAAGAACTTTTTATTGTAAGATACTCCATTTTCAATCCCTTGTGGTGATGATGACGAAGGAAAGTCATAGCATTTGCTTTGTCCTGACTATATGTCATATTTCCTTTTTTAATAGTCTTCCCAAGATTCATAGCATCCAGGTGGATTTCAACATCAAGTACCCATGACAAATAATTATTGTCGTTAATATCAAGACGCAAATTCTAATTTTGTGAGATTTGTCATGGCAACACTATCATAAAATATTGTACTTATGTTAGAAATTTATTAGATATTGAATATGCAAAATAACATTAAATTTATTGATTATAACGAAGATGGAAAAATCGACATACCTTTAGGACCTACTTTTAGTGGGGAAAACGACAAGAGCTCGTGCTGATAACGTATTGTGAATTTGAGGAGAACAATGGGAACACATATAATAATAAAATATAATATTAAAATAAACATAATATAATAATAAAATAAAATAACAAAGTAAGAAATGAGAAAATTCTCAAATTTCTCCACTTTCTCCAATTTGTACGGAACTCCCCGATGTGTATTTTTCAAAATCCACCAAAGGCCACTATTTATAGACAATTTGGCAAATAGGAGGTGGATTACATGGACACTAAGAATGAGTATTTACAAAACACATAGATAATCCTTTGGAAAATGAGGACATGACACATGGTTGATGGACGCTAAGCATGAGTATCTAATAGATATCTATTTTCTATAATATTTATAATATAATTGAGCTAAGTTTGAACAAAGTTTATAAGATATTTTACATAATGATGTGAAAAATTAGCCACAACAGCATATATAACTCCGCTAGCATAAAGTTTGTTGTGGATTGAGAAAAATTTTGAAACTAATTAGGCACAAATTTAATTTGAAACTGTACCTGATAAATTTGTTAGAACTTTTTTAAAATAAAAAAAAAATAAAAAAAATACAAGAACTAAATAGCTAGACACACTATATCTTAAAGTTCGTACATTTTAAAATATTGAAATCAAATAAAAAGGATCTTAAAGCTTGAGACTAAATTTATAACTTTAATTATTAAAATATTATAAATCTAGCCCAAAAAAAGTTGATGTAAGAATCATCATTTTGTTATATAGCTTAAACATATATATAAGAATTAATAGTTAATAACTTTAGAGCCATTTAGATCACCCATCTTTGTGCATCATACTCCAATCACAAAATATTAAAAAATTAATAAGAAGTGTTTATCATATAACAAATTATGATCGAATAATTTAATGAGAGACTCATATATAAATATGATGCTTTATAATTAATCTAAGTATTTTTCATAACTTTAATAAGCAAATGGTCTATTATTTTTTATAGCTCAACTGATATACTGTTTATACTATCGATCTCGTGGTTTGAGGTTCGATTCCTCCACATTTTAATTACAAGATTTTAGTAACTTAAAATTATGTAGGTACTATATATATATATATATATGCTATTGGACTATTAAAAGAAGGCAGGGATATATATATATATATATATATATATATATATATTTGTAAAGGATAGATACGGTAACATACTCTTTTTATGGTAAGATGTTTAAATATGATCTATATTCTTATTGATATGAAAATTTCAACCCTCTGACATAAAAAAGGAGTAAGTGTTAAGGTTATGCTGTCGTACACCAGAGCAGTATGCTGTTCCCTAATACTCACCGTGGCAAGGTACTATGGACTCATCTGCAACTTCCGGCGCCATGGCTCAACCAACGACCTGAGTGCTGAGCTTTTCCTTGACATGATATGAGTATGATATGTAATTTTGTAAATTGATTAATATTTAAATGTCTAAATTATATGTAATTTTGTAAATTGATTAATATTTAAAAATTTTAATTTATGGTTTTAGGATTTAGTGCCTAGACTTAAATAAAAGGTTGGTTGATTTTATGAGATTCAGACGGGATTCAATTTTTCATGGATTCTCTGCATAATTTACAATGTTTAGGTATCATTAAGGAGTTCTTCTTTGTTAAGCGTCACCTAATGTTGTGGCTCACGAAGTTGTTTCGTTGATTTGACTTGATAATTTCCCAGGGTCGGATTCGTTGTTAGCCACTTATTCTCACTGCTGTTAAGTTGTTTTTTCTCTTGGTATTCTAAAAAAAAAAAAAGGGAAAAAGAAATATTGAGTTGGAAGTAATCTCATATATATAAATGAATTTTAATTATTTATTGGAAAAAAATTAAGTTTTATCCATAAACTTTGACGACGAGTAAAAATTTCTGTTAGTTCAAGATATTCGTGGACGAAAAATGCTGGAAAATAATATATATATTTAAATAAGATTTTTGTATTTAATTGTACAGAAAAATATTATCAAAATCTCAAATAAACAAATTTATGTTTATGTTTAATTTATAGAAGGAATTATTACCTAATATAGTTTTAACACATTCATTAGACCTTCAACTTCATGGAAGAGATGTTACTACCAAACTGAGTTTTAATGTTGGTTTAAAACTGACATTATAGGGGTACAATGTCAGTTGAAAATCGACATTGAAGACCGTGTTATAAAAGGTCTTTAATGTCGGTAAAACCGACATTATAGCTGATAGAAATTTCAATGTCATCTTTAATGTCAATTGAAAATGGACATTGTATACCATCTTCAATGTCAGTTGAAAACTGATATTGTACACCATCTTCAATGTCAGTTGAAAATTGACATTGTACACTATCTTCTATGTCGATTTTTTACCATTTTTTTTTTCATTGTCCGATATTTTTTAATGCCACATTTTCTAAATTGTCCAATCCATTTTTAATGTCGGTCAAAGAGTTAAAAAAGACATTAAATGTCCCATTTTGGGTCAGTAAATGTCCCTCATCATATTTTATTAAAAAATATATAAAAAAAATAGTTTGTGGTAATATGTGTCGTGGTAATATGTGTCTATTATATTATATGCATGTTTACTGTTCTACATGACAAGCCAACAATATTTCTCTTCCACCTATAAATGCACAGAACCCAAACCTAAAATATAACAATAGACACAATAATACACTCTACCACAAAACTAAATACAAAGTTACCTAAAATACAATAATACACTTCCATAGAACTACAATAAAGCACACTTCTTATAAATAATAATTTGTCCATCCACAAACAATAATTAGTACTTCAAATCCATTCTATAAGTACTTATCAAATATGGATAAACACACTAACCAACACTTGTATATCGATAATACACTTCCATAGAATAATAATTAAAATTATCATATCCAACACTCATATGGAACCACTTGCCTCTCCAAAACTATAATTAGAAATACCAAACACTTCTCTAATATTATAATCATTTCTCCCTTTGCAAACATCAATTAGTACTTCCATGAGTACTTACACTAAATACCCATAAACAAAAAAACTATACACAAATCTTCCAATAAAAAGATCATGGTTCGATAATAATTTGTCTATCCACAAACAACGATTAGTACTTCAGATTCATTCTAAACTTGCATCTTTTACTCAAAACTCGTCAAGATTCATTCTAAACTAGCATTTACATTCTACTAAGACAAAAAAAACAATAAGTGCATCCTTACACAAATCGGCCAACAAGACTTGCTCACTGTATTCAAATTACGTTAATCTCTTCTTGGGTATATGCATTTTTTGTATTGAATTACAAAAAAGGAAAAAATAAATAAATTCAACATAAGTTTACATCATTTATTAAATTATATCTAGCACATAAAAGATAAATAATTTATGTACGAGACTAGTAATGGGAGAACTAAGATTATGCACTATTTTGGAGAAGACCGATGGTATTAGTGATCATGCTTGACTTCCCATGTTTTCAATCCACTAAAGAATTTGAAAACACTAACCAAACATAAATACTTGAATTAAGAGCTAATAAAGTTCAATTACACTTACATATTTATAACTGCATGAAAATCCTCTTGAACCTTACTTTAAATAGAGTCCAAAACATAAACACAATTTTCTTAAAGATTGATTACAATCAATATAACTATAATAAGCAACAATTTTGAAATATTAATACACGTATAATACAAATTAAAAATAACTAAAGAAATTGTCATTTACTTGTCTTGTGTTATATGGAATAAGAACGAATTGGTCTAAATTAGTCAATTCTAGTTGGTTGGCTAAATTTCTAGATCGAAGATCTAGAGACTTTACATGTGACAATATTTTTGCTTGGTCAATCATTAAAAAAAAAATATATATTGGTAATATCACGACCACATTCATCCCAAAGATATCTAAACAAAGCAAAAGTTATTATTTAAACATGGAAAAAAAATATACATAAAGATTTTGAATCAAGAAGTGTGATAATTATCCAATATATATTAGTACACACATATAACCAATTTCAACTATACTATAATAATGGATCAGATCATCACGATCTAAATAAACAAATTTATCCTTTCCAAATATATGCTCGTTCAAATTGATATGAATCATGTTTACATCGTTCATGTTGTGTATGACATATCCATTCAAAAGCTTGATGGTGCCATTGGAATACGTATATTTGGAGGAACACCCGACACTCTTAATTATTGAATGTTCCTACCATAACCAAAGTTACAAATTCAAAATACAAAAAATAATAAATAACCAAACTCATATATAGAGCGAAAAAGATGCCTACTTTTTTCTTGTCAGCCATAATTACAAGTTCACAAGGCCGTGTTATGAAGTTTTCCATTGCTTGATTTAAAGTCTCTATTTTTCCCTTTACAAGAATTGGTATTGACAAATCTTCTCTCATGACAATGTCTATAAGTACTTTAACAGTAGAACATGCCACATAATCATCAAATACTGTGGCTACTGTAACAATGTTATCTAGAGATCCTATAGTCAAATGGCATGGTGTTCCCTTGACAAATTTAAAAGAATAAATGTGATGCATGGTTATGCACACCATGATTAAAATTTAAAGGTCACAACAAATTCAATTTTTATTCCATCCTTCGTTTTACCAAGAATATCAAGCAATGTGCCAATAAGATTTGCACACACATTCTTTTCAATGTGCATCACCTCTAAACAATATCGTCGCGCGTCAAGATACTTCCAGTATTTTAACTCCAAAAGAATAAATTTTTTCTTCCAATAAGTTAAAGGACTGTCTCCACTGTTCTTTTCCTTGATAGTTTTCTTACTAAATGAATACTGATACTTATTTGTTTTTGCAAGAATTCCTTACCCACTAAATGGTTCTGGAGCAAATTCTAATTCTTATGCACCATTAAAAGCTTTCTTTTGTTTCCTATATGAATGATGACGTGGTAGAAACTTGCGATGCCTGAGATATGCTATCTTCTTCTCTTTCAATAAGTAAGTGGATGATGTTTTCTCTCCACAAATTGGACATGCATGGTATCCTTTAACCATACAACCACATAAATTTCCATATGCAGAAAAATCATTAATGGTCCAAAATAAAATAGTTTTAAGCGGGAAACGTTGTTCTTCATATGTGTAACATTCCACCCCATCTTTCCAAAATTTTTTTTTTCAAATCATCTACTAATGGAGCTAATAAACATCTATATCATTTTTCGGTGTTTAGAACCAGATATTAGTGCAGTCAACACAAAAAATTTTCACTTCATGTTCAGCCATGGAGGTAGATTGTACATCACTAACATCACTAGCCAACAACTATATCTACTACTATGATCTCCATGTGGATTGACCCATCTGTGGAAAGAGTAAGATGAAGATTTTGATGGAGTAAACTCAGTGGAGAAAATCAAAATCAATAAACACTCTAATCACACTTAATTTTAGTTTAAAACATGGTTTAGAAAAACTATTTCACAAGAGGGTTTGCTAAACACAATACCTTTAATGAATCTTCTTCAAAACCAGTTGAGCTCCACCAAAAGATGCTTCAATCTTCAAGTAGACCATCACAAAGATCTTTTCTATTATTCTCTTGTAAGGATTGTGTGGTGGAAACAGTAAATTAAGCTGGTTTTAATAGAATTGAAAAGGGTGCTGAGGGTTTCAAATTCTGCAGAATTTTTTTGTAGAAATTATGAATGTCTCGTTAATCTTTCAGCCTAACACTCTAATTTATAAAACTTTCAACATGCAATGTCAAAGCTTGCATGAAGGCCAACTCCTTCTTCATGAATTAAGTAGAATTGGATGAATAAGGTGCTTGCATCTTTAGTGGAGATTTCTAACTTTTGGAAATTTTCCTTTTGTTTTTCAAATTGTATTTTCAACAATCGAGTTCTAAAATCAATTTAATAAATAAACTAATTTATTTGTTTTTTAGTTTTATAAAAATTAATTCAATTAATTAATTTTAGATAAAACTAATTAATTAAACCTTTTAATTAATTTTGTTAATTTAATATCTAATATTAAATTAATAAAACACATTACTATAATGAATTTAATTTCATATAATTTATATTTAAATCATAATTTAAACATTAATCGATTCTTCAAGTTCATTTAATTTTGATAAAATTAAACATTTCAATTATATCGAATACAATTAATAGAAACCCTAATTGAATTTGAACATTTCAAATTCTAAACCCTAATTTCAAATCTCATCAAGATTACTCAATTAACTAATCCGAATTACGAGCTAGTAGAGAGACCTTATGGACCTACAGATCATGAGCTTCAAGGATTTGCAACGTCTATATACTAGGTGAATCTCGAAAAATATAATTTGAAATCAAAGTATGATTGTGACTCATTTAATTTGATGCATCATCTTGATCAAAATATGAGAATTTCACTCAAAATTTTGATTTGAAGTTTTGTTTGTTTGACACACTTTTCGTCAAATAAACAATAGATGAATTTTATCTTTGACTTTTTTGTTCCCAAGTAAACTTTAATTTAAACTAAAGTATAATGTATCTACACTTTAATTGCAAATTGAATTTTGAGTAGTATCCCAAATTCTACCAATCTTTTTTTTTTTTTTTTGGGGGGGGTGGGGGGGGTTTGAAATATACTCTATTTTTTATGCGAATTTGATGTAGAATTTCACTCCAACTCTGAATTTGGAAAATTCTTAGAGTGTTTCCATACTTTAATTTGAGAAAACATTTAAATTACGTCAAGATTTTGACAATAGGCTAAAATTTTGTTGGTACCCATATCTTAAGCTTGGATTTGGAATGGTAGTTTTTGTATTATTCCAATTTTAACTTGACATTGTCAAATTTTGACTTGAGAATATTTAATTTTGAATATAATTTGAATTTAATAAAAAAAATGGTTTTAATTTGAATTAAACTCCATGAACATTTGAGATGTTGTAATATATCTCCATTTTGCCTTGAGCTGAGATAAAGAATTCAACCCAAATTTTGACTTGGATTTAATTTGAATTTTACTCTAAAATGAGTGAAATTTGTGACCTAGTGAGGTGGGATAATTTGACATTTCCCCCAAATTTTGGCTTGAAGTAAATAAAAAAATATTAAACTTTTAATCTTGAACATTTGACTTGGTAGTAGAATCACAATTTTAACTCAAATATGATCTCAACCAACCAAAATTTAGAAGATTTGGCTAAACAAATCTAGTCCAACAATTTTATTAGAACCGACACCTCAAATGAAAAGGAAGTCCTTCAACCATTTTATTTAGTTCAGCCCACAAGCATTTTTTTTTTTTTTTCAATTCTTTTGTTTTTGAACTTCTTCCACTGCTTTTTTCGATTTCATCAACGAGCTTTCAACCCATTTTTTTCTTCATCATCTTTTCTTTTTGTTTCAAGAAGGCTTTTCATCGATCTTTGAATGTTGTTTAATTTGAGCAAAATTTCACAGAGGTTATGGCTTGTTTAAATTTTGGAGATTTTGGTTAAGAAAGATTTGGTCTCTGTCTAGAATTGAACTCTCTTTTGGTTGTCATTTCTATCATTTCATCATTTCATATCCACCATCTATAAATAGGAATGGACACAATCAAAATTCTTCAATTCTTCAAGCAGTTGAAATATTTGATCATTGTTAAAAAAAATTCCTCCCTTTTTGTTGCCGCTTTGGGTCAATATTTTCTTTTTCTTTTCTTTATAGCTTCGAAGCTTGTTGCTGAGAAACTCAGTCACCTTTCAAATTTTTTTCTTCTTCTTCCGCATCAACGTGCAACCTTTTCTTTTTGTTTTAGAGTCTTCTTTGGTTTCTTTACTGAAAGTGGAGCTCACCCCTTTGTTTTGTTTTTTGTTTTTTTTTTGTTTTTTTTTTGCTTCTTCTTCATCTTTTTTTACGCTTCAATGGTTGATCATCTCCTTCAAGACTCATTAGCATTACATTGCACTTGATGTGTGGTCGCTGGCGATATCAACTTTTGTTTTGACCAAATTTCTTTTACCGCATGTTTCTCTTGGTGCCAAGATAATGTGTGAGAAAGGAAGAGAATTGAGAGATTTTTTTTTTGGCGAAGATTTTTGGAAATGAAAGAAATTGAGAGACAGATTATGGGGGAGAGATGGTGATTCTTTGAGGTTTTTTTTTTTCCAACAACGTTTATTATATATATTTTTTGAACTTTTTAATTTTTTTCCTGATTTCTTTATTTTTTTAACTTCTTTTTCATTTTTTTTTTTTTTTTTGCTTTCTTTCACAATTTTTTTTCACAACTTTTTTCTTTCTTTTACCAGCTCTTTGTTTGCATCACTTTTTTATACTCTTTTTTTTTTTTTTTAATAGTAACTGTGAAACCCAGATTTTCATTTTTCCTGCTTAAGCAGGTGGTTAAGAAAATTAACTAAGTGAAAGTTAAATCCTATGTTGAAGTGATAGAAATTTCTAAGTATTGAATAGATTTTCCTGGAGTAGTTTTGAGTTAAGTTTTGATTGATGAAATTTGGCTAAGTGTAAGGTTAAAAGGACAGAGTTAGGAGACATTAACACATAAGTTAAAAAGTCAACCATGCGTTTGTAAGGTTGGACGCATGATTGACCGAAGTTTTGGCAAGAGGCATTACCAAGAGTAACCATGCGTTGGAAGCCAAGGAGAAAAATGACCAAGTATTTGACAATGCGTTAGTGTGTGCCATGCGTTGGTCATTAGATTTTGAGAGATTATTTGGGAGGTTAGTAGTGCATGCAGCAGCCAAGGTCTTGAAGAGGTTAGAAAACGCATGTGGCAGCCTTAAGTTTTGTGGACATGGGCGCAAGGCACTGGAGGCACGCACACGCATTGATCGGGTATGCAGTAGCCTCAAGTTGCGCATCCAAAGGCGTTGAACGTTAAACACGATGGTATGTGTGTATGTGGCGCGATGGACGCGATGGACGCGATGGTTCTGGTGGTACTACAATGCGGCCGATGGGTTGTGGCCGAAGGGATGCGTTGGCATCTTGCGACGGTGCTATGTGTTGTGCGTCATGGGGTGGTGCTATGCGTTGGGGGCATTGCAGCGGCCTTGCTATGCGAGAGTGTGCGGCCGAGGGCATGCGGTGATGGGGCCTATGTTATGCGCATATGCGACCGAAGGAATGTGTTGGTAGTATGCAATGGCATGCAGCGATGGATGCGATGGATACGATGGATGTGGCAGTGCTACGCGATGGCATGCAGTGATGCTGCACGATGGCATGCGATGGCATGCGACGATGGATGCTATGGATACGATGGATGCGGCGGCCTTGCTAAGATATAAGCTAGGCGATGGAACGAGCTAAGGTGGACGCATGATGATTTGTCCTTGCATTGTTAAGGCTTGCGGTAATAAGGACATGAGGATTGGTTGCGTTGGTCATAAGGGATGTGTTAGCAAGAACCTAGGTGATGGTGAGTTATGCCTTGAGGTTTTGAGTTGAGAACCAAGTCAACCCAAAGGTTATTATACGTTGGTGATTTGCTATGCGATGGACGTCCGAGGGCATGTGGGCATATTTGTGGTTGGATGAACGCATTTAAGGACGTCATCTGGACATGTGGCTTGTTGGGAAGACATCTTTAAGCCTTAAGAAAATGAGGTGGATACATAAGAAGACATGAAAAGTTGAGGACTATGCGTTGATAAAAGGGGAGCAAAACACCTTGGGTTGTGCTAATTCAAGATTGCGGTAATAGTGTAAGGAAAAGACACTTGGACATGCGGCTAAGTAGGAGGTGTCGGCCTTAGAGAAATCTTAGACACCTATAAATAGGGCTAAGGACTTCAGATGAGAACTCAAATTCTCTTCAAAGGACATAAAGAAGAGTGTATTGGGAGGATACTATGCGTTGGTAGCAAGACCATGCGTTGGTCAAGAGGTTCTAAGAGGGGAGATGCTGTCGGACAAAAAAGACATGAAGTAGCATCAAATTGGAACGAAGAGTTCTCCCAAAATACTCGTGCGTTTGATATGATTTCAAAGCCACCTGAAAGCTATGAGAGTCTAGTTTTCATGATGTGGCTTCTGAAGAATAAACTCCAAGGAATTGGGCTGGAAAATGAGGACAAGACAGAGGGGTCGAGCTGTCGGGTAAGCTAAGCCAGTCTTGATGTTTTGATGTTTTCGGCCAAACCACGAGAATTTATGAGCTAAGATTTTGAGGTAAGCTTCTTGAGACATTTTAGAGCATATTTGTAGAAGAAAGTATCTCAAGATAAAGCATATAACTAGTATCTCGAGGTAAAGCATATAACTATGAGTAATCTAAGATTTAAATTGATTCTGAATCGTAGGATCCAAAAGGGAGCCCGAGGTGACCAAGGAACTTCTAGAGAGAAAGGTTCCTAAACGATCAAGGTGAGTGACTAAAATGTTTGACTAAAATATTTACAATGTTTTTAATAAACTATGTGCTAAAGAAAGATCTTTCAGATAAAGACATGTTTTCTATGTTTTATTAAAGAAAGTCATTGTATGACTAGTTTTGCTTGAAACTTGATACCGAAGGACAGTTGAGAAGGTATCCGAGTAGCTCGATACTGAAGGACACAGTTTTGAGAAGGTATCTGAGCAAAAGTACCCAAGGCATGGGGTACTTCTTTTGATAAGAATCAGTTTTCTGGTCACTCACTAGGCTATCAAGCTCATCCCGTTTTTCAAATGTTTTCTTCCCAGGTAGCGAAAGGTGAGGAGTTCCAGGGTGCTACTAAGGTCAAGATTTGCCAGCCACAAGTTACACTTCCAAAAGGTTTTAAAGAGTTTTTATTGTAAACTTTGTTGTTAGTCTTGGAGTTGTATAAACATTACATTGTTGTAATAAAATAGGCTTACTTAATCAGTTGATTGTTGATTTTGTTCATTGGTATCAGAGTTATTTCCGCAAGAGTTATTAGGCAGTAAATGTCAACAAAAGAATTGATAACTACTGCAGTCATGTCCTTTCTTAGGCTCAGAGAGTAGTCTGAGGCGAGGTGTGACAGTAACTCATTTTCTTTTTCTTTATGAGAGTTAGAACAATTGCACCCCAACTTTATCATTATTTCAACTTCAACTTAAAAAACGCACTTGATTGAAGATGGAGAAATGAACTCGCACCAATATTTTGCAGATGAAGCAGAGTCACACCAATATGGAGATGAAGCGAAACCGCACCAATATTTTGGAGACCTTAGAGGGGTTTGAGTTATGCTTGTTGGGTTTTATACCCTAAAACTCGTAGATAGTAAACGTTATTAATTGACCGTCATCAATAAAAAATTATAGATGTTAATTCAATAAATGTTATTATAGTCTTGAACTGTATGTGGTGACATACAGGGAGGTTGAAGGGTTTATATAGTATAGGATAAGGTTAGGTACCTTATCCTGGTAATACTATGGATACGACTCACTTTATATTTGATACACCAACGCGTTCGTGTAGTTGACATGTAACTGAAGGTATCCTATGCAATGAGTTTGTATAAGACCCGACTGTAAAATAGTAACCATTAGATGTAACACCGTTAACTAGTTAGGTTCCTATTTCAATATGATGACCTAGGCAACTTAGTCTTAATCCTGAGTATATTATGAACTCCTCTTCACGAGGGATTTTCCTTTGATTTGTATGGGTGAGGGTATAAGTTTATTGACCCAATATGCCTACCATTTTCGAAACAAGACCGAATGGGGAGCTAGGAACATAATAATACAAAATTGAATTCACTCATTGGCTCGAGAGGGTTTCTAATTATTGGTTGGACCATAATCAGGTTGTTTATTAGGGAGGTAACCCAAGGGTAAAACAGTAATTTGACCCAGGTGGAGTTACGAACACTCGTGAAGGACTAACTTGCTATTATTGGTCATATCCGTGGAATCTATAGTGAGAAAAATGTAACTGTGGATCTTTAGTGGAGTACCCACAATTAACGAATATTGATTAACTTGGTTAATGAGTTTAGCCAATTAATCTTACATTGTTGGAGCTTTTGATCTACTAGTCCACCAAGTTCCTTTGTTAGCTCACCAGAGCATATTTAAGAGAGATGATTTGAATTATTCAAATTCATTTGAGAAAACCATATTTTAATGTGAACAATATATAATTGATTATGGATATGATCTATGATTCAAATTAAATTAGAAAGTAATATTTGAATAAGATTCAATTAATTAATTCAAGTGCATTAGATTCACAAAGAATTAATTAATAGAGGGAAATTACACACGCGCGCACACACACACACACATATATATATATATATATTAATTAAATAAGTGTTATTTAATTAATTGTGAAAAAGGGAAATAGGAAAAGGATTAGGAAAATGGCTTGTTCCTTCTCCATGTAAAGACCTCCCTATGACCCCTTTGAAGGACACAGACGCTGACAATACACAACACAAGTGTTATTGTGCAAAATTTTTCCTAAGCCACAAAGATAATCCTCCATACTCTCTAAAACTCTTTTTTTTCTCCCTTTTCTAATAGTTAGATACTACATATCCCTCTATTGGAATCCTAGAGAATAAGAGGTTACTCTCGTGGTAGTGTTTGAGATTATTTAAGAAATCGTTCATGATTGTTCAAGAAATCGTTCGTGATCAAGATCGTTGGAGGAGTCATTCATTGGAACTTAAAAAGGATTGTTCATGAAGCTTGGGAATCTACAAAGGTAATAATGATTCTAATATTTTTCTCAAAAGCATGCTATATTACATAATTATATTCTATTTTAGTATACTTAATTTTTTTTATGTAAAAATAAAATTGCAAGATGCGGGATGCAAGACATTCACAACGCTTCCGCTATGAGATTTAGTTCCTTCAATGTTGACCCTAGAGGGTCCGAGTTATATTCACCAAACTTGATTGAAAATGGAAGTGCACCAAACTTTATTGAAAATGGAATAAGTGAAGTTGCATCAATATTCTAAAGACAAAACGAAGCCACACCAATTCTTTTGGAGATGAGGCAAAGCATGCACCAATATTTTGGAGACCTTAGAGGGGTCTGAGTTATATACTGACGCTAGAGGAGTTTGAGTTATATGCTGACGCTGGAGGAGTTTGAGTTATATGTTGATGCTAGAGGAGTCTGAGTTATATGCTAACCATAGAGGGGCTTGAGTTATATTCACCAAAATTGATTGAAGATGGAAGTGCACCAAACTTTATTGAAGATGTAAGTAGTGAAACCACACCAATATTTTGGCGATGAAGCAAAGTCGCACCAATATTTTAGAGATCTTAGAGGAGAATGAGATATATGCTGACCCTAGACGGGTTTGATTTATATGCAAATGTTTGGTTGATATCTAAGGATGGTGACATTATAAGGTTAACACCTTGGACAGATGTTTCTTTTAGTGTTCTCCATCTACTTGGGCTCAGAATATGTCCAAACCTTATGAAGTTCACAATTTTCCTTAAGCCTTTCATGCACCCATTTCTTTTAGATTATGCAGCCAAGACTTACTTCTCTATGGTGACATTTTTTATAAACAATGGTTCACCTTATTGGAAAGGGACATTTAATTTTTCGCCTAGACTTTTCACCTTTGACCCCAAATATGGCTTTTCGCCTTCCACATCAAACATGGCTTTTTGCCTCCAGCATCAGACATGACTTTGTGCCTCCTACATTAATCTTGGCCTTGCGCCTTCCACATTGAACTTGGCCTTGCACCTTCTATATTAGACCTGGCTTTGTGCCTTCCACATCATACTTGGCTTTGTACCTTCCACTTCAGACTTGACTTACGCCTTCCACATCAAACCTGACAAATCCTCTGAACTTGAGCTTGATGAAGCATTAACGAACTCTTTAAACATAAGCTTGATGAATCATCGATGTACTCTCCGCACTTGAGCTTGATGAAGCATCAGTGAATCCTCTACATTTGATTTTGAAGATGCATCATTGAAGCCTTCACACTTGAGTTTTGAAGATATATCGTCACAAAGCCTCCAAACTTTAATAAAATATATTGAATGCTGAAGATGAAGTGTTGAAATTTAGGTGAGTGATGCCTTGAACTTGGAGTAGGCAACGCCGAACACTTAAAGCTTCTTTATTTAAGAGAGAAAAGAGAATATTGAATATTTTTTTAGCGAAAACACTCTTCTATGCCTCCAATTTATATAGTCTCGTGCAAAGTAGTATGTTTTCTTAATTTACTGTATCGCCTCCTTATTAGAGATGTCTTAAATTTGTTGCTTTACCCCTAATTTTTTGGGATGCCCCCAAGAAAGATAAAGATCTTCAGTTTGGAGTTTCCCTTTTCATCAAGGATTAACAATATCAATTTTGTAATGCCACGGTTAGGTGGTTGTGGCACCTCTATTTTTTTGTGATAATATTTATGGACCAAACTTCAATTTTTTTAAAGTTGCATACATACTCTTGAATTAAGGGATCAAGTCATAACGTAGTTCAATTTTTTTTTTTACTAAACTAAACTTAAAATTTCCTTCAAATTGCCTACTTAGCCATTTTGATGAATAGGGATCAAGTCATAACGTAATTGAACTATTTTTTATTTTTTTGGTTCACGTTTAATATCATATGGACTAGGAGTAACATGCAATTTATACTCTTACGTTAAGGAGTTGTTACATTTATATTTCAGAAGCTTTTATTTTTCATCTTGGCTTTGATCCCCCTCTTCATTTGTAGGAT
The DNA here is from genome assembly GCF_027475165.1 of Benincasa hispida. NCBI lineage: Eukaryota > Viridiplantae > Streptophyta > Magnoliopsida > Cucurbitales > Cucurbitaceae > Benincasa > Benincasa hispida. The sequence goes on from NC_143478.1 coordinate 20,290,946, forward strand.
TCGTGAATATTATGAGTTTTGGATTCATGTTAAGGAAGCTTTTATACCTGTGACTACAGACAACTTAGTCTTCGTACGTGAAGGAACAATGTTGGCTTTTTGGCACTTAATCTCAAATTAATTAATTAATTAATATTTTGTTGACAACAAACCTGATTTTATTTACTTATAATTTTATAATTTTGAATAGCTCATTGTGTAAAGGTCGAAACAACGATTCTAATGCCTTTTGAAGCATCCACATCGGAGTTCGGATGAAAAAGATATAGCAAAAAGAAGTGTAATTGAAAAGTATAGGGTGAATGGCACATGGGGCTTTAAATTTGCAACCGGTGGATTTTAGTTTTGTTTGAAAGAAAAGAGAATTAAAATAAATTGATTTTGTAAAAAAAAAATGATTTTGTTAAGTAAAAAACATGAATTTAATATTATTTTATGTTTGTGTCTAACGGCTAGTTTTTGAAAAACAGCGGACTCTTGTTTTTTTGTTGGGTTTTAAAAGAAATGGTTTTAAAAGATATGTATTATTATATATATTTTTTTTTTGTTTGTTTGTCTAAAGGCTAAGTGAGTTTAAATCTCCACCATTCAATTTAACTTTTTGAATAATCCAATGATCGAAATTAAAAATCCACTTTTTTTCCTACTTCCCTCTCTTTTTATACTTCATATTCTCCAAAATTATTTCTACTTTTCACATTTTACAATCTTCAAAATTAGCGAAAAAACCCACCATTGTTACTCTCTCTACAAGCTTCCAATTTTCTTTCTTTTCATGTTCTTCTTGAGAGAAATTTCTATTGTATTGTGAGAAGTGTGTAAGCTCAAACTTGTATACCCATTCTTTTTAGGGAGTTTTATTGTGTGATTTAAAGTTTAAAAAAACATTGTAATGGTTGGATCCTAACCTGTGGAAAGAATTAAATTTACAGTTGATGGATTTTAGTTTTTATTGAAAGAAATTGATTTTGTTAAATAAAAAAATGAATTTAATTTTTTTATGCTGTGTCTAACAACTAGTTTTTGACAAATGGTGAGTTTTTTTTTTTTGTTTTAAAAGAAATGATTTTAAAAGATTTATATTATTTTATTTTTTTTTTGTTTATGTCTAACGGCTATTTGAGTTTAAATCTCCACCATTTACTTTAGCTTTTTGAACAATCCAATGACCCAAATTAAAAATCCACTTTTTGCTTTACTTCAATCTCTTTTTATACTTCATCTTCTCCAAAATTATTTCAATTTTTTACATTTTACAATTCTCAAAATTAGCACAAAAAAGTCATCATTGTTACTCTCTCTACATTGTAACGGTTGGATCCTACCCGTGGAAATGATCGGGTTTGCTCTTGAACCTATAAAAGAAGTAAGGTAGCGGTTCGACTTGTTGGGTTGTATGTCCTAAAACTCGTAGTTTGTAAAGATAAACATATTCTATTATCAATAAAAATGTTATTCAACATTTCTTCAATAAAGTTGTTATTGAATCTATAAATTGCATTCGTAAATTCTAAATCCAATAAACTAAGATCCTATTACATGAATACTTGAACTCGATGTGGAGACATAAAGATGGATCAAGTTCGAGTAAATAGCCAAAACGGTCTTTAGTATATGAATAAGGCTGGGTGCTACAAGTTCTAGTTATTACAACTTGGATGCGGCCTACTCTGTAGTTATTACAAGTTGTTGTAAAGGTGCTACAAACGAAGTGATCTTGATCCGTTCATGTATTGACATGAGGAATAGGGGTGTCCTATGCAATGAGTTTGCAAAAGATCAGACCAAGAAATTAGTCACTCTTACTTTATAACGCAATTTACTGTTTAAGACTGACTATTTCGCTTAGATGACCTAGGTAACTCGATCTTAATCTCGAGCTAACTATGAACTCCTATTTATTCAGGATTATCCTTAGATTTGCATAGGTGAAGGTTGGCTCAACAGCGCCTGCTCAATAAGCCTCTCACTTCAGGGGTAAGACCGGGTAGATAGCTAGGGACATAGGGTGCAAGACGAAATTCATGCCTGCCCGATTTAAAGATAGGAAAAATGTTGTTCTCCCAAATACTGAATCCAGGTCTTGAACAAGGGGCTCCACCCTTTCACTGGCCCGAGAGGGATCCAGTTTATTGATTGGATCATAAACTAATTGTTTATTAGAGGATCAGTAGGAGGTTAAGGAGCAAGACGTAATATCGGGGGTAAAACAGTAGAGTGACCCAGCCGTTATTACGAACAATCTGTGAAGGGTCGACTTACTAGTTAAGGTTAAATCATATGGACACAAATATATCTACAGTGAAGAGAATGCAACTATCGAGCTATAGTAGTGTGCCTTAATAGTTAACGAATACTTATTAATTTGGTCTCAAGAGTGTTAGCCAATTAATCTTAAATGGTCCGAGCTCATGATCTGTAAGTCCATAAGGTCCCTCTATTAGCTCGCAAAACATAAACACCTTGAATTAATAAATTGAGTGAATTTGGAATAATATCAATTTTAATTGTTCAAATTGAATTTCAATTTGAAAAATATTCAAATTGAAACTTAGGGTTTGAATTTAAATAAGTTCTAATTCAAATTAGGGTTTGTAGAATTATATTTGATATAATTAAACGTTTAATTTGTTAAAATTAAACATAATTGGAGGTGTTTATAATATTTAAATATTAATTACATAAATAAAATTCATGTTGAAAATTAGGTGTGTGATTAATTTAATATTTGATATTAAATTAACTAATTAAATAAATATAAATTCAAATTAATTTCCAATTTTAATCCAATTTAATAAATTAGATTTTGATTTGATTAATTATGAATTAATTAAATCAGTTTTTAGTTAATTTTTTAATTAATTGAATTTTAAATTGAAAATTTGGAAAAATTGGATTGAGTGGGGTTTTCCCACAAACACCTAAGGAGGAGATGTTCATCCTCCATAATCCCACAAATCCCACTTCTTTTATGAGGTAAGTGCTGGCAATCAACATGTTGAAGATTAATAAAACCTCCCAAATTGAAAGAAGGTGATGATGATTGAGTTGAGAAAATTGGTTTTCTGCATGCATCTTTATCACCCTCTCAAACTCAGAAAAGGATTTCACAAATTTACTCAAATTCGAGTTTTACCACTCAAATTCAAGGATGAGAATAGTAGAGAAGATCTCTTGGTAGTTCACTAACAATTTAGAGTTGAATTCATAGTAAGAGCAGCTTGGATTAGGGAAAATTAATCAAAGGTATGTTAAACCTGAAACCCTCTTCAGTTTTTCTATTGAAGCATGCTTTTAGAACTCAAATTAAATGTACTAGAGTACTTATTGATTCTGTTTTCTTACATTACATGCTTGTATATTCTATCAATTGGTATCAGAGCGTGGTTTAAACACTCAGTTAGCGTTAATTTGAGTTTGGTGGGTATTTTTTCATAAATTGCATGAAAATAATGAACTGATAAGGTTTTTCTGAGTTTTGGCATTGTTTTCTCTTCAATTATGTTGTAACTCTTGTAATTAGCTCTTGTTTGATAAGCCTTAATGTATGTTTAAGTGTCTGTAATTCGTATGGAGTCATTAGAGTTGCATTTAGGTTGTAATTGAAGAAAGAAGTGAAGAAGGTCGTGCAGAAGGAACCAGATTTTCAGCATCTGCTCAAACCTTGATGCTCGATGCTCGATACTCAAAAACTCGATGAATGCTCAAAAACTCGATGCACGATGCCTTACTTAATGAGCAACGCGATGGTATTTTGTGAAATATTCGATGCACGATGCCATACTCGATGGTACTCGATGCATATACTTGATGGTATTTCATGAAATACTCGATGAGTGATACCATATTCGATGGTACTCGATGCTCATACTCGCTGGTATTTAATAAATACTCGATGCATGATGGTGCTTGAAGGCATACTCAATGCTTGATGGCATAATCGATGCTTGATGATACTCGAAAAGTGTTTGTATGAGTCAATAGCAAGGTGAATAGGGGAAGTAGTTCATAGTAAGTGGGTGAAGGATATGTGTCACTATGTCAGTGGTCTTTTTCGTTAATTTGGATCGTGAGATTCCTATGTTGCGCCTGCTGGTTTGCTTTAGGTGGCCCTTGCTAGTCGTTTAATAATGGCTATCCCCTCGAAGGATTGTAACATATGATTTGGAACAACTCAAACTCCAGAAATGGATAGGATTTCTTAGGTCCATTCCCAACCTTGACCCTCCATTTCGGTAACATCGTTGGGGTCAACTTCTCAGGCCTGAAAATGGAGGATTACACTTATAGTACTACTAAAGTATTAGTAATTTCTGACCAAAAACGGTAACTAAACGACTATAGGAATAAAAGTTATTCTGAAGATAGTGTTTGGTCAAAAAAATTTTCCTTTAGTGAAGGAGTATTTGACTGTCCCTCGGTAGCACTTATTCTGGCTCACTATAGTATCGTTGCAAATAAATAATGATTATGGGTACATTATTACTTATTTTGCTAAAACTTAATTTTGGATTTAGGTGCAATTTTACTAAATTAGAATTTGTTTAAAATTTTCAGCATGTCGAATTCTTCTAGAATACTCGCTTTCGAATTAGTTAACGGTAAAATCAATTCAACGTACAAATTACTAGCAGTTGATGGTTCTAAACGAGTTTTAACGGAGGAGTATCCTTGATTTCCCAACTCATCTAAAGTTTTGAACTGAATAGATGAGAAAATAAAATTCGAACAACAAGATAAATATGATTTATTTGTTATCGAAGCGTGTTTAGTGGAAAACGATAAAACCGAGATAATAGATTCAGGTGCCACTAATCATATCTGTACTTTCTCACAGGAAGCAAGTTCCTGGAGACAATTTACAAAAGGCGAAGCAATCTTTAAGGTAGGGACCGGGGAGGTTATTTCAGCTAAAGCAGTGGGAGATATAAAGTTATTTATAGGAGATAGATACATTTTACTTAAAAATGTTTATTACATTCCTTCTATGAAAAGGAATCTAATATCTATCTCTTGTTTGCTGGAACAAAATTATAAGGTTTCTTTCGAAAATGATGAAGTGTTCATTATTTCAAAGAATATTAAAATTTATTCTGCAAAATTAGAAAATAACTTGTAGTTGTTAAAACCGACTGAGGTAAAGGCCGTTTTGAACATAGAGATATTTAAAACAGCTGAAACTCATAATAAGAAAAGGAAAGTTTCTCCAAATGCCTATCTTTGACACTTGAGACTTGGCCACATAAATCTCTATAGGATTGAGAGATTGGTTAAGAATGATCATTAAATCAATTAGAAGACAATTCATTACCGCCATGTGAATCATGTCTTGAAGATAAAATGACTAAAATATCTTTTTTTGGAAAAGGTCTTAAAGCCAAAGAACCCTTAGAGCTAGTACATTCAAACTTTTGTGGTCCTATGAATGTTAGAGCTAGAGGAAGGTATGAATATTTTATCAGCTTCTTGATGACTATTCATGGTATGGGCATATTTACCTAATGCATCAAAAGTCTGAAACATTGGAAAAGTTCAAAGAATATAAGGCTGAAGTTGAAAACCAATTAGGTAAAGAGCTTAAAACATTTCGATCAAATCGAGGTGGTGAGTATATGGACTTGGAATTCCAAAACTATTTGATATAACATGGAATCTAGTCTTAACTCACAGCCCCTGGCACATCTCAACAAAATGGTGTGGCTGAAAGAAGAAACAAAACCTTGTTAGACATGGTTCGTTCCATGATAAGTTATGCTTAGTGACCAAATTCTTTCTGGAGATATGCAGTTGAAACTGCAGTGTACATTATGAACATGGTTCCCTCGAGAAGTGTTTCTGAAACACCTTACGAGCTCTAGAAAGGATGTAAAGGAAGTTTATGTCACTTCAGAATCTGGGGTTTCCCAGCTCATGTGTTGGTGCAAAATCCTAAGAAGTTGGAACGTCGTTCAAAAGTATGCCTATTTGTAGGCTACCCTAGAGAAACGAAGGGTGGTTTTTTTTTACAATCCTCGGGAAGACAAGGTATTTGTATCGAAAAATATAACTTTTCTGGAGGAGGACCACATGAAGAATCATCAACCTCATAGTAAGCTAGTAATAGAAGAAATGTCTAAAGAAATGACGTCCATCAACAAGATTGGTGAAACTAATACTTCACATCCTTCTCAAGAGTTGAGAATGCCTCGACGTAGTGGGAGGATTGTGCAACATCCTGACCGGTACATAGGTTTAATTGAAACTCAAGTCATCATACCTGATGATGGCTTAAAAGATCCATTAACTTTCAAACAAACAATGGATGATGTGGACAAAGAATAGTGGGTTAAAGTCATGGACCTTAAAATGAAGTCTACGTACTTCAATTCTGTCTAGAATCTTGTAGATCAACCTGAAAGGGTAAAACCCATCGATTGCAAATAGATCTACAAGTGAAAATGAGACCAAACTGGTAAGGTACAAACCTACAAAGCAAGACTTGTGGCAAAAGGGTTTACCCAAAGGGAGGGGGTAGACTATGAAGAAACCTTTTTTCCGGTTGCCATGATAAAGTCAATAAGAATACTCTTGCCTATTGCTGCATTTTATGATTTTGAAATATGGAAAATGAATGTCAAGACAACCTTTCTGAATGACTATCTTGAAGAGAGTATCTACATGTCTCAACCAAAAGAGTTTATTGAACAGGGTCAAGAGCAAAAAGTTTGCAAGCTTAATCGATCCATTTATGAGTTGAAACAAGTATCTAGATCCTGGAATATAAGATTTGACAATGTGATCAAATCTTATGGCTTTGAACAAAATGTTGACGAACTTTGTGTTAACAAGAAAATCGTTAACAAAACTGTCGCTTTTCTGGAGTTGTATGTTGATGATATTCTACTCATAGGAAATGAAGTAAAATTTCTAACTGACATTAAGAGATGGCTGGCTTCGCAATTCCAAATGAAAGATTTGGAAAAAGCACAGTATGTTCTTGGGATCCAAATAGTTCGGAACCGCAAGAATAGAACTTTAGCATTATCTCAAGCATCTTATATAGACAAGATGTTGTCTAGAGATGCAAAATTCCAAGAAAGGAACGTTTCCTTTCCGACTTGGAATTCATCTGTCAAAGGAACAAAGTCCTAAGACACCTCAAGAGGTTGAGGATATGAAATAAATTTTGTATACATCAATATTAGGGAGTTTAATGTATGCCATGTTGTGTACTCATTTTAACATATGTGAAAGAGTTATATAACATGCAACGGAAGTAACAAGGATCCATAAGCATTCAAATTCACTAATTTTAGCAGAAACTAAAGCATGCTTTTCTAAAAAGAGGTTTTTAAGATCATACCTTTGAAGAACTCTCCAAGAAACCGAGTGTACAGCAGCAGTCTTCACTAGAAATCACCGTGAACCACCTCAAAGCCTTCCCCACTCTTGAAGCTTTAGGCAGAGTTGTGGGACTCAAGAACAGCTTGAAAAGGTGAAGAATAATGAAAAACTCACAGCAGCCGCACAAGAAGAACAGTTTCTTCTCACAGTATTTTTTCTCTAAAAAATTCTGCATTAATTCCTCTCAAATGACTCCAATCTTCTTTATATATTGCAGATAAACATGCAAAGAGGTGAAGTACTGGCTTGCATCTCATGCTTGGATAATTAATGAAGAGAATATAATGGCCTTTGTGTGAGCATGAAGATTAAGGTAATGGAAAAAATTCATTCTCCATTTTGTACAACATGCAAAAATCGATTTTCATTTTTCTTTTAAAAATCACAAAATGATTTCAAAACTATTTTGATTAATAAAATTTGAAAAATGATTTAAAAATAATAATTAATTCAATATCAAATATTAAATTAATTTTTGCACAATAATCATCTTCATATATTTAAATATATATTCTCTTGTTCCGTTTAATTTGAACGTTTCAAATTAATTTCTCAAGCTACTCTAAAGCTTATCCATTTACGAGCTAGTAGGGGGATTTCGCGGACCTACAGATCATGAGCTCCAATGATTTGAGATTAATCAACTAAACTCATTAGTGCGATCTAACCCCCATTCGTTAACTAATGGGACGCTCCAATATAGTCCATAGTTGAACTCCCTTCACTGTAGATGTATTATGTCCACTTAATAACCATAATTAGTAAGTCGATCTTTCATAGGTTGTTCATAATCACAGCTAGGTCAAAAATACCGTTTTACCCCTACGAATACATATTGTTCCTTAAGTTCCTACTGAACCTCTAATGAATAATTCTGATTCATAATCTTTATGAATCAAATCCTTTCTCTATCATGAGAAGGCGAGACCCCGATTATTCAAGACCTGAAGTCAGTACTTAAGAGAACAACATATTTGCTAACCCTAAATAGGGTAGGAGTGAATTCCATTTTGCAATGCTATGTCCCTAGCTATTCATCCAGCCTTATCCCCAAAATGGTAAGCTTATTGAGCAATGTTGTTAGACTACTTTCACTGTTTGCAGATCAAAGGATAATCCCGAACAAACAGGAGTTCATAGCTAGCTCAGAATTAAGATCAAGTTAACCGGGGTTACATATTAAATGAAATAGTCAGTTTTAACAGTAAACGGTCGTTATAAAGAAAAGTGACTATTTTCGTGGTCCAATCTATATGCAAACTCATTGCATATGATGCTTCCACTCTCATGTCTCAACATGAACGATTTGTGGATCACATCATTTGTAGCACCTTACAACTTCTTGTAACAACTACAAAGTGGGCCGCATCCAACAGTGTTACCAGGATGAGATACCCAATTTCATCCATATACTTAGTAGAGCCTAAAGGCTTACTGTCAACTTGATCCTATTTATGTCATTATATAAAGTTACAGCATTCAGACTATAGCCAAGGACGCGTTTATTGGATTTTCATAATAAGATGCAAAATCGACAAGTTATTGTTATTGATAAAATAGAATGTTTAACATGAATTGCGAGTTCTAGGACATTCCCAACAATATGCTATGTAGTTGGAAAGTCAGCAGATTTCAGTCCAATCTTGGATATGATCATTGGACAGCCGTTAAAAACATTCTCAAGTATCTATGGAAAACGAGGAATTATATGCTCGTGTATGGTGCTAAGGATCTGATTCTTACTTGATATACTGATTCTGACTTCCAGACCGATATAGATTCAAGAAAATCAACTTCGGGGTCAATATTCACTCTGAATGGATGAACAGTAGTATGAACAAGTATCAAGCAAAGTTGTATTGCTGACTCCATAATGGAAGCAAAGTATATAGCTGCAAGTGAAGCAGCAAAAGAAGAAGTATGGCTCAGAAAGTTCCTAACTGATTTGGAAGTGGTTCCGAATGTGCACCTACTAGTCACCCTGTATTATGATAACAGTAGAGCAGTTGCAAACTCAAAGGAACCTCGAAGCCATAAACATGTTCTTGTAGACACGAGATTTATCAATGTTTTGGTCAAAGCCATAAGATTTGATTACAGTATCAAACCTTATGCTCCAAGATCGAGATGCCTATTTTAGTCCATAAATGGACCAATTTAGCTTACAAACCTTTTCCTCTTAACCTTGGGCTATGAATCTCTCAGGTTGCACCATGTAAATGGTCTCCTCAAGATTGTCATTCAGAAAAGCAGTCTTGACATCCATTTTTCATATCTCATAGTCATGGATCTTTTTTATTTTATTGAATTTATTTCTAAAATGAAATAAGCAATTCATATATTCAATAACAACTTTATCGATTTACAGGATGAGTTTATTATTTACAAACCACGAGTTTTAGGACATAAAACCCAACAGCTAAAATGTAGGCTCTGACTTTTTCGTTAGCCCTGACCCACCTATCATAGGCATCCTGAACATTTTGGTTTGTATTTGAACTAGGAAGCGGAGTACATTCTTCTATTAAAATGAATCTCGGGTCATCAATAACTAGTATCATATTTATGTTTGATTTTCAATTCGAGAAACCCTTGCCATTGAATTAAGCGGAAGTACCATATCATCAGGGAGATTGTACATAGAGAAGACGTGATCATTACGCAGATAGCCTCACAAGACAACTTAGTTGACCCAATTACAAAAGCCCTCCTGGCTAAAATGCTCGAGGGTCACCTAGTAGGACTAGGTCTGTGAGATACTTATCACTAGGGAAAGTGGGAGAATTTATGGGTATCTTAAGCCCTAGTTTATTGTATGTATACCTTTCATTTCTCTCATTGTACTCAACATTGTATATATTTATCCACTAAAGTTTTAGTCCAAGTGGGAGTATTGTTCGGTTATATATCCTAAAACTCGCAGTTTGTAAAGATAAACATATTCTATTATCAATAAAAATGTTATTCAACATTTCTTCAATCAAGTTGTTATTGAATCTATAAATTGTATTCATAAAATCTAAATCCAATAAACTAAGATCCATAGCTATTACATGAATAATTGAACTTTATGTGGAAACATAAAGATAGATCAAGTTCGAGTAAATAGCCAAAACGGTCTATAATATATGAATAAGGTTGGGTGTCTTATTCTGGTAACACTATTGGATGCGGCCTACTCTGTAGTTATTACAAGATGTTGTAAAGGTGCTACAAACGAAGTGATCCTAATTCATTCATATCTTAACATTAGGAATGGGAGTGTCCTATGCAATGAGTTTGCATAAGATCGGACCAAGAAATTAGTCACTCTTACTTTATAACGCTATTTAATGTTTAAGACTGACTATTTCGCTTAGATGACCTAGGTAACTCGATCTTAATCCTGAGCTAACTATGAATTCCTATTTATTCAGGATTATCCTTAGATTTGCATAGGTGAGGGTTGGCTCAACAGCACCGACTCAATAAGCCTCCCATTTCAGGGGTAAGACCGGGTAGATAGCTGGGGACATAGGGTGCAAGACGAAATTCACACCTACCCGATTTAGGGATAGGAAAAAGGTTTTCTCCTAAGTACTGAATCCAAGTCTTGAACAAGGGGCCCCACCCTTTCACTAGCCCAAGAGGGATTTGGTTTATTGATTGGATCATAAACCAATTTTTCATTAGAGGATCAATAGGAACTTAAGGAGCAAGACGTAATATCGGGGGTAAAACAGCAGAGTGACCCAACTGTTATTACGAACAACCTGTGAAGGGTCAACTTACTGGTTATGGTTAAATCATGTGGACACAAATATATCTATAGTGAGGAGAGTGCAACTATCGAGCTATAGTGGTGTGACTTAATAGTTAACGAATATTGATTAATTTGGCACTATACGATGATATGAAACTATGAAATATGATTGTTTCAACTGTGTATTCTGTTTATGTTCTTTAAATGTTTAAGAATTTTGTGCCTTGTACAAATCCTTCTCCAATATTGGTACCAAAGGAATGGTAAGGTACCCAGGTTTCAGTTATGCTAGGAATCCTTGACACTGAAGGTATGGTAAGGTGGTCAAGACCCAATTTAGCTCTGTATGTACGTATGACTCTTGTTATCGACGTTGATGAGATCGAGCAAAATGACTCTCTCTCAACTCAAGCCAGTAGGTGATTGAGCAAAAAGAACTTTCACTCCAGTTTAGGTTATCATAGCAAGGATTGAGCAAAAGGCTCTTCCCCATGTTCAGACAGTAGAGTAGTGGTATTTTACAGTATGATATTGAGGAGCTTTATTTCAAGGTTTCCATTTGATATGATTCCACGTTTTTTCAGTTTTATTTTCTAAACCATGATCATGATCGTGTCAATGTTTTTATGAAAAGCTTGTTTTTATCTAAAATAGTCACTCATTGAGCCTATTTAAGCTCATGCTTTAAAATGTTTACTTTCTCTAGGTAACAGTCAACGTCCCGAAGCCGAGTAGATCTGCCAGTCAGTCACTATTCAAGATTCTTCAAGAAGTTGAAGCTTATGTGGTTCATCATGTCTGTAAACCTTAAGTTTGTCTATACATGTCATGTGGTTCAGGGTAGGATTTTGAGTTAAGGGTTTTAAATATAAACGTTTAATAGTGTTATGTATGTTTCTCTGCATAGTAGCACCTAAGTTAATAAGTTAGTGTAAAAGTTATGCATATTTTGAATATAAGTTATGAACTGTATATTAGGTTAACAAGTGCTCAAGGAATTGGTTTACAAGAGTATATTGGGCAATAGTTGTCAAAAAAGGGTTGGCAATTGTTGTCTGCACATCACTTCTCAAATTAAGAGGGCAATCTGGGAAGGGGTGTGACATCTGTTATATCATCTTCTACTTCTTGCTTATTCCTAAGATTTCTCCTCAAGGTACGTTCAATCTAGGGGTCAAGAGCTAAAAGAGTGGTGTCTTTATCATGGGACATGCATAAGAGAAAACCAAATAGGATTATAATAAAAATAATCCTTAAGTCTAGAATTTCTTTTTCTTTCCCTTATTTTTTTTATTTTCTTTCATTTCTTTCTTTTTTTTCCTTTCCTTTTTTTTAAAATTTTTTTTTCTTCGGTTTTTGCTTATTCCTTTTTTTATATATATCTTCTTTCTTCAACTCTTGCTTATTCCTTTTTTTATTTTTATTTTCTTCCCTTTCTCCAATTTTTGCTTCTTTCCTTATCTTTTTTTATTATTTTATTTTTTACTTCTTCCCTTTCTTTTTCTTTTTTTAGTTTTTCTTTCATTTGTCTAGTTTTTGCTTCCTTTTTTCTATTTAAATTTCTTTTCTTTTCTTTTTTTTTTCAGTTTTTGCTTATTCTCTTTCTCTTATTTTTAAAATTTTTCTTTCCTTTATTTGAATTTTTTTTCACAAGAATTATGAGGCTAAGTTCCATACGCAGACTTGAAAGTACTCAATTCATAAGTGACTTAACACCAACAAGCCAATCATCAAGTTTGATTATTATAACAAATAATAAATATAAATAGCAAATGAAAGTATATCAGTGATAGCCACTAATATTTTCTATCATTGATAGCTTAATCTTTGATTTTCGTAGTTAATAGTCACTTATAGAAATCTATCATTGATATCAACTTAGTGAATTTAATTAATAAAGTTCAATCTTGAACTAAAATGTAAGTGGAATGGCTAGAAGTTATCATTAATAGCATGTTTATCAGTGATAGAAGCTATCATCGAAAAGAAAAAAGACTTATAAATGTTTGGGAAGGATAAGAAAGGGGCAAAAAAGTGTTCAGTGGCTATGATTAATAGAAACTAATACTGATAGCATGTTACTGATGATAGAAGCTAATACTAATAGCATGTTATCGATGATAGAAGTTATCCGATAGCACGTTATCGATGATAGAAGCTACCATTGATAGCACGTTATTGGTGATAGAGAACTATCACTGATAGCATGATATCAGTGAGATCATTGATAGAATCTTATTATTGATGTTATCAGTGAAAGAAGCTATCACTGATAACCACAATATGAGTGATGTTAGTGATATCGGTGATAAAACTTAGGTGATATCTATATATCGAGTTTCTTTCAAAGGCGATAACCAGTTATAGAAGTCTATCATTGATAGCCTTAAGTGTTAATATTTCAAAGTTGATTCTAATTGATGAAAGTCTATCCGTGATAACGACTGATAGCTGCTATCAGTGATAGCCATGATAAAAGATTATTAGTGATAACTACTATGGTAATCAAAGTTGTTGGTCTTCTTTCAAAGTTGATCGCTATTTATAAATCTATCATTGATAGCCACTGATAGCCACTGATAGTCTTAAGTAGTAATATTTTAACGTTGATTCCAATTGATGAAAGTAAATCAATGATAGCTACTAATAATTGATAGCAAATTAAAAGCTAATATTTCAAGATTGTATTAATTTTTCTCAAATTGAAAGTTATCATTGATAGCAACTATCATGCAATTGATAGAAGCTATCGGTGATGGCAGCTGATAGTAGCTATCAGTGGTTATCACTGATAGCTGCTATCAGTGATAGCTTTTAATTTGAGAAAACCGGGAAGAAGCGAACAAAATGGTGGCTAGGCATGAGTTTTTTAGTCTTTTACCATTTTTTGATCTATATATGCAATTGTTTTATCTTTGTACTATATATTCTATTATTTTGGGCTTGAATTCTATTTATGCAAGTAGCCCAAAAAAAATTTGGGTTGACTCAATCCAATCCTAATTGTATATATATATATATATATAAATTTTGATTACTTTATATTGATTAATTGTGAATTTTTAATAGTTTTCTTTTAAAATTGTTATGATATTTGTCTTTGTTTAAAGTTTGCAATAAATATTATAGATATTTTATATTTAACATTTGAATTTTATGAGATTTTAGTTATTAGTCATGTGTTGTATATAAATTCACATATTTTTAATTAAAAAGAAAAAATAAGTTATAACCAACAACTCAACCCAAACCAACTCGAATTTTAAGGGTCAAGTTGGGTTGGAAACTCTATTTGGGTCTTTAGGTTGCCAACCCAACCAACCCGAATTTTTGGATTGATCCAAAAAACCCAACTCAACCCAACCCATGTACCCTCTACATATTCCCTCTTCTTCTTCGGTCCGATCTCAATCTCTCTCTAACCCACACACTTTTAGTTTGCTATGGGCAACAGATGATTATGTCGAGAGTCTATTTTGTTTGTCATGGGCAGTAAATCTTTATAGCAACTGCTCTTTGTAGAATTTGTACCATTTCTCCTCCCTAGTTTTATGTATCACTTGCTACGCATCATTTGATAATTGAAAACTAGGTTGAAATTGCAAGTTGAATTGAAAGGATTTTTTGTGGGTAAAGGAATCTAACCAATTCGTTTCAAGCACATTAAGATCAAATTCATAGAAGAAAATGGAATACAAAAATACTTTCAAATACTCGGTCGATGCTGTCTTGTTGTTGTTAGCGCTAGAGTTCATCATATTTTTGGCCATTAGAGGTAAAATTTTGGGCGTTTGGATTAATTTTGTTTGGTTCTTGAACACCCATTAAGTTTTGGTGTTGAAATTGATTTACCCATGAAGTTGAATTTTAGATTTGAGTTTTGTTGCTTTTGGATAGTTGTGATATACATTGTTATGAATATCTATCACAGATAGATGCCTATTAACGTCTACCACAGATAAAAGTCTATCTGTGATAGACACTGATAAATAAACGTTGATAGATACTTTTTTTTTATAGATGCTGATAGAAATCTATCAATGTCTATCAGTGATAGAAACTAATAGAAGTCTATGATTGATAATATCATTGATAGAAATTGATACAAGTCTATCACTGATAGACGTTGATAAAAGTCTATCCATGTCTATAAGTGATAGAAACAGATAGAAGACTATTATTGACAGAGGTTGATAAGTATCTTTCAGTGTCTATTAATGATAGAAACTGATAGAAGTCTATCATTGATATTATAATGATAGAAACTGATACAAGTTAATCACTAATAAACGTTGGTAGAAGTTTATCAATATTTATCAATATTTTTTTCTTTGTTATTTCTGTAAATAGTTTGACATTTTTTTTATCTACGAAAATTTCTCATTTGGATACATTGAAAACATATAAAAAAATATTGTTATCAAAATTTGCAATCACATAATTCAAAAACAATTAAAAAAAAGGTAATTACAACAGGTAGTAGTTTTAGTGTTAATAATTAGAAGTATAGTAACATTTTTAAAGAATTACAAATATAACAAAATCTGTCAGTGACGGAGATTCCTACTGACAATATGATCTATCTTTTATTAACGAAATTGTTATCAATAAAATTGACTCTTGTTAACAAAATGAGCTATCATTGATAGACTATGAGTACTAAATTTAAATTTTGTTATATTTGAAAATAATTTATATTATACTATATTTATTAATACTCTCGAATTGATGATTATATTTGCAACTCTTTTTATTGGTACACAATTGAGAATTATAAATTACTGGAAATCAAATTTTAAAAATAAAAATAAAAAAAAATCGGATACAAATTTTGAACAATAATTTATGAAATTACATTATACACATACAAATATATTAAATGCTGACGATAAGGAGGTGGCGGCCAAAGAGAACAGAGGCGACGGAAGGACAGCAGAGGAGATATTGAATTAAATGTTTTGATTAGCTTAATGCAGCTTTTTGAACTCCAGTGGAAGTTGCAGTTGAATGGTACCCAAAGCCATGGCGAGTATTAGGGAACATAACAAACACCGCGCTCGAAACCGCTCCAACCACCGGCGGCAGAACCTGTACCAACAGTTTATCCTCTGCCACCAGGCTCGGGAAAAAACACCGCACCGTGTCAGAGTCGAGCACTACTAGGACCGCAAACACGGCGGCCGACAGCGTGGCGTGGACGAAGTCCCCCACCTGGAGTTTATAGGCCGATAAGTCCACCGACGCCGGCGCCGGCGCCGGCCAAAGTCCGGTGGGGGTGGCGAAGGCCAAATGGATGGTGCCATCGTGGCCGATGTAGGAATCGGTGAAGGAGGAGAGGAAGCAGGAGAGGCCGCAGAGGAGGATGAAGATGAGGGAGAGAGATCTGTTGAAGGAGTTGCAGTCGCCGCTGTTGGTGAGGATTGGGCTGAGGAATTGGAAAAGGAAGACGGTGCCGGTCGGCAGGATTCTGATCAGGTCGCCGGCGCCGGTTAGTGTTTTTTGTTTCCCGGAGGTGGCCATTGTTAATGGAGTTTAGTGATGGGCTGATGGATCCCCAAAGATCTTGGGAGGTGTTATATATATAAACTGGAAAATACTTGTCCCATGGCAATTTCCTTTTTCTTGTTTTTTCTTAAACATTTTTCAATATTTTCATTTTTCTAAATTTCATTCATAGGATGCAACAAAGTATTATTTCAAAAAACTTAAAGAGGATGATTTAGAGAATGAAAAGGAAAAAAATGTTTATAATTTAGTTTGAAATTTAAATTTTATATCTATTTAGTTTCAAAGCTTTTAAATATTTGATAGATAGTTGAACTTTCAAATTTATGTTTAATAGATACATATTTAAAAAGTGTCTTCTTAAACTTTGAAGTTTGTATTCAATGAATTTAAGAATTTTCAATTTTGTGTTTAATAGGATATTTTCTTATTTGATATATTTTTAAAAAATCACAAATTTGTTGTAGATAAAATTGAAAGTTCAGGAACTTATTAGATATTTTAAAATTTTTGAGACAAAATAAACACAAATCTCAAAATTTAGAGCAAAATTTAAATTTTTTATTTTTCATTTTTTTTTTAACAATTAACCTAACTTTGGATAAAGTTTGGGCTTTAAAATGACATGAGTTTGAAAGGATGAAACCAACAAATAGAGACTAATTTAAATACAATTTTTTCAAGAGATTTGTTGAATTTTTTGTTTTTAAAGAATAAGAACTTTTTTTTAAGATGAAGAATAAAAACTTTAAATAGACACAATTCTAACCGTTGAAAAACTTATTGAAGATCTTTTGGAGTATCAAAAATCAAATAAAAAGAAGTAAAATATCTAACTTAACTAATCATAAACATGCGAAAAGAAATTAAAGAAACTAACTCACATGAAGATGAAGTATCAAAATGTCTAAACTTAATATGAACCCAAAAATCTATCTATCTATCAACGTCTATTATTGATGATTCTAAAATTTTGCTATATATTATAAATATTTTCAACGATTTTACCATTAGAAATAATTTTTCTATTTTTTATTGTTATTATTTTTTATTGGTATGTGATTTAATTTATAAAATCACATTAAAAACACGGAAAATAAAAAGAAAAAGGGAAAGTTGGTTTACTAAAGGAAGATTGCGTTGCAAATTTAAAAAGGGCCAATCGTAGAAACCAATTAGCACAAGTCAACGTAAACTTTTTTTAAAAAAAATAAAAAAATAATTATTTTTTTGTACATAAAAAATAGGTAATTATTAGTTTCAAGGTAGTTACAAAAAGTTATTTGGGAAGAAACTCAAATAAAATTGAAATTAAAAAAAAAATAATGATTTCAACTCTTCTTCGTCTTTTTTTATGCTAAATTGACATTTATTTAATCATTTTGTGCCTTCAAAACTATGATTTAAAATGAATTTAAGAAGATATAACTAAATACACAATCTTCAAATTAAAATGAAAAGATATTTAAGAAATTTAAAAAAAAAATTGTTTAAACGATTAGGCATACCAAACTCACTCCAACAAAATATTTCTTTATTTATTTACTTATTTTTAAACTACACCCTAAAATAAGATTTAAACATAAGAAAATAAAAGTATTTCTAAAAAGAAAACATTAGAAAGTATATATATACATAATTAAACTTCAAATATCGTATAAAAAAAAATTAGTTTTCAATATTTGTTTTTTGAAAAAATAGACCGAATAAATAGAGAAAAATAAAATAGTGGGAAAATGATGCAGTTGGGGTTTATGAATAGTGTGGCAAGGATTGCATGAATTTACTTAAAAGGGCAAATCAGAGGAACCGTTAACGCAGGACAAAGACACTCACCCAAAAATTCACGAGCTATTTAAATGAATATTACTTTTTTTAAGGTTAGTTGACTTATTTAATTATTTACTTTAAACCTTTCTATTTCTATCTAACTTTATTTAATAATCATTTAACCCACATTTAATAATAATTTTAGTTTTGATCTTTTATTTTTGAAATTTATATTTTATTTTTCTCTCAGTTTTTCTACCACGTGAATTTTTAGTCAAATTCTAAAAATCATTTTTTTTTTTTCATAACTTTGTTTGATTTTGAAAACATGAATAAAAAATGATAACAAATTAAAGGATGGAAATAGTGTTTATAAATTTAATTTTTTAAAATCAAGTGATTATTAATCTAGATTTTAATTTTTGGCTTTGATTTTCGAAATTTGTATTTTTTTTCTCATAATTTTTTTTTATAATCGCCTTTATCTAAATTAAAAAATAATAATAGAAACAAATAGAGTTTTTAAACTATCCTTTTCAATTTTCAAACATTGCATGAATTTAAATTCTGAAAATATCTGTTAGAAAATAGATAACAAAACAAAAAAAAATGTGAAGGTAGTTTTTATAAACTTAATTTTTAGAAATCAAAAATTAAAAAATTATTGAATTTCACAAGTTCCAATCCATAGTATATTCTTTAAAAGTATGTAGTTTCAATAATTTGTGTCTTAAAATTTTTCAAGATAATATTATTTTTGTCCAAGTGTTAATGCATTGTATTGATTAGATTAATAAATAATGATTTCACACTGCTTGATATAGAAAAGTATGTAAAATAAATATAAGTAAACAATAGGTTAAAAATTCTCATTTTTAGTTCTTATGCTTTAGATTGTATTTATTAATGAATCTTAAAATTAGTTAGAGTGTGTTTGGAATACATTTTCAAATATTTAATTGAAATAAATAAGTCATTTAAGAAGAAATTAAAATATTTTTGACAATAACTTAAAATAACTTTTCATGTATATTTTAATAAATTTTTATCAAAATTGTTTAAATAAAAATAATTTTTTTGAAAAATAGTTTTTTCTTAAATCAAACTAAATGGACCCTTAGCCGTAATTGAAATTGGTAAATCACATTCGCACACGCCACACGCATACATACATGCACGGTACACGTACGCATGCAACCTTAAAAATATTAAATTATGTTGCATGTGTTGAAAATTCAAATATACCATTATAATTCAATTATCTATTAAATTAAATGCGATTAAAAAATATAATACTTTAAAAAAGATTCATTCAAGTTTATGAATATATCATATATGTACTTTTAAAAAATAAATATAATTATTTTAGGATAATTTTTTAATCTGTGAAGACTTGATTTATTAATTTTTATTCTACCATTATAAATTTACCAACTTAGGACATATTTGGATAGATTTTTTAAGTATTTTTAAACACTTTATTTCACTTATAAATACTCTTTTAACCACTTAAAAAAACAACCCAAATGTACCTTTAGACTCCAAAAAGTGTCGTAATTTCACGAGCTTTACAGTTAACTTTGACCATATCTACCCACTAATTAAAACTAAAAAAAAACAAGGCATGCATTGAATATGGACTAACAATGCAAAAAATAGACCATTAACTAAGCTATAAGTATAAAATCATTACATCATATATTTCTAGCTCCATCAATTTTGTATGAAACTTCTGTTCTGAAAAAAGATGTGAATTTTTTTTTTTTCAAAACTTCTTTAAAGAAGTGTCTCACATAAGGTAAACAAAATTGATATTTATTCAAGTATGAGATAAAAGTTGTACTACTTATTTAAATTTAAATTTCAGTCGGTCAACCTGATCTTTTTTAGCTCATCCAAGACCCAATTTATTAAAAATGGAAAAAGTTCAACTCTACTTAAAAACAAAACTAACATCAATCCGAATTGTACAGGTTGTCAGGCTTTTTGAACACCCCTATCTACAACTCTACACTTTCCAACTCCATACTCCCTCAACTTCTTGACCCAAACACTCAGCAAGAGAGTGTACATGATTGAAGGAAATATTCCTCAAAGATTGTGCTATTCTCTCCCCCGACTCTTTGCAAACATCCCCTTGAGAGACAATATAGTTTTTCTCTAATTCCAAATTTGGCATCAATAGTTTGAACCATTTCAGGTTTGATCCATATAGTTGTAAATTTCGTTGTTGTTATCGCTACTACGTTAAATACACGATACTTACATCCTCAATCGTTAGTATTGAAACTTCTCACTGAAAGCTTTTCTCTCTATTTGAGAGTGTTAGGTTTATCTTAGGCTAAGGCTTTGAGTTTCAAAAGGATATCTAATGGAGGAATAAAAACACAAAGTAGGAAAATTTTCCCTTTTGGATCACGAAATTGTGGAATTCGAGGTGGTAGACAAGAAAGAATTGATCACAAAAAAGCTTTGTGCTTTGTGTCGAGAATTCTATCAAGCTTTCAGATCAGTCATGAAATCGGTGTGGAGAGTTCATCAGGACACTAGAATTGATATGGCAACAAATAATATTTCTGTGATCCACTTCAAGACTAAGAAATTAGGTGGATTTAATACAGATTACAATGCCAAGCACAATGTCACAAACAACATGTATGACAAGTGGGCAACATGAAAGTAAATACAATTCAAGCTTTGTATGAGATCCTCTCAATACAACATACTTAGGCTCCTCCTTAGAGTGACATCCCCTCACATTCATCATATTTAGGCTCCATTAAATATTAGTTTTCATCATCTTCATAGTACTTTGGCTCCCCCTATATATAATATCAAATCAAACTCCTCCCAAGTTCTACAATGGCTGCGGAATTAAAATTCTCAATGACAAATACAAAGAATTTCACTAACAATACATGGAGGTTAAGGCTTAGACAAACTCTAAGCTCAAAACTCTCAATACATACTTTTCTAATTAGGCAGCTAACCCTAAAAATGAATAAGAGTACAATATAAATAAGGCTAGCTATGGGAATATATTTCTTAATTGACTAAATATTCTCTGTAGGAAAATAAGGAAGGCAGATATAGAAATCTGTAAATCACGTTCATAGATATGGAAAAGATATTTTGCAAAATCTGCTACCAGACATATAACAATGTTTATGACAATGTCTTTGACATGTTGCTCGAGTTTTGCCTGTAATAAAATCAGCTAACCACACTGCAGTCTTATGATAATATCAGCCAATCACACTACAGTAACAATCTTCTCCTTTTGGCTATATTTTAAGATAAAATAAACCAATCATCAAAGCACGACAGTGGAAACAAACCAAGTAGACTAGAGCCACGCACACTTAACCAAAAACCACAATAACTTATCAGATGGACCAAAACAATAATCATAACCACAAACCATCGAGCAAAAAAATCAAACCTAGATTAGAACGAACATACTCATTCACCTCCTTTTGTTTGGCTTACAAAAATAGTCAAAGCCAACACCAGATATCATATAACATATAACCAGAGCCTTCAACATCTAGCCCTAACGTAGAGGCCACATTTACACAAATAACAGACAACCACAACAACTCAACATTACCTTCAACCATAAGATCAATAGAGCAAAAAGAGAGCACACAAATCTCGTAATTCAGAGGTAAGAATCTACAGGATACATTTCCAACAGAAGGAGTTTCGCACCTAACATAAAAAAAAAAATCCTCATTAGCCAACAGAAAAATGCCTTGGATGATGACAAGCACAAGATGTCGTTGAAACAAATTAACACTAACATAAGTAACATTAAGATCGACAATGATGAGCTACCCATTCTTAAATCAATTCTTATGAATCCCTCTAGAGAGCCTAATAACAAACTCTTTTATAGTAGAATAATGCTCTAACACAAACATGAGATCTTCCTTTTCTCAAATCAACTTTCTAATAATCTTTGAAGTCTCTTTGCAAGGTTTGACGTTTGTCTCTTAAAAAAAACTTTTGTAGAACAAATTGCACAACAATACGTGGCTTACCCTAAAACCAAAAGCAATAATACCTCTAGATACAGGACACAAATAGAAGGAATACAATAGACACAACAATAATTAAATCGGAAAGAATCACCTCAGCAGATCTGTAACCAAATAAGGAAAGAAAATTATAGCCAAATATCTGCCTATAAAACCAGAGACGGAAAGTCCAATGAGATGAATAAGTAAAATATTATCTGCCAACCAAAACCATAACAATCTATACCAAACAAACCATTACAAAAAACAACCCATACCATACCAAAGCAGAAACAAAACACGATCTCTGTCTCACAATCGCAACCAACTCATTCTTTCCCTTTTTCCATGAAGAAAATCAGTTAGTAGAAGGGGGCTGAGAAAAAGACGTATTATCAGAGGATGTATTCCTCATGTCAGGCTCAACACTAAGAACAACATAATTAACATCTTCAGCATCAACATGATCAATAATAGGAATAACAGATATACTGACTTCTTTAAGCCCCTTAGAGCCTAAATTTTCCATGCCCAAATCTGAAGTTGTTTTATTGTTAAGAAAACCAATATGAACTTTTTCCACAATTGATTCATTGCCACAAGCATTCAACTCTGAAATATCTTCATGCATATTCACATTAGAGAGAAGAAGATTGAGAATAATAGGGTCAGTATAGCAAAAAATATCTTCCTCAGAGATAAAATTAACAGATACATCTTTATCAAAGCTATTTTTACCACCATCTTGGCCATCATAATTCATAGTTGTTTGATCAACCAAACTATTATCAACATTCATTTTTTCAGGCACATTCAAATCAATAGGTCGATTTATGTAGCAACACTAGCAAATACATCAGTAGAAGTAATGTCATCATTTAACACAATCTCATAATAATCAACCAACTAAATGTTGAAGCAACATTAATAACTTTATTAACCTCAGTAACACAAACGATGCCAGCAGAAGCATTATCAACAACCAACACAACGTTCTGTATAACATTCTCAGAAAAAGCAGGATCAACAATTTCTTAGGAATTAATGACAGTAGCAACAGAAGTAGTGAATTCAATTTTATCAATAGTCAGAGACATATCATTCACAGTATTTTCAGAGGAGACGATAGACACATGGCTAACACTTTCGACGCTTCTAATTGGAATAACAAATTTTTCAACAATATTAAAAGACAATGATTTTACCTAAAGATTCAACAAGAGCACCATTATCAATAACCTCGTCACATAGCATATGAAGCTCAACAAATGTCTCAGCAGCCACAATATGATCCATCGAAGTTTCAACAAAAGGAACATGGTAAATATAATTCACATAATTAATCTCAGTACTTCCACTGACAAGCTTTGTGGGGACAAAATGAGAACAACACAAGTTAACACAACAATTTTTGCATGAACAATATTATCAATAATAGAGGAAACAAGCAGATCAACATTCTCATAAGTGGGTTCAGTAGGCATAATAATCAAAATATCATAAAGCTCATCATGATCAACAATAGACACATATTCTATCACAGTATTATCAAAATTATTAATAAATTGATCAGTATACTCAACTTTAGTTTCTTCAGTAAACACAAGCAAGTCAAAAGAAGTTAAATTTCTAGACATCTCAATAGAAAAATCAGATTTAACAGTAGACGTGTATCCTTCAAGATCTTTAGTGGAAGCAGATGCTTATATGACGTATCCATATACACACATACTTGTTGAACTCAATGACATGACTTATGAGGTATTTCATTGTTAGGACAACCTATTTAACACCATGTCTTTCCTTATTAGTTTTATTATGTATCGTATACTCACCACTAAAAGAGAAAGAAAGACCTTGCACTTGACCATAGGTATTGACTCTTGATGGAAAGCGACCCTTGTTGAAACCTTTTTTCGCCAATCATGTGATGAGAACATCTATTATCAAAGTACCAGTCTTCTTTTATTGAGGAATGAAGAGGTGAATGCCACTTGACATGGAGACTCAAAAGAAGATTCAAACTTCTTAATTCTCCATTCAAATTTATTTCTATGTATTAGTTTGATAGAATTGGCAACCATCCAGATCTTTCTAGAGTAATTCCAGGAAGGTAAATGACTTATTCTTCTCTACAAATGAAAATAGTAAGAACTAATATGTCTTGCCTTTCCACAGTAATGAAAAATTCATCTCATTGCAATTTCATGTGGATGTTGACACATTATTTGTCTTTGACAAAAGGATTGACATTGAAGAGTCCTGGGCCGGAACAAAATGATTTAACAAAGATGATTCACCTTTATAGAATCGTTTACCCTACTTCTTGAACCCAATACCATACTTATCAGAAACCTACTTGCTAGAGGACAAAATCGTGTTATGATCATCAATGCTTGAGTTCATCATGCAATCGGACTTTGACATCGATTCAAGTTCAAGGTGCTTAAGTTCATCATGCGATCAGACTTTGACATCGATTCAAGTTCAACTTCTGACATCTCAACTCTTTTTTCAGCTCATAAATGGTATTTAACAGACGGTGATTATCTTCAATTAATTTTTCTATTCTCTCATTTTGAATTTTCAAGACTTTAGAATCCTATATCCATTGTTGATAGATTTCTTTAAATGATAAGTTTTGAGAGGTAACTACATTTTGTTATGTTTCCTTTCCAACCACAGAAATACATTGATGCGTTGTGAATTGTGATGCGATTATGGTGTGAGTTTATGATAATGTGTTATGAGTTGCACATGCAAGTTTTCCTAATAAGACCCAAGTATAAGCCTCACTAGGTTTCCTGGTAAGTCTAGGGTCGAACACAAGAACTACTGAGTAATATGTGACAGTTACTTTGATTCTCTTGCGGTAGTGAAAACAAATAAGTTGGGTGGTGTTTTGATTAAGAAAATTTCCTATGCGACGAAGTTCAAACGAAGAGTTGATGAAATCAAGAATTACAATGAGTATGCGATGAACGGGTTGAGAAGGAGTTTAGCTAACACTTTCTAAGATTACGTACAAGTTATGCGATTATGCTACACACAAACCACAACACGTCATCTCTTAATGCAAATGTCATAATTCCTATTTCTAGGACGTATGCGATGTACATGAAAATGTCGATAAGACTTATGTCTAAGCCTCTATTCTTGTCTATGTGATGATGAATGATGCACACATACACAAGGTGACCGCATACCATCATATCCTATTTCTAGGGCGCATGCGATGTGTTAATAGCAATAGAACTTATGTCTAAATTTCTATCTCATGCTTATGCGGTTCTAATCTGACTCTCTCAAGCTTAGATTCTAATCTGTCTCTCTCAAGCCTAGATTCTAATCTGATTCTCTCGAGTCTAGATTCTATCTCTAGACTACTCTCTCAAGTATCTCTAAAGGGTGAAGGACGCATACATAAGACAAGATGATCGCATAAAATGTAAATCTTAGGTCATGCTAGCTAAGTACTTCTCAACCCCTTCATAAATTTAGCTACTCATGCGAAATGTAGAAAGATTGAAATGAGATTTCCATTTTCTATAAATGAAGTGCTGAATACAAAATAATAATGGAATTTAGAGATAAGAAGCCTAGTAAGTAATGTTTTGCTTCCCGAGGCCTTTTACACTGTCTTTTTCACTCAAACTCTGTCCAAATGAATATTCTTCCTCTCGCAAGTGTTGACCCTCTCTCCCTTTGTAACGCTTTCGGTAGTCTCTCGATATGTCCGGGAATGATCTATCAGCTTCTTCGTCTCCTAGCTCGTCTCCATCCTCTAAATCTAAGTATGAGTATGTACGTGAACAAATTAATGGCTCTCTAACTTATTCTATGATATATCTTGTTAACCCCCGTTACAATGTGGCCTTCGGTATCTATAGAGCTCACGGTGAAGCAACCTTTCTTTTTAATGATTGCAATGATGGGCGTTCATTAAATCTTCTGCTCTGATACGCCAATTAATGGTCACCGAAAGTTGATTGTACTTGCTATAGTGTGGCTTTAACGGCTTGTCAACTAAATTCGGATTCGACCGTCATCAGCTTTCCATCCCATCGTGATTTATTGTATCATCACCTTGATGCGCAGTCTTTATGCGACCACCTTTTTTAACAACTTCTCACGATCGCATACGATATTATGACTTTGCGACCGCAATCTTTCAAGCGCGGATGCCTAATTCCTTAGATTGCAATTTTACTTGTGCCAACGCATATTTCCTGCACAAAATAAGTAAATTAACTGCTCTTATGCGATGGGTGCATACAATCATAATTTCCTCAGTTTAGCGCTTTTGGACATGATATTGCTTATTTTTACCATCTCATTCTTTCATTGTTTTACTTATTTGAGTTGTAATAACGTGTATTTCTACACGAGACTTTAGGGCATCATCCCCAACACAAGGTGTGTTAATTTAGGAGAAACACCTCCTTACTTCACCAAAATGTGGAAAAGTCCACTACCAAGTTTCAAAATTCCAATTTCCATTTTCTATCTTTAATTTTAATTAATTCAAAATTAATTAAAATCAAAACCAATATTTCAATTTATGAAATAAAAATAAAAATAAAAATGAAAATTAATTTTTATTTTTAATTAATTAAAAAATTTTAATTAATTAAATAGTAATTTAATATCAAATATTAAATTAATCACATACCTAATTTTAAACATGAATCCTATTCATGTAATATTTAAATATTATAAACTCTCAAATTTCGTTAAATTTTGATAAATTAAACGTTAATTAATTATATCAATATAATTATACAAACCCTAATTTGAATTTGAACTATTCAAATTCAAACCCTAAACTCAATTTAAACATTTCAAATTGAAATTCAATTTGAACACTTCAAATTGATATCATTCCAAATTCACTCAATTTACTAATTTAAGGTGTTCATGTTTTACGAGCAAGTAGAGGGACCTTATGGACCTACAGATCATGAGCTCCAACAATTTGAGATTAATTGGTTAAAACTCTTTAGACCAAATTAATCGATATTCGTTAACTATCAAGTCACACCACTATAGCTCGATAATTGCACTCTCTTCACTGTAGATATATTTGTATCCACTTGATTTAACCATAACCAGTAAGTCGACCCTTCACAAGTTGTTCGTAATAACGGTTGGGTCAAATGTTGTTTTACCCCTAAAATTACGTCTTGCTCCTTAAGTTCCATTGATCCTCTAATGAATAATTGGTTTGTGATCCAATCACCAAACTAGATCCTTCTTAGGCCAATGAGAGAGTGTGGCCCCTTGTTCAAGACCTGGATTCAACACTTAAGAGAACAACCTTCATCCTATCCCTAAATTAGGTACGCATGAATTCCATCTTGCACCCTATGTCCCCAGCTATCTACCCGGTCTTACCCCTGAAATGGGAGGCTTATTGAGCCATTGCCGTTGAGCCAACCTTCATCCATGCAAATCTAAGGATAATCCCAAATAAACAGGAGTTCATAGTTAGCTCAGGATTAAGGTCAAGTTACCTAGGTCAACGCTATGAAATAGTTAGTCTTAAATAGTAAACAACATTATAAAGTAATAGTGACTTATTTCTTGGTCCGATCTTACGCAAACTCATTGCATAAGACGCCCCCACTCCTCATTTCAATACACGAACGAATCAGGATCACTTCATTTGTAGCACCTTAAAACAAATTGTAACAACTACAGAGTGAGCCGCATCCGATAGTGTTACCAGAATAAGGTACCCAATCTTATTCGTATACTATAGATCATTTTGACTATTTACTCGAACCTGATCCACATTTATGTCTCCATATAAAGTTCAAGTATTCAAATAATAGTCGTAGATCTTAGTTTATTGGATTTAGTCTTTAAAAGTGCAATTTACAAATTCAATAACAATTTTATTGAAGAAATGTTGAATAACATATTTATTGATAATAGAAAATGTTTAACTCTATAAACTGCGAGTTTTAGAACATACAACCCAACATTTTCCTCACTCACAAATCACTCTTCTCTCTCTCACTATCGCTCTTATTTACCGAAGTTGGTCACGTTGGAGTTGCTCATGTGAATTCGTCGTGCCGAAGAAGAAGAAGAAGATGCAACGAAAGAATAAAAGAGAAGGAGAACAGAAGAGAAAAAAGATAAAAGAAAAGAAAAAATTCAGCAGCATGGAGAAGAAAGAAAAAAAAAAGAAAAAATAATAAAGCAAGAAAGTAAGGGCAATATTGTAATTTCACGTGATTATGACATGAGCAAATGATCAATTGACATTTCTTTCTTTCAAAATTTGGGTCATTTGTCATCTTGGACCTTTAAAATAGGTTTTTTTTTGTGCAATTTCCCCTTTAAGATTCTCTTAGGCAGTTAGTAGGAATTCAAACAGACGTTGCACTGAGTTCTAGTCATCAACAAGTGTATTATACACACGATGGATTTTTATATTGTTTTATAAACAACATAAACAAGAAGAAAAAAAAACCTAAACTCTACATTTCTAAAGAAAATTAAAAAAAAAAAAACTAAAACTAAAAAAAAAAAAGAAGACAAAATCGTGTACTTCGTATCCGATTTTGTGTCTACTCGTGTATAGAGTACACAAGTATTGTACAATTAGAGTAACGTGGCTATCCACATGATTAGGATGAAGTGGATACATGATAATCATGTACTTGGTACATGATTTGTTTCCCTTTTAGAACTACCCCACTTTTGTCGATATTAAAATACTTTTAACAACCACCATAAATAAATAATTTGTTCTTTTAACTACATTATTAAAACAATTCTTTTTAACAAGCATCCTAGTTTTTTTCCATTTTTTTAAAACTACATTATTGTTGAAATTAATCTACTTTTCGAAGGCACTCACGATTCATAGATTGTGTCAAGGAAATTGTATTGCAAAAATGGATTGGAGGGACTAAACCCTAATGACATTATTCATAAGTCTAGGATGTAGGGGAGTCGGTAGAGATGTCATTTCTGCCCCACTCATATTCATTAAAATGGGCTAAATTCAACATATATAAAGTATTGATATTCATTAAAATTAGAGCGTAAATGGGTTGGATTCGACCATGTATAGAGATGTTCGACCTTGCGGGGGCATGTAGGCAGAGATTTCCCGATTGCACGAGAATGAGGGAAAGATTGGGGTACATTTTCCTTATTGGCAATATGGGGACGGGGATTATATTCCTGGCACCCACCCTAGCCTTACCCTGTCTAATTATATAATATATACATATATGTTGATGACAAAATCTGGACAGAGAAATTTGCATAATCTTCACGTGCCATTCACAGTGAATTTATAGTTTTAGGGAAGGAAGACGACCTGCAAGACAAAAATAGAAAATGTTGGTGTGGTGTCTGTCACATAACTTTCGATGCTTAAGTTAGTATTTAGCAAAGGGTCAGAGAAAGCCAAAATGTGATAGAAGAACTTCCCTTAGGTGTTGCTTATGACCTCTGATTTTATGGTGGGGGTGGACTTAGGGTTCAGAATCCAAGTGGGATTAAGGAATGTGAATTCGAGTAAGCCAATGGAGCTTGGATCATGGCCTATGAGGAGAAGCCTTCGGGGATGAAAAATGGCTCACCTCGACCTCTGTCGAGGAGGGCATGTGGGCTATTTGGCCTAACTCACCTAGACCTCGGTCATGGAGGCAAGTTAGGCTATTTGACCCAACATCTCTCATTTCCTTAGTTTTTTCCCTCTTGGTCCATTGACCCGTTTCTTACACTCTTCTTGTCTTCATTTGATTTTCAAGTACATATATAGACACATACAATATATATATATAGACACATACAATATTTATATATATAAATAGATTTTTTAAAAAAGTTTAAAAACCCTCCCCTAGCAGGAAGGCATCTCTCACTCCTTTGTTTCTGACTTTCTCCTTTCTATTATGTGTTTTGTCCTAGTTCTTGAATGCCAATTTAATGTAATTTAAGTCAATATTTTTTGAACTTGAATGCATTAAACCCATTGTCCATCTCTTTCTTTACCCTCGTGTCCTCGAAAGGGTTAGCTCTCTAGAGGTCTGTGACTAAGATGATGGTGTGAAAAATGAATTTTATGTTAATTTGAATGAATTTGAGTTTGTCAAATTGCATATAGAATATTATTGAATCCATTAAATTTTTTTATAACGTTTTATTTAAATGAAAATTGTACTGAAAATGCGAATTAAGAAATAAGAAATTTCCATGAAAAATTTCGCAGACATCTCTATCCGATTGTACAAAGAAGTAGGGGTGTATCTGAATTTAGTTAGATTGTGTTGTGGGGTTTCTTGGACCAATCGAAAATATGGGTTGACAAGCCGAAAGACCACCTGGATCTTCATCCCAATCCAACAAAACCTTAAAAATTCAAGATGAACTGAGTTGGATATTCGGATCAATACTTTTTTTATTAATTTAAATACTTAAATTCATCTGCAATACATGTCTAATAACTAAAATATGATAATACTCAAATATTAAGTACCAAATATTCATGATATCTATTAAAATTTTAAATAAAGATAAATATTGTTAAGACAAAAATATTGAAAATTCAGAAATTTATCATATATATGTATAATTTGAGTTGAATTGGATGAACCTAAAACAGAACCTAACATATATATAAAATTAACCAAATCCAACTTTTGAGTAGTTGGAGTTGTCGATCGTCTGAACAACAAAGGAGAACTACCTTCAGTAAAATCATTCGAATAATAATTTCTCCCGGCTAACGTATCTAACGATAATATCGTTTAATACATAAGGGCACATATGTCATTTTGATTACTTTTCCCTTCAGTTTGAAAAGGAAAAATAAACAAAAAATTTTCCTTTCGGTTTCCAATATCACCTATTTCGGCGACGGCGGGAAGCTTCACTCTGGATTCTCTCTGTGGCGGCTGTTCATCTTTGGCCGATCGCTCTCCGATCAGAATTGGTTTCACTCTACTGAATCCTTTATAGAATATTTACTAGTAAGTTCTGCCTTGAATCATCTCATTTTCCTCTTTTTTAATTTAGGGTTTTGATGATTATGGTGCCCGATAGAAATGTGCCCTCGCTTTTTTGTTTCATGAGATTGCTTTCGTATCATAATGTGTTTGAATATGTGAGCTCGTAATGTGTAAACGATGCCAATATTTCTGTTGAATTCGAGCTCGGGCTAATTTGGTTCAGTTTTTTCTCGGCGTTCTAAACTTGAGCTCCATCACGATGGAGATATGGTTGTAGTGAAGTTGCACTTGGAACGTTGAGAAAGTCTGAAAAGTCGGATTGGTTGAAAAACAACATTTTTTTATGAATACTTTCATGTCTTGGAATTCAGATTTAGAAAAACAAAACAAAAGATGAAAACAAGAAAAAAGATATTGGACTAAGGATCAAGTGATTCAATTGAGTTATGTATTTATTGAAGTGAAAACAATTACAAGTAATTATAGGCAAAATAAGAAACCAACCACTAATGCACTCCACTGTCCTTAAAACTCTACCACTAACCTTGAATATTCTCCTCCATCAATCCCACTAAGTCATTAGGCCACCTTCCTCCAATTTGGGGGACACTATCCTAAATCAAACCCACTAACATAAATTAAAAGTAAAAACTAATTTAATTACTTGCAAATTAAGTTTGCGCTAATTCTTAACACTCTCCCTTAATGCCAACATACAGTCAACAACAGCAAATGTACGTTTGAATTGCTCCTTTCATTTAAGAACACCCCTAACTTCATTATGAGGTTCATCTTCACAAAAATCACCCGTTAAAAAATAACCAGTTATTTATTTGTATCTCATAGTTAGATAAATAATTGGGTCGTGTTCTTGGTCTAGAAGACCTACGAACAACATTCTCTGTATCTTTGTCTACCTCAAAAGTTTCTTCAGGATTGACACTAATCCCCTTTTCATCCGATACATCATTAGTAAAGAAAGGCGGCAAGTCAACAGTGCCATCTCTTTTTAAATTTGCATCCACTTGATATGATGAAACTTCGTCAAACAACACATCTTGAGAAACAAAAACTTCTTTATCTTTAGATCCATACATCTCCATCCTTCCCGTGAGTATCATATCCAATAAAAAGACAACGTTTTGCCTTTGGGTCGAATTTAGTATGCTTACTCTTTGAAAAATGAACATAACAATTTGACCCAAAAGCTCAAAGATAACTCACTTTTTTTTAAAAAAAAAAAATTAAATAAGAACAACAACTTTTATTGAGAAAAAATGATAGAATACACAGGCATACAAAAACCAAGCCCACGGGGACCTCTCACCAAGAAGGGGCTCTGGCTATACAAAATCATGTCTATAAAATAATTACAAAAAATCTTTGAAACTGAAGCCCAATGAGAAACATGATAACGTTGGGTTTCTAATGATATAATACCTGAAAAGGAGATAGATTTGATCCCAGCAATGGAGGTAAATGAGTTATGACATGACAAGTTGACTGAATAGTTGCTGCCCGAAGCTCCCTTGGAAGGCTACTTGCATGTAGCCAAGACAAGCACATGGAAGTAAGGTGCTAATTTACGTTTAGCTACTCCATCCTATTGTGGCATGTCTAGATACATCATTTGGTGCTAAATGTCATGCTCTTTTCAGTAATTATGAAACTAATAAGACATATATTCTCCCCCATTATTTATGCAAAAACACTTAATTTGCAACATAAATTCCTTCTCTATTTGTTCCTTAAACTGCATAAACTTGGAGAAACTCTCAATTTTAGCTTCCAAAAAATACACCCAACTTAATCGAGAAATTCGTCCTCAATTACCATAACATAACGACAACTAGAATAATTGGGTGTTCTAGTTGGTCCCATTAAATCTGAACGATCTAACTGTAATTTACTAGTAGATTTGTTATTTGAATTTGGGATAGGAAGACGATGTGACTTACCAAATTGATAACCAGGACAAGCCACATCATGGTGTATTTCCTTAAAGAGAGGAACACTGTTAAGAAGCTTCTTCATAGAAGTTCTTTCCAACAACTGGTACTGGTAACCAACAGGGCCCAGCCGAGCATGTCAAATGTTGCACCATCATTCTGACCTATCTTTTCAATATATGCATCACTTGCAGACAAAACATAGAAGGAATCTTTCCGTTTTCTAGTAAACAAGACATCACCTTCAAATTTCTTATCATCAAATTACCCTGGCCGTATAGTTTTATCAATCAGTCTCTCATCATTGTCTAAATGCTAGACTGAGGAAAGACGCGGCATTTCGGTAACACCCATCCATTAGCCCTAGCGCCTCAAAATCTCTACGAAATCTCTTACTTGAAGAACATTGTTGTTCGTTCCACTGAGTGATTCAAGGCGCCAATCTTTTTGGGCTTCCTTTAATTTTACTTCTCTCATTAGTTTTTGGCGGGGAAGCTGAAAAATAATTGGAGTTCGGGTATTTATCGAGGTATAATGTAAATTTTTTGTTTGTTGTTCTAATCATCTTGGTGCGTTGTGCTCTTTTTGGTTTGCAATCCATTTGTTCGTTGGTTTTGATTCTTACTTAACCTAAATGCGTATGCTTTTTTTTTTGTCCATTTTTTTTTCCCTTTTCCATTCATCTGTTTCTGTAAAGATTATTGTGAAAATCGTGAAGATTGAATGAAAGATATATGTTAGGAGGCCGTTTCTCCATGCCATTATTAGATATGTAAATTTAGTGTATCACGGATTCTAATGTTTCAAACTGACCAAAACTTGGGTTTGGGGTTGAAATTACAATTTGTTTTTAATTTTGGTTAACTTTTGTTTATGACTATAAATGTTTCTTATTATTTAGTGGGTAGGAGAGGTGCTAGCTGAATTTATTGAAATACTGACTTGTATGTGATCAATTTCTCAATACAGTTGAAGACCTGAAGTCATGGAAACTGAGGACTCTGCTCCCCCTTCCCTCGGTCCTCGCTATGCACCGGATGACCCTACCCTTCCCAAACCTTGGAAGGGATTGATTGATGGGAGCACTGGACTATCATACTACTGGAACCCTGAAACCAACGTTACTCAGTATGAGAAACCAGTCTCTTTGGCACCACCATTACCACTCGGTCCTCATCCTAGCGTCTCTACTTCCAAGCCTACTTCAATCCCGGAGGCTCATTCAATGCCATCAAATGGCACATTGGCACCACATGTACAGCAAAATCATCATGTCCCCCAACAAGATGGCCAATTAAACAGCCAGCTTTCTCAACAACCTGGACATCTGATCTCACAACAACACAGTTCTGTTACCAGTCAGTTGGCTGTTACTCACCATCCTGGCATGCAAATGGCACCAGATGGGCGACAACATAGCTCGGAATTGAACCAAGTCATGCAGCAACCGGGGATGTTTGCAATGCCGTTGCATCATATTGGCCACCAACAGGTCATGCATCAAGGTCAAAAAATGGCACATACAAATCAACAAATGTCTCAACATCCTAACCACCAACCCCTGCAGAATCTAGGACAAGCCCTACCGAATCCAGGGCAACAAATGCCACAGCCATCAATCCAGCATTTAGGACAGCCAAACATGCAAAATCCAACCCCATTAGTTGGGCAGCCTCATGGTTTGCAATATGGTCAGCAACAGCTTCAGCATATCGGTTACCAGCAAAGCGCACATCCCAATGTGCAGCAAAATTCACAGCAGCAAGTTCAACAAAGCCCTTTAGATCAGCCATTTGGTAATCAACTTGAGCAGAAGTCGACTTTTCTGAAGAGAGAGGAGGAGAATATCCAGTCAGGAAACCAAGTTGGATTTTCTTCTTCCCAGTTTCAACAAAGTGGTGGCACCTCATCTATTCATAACCTACATTCTGGAACCAATTCTTCTCAAATGCAACAATTTGGTTTAGCATCAGATCAGGGAGTGCAATTCGGTAGCTCTCCGGGAAACATGCAACAGCAACATCCTGCGGTTCAATTGCAGCATGCAGGTACTGAATTGACTCATCACCATCATCATCCTAGATTCCAAGATCAAATGGGCCCAACTGTGATGCAGGGGCAGCAAGCTGGTGCTGAAAATTTGCCTGGCAGAGCCAGAAATGAGTATTACTTTGGCAGGAATGAGGGGCCTGGCATTGGCCCACATCAGCCCAGGCTTGCAGCAATACCAATGGCAAGGAGCCAGCAGGTTCTTCATTTCATTTCCATTAAGTTTTTTTTTTTTTTTTTGGGGGGGGGGGGGGGGGGTGGGGGGACATTATTTAAGTATGATAATCACGAGGGATGATTAATTTGCTATGAAGATATCCACATATATATGTTGAGATTGGTGGATGTTAATAAAGGTTGATTGGGCACTAATATTTTGGGAAGACATCGTATCTTTGGATTTTACATGGAAGATATGTAGTTAGGTACTGCAAAGTTTTATGGGTAAGGTTATATGTGGATGATAAAGAGAGAAATTGATAGCAAATAGTATGTTATGTACTCTTCCATGACCATTACTTAGTTTTAGGTTAAGAGAAATATTTTTCTCACTATTATATGAGAAACAACACTTTCATTAAGAAACATGAACGAACACTAAAGGCCAGGTTAAGCAAAACGTTGTATGAAGTTTCCAAGTATTTTGGTTCAGTATGATTTACCTTTTCTTATGTGGTTTGGAAATTATCCTTTCTTTCAGGACACAAGAATGAGTGGTGTCCCATTTCCAAGTGCGGCACCTGGTCATCCTAGTGGGACAAACTTTGCAGCTGGTCCAACACATAATTTGTACAGCCATGGATCTGGTGGTCCATCATTGTCAAATAATGCATTGATGGGCCCTCCTCATATTGGAGTTTCAAATGTTACTAATATGTCACCTGTTGAAGTTTATCGTCAAAAGCATGAAGTAACTGCTACGGTTTGTATTTCAGCATGCCTATCTGTTCCAATTATGTTGGTGTTGTGAATGCTAGAGTTCATAATTGTATGACTGACTCCCATTCATGCTGACGATATTCTGTGGGAAAAATCAGTGTGAGATTGTCGAGCTTATGTAGTTTAATGAAGTAACTCCCATTCATCACAAATTGGAAATGCAATGCGTGACTGACTCTGTTTGATTAGATGTGCACTGTTGGATAAATTTATAGGAGGTAAATTACTCTTTTTTCGGTTGCAAATGATCAGTTCAATTAACTTTGCAGGGTGATAATGTTCCAGCACCATTCATGACATTTGAGGCTACTGGCTTCCCTCCGGAAATACTGAGAGAGGCAAGTTTCATGATTGCTCAAACATCTTTTAATTGGGTTGCGTGAAAAAGAAAATCCACGATCAATTTTACTCATCTCTTCTGTTATTAACTTTTTACTCATGAGTTCTCACTTGTCGCAGGTGCGATATTTGCTCCGGAGGAGGAGCATATGTCGTACGCTGCACTGCTATTGCTACACTTGCACATGCAACAATCCCTTGATTTTTGGAGGCTGCAAAATGGATGGTTGGACCCTTTCTAGGGCATCTTTTAGTTGAGTGTTGGGCCTATGACCAAATCACACCTGATGTGACTGAGATGTCTTGCTTATTGGCTCTGCTTAATATGTCTTTATTGCCATCTTTTGTTGCCTCGAGTTGCTTGTGTAAGCAACTAATCTATGGGTTCTTTTGTGCCATTTCATTTTTTGCTCTTGTAGAACACTGTATTCATGAAAATGTATTTCACGCATTAATGTCTTTGGCATGTTTTAAACTTGGCACTGAGTCTAGTTTTCCATCATTGTGCCTCAGGTATATTCTGCTGGTTTCTCATCTCCTACGCCAATTCAAGCACAAACTTGGCCCATTGCCCTGCAAAGTCGGGACATAGTTGCAATTGCTAAAACAGGGTCTGGGAAAACTTTGGGCTATTTGATTCCTGCCTTCATTCTTCTTAGGCAGTGCCGAAATAACCCTCAAAATGGACCAACCGTGTTGGTTCTGGCTCCTACTAGGGAGCTTGCTACTCAAATACAAGATGAAGCTCTTAAATTTGGGAGATCTTCTCGGGTTTGTTGTACGGTGAGTTTCAAATGTTGCCTCTCTGGGTCCTTGAATAATCTACTCCTTTTTTTGTGTGTTTCTTTTTCTTTTCCTTGAGTTAATTTTTTCTTTATTTCAGTGCTTGTATGGTGGAGCCCCGAAAGGTCCTCAATTAAAAGAGTTAGATCGTGGCGCTGATATTGTGGTGGCAACTCCTGGACGTCTTAATGATATACTTGAAATGAAGATGATCAACTTTAGGCAAGTTTCACTGCTTGTGCTTGATGAAGCTGATCGGATGCTTGACATGGGATTCGAGCCCCAAATCAGGAAGATTGTGAATGAAATACCACCAAATAGACAGACTCTTATGTATACAGCAACCTGGCCCAAGGAAGTAAGAAAAATAGCGAATGATCTTCTAGTCAATTCTGTCCAGGTGAATATTGGTAGCGTTGATGAACTTGCTGCTAACAAGGCTATTACACAGGTAACTTTAACAAGTTATATACTTATCAGTCCCCTTGAACAGTGTAGATTTCATTGGCATTATGAGTCTTGCTATAGTTATAAATGATATTTTTGGCCTATTGAATTGAATGCATGGTTGGCGTCATAACGTGATGCATCTTGTACTAATAAAATAATTTGCTTTTGAAATTTACTTTCTGTTCATACGCAAGGTGAATGAAAATTTTTCGAATGTTTGAGTTACACAAGATTGAATTGCTGAAGTCTGTAGGATATGGAACTTTGTTGAAAGTACAGAAAATAATAGGTCCAGACGTCAACTTCTTTTCTTGGTTTTTAGCAGATAGATAGAACATTTATTCCCACAAATTCAGCTGATAATAGCGTTTGGGGCTCTTGAAACCTTGTTATTTTGGTATTTGGTTCTTTGCATTCCTTTTGGTTTTTTGTCCTTTGATCTTTTTAGGTCCCCAGGTGGATCGGTAGTGTCCCCTTGAAAGTTTCTGTTAGTCTTTAATGTGGATTTCAGTGGGATGTTTTCTGGTTTTGTGTGGTTTCTCAGGCTCTTTCGTGTCCTTGTGGTGTGGTGTTTATTTTTCCTTTCTCCCGCGGTGTTTGGTGGTGTTCTTGGCTCTGGTTGTTTACCTTGTTTACTTGTTGGTTTTCTTGGCCTTTTGTCCTCAGGTTTTTGCTCTTCTTTTGGGTTGCTTGTTTTGTTCCTGGTTGTTCTCTTATTTATTATTTCTCCCTTGTGGAGTTTGTATCCTTGAACATTAGCCTCTTTCGTCTATTTCATGAAAAGTTTTGTTCCTTGTTAAAGAACAAACTAGAACATTTATTTAGTGGACTTCACTTTCTATCTAATTCCGAAGCATACGAACTTGAAGGCAGTTCTTTGATTGTTGAGTTGAAGTTTCCCCTGCAGCTGTAGTGGCAATATATCTCTTTGGTTGTTGCATATCTTCTCTTATAATGATCATGTCTAGTTGCTCGCTACTAGGATTTTTTAATCAGAGAACCAGGGATAGAGTCCAGTGTAAGAACACAAGTTTAAGTGATTCTTCTAGGAAATAGTGTGTTATGTACTCTTCCTTGACCATTACTTATTTTTAGGTTAAGAGATGTTTTTCTCTCACTATTGTATGAGAAACTTCACTTCCATTGAGAAACGTGAATGCATCATTGGATGAAATTTTCTAATCGATTGTTAACACTATTCAATATGTATTAATAGTTTCTTTATCGACTGAGTTAATGCACTCTTTAGTATATAAATTCTTTCTCTAGACTTTTTTTATTGATCCTCCTTTTTTTGTCTTCTCTATTTGCCTTCTTCTGTTTTGGGTTTTGGGGTGGAGAACAGTATGTTGAAGTCGTTCCACAGATGGAAAAACAGAAACGGTTGGAGCAGATCCTTAGATCCCAAGAACGGGGGTCTAAGGTAATAATTTTTTGTTCCACGAAGAGGTTGTGTGATCAGCTTGCACGAAATCTTGGGCGTGGTTTTGGGGCTGCTGCAATTCATGGAGACAAATCGCAGGGGGAGCGTGATTGGGTATTGAACCAGTTTCGTAGTGGAAAGTCCCCGATATTAGTTGCCACAGATGTTGCTGCTCGTGGGCTTGACATCAAAGATATAAGGTAAGCCTCTTTTCTGCTCTTTTCTCTATGGTACCAAGAGAAAATCTTGGGAGTTGGGACTAAAAATTTGATAGAAAATGGATCTAACGTGACTAGTTGTAGGGTTTGTATGCTATCTATCATATGCTTTTTGCCCTAGTACTTGTCCTATGATTTATTTATTTCATCTTTATGCAAGAGTGGTGATCAACTATGATTTTCCAACCGGAATT
Organism: Benincasa hispida; assembly: GCF_027475165.1. Taxonomy (NCBI): domain Eukaryota; kingdom Viridiplantae; phylum Streptophyta; class Magnoliopsida; order Cucurbitales; family Cucurbitaceae; genus Benincasa; species Benincasa hispida. Next base: position 20,330,684 of record NC_143478.1, read on the forward strand.
GAGGATTATGTCCACCGAATTGGAAGAACTGGGAGGGCTGGAGCAACGGGAGTGGCATATACCTTCTTCTCTGAACAGGATTGGAAATTTGCTACTGATTTGATTAAAGTACTGGAGGGTGCGGACCAGCCTGTGCCTCCTGAGTTGCGAAATATGGCTATGCGTGGTGGACCAAGTTTTGGGAAGGATAGGGGTGGGATGGGTCGTTATGATGCAGTTATGGGTGGCAGTCGCTGGGATTCAGGAGGCCGAGGTGGTACGAGAGATGGCGGGTTTGGTGGTCGCGGTGGTGCAAGGGATGGAGGGTTTGGTGGCCATGGTGGGATGAGGGATGGTGGGTTTGGTGGTCGTGGTGGTGCAAGGGATGGGGGGTTTGGTGGTCGTGGTGGGATGAGAGATGGTACTGCTGGTGGACGAGGTGGGAGAGGTGATTTCTTTTCTACACGAGGTAGAGGACGGGGTTTTGGTGGTCCAGCTGGAGGTCATGTTGGTTGGGGCAGGGGTGATCGTGGTGGCCCACACGATAGGTTTAATAGTGTGGATGGACGTGGTCGTGGAAGTGGACAGGGTCGATTTGATAACAGAAGAGACTTCAGTAATAGGAGTAGAGGCAGAAGTTACAGTCGGAGTCCTGAAAGAGTCCGAACATGGGGTTACAGCCGAAGTCGCAGTCGCAGTGGTAGCCGAAGTCGCAGTAGTAGAAGCTGGAGTCGAAGTCGCAGTCGCAGTCGCAGTCGGAGTCGAAGTCGTAGCAGGAGCAGAAGCAGGAGCCGGAGTTGGTCCCGCCGTTATAGCCGAAGCCGTAGCCGTAGCCATGATAATAACCAGCGATCACGTGAACGAAACTTCGATAGAAAAGACGACCCACCTCCCGAATCAGTAGCTGCAACATCTCCTGACACACGAAAGAATGCTTTTGAATCAAGAGAAGATGTGAGGCAGCTTCCTCCAGTGTCCGGGAGCAGTAATATCGAGCCAATGAATCCAGAAAATGGTGGCGATACGAGTGATCAAATTGTTAATGCAGCAGCTCAAGAAATATGAATGAATGTTTCTATCTGTTGGTTTCTGGATGAATGATGGCCGGCTTTGGGTTTTGATATTCCCAATTCAATATCCTTTGAAAATTTTCTTGCAGAGAAGCTTATAAAGGAAAATCTAACCAATATGAAGGTTAACAAAGGTGGGGATTTGAGGGATCTTTACAATTTACAATTGATGATGATGCTGTACGAATATGTAGGCTGTGCTAGCAATTTAGCATAATTAATTTATAGTTTTCTTTTTTTTATTATCATGTTTTCTTAATGCAAGGGAGGTAATATTTTTTTCTGGTTCCTTAAAATATTTTTGAAAAATAAAAATTTATATATATCCACAGAAATTGTATTAATTTTCAGATTTAAAACTCATTTTCTGAACTTTTTTTTCCCCTTTGTTACCAAGCTTTCAAAATAATAGTGTTGATCTTTAAATTTCTAAAAATTATTTTATTTTGGTAAATGTCTTTTGAGTGAAGTGAAAACGAAGTGAGATTATATTTGAATCTGTTCCAATCCTCCTGATGAATGTTCTTTTAACTTATTCTTGCTTGTTAGTTTAGATATAGATCCTCCTCTAACTTTGTAGTTAAGTTATATTAATTGAGAGTGGTTATTGCAAGAGGTGAATATTTCTTTAGATTATCATACTCTAATATTATAGAACCTCCTAATTTCTAATTTCTAAATTCTACTAGTTTGATATCTACCCTTTATAAAACCTACAATTTGTATTCATAAGTGAGTTTGTTGCCCTTTAATGTAGTAAGTAGGTAGGCCAAATCAAAATAGAGCCATATATTCTCCACTTCTCTACCACACAAAAGAAATTAGATTTTTTTTAATTTTTTTTTAAAAAAATAACTGTCATGTGGACTGTATTTTATTGGATCATTATTGGGGTGCATCAAGATAGGTGGACATGTAAGGGAGCACTAAAGTTTTTTTCACGCGTACACTTAATCAAACGTCATATAATCTAAATTTTATCATTGTAATTTAAAATAATTTGGTTGAAAAAATTTTAGTCTTTTCAATTTGACACGTGCAATAACGTAGGGAGGAAAAAAAATTGTTCACATCATCACTCTAGTTGTAAACTTGTTAAAAGACTTTGTATGAAAATGAAGAGTTTAAATTGGTAAACATCCCATCTCAAAAACCAGTTAAAATAATTTAGGATATGTTTGAGATAATTAATATTATTATGAGGTTCAAAATTACTTCGAAACATGTTATCAACGTTTGATTTTACACGTTTCAAAGTAATTTTCATGTCATTGAAATTGATTTTAAATTATTGAAAATATGTTTAGGAGTAATCGATTGGTGTGCATATTTGTTATATTTTTTTAAAGAGAGAAGGATTGAAACTGCTAAGCTATTTATATATATAAAAGTTTGCTCTATTGTGTTTTATTATTATTCGTCAACCATTTTCCAAACCTAAAGAAATATTTGATTTCTTAGTTCTTATACTTTTAACTTCGATTCAATTTCCGTTATATGTACTTTTAAAACGTCCATTTTGGTCTATATACTTTAAAATTCTACCATTTTGGTACTATATTTTCGTTTTTATCTTGTATTTCTTAAACATAAATTTGCATTAAAAGGGTTTCAATATGAACATTTTGTTAAAATTTTGAAAATAGGAATCAAAATGCTCTCCTCTTTTCCAAATATAGGAAATCAAAATAGATCTTTTGAAAGTACAAAAACTAAAATAAACAAATATTAAAAGTAACAGAAACCAAAATGAATATTATTCCAAAAATACAAGGACCGAACTAATTAAAAAACAAAAAAAACAAAAAACCCTAAAGTAGTGGAACAAAATCTAACCCTTATGGATGAATGTTCATCTCCAATCCAATGTAAAAAAGTTAAAAATATGGTAGAAGTTCTTTAAATAACAAAGGGGCATTTGGTCTAGTGGTATGATTCTCGCTTAGGGTGCGAGAGGTCCCGAGTTCAATTCTCGGAATGCCCCAACTTTACATTTTTTTATGCCCTTAATTTTATTCACTTTCCCACATTTAGTGCCCTTATCAATGGGCCTACTTTTCTTTCATATATACTAAGTCCACATTGACTTAAAGAGCTTATGAATAAATAGAAATTACTAATTTATTTAAACACCTGTGATTATCCTTTCTTCAATTTCAATCTTTGTCGGTAATTAGCCGTTAATTGGTTAACCAAAATTTTTTTACTTATTATTTATATAATTCATTATTCATATTCTCCTAGAATTACTTCTATATAAAAGCTAGAAGTTAACCAAAAAAATAAAAAGAAAAAAGAAAAGGGAAAATTCCAGAACTAATTGATTGAGTTAGAAGGACAAATTATTTAGTTTCTTTTTTCTTTTTTCTTTTCCAAAGCAGTAAATATTTACTAATATCAACACCAAACGCAAAAATTACTAATAGTAATGAAAAATTCTTGATTGTATCATTAATATTTTAATCTGTCAATGTCATAACACAACACTTCCTCGGATTACATGTAAAGGGACAATGTGAAGGAGTTTTGGTTGTTCAGTTCAGTATTTGGATCAGAAATCTGCCAATTATATAGAAGGGCAACCTAAGCCATAATTAGTATATACATACATACAAAATGACAGTAGAGATTCTATAAATTAAAGCTACAATTTCCCCCGTGGAATTAAAAACTTGAATATCAGGGGAACGCAAAAAAAATGTACAGAAGAATTCTACTATTCATTCACTTTGCTTTGGATCCTCTGTTTCTGAGTCAACCGAACTCTTGTTAACTGGAGTCTCTCCTCCGGTGACTGCTCACCGGTTTCATGCTCCACTGCTGGAGATCCAGGAGGCAGGTGCAAATTTGGAGACCTGTTGTCTGGCACCGAGCCACAAACTGGAAGACCATCAACTTGATCACGTACCATGGGCACTATCAGCTGGATCCTGTGCTAACTCGGAAGCTGGAGTTACATCTACTTGATCACATATGGCAGCAGTATCAGCTGATGCGTTCGCCGAGTCACAAACCGGAGCATCAACTTGATCACATATGGCCATTTCTACTGACGTGACACTATCAGCCAAACCCTGCACCGTGTCACTGACTGGAGGAACATCAGCTTCATTGCATATGGCCATTTCTACATCTGCAATGCCATCAGCCGGATCAAGCACTGATGAGCCACTTGCCGGTGGGCACCTTACATTTTCTGTGGGTGCATCAGCTTCATCACATACGACTGTTTCTGCAACTGCAATGGCACAATCAGCCAGACTCGAAACTGGTGAGCGTTCCAAGCTTTCATTTTCTGCAGGTAGAGATGATGAACTGGCCATTTCTGTTACAGCCTTCTCTAGAGAAGGCTCCCCGACCTGAAATGGAAGAGTTACATTACTATGCAGAGTAAAAAACTAAAGATCATCTAAAATTCTTTTAAGAATAAGTTATTGAAGATTTTGATTCTTTGAACCATCCCGACATCCTCAACTTTTCCATATCACGAATGGTCTCATAATCTAACCAGAATCTTTTTGTTTATCATTTTTATAAGGTGGGGTGGAACGGGGACAACTGTGTAGCATTGTTCAAGTCTTATTGGCTTTTCAGCCGCTATGTCCTCATTTCAGTTGCAACAACCGCTTCTTGATTCTTTTCAAGTTTAGTTTCAGCGAGGTGGTCAGTAAGGTTTGTTGCCTATTTAAAGGAGGCTTTAGTTTGCATCAGATGATCAATGAATAAATTTCTTTAAAGCAAAGCATCCACATGAGACCAACCTCAGAAGTATCCGTTTGATCGATTGTCTGAACTTCAGCATCAGATGGCACTATACCTTCTCCTACCTCCTCCGACACAGGAGAAGATGAAGGCAAATTTGTTTCTCCTGATATATTTTCTTTTAAAATCCCGCCAGGTTGAGAAGAGTCCATTGGATCTGTTTCAGTATGAAAACCTTTAATGTCTTTCGGTGGTGGAGGGCTAGCAATTAGACCACTACCAGATGAGGCTTCAGATTTGTCTTCTTCCATGGTTGTCGAGGGTGGGGGCTGGTTTAAGGTATAAACTGCATTTACGGGTTCAGACTCCCCAGGTTGAGGAACATTAATCTGATCACCAGTGGAAATTTCAAACGTCTTTGACACTGTGAGATGATTGGAAGAATCAGTGGAAACGAGGTTTTCAGTGATGCTTAAAAGCTGTTCCTTGTTGACTCGAGCAACGACCAATTTGTCATTGCCCTTATCAGAATCCTTGCAGTCCACCAGCGGTTCTGAACTATCAGATAAGGTTTTCTCAGAGGAACTTTGCCGCTTGTTTTCCTCAGTAACTAATAAAACAGATGACGCCTTTTCTGACATAACAGTGTTATCCTGTGTTGCAACCATATGGTCACTGCTCATTTGATACTCACTTGGTCCCTCCAGAGAGACTGGGGTGCCAAGGGGATCCATTTGAGACGAGTCATCATTCCTATTGGATGAAGCAAGCACAACCAAAACTTGTGATACCTCTTTTAGTAATTGTCTACCATCCTCGAGAGCTTTTACCGTATCTGTGATGCAAGTCCCAATATTTTCTCCACCTGTCATCATGGATGAGGATACAGGTAAATCAGTTTGATCACCTGAATTATCTAAACTTCTGGGCAACATCATCATATTTGTTTCCTTTACTTCTGAGGAAGATAATGGTAGGGCCAAATTTCCTGATTTATCTTCTTCAATACGATCAACATGAACGTCACTAGGAGGTCGATTTATCTCACAAGATCCCTCGATCATTCCTTCCTGTAGCACAATGGATGTATGATTTGAATCTTCTTGCACAAGGTCTTCTGAAATCATAACATCATCCTGAGACGCAATCACTTGAAGATTAGCATTAACTCCAATATTTTTGGGTTCCATGAGACATGCACCATGGTTATCACCCTTGTCATCTTCACTATCCTGGATCAGAGCAATTGGCTCAGGAACATCCTCATGCTTAACAAAATCAGCATTGTCTTCCACATTCAAATTCCCCTCCGAGATACACTTACTACTAGCATTTAACTCTGGTGCTCTCTGTTCTTCAACATCAGTTTTGGAAGAGCATTCTGCAGCGTCAACTCTAGGAGGTATCAGATCAAACTCCAGAGAACCTCTGTCAGATTTAGCTTTATCTGAATCATCAAGACTTCCCACAGAAACTTCTTGGACTTGAACGCTTCCATCATCAGATGAAGGAAAATTTGGCAACTCTTCCGAATGAAGCTCTAATGTATTTCCCGATGTTTGCTTCACCGTATTAGGTGCACCTGTGTCAGAATGATCTACACTGCCACTATACTTCCCCATCAAAATGTCAACATCCTGCTTCGAGGCACAATCCGTTTGTTCAAGAACAGGAGTGATATCATTCATTTCATTATGTTTACTCTCAATATCCATGGTAGTTACAGAAAGGCGTCCTTGAACATCAAGTTCAGTACCTGACATGAGTGCATCAGAAGGGGAAGTTATCAAAGTTTTATGATTGCTATCAGAAGGGACTGGCAATGCAGGAGCAGGTCGACTTTCACCATCATTATTCAAAGATGAGGGAACTTCATAGATGCTTCTATCAGGGGAAGATTTTAAGAGTCCATCACCAACAGGGTTTGTTTCACTTTTCAATACATCATCCATCACCTTAGGAGTCCTTGATGAATTGCAATCACCCAGACTTGAGGAAATAGGTGAGCCTTCTGGGGGATTACGGTCAGCATTGTTGAAGTTTGATGAAATTCGAGAGCCACTAACCTGAAGCCAAGAAGATTTAAGAGGTTATTTCAAAGAAATTTCATATTTAGCTCTAGAATTTTTATCCATTTTTGTAGGACAATTTTTACCACATGTGGAAGGTATAGAAGAACCGATCATACTTATTGAGTCCCCTGAACTACCAAGACCACCCTCAACAAGATTTGATCTCTGGCAAAAATTATTTTCATTTTGACAAGTACTAAAAAAACATGGGGGATATGGATCTCACATCACTTACCACAGTTGAGCATGCGGCAGACGTTTCTCTTGATTCAACCAATTTATTTACTGCATCAGCCTTCGTACTTTCAGAAATTTCATCACCGATCTTCGGAATGATACATTCTTCTGGAGCATTTGCAGAATCTGGTCTTATTTCACTAGCTTTAACGGAAGATTGCAATTCATGAGCCCCAACTTGAATGTTGGAATTTAAAACTGTAGCTAAAGAAGCCTCTGACTGATTATTTCTGATCACCTCCACAGACGACTTGCTCAAAACAGGCATTGGAGGGGCATCCTTGCTTTCTTTCCCAGAAGACTCTCCAACTTTAGCTTTTGACAAGCCAGTTCCTGAGAAGACCTCCTTCATTACTCGAGCAACATCATTTACATTTGCAGTCTGATAACGGCCTGATATAGTGGTCCTGTCCAAGGCTCCAGTAGCATCAATTTTTGTTGATGATGCCAACAACTGTTTGTGTTGGGCAGTTTTGGGTGCTTGCTCCTTTCTTTTTGGACCCAGGGACTGCACAGTATCTACAATTTGGGTAGCACCTGCGACATTCTGAACACTGGTTGGTTCTTGATTATCAGTCCCAGTTTTACCTTTTAGGCATGTGTCTTTACTACTTGAATCCCCAAATTCCGCTGGTTGCACATGCACATTCAAATCTTTAGCTTCCTTGCTAGCTGAACCATTAAGAATGACAGGAGAAAATGAGGCTGGTTTTCTTCCCCTACGTCGAGGGGGCTCTTCCCTATTCTTTGGGGTCTTACGACCTTGACGTTTAGGTTGCACATATCCGGGTGGCGGACCTTGAGACGCAAATTGCAAGGTTGAAGCCACTGATGGGAATGAATGGATTGGCTGGGAACTAGGAGCAGTCTCTGGCGCAACATTAATTACAGTTTTGGGACTCATCTCCACAGCAACAGAATCAGGTAAAGAAACGGTTGGAGGACCACATACTGGAACTGAAGGTTCTGGAGTTGATGCAACTGGATGAGGTGTGTCCCGCAAACTATGGCTCTTCAATTTCTCGTCGACACTGTTATTTGATACAGCTGCATCCTGGGCAGCAGCAGTACTCTTACTCAAGTCCTCATAAGGGTTTGCTTTGGCGGTGCAATCTCCAGAAGAAACCTCCTTGCTCTTAATAGATATGCAACGTGAATCAGTATTTTGATTATGTTCTGCAGACCCTGCATAGAATTTAAACGCATGAATTCAAGAAAAAGTAAATTGATACACATAACAGACGATGATCACACGCCGAAGTCTATCTATACTTGCCTCCTTGTCCCACAGTATTAACACAAGTTGATAAGCTCACTGTCTCTTTTCCCTGATTGGAATTATCTGTTGACTTAGGAGATTCCAAACTCTGTCCAGTGATTCCATCAGGTTTCTGGCGCAATTGCTCAGAGATAATATCAGTCGCCTGATTTGCAATATTTTCTATAGTGGTATTGACAACAACAGCATTATTTGAAGAAGAATCAATATGGTTCTTTTGCAAATTCATATTTAAACTTAGACTAGCACCAGCCGTGGTGTTAGGTAATTCAGGAGTTGCTGCCGTCTGTTTCTTTCCTCGACGTCTTGGGGCTCCTGCAGCACTCTGAGTCTTCCGATATGGTCCTCTAGGCCGTACAGGTTGAGGAATGAAATTAGGGGCGACTTGAGATATAGAAGACACAGAAGGCAAAGCAGGAGTAGGTTCCAAATTTGATGAAACCACAATGGCAGGTTGATCATTAGGTCCAGAGACAGGTTTTGAAGGGGCAGAACCAGGAAAAGAAGTGGGAGGCTGGGTTGCAGAAGCATTAGAAACAACATCACTTGGAACATTAACTTGACCTGCCACTGGGTTTGTCGGTTTACCCCGTGCTAGGTCATCTTGTTTTAAATCAGAGGATAGACTGCCAGGAACGGGAGGTGGTACTATCCCCTGTTTTTTTCCCCTTCTCCGAGGAGCTTCTTGTCCAGTTTGAGTTTTTCGACCATGACCTTTCGCTTGAATTGGAGCAGGGGAGCAAGCTGGAGCGGATTCAGAGGCAGGAGTTATAGAAGGCACTGAGCTAGTTAACTGAGAATTTGGAGCAGCCCCTGAAGCAATTTCACTGGTTATTCCTTGACCAGGCAAAGAATCAAGACAGCCAGTTTTAGAAATGCTTGAAATAGTTTCCCCTTGTAACCCAGTCTCCATTTTGGCTGTTATAGAAAGAGACGGAGGAGGAACCACTGGAGCAGGCAACTTATCAACAGTTGATCTTTTTGGTCTTCCACGACCCCGCTTCGAAGGTGGTGTTTGATGCTGAGGCAAAGGCTGAACAGGAGGCATAGGCTGAACAGGAGGCAGAGGAGAGGAAGCAGGAACTTCTGTCTTCAAAACAGCTGCTACAACTGATCCACTAATACTAGCCGATGGTTCTCCTGCCACAGCTTCCTCCTTTGGTCTAGGGGATTCAGGTGAGTCGACCTTACACATCTTTTCAAATTCCTCTTCTGTCCACTGTTCCTCATAGGATCGCACCTATTAAAATAGGAAGTTTAATGAAAATAAAACAAAATATAATGACGACCAAAAGAGTTCACATACGAGACATTCACAAGTAATGAAACACTTGTCAGACCTCTCTTGCCCGCTTCCCCCTCCCATAATGTTGGGTGTCAAGACTTCCAAGATATTCACTCTTCCTCTTCACCCCTACATGGGAAACCTCCCCAGCTTTTGGTACTTCTTCAGTTATCTTCATTGCTTCATAGAATACTTTCAGGTCATCATCTGTTACAAGACGTGAAGGGATGGAAGGAACAGGCTCAAAATTTCCATGACCAAGTACCAGCTTCTTCCATGTGGCCTGCAAAATTAATGTTTAGAAGTTCATTACATGAAATACTCTCTGTTAGTTTACACTGAATAAAAGAGAAGACTTAAGGAGTGTTGATTTATGCACCATCTCATGCTCTTTCCGCTCTTTGTCGACTGTTTCAAACACATCAATCTCTGACTCACTGTGCACATGGAGACAATGGTTAATAAAAACTGTGGTTTCTTCCCTAACCACTGAATGCACAAGAAAAATCTTTATTCCCCATTGAGGGTTGACATAATCAGCAGCATAAAAGTTCAAGCAATGAGAATGGGCCTTGAAACAGGATGTACATGTACCTGCGTGCTAGGAGATCATTCAGAGCATCATCATCTAGTACAGGTGCAGCTTCTTCTTTCTTACACTCGCGTAGAAGAGATTCCAAATATTCCCTTCGATCTTCAGCACTGCATTATAGTAAATAGGGGGAAAACCATATAGTGTGGATGCCTCAAGCAAACAACATGGAATTTCACAAAAGAGGAACCGACCTTGTATTGTTGTCAAAAAAACCAGCTGTAATACTTTGGTTAGCCACTCCTAGTTTATGCTCCGCAGCAGCTCTCACTTGTTCTTCCACTGTTTGAACCTTGATATGGGGCACATCAGGAAAGAAAGAACGATCAGGACGTGTCCAATTACAAACAAATGATAGGATGATGGATCCCATTTTGTATCATTTTGGTTAATTTCATTCCATTAATGAAAACACAAACACACATCTGTGATAGTACCCGAATTTATATAATCGACTGTTTTGGCAAAAATAGCCAAGGAAGTTCGACATCTCCCCCTTCTCCACAATGCTCAAAAAGCTACAAGACGATGTTTGCAAAAAGATGAAATGAAAATAACCCTCCTCTGTTCCCTATAAAGAAAAAACCCCTAACTAACAAAATCCCAGTGGCCCCACACAATCAGAGGTACCCACACCCATGTAACAAACTCAATTCTCTATTTATTACATTACTGTGCCCATTTTGCTCCTCTTTCCTCTCTCTTCTATTTCTTCGTGTACGCAATTTATTGAATCGGGGTCTATCTTTATGATAGGATGAAAATACCCCCATTTTAAATTACAAACCATGATAAGATAATGGGATGCCAATCCATCAGACTGAATCAAGCAACTAAGAGATCAATGTCTAAACCCCCCCCCCCAAAAAAAAAAAACAGAAGAAAATAAATAAAGAAACAAAAAACCAAACCTCATGACATGATGGGTATAAAAGGAAACTGAAGTTGACTGTTGAGTGATATAAAATTAAATTCGCCTTCACTCATCAGCTTAAACTTTTGGGTCAATTGGTGATTTAAGATGGCATCAGAACATGTTGGTTCAGGATGTCTTGTGCTCAAATCCCTACATTGTTATTTCCTTCCCAATTAATATTCATTTCCAGTTGTTAGGTTTTCATCAAACCCACAAGTGAGGGTGAGTGTCTATATATAATTACATTCGTCTTCACTCAACTTAAGCTTTTTGGTCAATTGATGATTTAAGACTCATTGAGTGATATATGAACATCATCGACCTCTGCAAATATCCGCTGTGTAATTCGTCGTGCCGCCTCAACCTGAAGATCGTGAAGTCACGAGTTCTCACACCGTCTTAGAGAATCATTCGTGAAGTCTCAAACCGGTTCAATTAAGCCACCTCAGTCAAGCTGATACGATCAGACCGGTTCAATCAAGCCAGTTCAATTAGATCCGATTTCAAATCTACTCGTGGTGATATTGCACCGTTCGTGGGCATCATTTTTTTTATCTCATTAGTTGGGTCGCTCAATCTCAATTAATTAGCCTTTCACATCATGTCAAAGCAAACAGCTTCTATAAATTTTGTTCATCAGGACATTGTCTGTCCTTGCTTCTTTGTACAACACAATAAACAAAAAATTGTAGATTATGGATCCAAGAGCGTCCAATCACATGATTGGTGACATTTGTATTTTCCATCAGTTTAAATCACATCCTAGTCATTCGTCAATCCGAATAGTAGATGGATCTCTATCTAAAGTTAGAGGAACAGGGTCGATAAAATTATCAAATGATCTCGTACTCTCCAATGTTCTTTACGTTCCTAACTTGATGTCAATAAGCAAATTTACAAGTGACTTGAATTGTATATCTAAATTTCATTCAAACTTGTGCGAATTTCAAGAGTTGGGTTCGAGAAAGGTGATTGGCATTGCTGAGTAGCAAAGTGGCCTCTATCTTTTTCAAGGAAAACATCTTCCAAGCTCGTCTTTCAATCCCATGTCTGAGTCTTCTTCTAATTCAGTTAGTTTCATTCTCAAGTCCTCTTCCTGTCTTTGTCTAGTGAAAATCAAATCATGTTATGGCACTTTTGCCTTGGTCATCCAAATTTTTTGTATCTTGAAAGGTTGTTTTCTTATCTGTTCATTAATAAAAAACTGAGTCACCTCCGGAGCGAAATCTGCCAACTCTCCAAACATACCAGAAATCCCTATCCAAGTGTGCCTTACAAATTTTCAAAATCTTATGCATTGATCCACAATGATATTTGGGGGCCCTTTAGAATAAAAAATATTTCTGGAGCACGTTGGTTCATAAACTTTATTGATGACCATACTAGACTGACATGGACATACCGCATTAAGAAAAAGTCCGAAACATCAAGTATTTTTCAATCATTTCACTCTATGATCTCCACTCAATTTCAAAGTAATATTCAAGTTCTTAGAATAGATAATGCTAGAGACTATTTCAATTCAACTCTTTGGGTCATTTCTTTCATCTCATGGTATAGTTCACACTAGTTCATGGGTGGCCATTCCTCAACAAAATGGGATTGCCAAAAGGAAAAATAGACACCTTCTTGAGGTCGCTCATTCTCTTATGATTGCCAATAATGTTCCTAGTCTATTTTTGGAGAGAAGTCATTCTTACTGCAACTTTTCTCATAAATCGAATGCCTAGTCAAGTCCTCAAATTCCAATTTCCTCGAGATGTCTTCCTTCAAATTCATTTCCAACTACAAAACTTTTCTTCAAATTTACCCTTTCAGATTTTTGGATGTTCATCCTTTGTTCACAATCATTCTCCTCATCAATCCAAACATGATCCAAAACCCATCAAGTGCATTTTTCTAGGTTATTAATCACATCAAAAGGGGTACAAATGTTATTCCCCAATTACTAGAGAAATGTACACTCCTATGGATGATACATTCTTTGAAAAATCAACCATTTTTCACCAAGTCCCAAATTCAGGGGAGAATATGAGAGAATTTCAGCCATGAAAAATTCAGCCTACTTGTCTCACACCTCCTACTCACATCATATCCGTAGTCTTAGCTCCCTCTCTAAATGAGCTACCTAATCCCGTGTCAGTCCCGCCTATTGTTTCTAAAGTCTCACAAGTTTCTGAACCTATAGTCTCACAAAGCCGAACTCCTATTGTTCACTCGAGAAGAAAATGAACTACCTTACAAGACTCTAAATGTCAACCACCTAAACTAGACACATCTCATTTGAATTCCATTTATGAGAACTATTGAAAGTAAGGAAAGAAAAAACATAAGATTTACGTGGAAAACCCTAGGACAGGGAGGAAAAACCACGATAGAAGAGTTCTTTTTATTATTCTTTAAAAATCACCATATACAAGACAGAACCAAGAAATATATAAACATCAGAAACCTCTAATACAAAAAGGGAAAAAATAGGGCAAAGTAAAAAGACTAAAATGCCCTTAGGGCTAATACATAACAGCCCCTTATTTTCAACACTCCCCTTCAAGTTGGGGCGTAGATATCAATTAGACCCAACTTGCTAACACAAGTATCAAAGTTTTGCCTGAGTAATCCTTTAGTGAGAATATCATAAACTTGTTAACTAGAAGAGATGTACGGAATACAAATATTGTCATTGTCCAGTTTTTCTTTTATAAAGTGTCTATCGATCTCCACATGTTCAGTTCTAGCATGTTGCACCAGATTATTGGTTATACTTATAGCTACTTTTTTATCACAGTAAAGCTTCATAGAAAGATCACTATCTTGATGAAGATCTTTTTTTAATTAGATATCTTCACATATTCCCAGACTCATAGCTCTGTATTTAGCTTCAACACTACTTCTAACAACCACTCCTTGCTTCTTACTTCTCCAAGTAAGAGGATTATCCTACACAAAAGTACAGTACCCTGAAGTTGATTTTTTGTCTGTAACAAATCCTGTCAAATCGGAGTCAGTGTAAGCTTCAATACATCATCTGTCAGTTTTCTAAACATCAAACCTTTACCTGGAGTAGTTTTTAAATATCTTAGAATCCGATTTACAGCCTCCATATGTTTCTCGTAAGGTGCTTGCATAAACTGACTAACTACACTAACAACATAGGATATATCAGGTCTAGTATGAGATAAATAAATCAATTTTTCCACTAGACATTGGTATCTCTCTTTATTAAAAGGAACTTCGTCAACAAAATCTCCCAGCTTAGTATTGAATTCTACAGGGGTATCAACAGGTCTACATCCAATCATATCTCTATCCTTCAACAAATCGAGTATATATTTCCGTTGAGAAACAGAAATTCCCTATCTTGATCTTGCCACTTCCATACCAAGGAAATAGCTTAAGCTTCCAAGATCCTTAATCTCAAATTCATCAACCATTTTCTTTTTAAGCCTGGTAATCTTAGCAGTATCATCTCCTGACAACAATATCATCTACGTACAAAATTAGAACAGTTATTTTCCCCAAGACTGATCTCTTTGTGAATAAGGTGTAATCAGAGTGCCCCTAAATAAAGCCTTGAGACTTAACAAATGTAGTAAACCTGTCAAACTAAGTTCTTTGAGATTGTTTCAAACCATTCAGAGACTTCCTGAGTTTGCAAACCTGATGATCAAAATAAGCTTTGAAACCAGGAGGTGAACCCATATAAACCTCTTCCTCTAATTCACCATTCAGAAACGCATTTTCACATCAAGTTGGTGGAGAGGCCAGACTTTGTTAATTGCTATTGAAAGAAGAACTCATACTGTGTTTAACTTCGTTACAGGAGAGAAAGTTACCGAGTAATCTATGCCATAAGTCTGAGTAAACCCTTTAGCTACCAATCTGGCCTTGTACCTATCCAGAGTTTCATCAGACTTATACTTCACAATAAACACCCACTTGCATCCAAACTGTTTTATGCTCTTTAGGAAGAGTCACACAATCCCATGTATTATTCTTTTCAAGGGCTCTCATCTCTTCCATGACTGCAGCCTTCCATTCAGGAACTTCCATGGCCATGTGTATATTGTTTGGTATTGTTACAGTATCCAGGCTAGTAATAAATGCCCTGAACTCAAAGGACAAATTACTGTAAGATAAAAAACTATACATAAAATATTTAGTACATGACCTGGTCCCTTTTCTCAAGGCAATGAGTGTATCAAGAGAGGCATCATAACCCCTTGTCTTGCCCGACCCCTCATTAGTATGAGGAGGGTGGTCACACTCAGTAACCTGCAGCAAATTCTCATCTTCCTGTGTTTCTCCTGATGACTCATCACTACCTACAACTTTGTCATTCGCTGGAACTATCATATCACTTTCGCCACTTTAAACCACATCACATATATCACCCTCAACACACACAT
This sequence comes from Benincasa hispida, assembly GCF_027475165.1. NCBI lineage: Eukaryota > Viridiplantae > Streptophyta > Magnoliopsida > Cucurbitales > Cucurbitaceae > Benincasa > Benincasa hispida. The sequence continues at coordinate 20,346,222 of NC_143478.1, forward strand.
TAGTATCATAAAAAACAGAAGTACCTTGAACTTGAGTTGGAACTTGGACTTGAGCAGATGCCGGTTCCGACTCATGGACCGTAGCCGGTGGAGCAACAGGATGCATTATTTCCTTTCTAAGATTCTTCCTATTGCATGTTATCTATGGCACTTGTTTAGTAGGTAGGACAATATCATTTGCACCCAGGATAGGTTCAGGGAGAAAGTCCGTAGGAATCGGATATGTAGACCAATTAGACTCTATACTAGTATTCTCCCCCTGAACAGGACTAACAAGAAAGAATGGTTTATCCTCAAGAAACGTTACATCCATAGAAACAAAGTACTTCCGTGAAGATGAATGGAAACACTTATAACTCGTTGGTGAAGGGGATACCCGACAAAGACACATTTCTGAGCGCACGGGGCAAATTTAGTACGATTGGGACCATGACTATGGACAAAAATAGTGCACCCAAACACCCGAAGAGGAACATCAGGAATAAGACGCGTGGTTAGGTAAGACTCTTTGAAGCATTCAAGAGGTGTTTGGAACTTGAGAACACAGGAAGGCATCCGATTGATGAGATGGGCTGCAGTCAGGACGACATCTCCCCATAAATAGGAGGGAAGAGAAGTAGAAAGCATAAGGGATCGAACAACCTCAATAAGGTGACGATTTTTCCGTTCAGTCACCCCATTTTGTTGAAAAGTATAAGCACACAAGCTTTGATGGACAATGCCTTTAGATGCCATGAAATCATGAAGAGTGTTATTCTTATTAAAGAACTCACGGTCATTGTCACTACGAAGGATGACAATTTTGGTGTTAAACCGAGTCTCCACTGTAGTATAAAATTGTTGAAAAACATAAGTTAACTCTGATTTATCAATGAGAAGAAACACCCATGTAAGACGGGTGTAATCATCAATAAATGTCACAAACCAACGTTTCGCGGACGAAATAATGATGCTTGAGGGACCCCAAACATCACTATGGATAAGACGGAATGACGGGAAAGATCTGTAAGGTTGGGGTGGAAAGGCAACCCGATGTTGTTTTGCATGAATACACCCATCACAAGACAAAGAAGAGATATCAACATTATGAAATAAATGGGGAAATAAGTACTTCATATATTGAAAATTTGGATGACCAAGACGAAAATGCCATAACATATAATCTTTCTCAGAAGTTGAAAAACAAGAAGATAATAAACTAGTCTTATAACAATCCCAAGCGGAAGCATCATCAGTAAGGAAATAGAGTCCCCTATAGTCTTGAACAATGCCAATCGTTGTCCCCGAGCTCAAGTTCTGAAATAAAACAGTATCAGGTGAGAAAAGAATTTAACAGTCCAAATCTCTTGTTATCTTACTGATAGATAATAAATTGTAAGAAATTTCCGGGACATGCAGCACATTCTGTAAAGTTAAACTCTCAAACGGAGAAAGATCGCCCTTTCCCGTAACAAGAGCAAAGGACTCATCTGCAATCAGAATTTTCTCATTACCAGCACTCGAAAAATATGAGAGAAACTTATCAAACGAGCCAGTCAAATGATTTGTAGCTCCTGAATCTAGTATCCATGGTTTCTTACCATTAACACTAAGAAAACTGAAGGATTGAGAAGTACTTGATTGGGCAATAGCACTGACCCCAACAGTACGAGAATCATTCTGGTTATTCACTTGAGATTGAGATCGTGATGTACCATTCGTAGAATCACTCACAATTGCTCGACCATGAGTTGACTTATCATTTGGAGGGCGATGTCTACCATTCGGAGGTCAACCATATAATTTCCAGCACTGATCCTTAGTATGCCATGGTTTTTTGCAATACTCACACACTGGAGGGAGTTTACCATTCTGCTTGTCACCATCAGACCCAAATGATTTTACACCAAACGTAGCAAAGTCAATGGCAGTGACAATGGGATTGTTCATAGAACCTGATCTATCTTCATCTAAATGAACCTCATAACAAACTTCCATGAGAGAAGGTATCGGTCTTTATCCCAGTATTCGACTGCGAACTGTATCAAATTTGGAGTTCAAACCAGCAAGGGAATCATAAATGCGATCAACTTCCTCAATTTTTCAATACTGAACTCCACCACACAGACAATCCCAGCCAATCTCACGACATAGATCCATCTCCATTATAATGAGTTGCGACAGGACCGGTCCCGATTGCGAAAGACCCTGTTGGACCGATTCCGATCGGTGGCTGGACACCGTGCAACGGCGGCACCTGCACCAGATTGAGGTGGATCGATCGAAGATACCTGTTGACAGCAGCCTGAATGGCAGCGGCATTAACTATTTCGACAGTGGTCTCATCGCCGGTTGGTGGAGAATTCGGAGCCAAAGGTCGATTTTCCTCTACGATGGTTAGGATTTTGTCACCATGCTCTGATACCATATTGAAAGTAAGGAAAGAAAAAACACAAGATTTACGTGGAAAACCTTAGGACAGGGAGGAAAAACCACGATAGAAGAGCTCTTTTTATTATTCTTTAAAAATCACCGTATACAAGACAGAACTGAGAAATATATAGACAGCGGAAAACCCTAATATAGAAAAGGGAAAAATAGGGCAATATAAAAAGACTAAAATGCCCTTAGGGCTAATACATAATAGCCCCTTATTTTCAACAAGAACATCACTTCTATGATGCCCTCGAATGATGATATAGCACTACCAATTGCTCAACAGAAAGGTGTTAGAAGTTGTACTAGCCATCCAATTGAAAAAGATGTGGCATATAGGAAATTAAATTCGTCATATAAAGCATTCATAACTCAGTTAGACAATATTCAAATTCCACACAATATTCAAGATGCACTAAAGGATCTTAAGTGGAAAATGATTGTACATGAGGAAATTAAAGGTCTTGAAAGTAATGGAACGTAGACTCTCACACCACTTCCTCCTAGAAAGAACCTTGTTGGCTACAAATGGATTTTCACAGTTAAATAAAAGTCAAAGGAAAGTGTTGAAAGATTCAAAGTAAGACTTGTGGCTAAAGGCGTTAATCATATGGTATCGATTATCAGGGGACTTTTGCTCTTGTTGTTAAATTAAACATTGTCTGTGTCCTTTTATCTATAGCAGTAAATCAAGATTGACCCCTTCATCAACTTAATGTCAAAAATTCCTTTTTGAACGATGACTTCGAAGAGGAAGTTTATATGCAGGTTCCTCCTATAATGGAAAATGAGTCTTACAGAGACTTGGTATGTAAGTTGAGAAAGTCTTTATACAGATTAAAATAGTCTCCTCCTGCTTGGTTTGACAAATTTGCCAAAGTTATGATTAAAAGTGGCTATCATCAATGTCAAGTTGATCATACTCTATTTGTAAAATCTGTAAACAACAAAACTGCAATCTTATTTGTATATGTAGATGACATCATTATCCTAGGAAATGATCTATGAGAGATCCTTAATTTAAAAAAGATGCTTGCAACTGAGTTTGAAATCAAAGATTTGGGAAATTTGGGATATTTTTTACAAATGGAGGTCACAAGATCTAAAGATGGCATTTATCATCTCTCAACAAAAATATATGCTAGACTTACTAAAGGAGACTGGAAATTTGGGGTGTAGACTTGCTAAAACACCTATGAATCCAAATCTAAGCCAAGACCAAAGTGAAGGGATTAGTCCAGTTGACAAGAGTTTGTATCAAAGGCTTGTGGAAAAGTTAATTTACTTGTCACATACCAGATCAGACATATCATATTCCATGAGCATTGTTAGTCAGCACATGACCAGTCCAAATGAACATCATCTTAAGGCCGTTAACAGGATCTTAAAATACTTGAAAGGTACTCCAAGTATGGGCTATTGTTTAAAGAATCATAAAAAAAAATGGTAAAATTTTATACTATGCAAGTTAGACTGGAGAGCTAACTGATCGAAAACTACATCTGAATATTGCTCTTATGTATGAAGCAATTTAGTCACCCGGAGAAGTAAAAAACAGTCAGTTGTAACTCGAAGTAGTGCAGAGGCTGAATATCAAGCTATGGCATTGGGAATTTATGAAGGGATGTGGATTCAGAAGCTTTTAGAAGAACTAAAAATAGAAACTCAAAGTTCGTTCAAAATACTTTGTGATAGTCAAGCAGCAATCAGCATCGCAATGTTCATCATGACAAAACGAAATACGTAGAGATAGATCACCATTTCATATCTGAGAAGCTCAGCAAGAACATAGTGGAACTAAACTATGTTCTATCTCGCCATCAAATTCCGACATTCTCGCTAAAGCTTTATCGAAGAGAAATTTTGATGAATTCAATTCCAAGTTTGGATTGTATTCTTTATACAACCCAACTTGAGGGGAAGTATAGATTTGTGACCAATTCTCTTCTTGTACTTCCTCATTTGAGCCCCAAGATGCATCTAAAATTTTGTTATCTTGACCACCTGTTCAGGTAGCTCTAAAGTCTAATAAGGCCCTCATTCATATTTGATGATTCATTTATATTCAACAATATTTTAATCAAGGATCTATATGATTGCTTGGAGAAGGAGATGGAGACCATAAATGTCCTAGGATCTTCTAAATCAATGAATCTCCAGGAAAAGTGGTAGTAGAAGATCCTAGGACATTTAAGGTCTGTTTGGTTCCCAATCCAGATTTTGTTTTATATTTTTAAATTCACTAAATTCAATGAATATATATTTGGCAGACAACCCGAATTCTATTTATGAAAACTGTTTCTGAATTTTATAATCCAAACAGTATAAATTCTGAAAACAATATTTTTATGTTTTCATTGTATTCAAAATTTGAACTTTAAAATTTAAAATGGAGAATTATATTAAACAAAGTTAAAAACAATTGAGGAAGGAGAAGAGAATTGGTCACAAATCTACAATTACCAAACGGCTTCGAAAGAATTATAATTCCAAATTTCCATTTATCATTGATATCAAAAATCAAATGCTAATCCAGAGCCCTGCAGTCAAATAAACGTTTGTTCGAGCACAGCCAATCCAGTCATTTGGATTGTAAAACTATTTTCTGATAGATTTGGTTTTTAAAATTATTTTCTTTGTGATATTTCACTTTTAATGATTGCAAATTATTGGAGCCCTTTCTTGTAATTATTAATTTTGAAGTCCTGCATCTTGGTTTGGCCTTATGTTTTTGTACGTTCATTCCACCATGACAGAAGCAGTTCTACAGCGCCCCCCCCACCCAAAAAAACAATAATAATCCAAAGGAACCTAAATCATGATGAAACCTTGGGTCAGTTTCAACGCTGACAAGACATGACCAGAAAACTTACTGTTTCAAATCTAAGAACAAGCACATCCCTCTTCTGGCCAATCCTATGAGCCCTTGCCTGCGCCTGTAGATCAACCTGACAACATACACACAGTAAACCAGATTTAGAATATCGACATCAGATTCTTGACATAAATATCATGAAAATCTGTAATATATGCCTGTGGATTCCAGTCTGTGTCAAAGATAATCACTGTATCAGCAGCTTGGAGATTCACTCCCACACCACCAGCTCGAATGCTGACACCATAGAAAACATGGTAGATAACTATAGAACATGATATTTGAGAATGGAGACGAGTATTCATAAAACAACTGATCAGACAGAAATTTACCTAAGAAGGAATATAAAATAGGGAGAATTTTGCCCATTAAATAACTCAATTAGTGCTCCACGATCACCCCCAGACGTATGTCCATCCAATCGTAGATATCGATATTGTTTCCACTGAAGATATTCCTCCATAACATCAAGCAGTCTAGTCATGGTGGAAAAGAAGAGAACCTGCAAAAATAGCAGTCGATTTGAGATATTGAAATTTGAAACATCTATATAAAAAGGATACAAGATGACAAACAGAGCAAAAAAATAAGTTCTGAAATGAAATCATTGACATAGACAAAAACTAATAAAAAAATATAAAACGGTCATTTACAATTCAAGAAACTAATCAAACTTGAGAAGGAATATATATTAAAATGAAAACTGAATAGATGCTACTAACTATAATAAAAAATATCAAAAAATATTTAAAGTGGAAGAAATAAAGGGTAACACATAATAGCATTGAATTCTCATCAACATTGTATCTTGATATTGTCCGTCCAAGAAGTACTTACCCGATGATCGGTTGCTTTTAGCTTTGGTAATATTCTATCTAACATCTCGAGCTTTCCACAGAGTCTAACAATTGGTGGCAGGTAATGCTTAGGTATCAAATTATCAACCTAGACAAGAATAAAGATGTTTCATAAGGGAAAATACCAAGAAGCAGGAAAAAGGGTAGTTTAAGCTTCCAACTCTAGGTTGTGTGCGGTCAAAATGAACAGAAGGTAAGGTTAGAACATTCGATCAAGGATACAAGGTAGTGGGGTGGGGCAGAACATTCTACCTTCACCCTTCCCTCAATTTGTTTATCCAAAAACCAATCCATAAATAAATTGCACTAAAAAAAAAAAGAAAGAAAGAAAGACATGCCTCCTCTGCATGAAGTTGGCTTAGATAAGGATGATTACAAATATTACGCAACTCCATCACCGAGTTATGCACTGACCGGACCTGGAGAGAGAATGTGTGAGAGTGTGGGTAACAATTGGATTATCATAGAAATTAGAATTGCAAATTCCTTCAAGAAAAGTATGTAGAAAACGAAATAGAGTGAAGGAACCTTTGTACTTCCTATCGAACCAAGGTTATCCTCTACTCTCCTCATCAAAAGTTTCTGATATGCAGAAGCCTCACATCGTACAAGTCTTTCAATCTTTTCTGGCAGTTCATTTTCCACCTGCAAGCATGAATACAAGAACATAAATACATGACACCAAGGAAAGAACTGTCAGAAAATCTTCCATACATGTTAATGCTGAATTGCTGATTAGAAGTATGCGGCTAATCTAGCCACAAAGAAAACCTACAACTCATTGTGCCCCATGTGAAAGAGATTTATTCTTTTTTCTTTAGCGAGTTATCATGCCCCAGATTCCTTCCCTACCATGCCCCAGGTTCTTTACTTTAGCGAGCTAACTCGAGTATGAGTTTCATTTTCAAGAAGGGCAATTTGATGTAATTTAATCCCATTTTACCCTGCTTTACCATGTCATTGAGCCATATTCTTTTTATAAGATGTTTTCGGAATCGTTATATTACTGTTGTATCAACCATGGGGTTAAAGAGTTATATGACTTTCGTATTAACATGGGGTTAAAAGGTGTTTTACCCTTGTTTTTAGTTTATAAATATCCCACGGTCCTTTGTAATTATTCACTCAGAAGATTAAGAGATTTCAGAATTGGTTGTCACAAGTCAAAGTCCGCATAAACTAACTCAAGCCTTCACAAGAAGGAGAAGTGCGCTTGAACGGATTTTAAATTTTTTAACTACTGGGCATAAAAGACTACCCGGCCCTTTCACATTTAGACCAAAAGCACTTGGAATCTTTTCCTGCAATTACATCATAACCAATGGCAGAACTCTGGAAAGGGGATGCATGAAAAAATGGAATGATTATCCCAAAAAAAGAGGGTGATAAAGCACCAATAAACAATGAATAGTTATGAAGACAAAATGACGCTGCTGAATACAACTTTTAGTTCGAAGAAACCTTGTGTTTAAGCCTCCGAAGAACAAACGGGCGAAGCACTTGGTGAAGTCGATTTATGATCAAAAGATTCTCCTCTTCGGAAAGCAAGGCCTTGTCCCAAATAAAAATTAAAAAATTAAAAATCTAAAAAAGTTTAAGAGAAGGAACACAGAAACTGAAAATTTCAAAGAGAAGCTGCAGAATATTGAAATTACTTGGTCAGCTGAATTATCACCATTACTCTCAAATGGTTTGTTGAACCACTGTGAAAAATCCTCCGATGAATTAAAAATATTTGGCAACAAAAAGTTCAGTAATGCCCACAGCTCTTCAAGGTTGTTCTGCACAGAGTGAATTTCAAAGTAAGCCAGCAAGTATAAAGGAATAAATTATCAACAAGAACTGCATGCAAGAAAAATATAACAAATAGTATATAGCGTACTCTTCCTAATCCAATAAAAGAGCTCCTCTCCATTAATGTTAGCTTTAATTGTTTCCTACTACATTTCATTATTCACAATGGGCTACAAATTAAAGTTAAGCCTTCAAGACGCCCAAACTTATTTGCTCAAATAGAAGAGCAGCAAGGATAGTTTTAAGGACCTTATTAATTAGGATTTTTTTTTTCTTTTTTCAAGAAGACCTCGGATGCACTATTTGGCTAAAAGGAACAAGAGAATTGGATGCCAGAACTCCTCGACCATAGTCCTGACATCTCTATGTCGAGCACACATCAAACCAAACATCTAGAATAAAAAATCCCAGACTCCACTCAGAAAGTCAAAATGACAGATAACATGGTTCAAATCTTCCTCTACCTTCCAACAAATAAGACAAAGAATACAACAAAAAGGCCCAACCAGCAAAGGCAACTTTCTAACAAGCCTGTCCAATGAGCTAACATTGCCGTGAAGAATCTGCCAACTAAAGAATCTCACCTTCTAGGGACCTTAATCCTCCAATGCATCGAAAAAATCGAAACACTTAAGGGAGAGGGATCAACCAAACATTGAAAGAAAGATTTGCATAAGAACCATGCCAAAGGATTGGGGCTCCAAACTCTAACCTCCCTTCTTCCAATTCTAAAGGGATTACTCTCAAGTAAGGAAAGAAGGGCTACCACCTCCATCGTTTCCCTATCGGAAAGAGAACAAAACTCAAAGGAGAACAAATAAGAGATCCCAGACCACACTAAAAAGTCGACAACAAAATGATTTTTGAGAGACGACAAATGATATAATCGGGGAAACAACACACAAAGAGATCTCTCCCCCACTATTGATCTTCCCAAAAATACGTATCTCTCCCCTCCCCCACCACACATCAAACCAAAAGACCAAAAGAAGGGAGCTCTTTGAAGTTCTCTTTCCACATATTCCGACAAGTGTCTTTAATCCCTTTAGCCAACCACTCGAAAGGATGAGGGTCATGTTTACCAGCTATGATCCTACACCACAGAGAATTGGGCTCATAGGAAAAGCGCCATAACCATTTAGCTAAAAGGACTTTGTTATGCATCCTTAGGTTCCCAATTTCCAACCCCCCCCCACCACCCCACCAAAGATTCTGGTCTCTCAATAACCTCCCATCTAATCAAGCGTGAGCCTTTGTCTTTTCCTTCATCAATCCTTTCCTAGAGAAAGTCACACATCAGCCTCTCCAAACACTTGCACACCTCACATGGGGCCCTAAAAAGGAGAAAAAATACACTGAAATGCCACTCAAGACTAACTTTATCAGGGTAAGCCTGCCAGCTTTAGAAAAGAAGCCTTTCTTCCAAAAAACCAACCTCTTCGAACTTTATCCACCACAGGGTCCTATAAACTAATAGACTTAGGATTACCTCCAAGAGGAAGGCCAAGGTACGAAGAAGAAAGGCTCTCAACCTCACACCTAACCCACTTGGCCCATCTTTTAAGCTTATCCCCATCACACTACATTTTCCCCTATTAATCTCCAACCCCAACATCTCTTCAAAAAAACAAAAACATGATTCAGTATTAAAAAAAAAAAAAAAAAAAAAAAAAGAAGAAGAAGAAGAAAAAAAGAAACCTTTCTAGAGCAAAAGAAAAGAGTGTCATCGAAAAATTGAAGATATGATTAAGCCACCCTTTCCTCTCCCACCTCAAAAGGCTCAATGACATTGTCTTCGATGCACTTACTCACAATTCTACTAAAGATGTCCACCACTAGAAGGAAAAGAAAGGGGGAAAGAGGAACTCCCTGCCTAAGACCTCTCATCGCCACCACTTTGCCCCTAGGACTCTTATTGATAAGAAAAAAGTAGCTTAAGTTCCTCAAACAACCCCACATCTACATGGCCCACTTATAACCAAATCCTTTCCTCTCCATAACCTTATCCAAAAAATTCCAATCCACATGATCACAGGCTTTTTCAAAGTCAATCTTGAATAACAATCCTTCCTTCTTCCTAGATCTGTAGTCCTCAATTGCCTCATTAGCAATGAGGGCTTGATATAGGATTTGTCTCCCAACAACAAAAGCCCCTTACGAGTCCGAGATAGTTGATGGAAGCACCCTCTTCAGTCGACTAGCTAGCACTCTTGCAATGATTTTGTACATACTCATTATTAGACTAATCGGTCTAAAGTCCTTCACCTAGTCACATTCTCCTTCTTTTGATCAAACAAACAAAAGTTTCATAAATGGAATTATTTAATATTCCCCTTTCAAAAAATTCCTGGAAAAGTTTGACTAAATCCTCCTTTATTAGAGCCCAATTATCTTGATAAGATGCCAAAGAAAACCATCCGGACCAAGCGATTTGAGTATCACTCCCAAAAACAGCCATCTTGATTTCCTCCTCCATAAAAGGAACTGACAAGCCTTCCCTTTCTCCCTCTGAAATGGGATTCCAATCGATCCCTTGAACAAAGGGTTTAGTAGAAACCTCTAGCCCATACAACTCAGAGAAGAATGAAATGACAACTTCTTCGATTTCCTTCTCGTCGCTAATAGTCTCCCCTAACTCATCAACTAAAGGCCTGATCCTATTCCTGCTATTCCTTCCACTGACCACTTTTTGGAAAAGAGAGGTATTGTAATCATCATCCCTAGCCCAAGCCACCTTCACTTTTTGTCTCCAACTATGGGTTTTTTTCCTGACTACTTCCGCAAAAACGATCTCGAGGGTCTCTCTTTCCGCCTTCAAGGAATCGTCCAAGAGGCCCTCCAACTCCAAATCATCTAACCTCTTAATCTTAACCAAAAGCTTCGGCTTTTGAAATTTAATATCACCAAAAACCTACCCATTCCACTTCTTTAGCTTCCCTTGCAAAGCCCTCAACTTGCCCATAAAGCGCAAATCTTCCCACCGACCCTGCATAACATTCCACCAACTAGGAAACTGAAATTTAAAAGAAGGGTGCTGGAGCCACGTATTCTTAAAACGAAAAAGACCCGACCCCCACTTTTGCCTTCCAGACGTAAGGATGATATGCCGATGTTCCTAAGTGACTCTCAGCCCCACAACCTGCTGAAACTCCCCGAACAACTTAATCCAATCCTAAGACAACGAAAACCTATCAATCCTACTTCTGGCTAAGACAACTAAATTTTAGTATTATTATTATTATATTTGTTTAAATGAATATATTAAAAAATATATTTTAACACGTTTTGTAATAAATTTAGAAACAAAAAAAATTATAGAAAAAATAACTTTAAAGCTACTATTTTATGTTTTTTTTCCTAAATGAAAACTAAACTTTTCATTGATATAATGAAAAAAGGCTATCGTTCAAAATACAAAGAAACCAAATCTTAGTGTAAGCACAAGAACATAAAAGATAGAAGAGTTAGTAGGTACACCAGGGTATCTTAACTAGGTTGAACCACCCATAACACCCTCAAAATTTCCCAATACATGAATTCCAGAAATACACGGGTATAAAATTACCTAGAACAGATAAATGCATTCCAATTAGGTCGTATATCTTGAATTAAGTAATCCGCAATTGAGCACACCATGAAGAAGCTAGGAGACGAACTGAGCCAAAGCGATCTAACTAATCGGAGGGCTTATTATGGAATACCCTCTGGTTGCATTCAAATCAGATTTCTGAAATTAAGCCTACCGGACCAAAAAAGCTACCTTTGGAGGATAATAACAGACCAGCCAACAATTAAGAGACATTCTCCCTAATTGATTGCCCTACCCAATGTAAGTTGATAGAAGAGAGCAACTTCGACCAACAATTGTCAAAAAAGATCAGGTAATCAACGGATGCTGCAAATCTTCACTATTTGCTGAACAAAGTGGACAAATAGGAGGGGGCAAAATTTGATCCTGAAGCTTGTGCTGCAAGGTTATCGAGTAATTAAGAAATCCATAGATCACAATCCATGCTAGTATGTTGAATCTCTTTGGACTTTTAGACTTCTAAAGAACATGAACTATCTCCTTGTCAAAAGGAGAAGAAATATTCAAATGCTTAGATATTGACTTGACCGAGTGCCTCCTTGAAGCATACAAAGACCAAAGCCTTGAATCTGAAGCTTGATTAACCCAATCTCTATCAATCTTGCACAGGAGCGGCTGGATTTCAATTATGTCCTCTTCTTTTGATTGCCTTCTGAATAGCAAATTCAAAGAGCAAGTAACTGCATCCCAATGATCATCGACACTTCCACACTTCCATTTGGGATTGAAGCAATGCGAAAAAGCTATTGTTTTGTGTTTTTTCCAAAAGAAGCTACTGTTTTATAAATTTTATATATATTTAAAATCTACCATATATGTATAATTAATATGCTTTCGTATTTTCTCTACCTTTCATATATATAAATAAACAATAAAAAATTTAGGGCAGGGACGGGGACGGGGGGATTCCCCTCCCCATCCCTGCCCATTCCTAATCGAGGACCCGATTTAAATCCTTGGTTTGACCCTCGTACCCAATCAAACCAGGGATTCCCCGCCCCGATCGGGTTGGGACCCCGTGGGGAATTTCATACTTCTGGCTCTACTATTAGCCCATGTAAACTTACCATTCAACAGGGGAGGATCAACCCACTTTCCTCCCTCAATAAAATCATTAAACCCCCGCATTGATCTATTACCTCTGCCCGACGGATCTCTCAGGTTGAGAACAAGTAATATTAAAATCACCCACAAGGCACCATTTCGAACCGCAAAGGCCAAAAAGGTCCCCCAACTCATTCATAAATTGTTCTCTACTTCTAATTCTAGGAAGGACGTACACTCCAGTCACCTAAACGCTCTCGCTATCCTTCCATCTGAAAGAAACCGACAGCGAAAAGACAACCTTAATCACTTCCAAAGTTGTAAGTGTGCGAATGTTCCACTAAACTAAATAACCCCATACTTCCCCACTAAATCAATACTCTCCCACTCCACCCTTCTGAATTTCCAAATACTACATATAAACCGAAGCTCAAAATCATTCTGTTTCTTCTCTAGCAGAACCACAATATCAAGATTCTCTTGCCTTAAAAGTTCCTTAATTAATCTCCTCTTTTCACGCCCATTGAGACAGGGAAAAACCCACTTCCGTGGAAGCGTTCTTCCTATCATAGTTAACCGAACTTTCGAGCTTCCTCAGCTCTCTCTCAACCTTATTACTTCCCCACAAGCCTTACTCCCAACCTTAGATTTCCTTTTCGAAGAAGATACGAATTTAGGAACCTTAGCATCCACCCTCTTAACCCCCATTGACGCTTAAGCGACCCACCCAAAGGGCCAACTCCCAGAATACACCCTTCTTGGCATCGGGTACAGGACCATAAGGAAATTAGAAAGGGAGTAAGGATCCCCAAACAAAACCTAATTAGGCAAAAGCATAGAACCTCCCCCTACCGCAACGGCCATAACAATAGACCAAGAAGCAACCTCAAGACTCCCTCCACCTAAAGAGTAGACTGGCAAAAAGGTATTAGCACCATTGGCATTGGGAAAAAGATTCGAAGAAGGAACAGATGTAGGACACACTTCTCTCCTTCTCACAGTGAACCCAACATTCTCACCATAGCCAAAGGCACCGAGTCCACCCTTTCAGAGAAGTTGGAAGACTCACCTTTCTCCCTCGATATCATCGCTTCCTCCAAAGGAATAAGATCCAAAGATATGGAAGGAACGCATACTTGGTCGAGTGATCCGACCGCCAAGACCTGCTAAACTGGCTGAAAAGGTTGCCCCAAGGAAAGACCCAAATGTGACTCTTTGTTGGAAGTTGGATTCGACCTATGCCCACCTTCTGCCCTTTGAATCTTTGGAAACCAAACTGATCCAAATTCGATGGGATAACAACATTGGCTTCTCCTTCACCTCACGAAATATAAATTCGTTGACTGCCTTCTTTCTCCATGAAAAGATCTCCCACTGGCGGTGGACTATGCTCAAGAATGAAAGAAGAAGAGAGGAAGGAGTCATCGTCTAAATAATTGACTACAAACGGGTCGAATGATTCACAATCCACATCGATTTGATTCAGATCTGAGGGATCCAACCTTGGTTCAGCATCCTAGCCCAACGCCTCCTTAGGCCCTTTAGAACCCTGACCGTGGGCCTTGCTTGTAACCTCACTAATACTCTCCTTACCAGGTCTTTGAATGGGTTGGCCCAACACTAAAGCCCCATTCTTTTCAAACTCCCTTAAGACTACTGACATCGGGGTTTTGACAGCAGGCCCACCATGGGATCTTGGCCCATCAAGTAAGGCTTTCTCTCCCTCCAATATGCCTTCATCATCCCCGTGTGAACTCCTTTATAGTGAGGTGACTGGCGTCCGTACTGAAGAGAGGACAGAGACAAATATCTAATAGGAAAAGAGAAGTTTTCAAAATTTATCAAGCATACTGAAGCCATTTTCATTACCTTTCACTCGAAAACTTATCTCCTTCTCCCATGAATCAAAACTCTTGAAGACTTCACACTCTGCCAAGCCTCCACACCATTTTTCCATTTCAAAGATAAAGTTCTTAGTTCTTAAGAAGGGAGGTACATCCAGAACCAACCCACCCTCTTGAAAATGCCAACAATCTTCCTTCGGCCACCAAGCAAAAATTCTACGTCGAGACCTCAAAGTCCTCTAAAAACTCACCCAAATCACAGCCAGAAATCGACAGAGCGTCCTCCTTGCAATCACACACACAAACAACTAAATTAGCCCAGAAAGGACGGAAAGTAAACCTTTTACCCACTCTCTTCACCAAAGACTCCTCAATCAGGAACCAATTCAACTTATTCCTCTATCTTTCCACCAAACTTGCAGTTGGGAGATCAAAAGAAAAATCACAAACCCAATCGGAAAAGACCTCCTTGTCCCCCGTCACGAAGTTTTGAACCACGGACAAAACACTCACAACTTTTTCCTTCCCTTTTTACTTAGTCATAGCTTTGACAAAGTTCACGGTCCCTTCGGCAGCCCCCTCTTCCTATTTACAAGCACTGAAGAAGGTGAGGACAATAACCCAATGAGCTCACCCGCAATCGAAATCCACCCTCTTTCCCTAGGCCCTTCTGGAATAAGCAAACGAGTTTTTCTCCCTTTGAAGGATTCCAAGGAAACCACCACATAACAACCCGTCGAGTTGGAAAGAACTTGGAAGAAGATGATCGCTGAATTTAACCTTCTTATCCGCCAAAACCCATCTGAAGACCTTGCAACCGACACTAACTTAAAGCAATCTCGGACCCAAGCAACAGATCCCAACTCCAAAACTATTTTACTCACCCTCGACCCTCTCTATTCTTCAATGGAAACCTATCTTCCATTAAGTCTCGTAGAACAAAGATTATCCTATCTATCACCACCCTCCCCATGGAACTCACATCATAGAGAGGATTTTAGAGAGAGGAGAGAGAAAAAAACCCGTCTCGATTCATTACTTTCTCAGGTTTGAATGAAATAATGGAACCAAAGCCAAACCTAATGAAGTTTGGATAAAGAGAATGAGTTCAGGCTATTATTTACAGCTTCGAAGGAAGTATACCTCAAAAACCTGGTGAAGCTGGCACTGAAACGGGCAAAGTATCTCCATGGAATATTGAGTAAGGCCCTTTACCATAGATAACCCTTTTTTAATTTAATAAGAATGATACCGTTGATATCAGTGAAAATGTTTCAAATTATAATAGATTTGAAATGAATTGCCCTTATTTTGACCATTTAAACTTTGAAAAAAGGAAACCAAAAGTTCTTTCAAATTCTGTTTGTATTTTTCTGCAGAAACAGAACTTTCTAGAGGAAGATGGTGTTAATTTATAAACTTAAAAGGAAGGTAAATATAATTTATATATCTGGACTTGTAAATTTTAAGTTCTCATTGATCAAAGATATAACAATAAGACGCACGCTTTTTTTTTTTTAATCCCCAGTAATATCCCAGCACAAATTTAAAATACATTAGTTTCAAGTCTATCCATTCTACACAACATTATGATTTTATATTGTTTGCAGTCTTTAATATCATGTCAAAATCATTTCTCATATTTCCATTGACACCGAGGGAGGGAAAAGGCTTGGGTTCAGTTGCTCGTGACCTAAATATAATTAACTCAATAAACAGCCGTACAATGTTCATGCAAATCAGATTAAAGGAATCGCTTCTATGCCGTAAAAGAGGAGAGCATTAACAACGACTGTAACCTGCAGTGGTGTTCCAGTCAAGAGTAATCTATGAGAACTCTGATAGTGCTTCAGATCAGCATTCAACTTGCATGAAGCATTCTTTATGCGATGGCCTTCATCAATTATGATATAGTGCCAATGAATCTTGCTCAGTTTTGGCCTATCATGCTTGTTCATCAGATATTCGTATGTGGTCAGAAGTACATTGAATTTCTGATGAACAATTCTTTCTCTGCAATGATGATCTGGTCAGTTTCTGGATTACCCAACAAGGATTATAGAAAAAAACATAGGAAACCATTACTTGAATAATCTACGCCGCTCTTCTGGAGGTCCAGAATACACAATTTTAAGCACACTAGGGGCCCAGAAGTTTATCTCTGACTCCCATCCGGGTAAAACTGATGATGGCACAACCACCAAAAAGGGACCTCGATCATTCTTAGTCTCCATCAAATAACAGATTAGGGAAATTACCTGGAAGTTACCCTGTTAGTAACAATGAACGTACAGAAGCTAGATCTAGGCTCATATAACGAAGCTTAGGAGGGTACGGTACCTGAACAGTTTTTCCAAGCCCCATTTCATCAGCAAGAATTCCATTCAAATGGTTGTTATACAATGAAACAAGCCACCGAAGGCCATTCATCTGATACCTAAAATTTTTATTGCCACATTAACAACAAATTCAGAATGGTTTAAGCACTGGCTTTTATTGCTCTTACCAGTATCATGAACTTCGAAAATCAAAGACCTAAAGTGTGAGAAGATATTGCCAGAGGCCCAGAAATAGGCTTCACTCCATACAACACACAAAATTTATACAAATCAAAGATAAAATTTAAAAGAATAGGATGATAGGAAAACATGACACTCACTCTCTCAACTTTCCTCCCTGAAGACAAGAAGGCTGCTCGCCTATGCTTTCCTTAACACTGTAAAAGGCAAATTAATAATAACTTGTTAATGGGAGTTATCAACTTGAATCCTCGAGACAACAAAAGATTCTATCAAGAAAGACAAAATGCAAACTATGCAGTATATGATCAAAATTTCAAAGCAGTGGCCAAAATTTGTTATGGGGTGGGATAAGGGAAGAAGAAAACATGAAATGTCACTCACCTATGAGCCATCATGTAGTACTTCTCGTTACTTTCTAAATAATGCTGTCAGAAGAAAGCCAGTGTAATCAGTGAATTAAACAAAAACTGATGTAGGAAAGTGAGCAGAGAACCACTTGCCTTTGCCTGATCGCTTTCATCTTCATTTTCAATCGCAGTTTCACTCTTTTCAGCAACATTCACAGCTCCTCCATCATCCATATCGCTTGCCATGGACTTTGCCTCTTGTAGCTTGGATCCAAGCTTTTGAAGATATTTCTCAGTCTCCTTGAGAAGTTGCTTAACACGATCTGATTTTGCATCCTAGTACAAGAAGTGAAATGTCAGTGTAAGAAAAATAAAATCTACAACATGATTCGATTTTGCATCAACGGAGAAAATTTTGAATTTTCTTCAGCCCTTTTTTATCACGATTAAATCCAAAACTAACCTAAAGATAATTAGATGTTGACTTGAACCTCTTAGCCCTACACTTGTGCCTGATTTAAGTTCAGTTCCCAACTTCCCACAAATTTTGAGGTCTGATTTTTTTTTATATGTCAGATGGATAATTATTGTATGTAGTAAATAAATGTGATAATTTTTAATTTTTTTTAAAGAAACAAGAAACTGTATTAATCACAAAAGAACAATCTAAGGGCATAGAGAGACGAAAAGCCCCTCCCCCAAAAGAACTAGAGCAACAAAGCCTCCCAATTGAGGAGAATTTGAGCAAGACTGTCGTCACAGAGGAAAACCTTTTGTCTACGAGTCCAAGAAAGGGAAGTAATTTATACAAGGTTACAAGAGCCCAAGCCACACACACCCATAGAATTCTTGCTTTACCTTTAAAGCGCCAGTGCCACCCACTTAGAGCTTCCAAAAGCCAACTATCCATCTCCTCCAGAAGACAGATTTACCTTTAAAGTGCCACCCACTTACCTTTTTTTTTAATATTGAAGTTCCATATCACATTAATCAACAGAATTTTGAGCTTATAACTAGTTTCCATGAGCTTAAGAAAAGCTTAACGGGTGGAGAATACTCCCGAATTTTCCAAGGACCAATAGGCTCTATCAATATCCCCCAATCCAATTGTACCAGTCCTCGAAACAAGACCAATCCAACTATCTTTATATAGTGAACATAAATCAATTAATGGGTGGGGGGAACTTCGTACATAATAGTTCTATTCGGTACAATTTAAGTAATTTATTAGAGACTTAAAATAATGAATCGGTAAAAATCCAAATCAGATTTTAAAAACTCTATTCCCGATATGTTTATTCTCAGCACACATGGAATCCATGCCGGCACAAGTCGAATTACAAAAATATCTTCATTCCTAAACACCCTACTCTCTCATGAGCTTCCTATTCCCTAGGCATCTCATCGTCATGTAGACCTTTATCCAGATGACTCCCTACAGATTTAATTTTAAAGAGTTTAAAATAACCACAATCTTTTAAAAAAAGAAACTTAAAACTTTCATTATTAAAGGGGAGATACTATGGAGATGAGCTATCCCCAACAAGCCAAGGGGACTACAACAAGGCTGCGGAATTGGCATGAACTTGACAAAAGGTGTAAGTGTTATTTTAAATTTTAAAAAAAAAAAAAAAAAACAAACAAACAAACAAAAACCCACAAATATGACCGCAAGAACAATGACCGGATTATAATTATCTCTAATTTACTGTTAAGATGATTGTTTTCTGATTAATCATAAAATTTGTATAAAGAGTAGTTACAATACAAATATAAGAAAATTTTCAATAAATATCAATTAATAGTACTTTTAATGTTTTCATTTATATCGAAAATTATTCTTCAAATGATTTTTTTTCCTTCTTTATTTAATAAGAAACCAAACTTTCTTTGAAAAACATGAAAGAATATACAAGGACATTACAACAACATTAGCCCTACAAAAGAAGTGCACTTAAAGAAAGGGACTTCATCCCAAAAGAATCAAACCAAGTTGATAATTACTCTTGAAATGATTAGTTAAAATTTCAAATAGCACAAGCTTTTAGCTACTTATAAATTATAGACTTAGATCACAAGTAATGCATGGTTAAAATGCTTATCAGAATAAATAGCATGAAGAAGAATGATTACTAATAATCAACAAAGAGAAGACAAACCTGCACCATTCGAAGATACCCCTCTACATCATTGATCTTCAAAAGATTGATCTTCTCACGCTGGATTCTGTCAATCTTCTCACGATGAATTCGTTCCTTCCTTTTGTGGAACTCCTTGACATACTTATTGAAACCCTTCCACCTCTCTCTCTTAACTTTAAATACGTCATCAAGTCTTTCCCTAGAAAACAAAAAAGATTTAATGGACAATCAGCAAAATATGTACAACTTTAACTTCGATCCACCAGAATGTATTTATCATTGATGGAATTAGGACAAATGAGGTTTTATTTAAAGAAAGTATAGACAAATCTCCATTAGATGGGCACCACATACTTGTGAACTTCTATCTCACCAAAGAATTCCTTTTGCCTCTCCCGAATTCTCTTTTGCCTCTCCTCCTTCATTCTCTGCTCAAATTTTTCAAGTTGTTTAATCCTCCTACCATGTTTATGCTTCTTGAAAGATTTCAATCTATCCATCTCAGTTGAAATTGGTTTGAAGAAATCATTGAGAAAATCACTGCCAAGATTTTCCAAATTCATCAAAAGATTAGTAAACGAAGACACAGTAGCACAAAAACTCTCATCGGAAACTAGAGGACTGCTCAGGAGAGAGACTTAGAGAGATATTACTTCCTGAGGCGGCGCTGAAGCTGCAGAAGTTGAAGCTTTTTCAATTCTATAACACTTCTAGTTTTTGCAGATATATCTTCTGACGAGCTGACGGTATCCTGCAAAGGAAAATGATACCCAAGGAAACAAACCAAATGTCCTAGATCAATATCAATGAAAAAACAAACTGCAAGTTCCAACAAGATCCCAGGGGCATTACCTACAGGCCAATTTGGCACCAAAACAATGAATTGGTCTTTGCTTCTAAAAATAATTCGAAGAAAAAATTGGAATACACACTTGACTAAAAAAATGTGAAAGATTCAGTTCAATTCTTTTTCTTCTTTTTCTTGAGCCATACGAGAAGTGGAGTTAACAACTCCACTCTCCCAAGTTCTACTCCAAACATGCCCCAATTACTTTCTAGTATAAATTGATTTTAACTACTTTGAGTTATTATTTATTAATAATTAATTATATATTATTTTCATTAAATCTACAATTTCAATCATTTTTCCATAAGAAAAACCTATCAAACAAACACAAAAATTTAACTCCAGATATTAATCATCTTCATCTAAACACAAACACTTATTATCCTGGGTATTTAAAATTCTAGGTTTTTACACCACTTACGTCATCGACTGAGATTGGAAGGTGCTTGTGTGATTCCTTTTGGTTTGGGGAGGGAACTCCTTGTCCCGTTCACATTCAACTTGTAAAGTGGTTTTTTTCAAATGAATTGGTAGTTGTTTCTCCTAAAAATAAAATTTAAAAATCCTAGGATTTTAACTCCCATACATTTAATTTAGTATGGACCCATCATATAATATCCAAAACCCAAACAAGCCATTAGGGGTTACTTTGAATTTCGGTCTCTTCTTTTGCTACCTCCTCTGTAACATTTCACCATACCAACTACAAGTTTTCTGTTCTTTTCTATAGAAAAATAGAACGGCAGTTGACTCTTGATCTGATATAAGTTTACTTGTTATTATAAAAATAATAATAATAAGTCAAAAGAAGTTGGAAATAGAGAGTGAAAAAGTGAGGTTGCACACAAACCTTTAACCGATCAAAACAAGTGGCAATACGTTTCTCAGTTTTTTGTTGTTTCAGTAACCAATTTTGCTCATTCAGGAGTTTCTTCTTCTGCCGATCCATTATCCATTTCTCTGACATGGTGTACTTTGGAGACATTGGCAAATCAGATGGCACTGACTTACCATCATCTTCTTGTTCCAGAGTATTTAGGCTGACATTTTTCCCTTCGTCAATAGATGCCACTTTTTGCACCTCTGTGATGCATCTGGATTCAGATTCTGGCACATGCATATCATCTACAATGAAAATCCATGACATTCAATAAGAACCATTCAACTCATGTGAGTTACAGTTCTGCAAAAAGAACTCACCATGAGATGCAAGATTTGGGATCACACTTGCATCTCTAGAAGGCATTACAGCATGGTACTGATCATATGTCCCAGAGATAGGTTTCCACCGTTCTCCCATTGAAAAAGAAGACTGACTATCAATATGTTGACTCCCTAAACCACTGTTGTTCCGAACAACGTGCAACTGAGCAGATACATCATTCTTCCTATCAACTACCAGCTCATGCTGACTAGCAAAGGCTGGTAGACTTCCCCTAGAAACCTCATTTGTGCTGCCAATTCCAGTCCAGCTAACTGTTTCAGGGTTTAGAGGCTTGCTCATACCCATGGCAGCAGGGGCTTGAAGATTGCTATTCTCCAAATCCTCAACAGGATTATTTGCAGTTAAAATCCCCCTTGCACTTGAAAAGTTAGGCGGGTGTGATCCAGAGCTCAAGCATGTTTGAGAAGCTGCTTTTTCCCGCATAACTTCAGCCTCTGTCTTTCTTACTTCTGCTTGAACAGAATAATCAGAAGGTGTACCCTTTTTATCCTCCACTCTCTTATTATCTACATCTTTCATGGGGTCAGCCTCAAAAATTCTTCCAGCAGATATGGCGCCTGGGGCCACCATACCTGTTTCCCTTGCAGCATCCAATTTTCCTGATGGCATCATGACTTCAGTAGAACTTCTGGCCTCGTTAAAAGATTGAGCAATACCTCTAGGATCAACATCTTTGCGAAGCCCCTCTACATTAGCATTTCAGTTACTTGATGAGAAACTAGTGTAATATAGTAATAAATATATATATATACATAAAAAATGGAGGTCTACCTTCTTTAGGAAAATTATTCCCGAGGGCAATTTCAAGATGCAGTTTCTTTGGCATTAAACCATTTCTGAACAAAAAAACGAAACATAAAATTCAAAACAACCTACTAGAACAAATAATTATATTATTCTAGCTCACATTGTAGATTTAGAAGAATAGGCAACCTGAAGGCTAAAAACACGAGGCACTGTGCCCTAAGTTGCTTCAATTGTTGTTCCTTGAAAGGTAAACGAGATTGGGATGAGGTAGGAACCTGAGAAACAGGAAGCTTTCCTGCTTCTCTAGAAACTGGGTTGCGTAACATACTCATTTCTGGTGCACTGTTCCGCCATGTACCCTGTTAAGAACATGTCCACAAGTAAATATCAAATTATACATTAAAAAGTCTTGGTATTGTTCCCAAATAAAAGATTTACAAAGTCGAAGTAGTGGCTGTACTTTACAGTGCACAAATTTTGTTTCAGTGAGGCTTGTTTTTCTTTTCTTTTCTTTTCTTTATATATATATATATATATAAATTAATTAATTAAAAAAAAAAGAAGAAGAAAAAGAAGAATAACTGAGCTTCCATTGAGGAAAAAAAGGAAAGAAAAAAGGGCACACAAAAAAGAACCTCACAAAAAGGAAGGCAACCTACAAAAAAGGGCCTCCAAGGAGGCATGTAGCATGTGGAAATGTGCTAGCAACAATGAGGGAGCAGGAGCACTTGGCTTCAACTAAACAAAATATCGAGGTCTTTAAAGTTCTATTATCTATTTTGCAAACTAATATTTTAAACCTGTTTTTTTTTTTTAGAAACAAAACTTTCATGGAGAAAAAAATGAAAGAATACAAGGGTATACAAAATCCAAACCCGGATTTTGAGTCTTTTAGGATCATTATGGCTAGATAGAAACTCATGCATATTCTCAGATGCTAACCAGGATTTTGAGTCTTTTACATCATCGATTAATATTTTAGTTCACTTGGTGTAAAGTGGTTGCACCTTTTTGTAATTATGGTTCAAAATTCTCTTATAGCTCATTGGAAAGTTTATAACCTATTGGGTAGATACACATTTAAAAAAATAAGAACACTTCTGATATCTTCATCTAATAGAATTAGAGAGCTTGCAAATATCACTCAGAATCTGCTGCTCATCTCTTTATGCATTGTCCTTTCGCTTTGCGTCTTTGGCATATATTGATGCAAGATTTTCGTTGGTCAGTGGTTTTTCTCATAATTTGCTTCATAATCTTGCTTCTCTGTTAGTTGGTCATCCTTTTCATGGTACAAAGAAGACCCTTTGGTTGGCTTTCATACATGCTTTCTTCTGTACTTTGTGGGGCGAGCGAAACAAATGTCTTTTCAGAGATCTTTCTTCCAGTTTTGATCAATTTTTTTATTTGGTTCTTTCTGCTGCTTTGTATTGGTGCAAATCTAAGCAAACTTTTGACCATTTGAGTCTTTCTTATTTAGTTTCCAATTGGAAATCCTTTCTGTGATCACCTTTAGGTGCTTGGAGATCTCCCCGATCTCCCCTTAATTTCATTTATTCAATGAAATGTTTCTTCTCAAAAAAAGAAGAAAAGAAAAGAAAAGACTTAGAGAGCTCGCAAAGGGGTGATGAAGTTATGAATAAGGCCACCAAACACTGAAAACCAGCCAATAGCTACTTCAAATCTTCCGAAGAAAACTGAGAACCCAATCCCATCACCAATCAATAAAAAATCTTTTAAAACCAACCACAAGGCAACCTCTAAACTCTTCAAGTAGATTGATTGAAAAATATAGTGAATATGAGTTCCACCTGTGAGTTCAAATGTTGACATTTCTTCACTCTTCCCCTTTTGTAATTATGGCTTAAGCTCCCTTATATCCATTGGAATCTATTTTGTAATCCTTTTGTGATTTCATTTATATCAATGAAATTTTCTGTTTCCTACTGTCAAAAATATATATAATACCCGAGAAGTTTAAAGAAGAATATTTTCCCTCCAAAATGATTAAGCTCTTGGCTTACAGGGATCGCACCACCTAGGATTGAACACAAAGGAGGCAAGTTTTAGATCAAGTCCGCAGGGTTGATATTTTCTATCATAACCAATCAAACCTAGAGGAGAATGTAAGGCATATTCCACAAAATAGTAATATTCAAGAATACAAGAAGCAAGACCTGCAAAAGATCGTGAGTCAATTCAAGAGGACTACAATCTCCCACAAACGACCGCAGAGACCCTTTTCCATAACTAACTACAGAACACCTTGGCTCACCAACAGACTAACAAAAAGACCCACTCACTGACTAACCCAACAGACTGCTGCGCTGAGGTAAATCCCATCTGCCCATCCTAATGTAAGTCCTCCCAAAGAACTTGACTTGTTTCCATTACTGAAACCTTCCAAATATTAGCAAATAAAATTTCGACAAGGGCTAGTGGAACCATGGACGAAAGAAGTAAGGCGAGCAATAATGATTTAAGGAAAAGTTGCTAGTAGGTTAAAGAAGTGTGGTCATTACAGAAAATCTATCCAATACTGGAATCAACCCTACTATGTCACGTTCATAAGGTGTCTCACATTGGCAAATGCTACTCAATAGACAAATCAATTTTAAAAAACGAAAAACAGAAAAAGAATAACAAACAAAACCTATTTCATTAGGAGAAGCAAAAGAAGAACAAGGAGAACATCGATTGTTAGAAATACTTGAATATTTGTGCCTAGGTTTATGCTTCCATACAATGTAACACAAATGTTAGAAGGAAAAGAAAAGGAGATGAGACTCGAGAAACCAAAGTCATTGAGGAAACTATTATGCACCTGGATCATCTTCGTAGCATCAACTGATGATGTGCTAGACATAGGTAGTTCACTCTCCAAAACTTTTTCATTGGAGGTAGATGTCCCATCACCGCGGTTTACAGAATACAATTGAGGTTCAATAGGCTTTTCAGTAGCTTTCGTCAATCCATGCTTTGCCTGTTCAATATTGCCTGCACCATATGAAGAACCAGTCAGCTCTAAAAAATACTGGGAGATGGTAATAATATGACTTGGCAACATTATATGCTCCATAATTCATCCTATATGAACATAAAACTTCTTCACTACTGCTAAATAGGCCTAGATGGCCAAGCCACTACTAGCTTTCCAACAAACTTCTAAAAAAAGGAGAAATATTTAGAACCCAATAGACTATTGCTTAATCTTATTGAAATAAGAATAACATACCTCCCTTGACTAGATATGCCACAGGTTCAACCCTGTTCGTTTTTACATTCCTAGGATTAACCAGTGAGTTGCGTGTATCAAGTTGATGAGTATTGTCACTAGGTGGATCCACAACTGATGTATCCACCTTCTTCCTTTTCTTGCTGCCCTTTTTGCCATCCTTATCATTTAATTGTTTGTCCCAATTTACTGAATCATGCTTCTCTTGTGACTGTGAGTTGGCAGACCTTGAATCCAAACTAGATGGACTTTCTTGATCAAAAGATTGACCACTCCGATGGGTTGCAGAACCTGGATAATAATCGTGATCTGTACTACTTGGGCCAACAGGCGGCTTGCTTGAAGCAAGTGCGCCACTTTTGGACATCTCATTTCCAGATATACCCATTTTGGAATCTTTGGCAGTACCGACAACACTGGAAGAACCTGCAATTATTTCTATAATGATTTATTCCAAACAAAGAATAACATGTTCATTTGTAGACAAAAATGCAAACATTAACGTGTGCACTTGCAAACCAGATTCACTTATAAACAATCCCAAATAGTAATATCCTTGTACCCGCATACTGTGCAGTTGAAGAATCACCCATCTGAGTTCCACCAGTCAAAGGAAGGCGTGATGCCCTCAAAGCTTCAATATCAAGACCATGTTGGTTGATGACAGTCTCCATGGCCCTAAATAAGAGAAGTTCAGTTGGCAAAAAGGAAACAAATAGAAAAGAAAGCCAATTTGATAGTGGGAAATTACGATCAATAAAAAATTCAACAATTGTAAGGGGGAAAATAGTCACTAAACAATGGAACCGTTATTCTTTACCTCGAAATTACTTGATATGGCATGGAATGTTCTTTCCCACTTGATTTCATGTGTTGCAGTATCTGAAACTCACACAAGCATGAAATTATACATATGAAAATTTGTCATGCCATTAATTGAGTAGACGAAACAAAACTAAAAAATCCCTACACACCACGTAGAGTTTTGTAGCCAATTTTGCTGGCTCGTCTCTAGATTCTTGAATAAGTTTGTGCAGAAACTTTGCTGCTTCCAACTCAACATTTTGTGAAGATGCCATCTTGTCTAAGATAGCAACCTACAATGTGAAATTTTGATAAGTACAGCAACATATAAAAATACCAACTTTGTTAAATCACCGATTGACCCAAGAGCTTAAGTTGATAGGTGAAGGCAAATTAACACTCTCCCTACTGGACTTTTGAAAAGAAGACCCAACAAGTGAAAATCAATATTAATTTAGGAGGAAATAACATTGTAGATGTTTGAACACGGGACTACCTACTTTGATGCCATGTTAAATCACCGATTGATCCAGAAGTTTAAGCTGATAGGTGAAAGCAATTTAACAGATTTAACTTGAGCAAGGAGACACTAAAAATGACAAAGTAATCCTAAAATAAATACACTCCAGAGGACAAAGGGAAATGCACGCTCCGTCGAATGTTGTCCTGTTTTTCTCTTTTCTTCGTCCATGGAAACCAAATAACTAATGATAATTGAAAGGAAATAGGCTGCAATAGCATGAAGGTGAGACAAAAAGGGACAGGGCAAGCAAATGCTACTCATAACTATCCTCCAACACAACCATGGAAGATAATTGCATAAAACATTTCCAATAACAGCAACCCTAACACTGTAACTACAAGTAAATTACAATCCAACTACCTTTATCTATCCAGCTTAAGTTTCACCTGCGGCAATGAAACCCACAAATACAGCTGTAAAATTGAAGCATGTAAATTACATAATAAGCTGGAACAACGCTGTAGTTCTGAAAATTTTTAGTCGAAAAAACAGCACAAGGAAGAAAAATGTGTTGTATCAAGTGGGCAGTGAAGTCGGGAAATAAATTTGACAGAGTACAAAATTATCGTAGACGACTGAAGAAGAAAATGCATACAACACCTGAAACGAGATCGGCGAAGAAATTGGGAGCTGACGACGAACTACATGGAGAACTCTGGTTAGATTCTGAAGAAATTACCAAGCCCTCGAGAGGACGATGGAGCTGTGTTTACCACCTGCACGTATTAGGGAGATGGTCGTCAAAGCACGCTTCGCACGTAAGAAAAATCGGGTTTCGGCCCATTTATCGAAACGTCGTCGGTTTGGGCCGATAAGTAAAACCACTCATGCCGACATGTCGGACGCATGAACAATGGGCAGATTCGACATTGTCGAAAAAATTTTGTGGGCCGGTCGCTGATTTAGAGAGGAATTGTCGAGCCCGTGAAAATTGATTTCACTGTCGTTAGATTAGCCCATTTCAAGTATCTAAGAAAACGGGCCAGAAGTAGTTTGGTCCGTTGATGAGTTTTTCTCCATTCTTTAATTGAAGATTTTAGAGGAATTGAAATAGGACTAGTTGCATAAATGAAATTCAAACCTAAAATAATAGAATATGTAGTATAATGATAAAATAATTACATATATAAAATAAAAAATGATAAAAGACCAAAATGTCCACGTCCAGCCACCATTTTATGCGTTGCTTCCTAGTTTTCTCAAATTGAAAATCATCGCCGATAGTTACTATCAATGATAGTTTTCAATTTGAGAAGTATGCTATCGGTGGTTATCACCATAGCTACTATCAGTCGTAGCTTATCAATTTGAAAAGTGTATGGTCAGTTGCTATTGTCGATGGCTACCTAATAGCTACTACCAGTGATAGCTTTCAATTTAAGAAGTGTGCTATTAATTGCCAACGTCGATAGTTACAATCGGTGGTATTGTTATCAATGATAACTTTCTAATTTAAGAAATGTGTTATCGCTTATTACCAGTGATGCTACTATTAATACCATTGAAAGCTGCTATTGGTGATAGCAATTAATATATGTTATTAGTGATGGTTTTCAATTCAATAAATGTGTTATCAGTTGCCATCATTGATGGTTGTTATTAGCGATGTTGTTATTAATTATAGCTTTCAATTTTAGAAATAGTCTAACAGTTGTTATTAGTAATCGGGATCTTTTGATTAATTTGTTGATACATGTGGTGTGTTTGTATGTCGCTGTCGATGCATGTAGGTGTAGAATGATATCTTTCTACATTGATGGTTATAAAGGATATCATTGATAGTTAATGTCGATAATATATTTCTATTGCTATCAATGTAAATGATATTGCTAACAGTATTCATGTATTATGCAATGTAGTATCTGAGATGACTCATCTAGATTGTTTGATTGTACATAAAAGTTTTCATTGATAGCATGATAACATAGTATCACAGATAACCTGATACTGATAGACTTCATACTCTTAAAGTCCCATAAAAAGAAAAAAAAATATTGGTATGTTTGATAACGTTCTTTTTTATTTTTTAGAAATAAACCTGTTTAATAGTATTATCATTTCTTATTTCAAACTTTTAATAAATGTGTTCTAAAAATTGTGCCAACCTGAGGATTAAAAAAAGTGGTTTATTTCAAATTTGTTTTCATTTACTATTTATATTTAACGTTTTAAGTATTGGGTTTGAAACTCAATTTTGTAATTCTTTTTTTAATGATTATATGGAAATGGGAATATGAGGGATAGAGTAAAATGTTTGGAGAGATGCATAGATGGGGGAGATAGAAGCAAAAACTGGAGAAATGAAATAAAATAAATAAAAATAAAAATGAACCGAGTAAAGGAAATCAAATTTTTTTAAAAAAAAACGGAGAAAGAAAAATAAAATAAAAAGGGAGAAAATGAAAAGAATTAAAAAAGAAAAAAAAAAAGACAATGGGAAGGAATAAAAGAAAAAATATGGAGAAACCGAAGACCTTTTTTTTTAAAAGAAAAGAAAAAAAAAAAAAAACAAGAAGAAGAAGGAGAATGCATGTGGGGTGGCAAAATTGAAAATCATAAAAAATTCAAAAGTTTATTGGCCAACACTTCCATATTTGCAAATATTTTTAAAATGTGCTATATTTATTTTTTTTTAGATTTTCTCTCTTATTGTTCTATCTATTGCAAAAATCTATTGAAATATGTAAACATGATTTGGGTTTCATTTGAAAAAATACCAAAACCAATAAATAATAAGATTTTTGACAGATTACTTATGGATCATGTGTGGGACATTTTCTAGGCAGTTGATTTGAAGTTTAAATAAGGACATAGTTACAGATACATGGTAATTGTCGAGGCTTCTGTTATTAAATTGGAGTTTAAATGATTCAATAAAATAACAATTAATGGCGCATTTCCGATTTTTCTCACCACATTTTAAATCAAAAATTATTTTATATATATGTAAATTATATTCCACATAACTACTTTTTGAATTAATAATAATTAACGAAAACTTATTGATTTTCTCCAAAATATGAATTTAAATTATAATATCGTGTTGTTGAAGCTAAATTTCAATTTTACTTTTTCCAAAAATATCTTTTATATTTTTAAATATTTGATTATATCTAAATATTTTTTTCATTATTGTCTACATATTCTTGTCAAACTATTTTTTGTTTTTCATATTCTTGAAATTTTCAATTTGTTTGTTACTATTTTCAAATTCTATACCTATTTTTATTAGGTTTAAATCAATCTAAATCTTTCTTAATCAATATTTTTTAAAGGGTATTTATTATCGATACATAAATTTATAATTCAATCTTGGTTTGTCGTGCATTATTTTCTAGTTACTGTTTTTACTATGATTTTACGATGAATTGGGCTTCTGTTTGACGATACATGGGATGAAAATTCTTGTTATCATGATTTTCAGGTTGCTAAAGCGTATATTTAGTTAAAACTCACCCTTTCAACAACTCGTGGAACATATCCAAGGTAAGTTTCTTCCCTCTGGCAATTTAACTATATATCGGTTAATGTACTGAGATGATTCCAACAATTATAATCTCATCAAAATTGTTGAAGATAGGGATATTTTGTGGTTGATGTTGGTTTTATCGGACTGCCCCCAAAAAGATACATGTGTAGTTGTTGCATGTCTCTACTGTTGATTCGAGTTTTGGAAGTACGTTGTATTAGAATAACGAGTTAGTAGGAACAGATCCTCCTCCCCCACATTATGGATGCAATACACTGTATTTAAATAATGAGTCATCAAGAGTATAGTGGAGTGATGGTCCTTTGCTCGATCTTTCACGGACTCTTGTTCTTTCTTCAATTTTTTTTCTCTCTCTCTTTTTGTAATTTTAATCATTCTAATGTATTTGAATGGTTAATTAATTTTTAAATTCATGTGTTAAAAGTCAATGTATAATCTATTTTTGTCTTTGAATCCTAAAAGGTAGAGGATAATATTTTTTATATAAAAGATTTATTTAATTTCTACAAAGATTACAATTAGTTTAAAAATACAATCTTTATCTATATTTGAATAAAATAGAGAAAAATTTGTATATATCATGTCTAAAGTTCATCACTTCGGTTACTGTACGAAAAGAAATATTGGGGAAGGTTTTAGATTTGTTTACACGTGAAAAGGGTAGTGGGTACTGTTGATTTTGTAACTTGGCCATAGAGATAGGTTAGATTTGGCCTTCCTATCAGAAACAGATCAACAAAGAAGTATCTTGAATGGGGAAACAAATTTTAGAGAATTTGTAGTCGATAATGCAAAAGATTGAAGTTAGATTACCTGTAGACAAAACGTTTCTCTACTCTTTATGGTGGATTTTGGGGGCGCCATAATGGAAGGAAGTCTTCTCTTGATCTTTTTATTTCGCGTTGTGGTCACTGAAAAAATGGATTTTTTCATCATGATGATGGTTGTTGGGTCACTAGATGAGAGGGACGTGAAGCATCATTTATCTTTTGATATGGTAATGATTGGGATTAGATTTTGGAGTTTTGTTTTTATTTTTGTATTTTATATGTATACTTTGTTTAGTGTGATTATGATTCATTGTAGGTGTAGATTTGACATTTGTTAGATTGATTGTTTGGCATGGTAATTATTTACATACATTGTATTTGTTTCTTTGTTTTTGTTTTTGTTTCTTTGTTTTTTTGTTTTTTTGTTTTTTTTTTTAATTTTAAACTCACTTCCTTCAAACTCCAAACATTATGGTTTTGGGGTTAGTTAGGGGTAGTTTTGACAAATTCTAATCATTATTTCTTTAATATTTAATTTTGTTTTGCTATTTTAAAAAAATCGAAAACAATTTGTTATTTTTCAAAATAAACTTTGGATTTTGTCATTTGTCTTAACAACCTAAAATTTTACACTTTCAAGGTTCAAATTAAGTTGCATTTAAGATTCCATTTGGGATTACTGTATCTTTTAAAATAATTTTTGGTAACTGTGTTTTTTTGTTAAATTGTACTAGTGTATAGTAAATTCCAGATACTTAAACAAGTTGGTTACATATGCTTGGTAAATAAATACTAAATCATCGTGTTTTAGATATAATAATTACAATATATTTAATATTAGGGATGCTTGAAAACATAACCTCTTGGGTCAAAATAACTGTAGATGTAGCATTAACAAAAAAAAAAAAAAAAAAAAAAAAAAAATCACAACTATGGCCAAATTTGAGTTAAGCTCATAGAAATCTAATAAGCCCAAATCCAAGTTGATTCCACGATCAAACTGCACTTCCAATAGACAATGATTCAGATTCCACGATCCATGACCAAAATCGATCAGATTAAGCTTTCCAAAAATGATCGACAATTCGCCTTTCCATCCATCAGCTCGCATCCATACTGATTCCATCGTCAATTCGTTGTATAGGGATACATAGCTTCTATCATCATTTAGTTTCTTCATTGTTTTGTTAAAAAAACCCTAACCCCATCGATCTTCTTCAAATGACGATATTTGTTTACATTTGCCAATAAAAAAAACCCTAAGGTCTCCATTTAACATCCGTCGTCGACAACGATATTCTTCAAGGATATTCTTTAAGTGCACTTGTCATTGATCATTTGTCAACCTTTTTTGGTCTGGTAAGCTTTTGTTTGCAGATATTTCTTCCTTGTGCTTTGTAAAATTTGAAAGTGTAGCATAAGTTTATTTAACTCATTTATTCTCTTTACTTATTATTTCATTTTGGTTATTTGAAGATCTTTATGTGTAGGTCAACTGGGTCTATAAGTGATAGAAATCTACTTCAATAGGCTTGGGTACCTTAAACTTCAGTAGGCCTGAAAATGGTGATAGAAATCTATTGGCTTAAAGAATGTTGATAGAAATCTATTTGTTTGTGTGCTTTAAACTTCAAATGAATTTTTTATTGGGGTCTATCATTGATAGAGTTTTATCAATATTAGGCTTGAAGAATGTTGAGTTTTTTTTTCCCCTCGTGAAATATAAGTAAATGCATAAATACACTATTCGTTTTTTTTTTCTTGGTATTGTTGATTAGAGTCTATCAGTAATAAATTTCTATTACTGATAGACTTGATGGATGTTGAACTTATTTTTATGCATTGTAAGTAAATGCATAATTTAACTAAGATTATTATTATTATTATGGTTGATTAGAGTCTGTTGGTGGTAGGTTTCTATCACTGACAAACTTGAAGTGTGTTGGATTTATTTATTTATATTTGTTTAATGAAAAGTAAGGAAAATTGTACTTTTATTTATGAGTAGTTGTTGTTCAGTTGAAAGACTATTGCTAGCGTGCTCTTAGACTTCAAATATGTTGTTGATTAGAGTTTATCGGTGACGAGTTTCTATCGTCGAAAGACTTGAAGTGGTGAAATCTATCAGTGATAACCTTATCATTGGTAGACTTCACCACTTTAAGTCTATCGATGATAGAAACGTATAAGCGATAAGCTTATCACTCATAGACTTCACTACTTCAAGTCTATCAGTGATAAGCTCTATTACTAATAAACTTGAAGTGTTTAGTTTGTTGATTGAAGTATTTATTATTGTTTAAACAAATTGATAACTGAACGACAATTATGGAAAACAAACCAATAAAAATGGGGCAAAAAGAACCTTATAACTTGAAGAATTATCAAGCACACACAAAAAAAGTATTCACTATAGATTTATTTATAGGTTGTACTTTAGAATATTTATAACATATATTTTATTTTTTGTTTAAATAGGCAAAAAGAAATTCATAAAGAAAGTTGGAATTTCATTTTGAAAGTCACTGTTTATGTCAAGCTGGAAGTGATAGATCGCATCATTAAGGGCTTAGATTCTTCGTGTCTATCTTTGTTTAAGGAAGGACCGTTCGGGCATTTGCTAGGTTTAAATATGTCCAAAGTACCTTTACAACTTCTAACATATTTGATTATAAGACAATGTGTCTCTACTGATAGCATCGTTCTTATTTTCAACATTGAAGGTAACATTGTAAAGTTTGGGTCGAGGGATTTTTGTTTGATTATGGGATTAAATTACGATGAATACCCTGTTAAGGATGTTTTATATGAAATTGAAGAACATTATTCATAAACTAGACAAACATTCTTCTCTTCGAAATGATGCTGGTATCACTAGAGAAAATCTTGAGAGCGAAGGATCTCTTAACGAAGAGCATCCATGAGCGCGTTCAGATCTTTTCGATTTCACCACGACCGAAAATACAATATATACATTATAACATACAGTTATGAAAATCCACACCAATTAAAGGCATGTGACAAGCATGAGAATGATGCGATGATTTCTAAATAAGCATGTGGAAGGTGATGAATGATGGACCATACAAGCTCATGCTGCCATAAACTTGATGACTTGGGATGGAAATGGAATGTGGATGATGTGTTATGCTTATTCAGACTTTTATACAATACTACTTCTAAATGTATGCATTATTAATGAAATTCTTGTAGTATGTTATGTGTTGTCACGAGTTTCTCGGTGTGATCCGAGGTCGAAAACAGGGATTGTCTAGTTAATGCATTACGTTCGTGATATATGCGACCGAGGATCTTTCAATTAATAAAAGTTGTGTTTATACAGGTATTTAAAGTTGCGATAATAAAATAAAATGCGATAAAAGTAAACCTAAGCTATTATGATACAAGATACAGGATACTGATACGTGATACCGAGTTTGAGACTGACTGTGATGGTTATACAAAAGGGTCGTATTATGCGGTGACAAGTCTTTATGTATGAAACAGAAGTAGAAAAGATAACTGGTGCAAACATCGCAAGTCATTAATTGCATTAAAGACATAACTACGGTTCTGCTTTCCCTTGGCATACACCTCTTGGTGATCGGCCGTGTTCTCACATCTCTGTGGTGAAAAAGGGATGAACGTAATGAACGCAAAGTTGCTTCCATCTTTGGAAGTACTTCTCGCTTTAGTTAACGCATTATTCTAACCTTCTTTCGACAGACAGAATGGTGTTTTCATTTCTACTCTCACGGGTGAAGATGTCGTCTAGCATGCTTTAGCTAAACATATTTATTTCTTTAGCACATATTAATTTACTTGTTTAATTCATTCTAATTACCAAGGAATTAAGAAAACATCGTGGAGAAAGCGATTTATGGATGAACAAAAATAGACAGAAAGATGGAGATGAAAATGATCATGACATTCAATACTAATATTTAGCGTCTGATACATGGCATGAACGATGGAGATTAAAAAGACAAATACAATTGATGATGAAGAGATAGAAACAAATATAGAAGAGTGCCAATGTCTTGACACAGATCTGGATAGTGGATTTGCTTGACGGCGAATGGATTGAATGTAGATAAGAACTTTCCTCTCAGACTTGTTCGTCCAGTAGAAGTGACCTTGGTACAGAGCTTCAACGGCAGGGATTGAAAGGATTTCCCTGAGCCTCATCTCTCGGCCTTGTCTCTTAAATCTTTCTGGATCTTCTCCGATCAGGCTCTTCAGACCAGTCTCTCTCTCAATATACAAATATCAAAATATACCCGTATCAAGTATATTTTCCAATGGAATTTCAGAGGCTATTTACAGGCTCAGCTTTGACTATCTGCAGTGTGGAGCCCACTTTAGTGTTATGGCAATTCCGAAAATGGTGGAATGAATATTCCTTATGTTACTCGATCAATCCCGTCAGAAATGCACAACGGTCAACTGTACACATGTCTGGATCTTCCACAATTGCATTACTCTTTCACATCTTCGATCGTTTGCCCGTATGCAGTATTGTTTTTTATTATCGCATACGGTTGAAGTTGCATTAATCGCTTAGCTCTTGATCGATTGTCGCATGCGCCGTCATTGCGTTGATCGTCTATTTAATCCTGAATGATGGGCGCAATGCAATGTAGAAGCGTTGTTCTTTTTCTCTTGAGCCATGAACGCATGCGGTGACTTGATTTCCTGCAAAACATACTTGAAATATTATTTTCCACCATTGATGTCAGTGGGTGTATTGACGACAATTTATAATTCTTGCATTTCTTAGCTAATTCCCATACAATCGACGTAACTTTCCTTTCTTTTAACCGCAATATCTATATAAAGCAGTATAAATAACTTGTATTTCTACAAGTTATCAACATGCTTTGAACAATAAAATACAAAGGGAAAGAGATCTCATGCTAGTTGAAGACCTTCTTCAATTTTGGAACTTTGATGCAGCGGAAGACCTCTACCGATCTCTATTGCCCAGCAAACAAGTCGATTGCAGCAACACGATCGTCTACACGAACGACACCAACACGAACAGTCACGAACAAGTGAACGTAACGGGGACGACACCACCAAAATGGAGCCCTTGTTATTCTCGGGGTGAGAATCCAAACTGTGGTATTTGGTGAGTTTGGTAAAGGTAGAAGAAAGGACAAATCACGTAGATGATAAGCAAATGGGAGAGAAAAGAAAGCTATCGTATGGCTAAATGCTTATCATTTAGAAGAAGCTACGCGATCATGTAGGTTTTACTAAGCGATCGTTTAGTAAAAGGTAGACAATTGTTTAGAAAACACGACACACTATGCGATCGTTTACATTTCCACATCGATGCCAATTTTTCCAAACCTTTGTCAAATGAAACTAATTTTCATTTTATTCTTCGATTATCATAACCAAAGCGGTTGCTCCCACTAACACACGTCCAAGAGAAATTTTAGGCCAATTATCATAAAATTAACCAATTTAATAATTAATAAATATAATCATATTATATTTTCACCCTATAGTTTGATATCACATACCTAGTATAGTAATTTCTCCTCTATTTGATATAAATTATATTTATATCTAATTTTTTCCAAAATAATGTATCTCATATATTTAGTCAATTATATCATATATAATTAACCAGTCCAATTATATCATATACAATTGAACTTCCTCTTATCAATTTGAACCTTTCATATTAACCCAAATACTGATTCTCAACTTTATCCAAGCTACCCAGGGGACCTTATGGACCTATCGCTCGAAGCTCCAACGGTACGTGAATAGCTGACCAAACTCTCTAGCCACGAGATCCATCATCCGTTAACTGTCAGACATTCCACTAAAGACCAACAGTTGAACTCTTCTTACCATAGATATATTTCGGTGTCCATCGGATATAACCAATCATGCGTACGACGACCCTTCACAAATGCTCATAAGTATAGTTGAGCCAATTTACCGTTTTTCCCATGTAGTTATATCTCACTCCTTAAGTACCATTGATTCCTCTAATGAACAATACAACATAGTCCAACTATGTGTGAACACTCATCGGGCCAAGAGAAGGTGTGTGGTGCCACATCGTTCAAGCCCTGGAGTCAGCCCTTAAGGGAGCTATTTATCTACTTACCCCTACCTCGGGGAAGGAGAGAATTCCATATTGTGTAGCTGAGTTCCCAGCTCCCAAACCAGACGAATCCCCAAAATGGTAGGTTTGAATCGGCGACTTGGCCATTTGCATCCATACAAATCAAAGGATCGCCTTCAATGGCAGGAGTTCCCAACTCACTCAGGATTGAGGTCATGTTACCTATGGTCATCCTAGTGAAGTAACGTCTCTGTCATGAACGGTGTTATATAACGAGACGTTAATACTTCGTGGTCAGGACTTATACAAACTTTTTGTATAGGACGCCTCCACTTGCATGCCCCCAACACGAATGATCAGGATGAAACCATCTGTGACAAGTCACAACACTCGTGATCATTCCATAAAGCGGGCCGCATCCGTAGCGTTACCAGGATAAAGTTTCCCTCATTTATCCATATACTACAGACCATTTTGGTTATCACTCAAGACATGATCCACTTGTATGTCACCACATACATGCTTAAGTTACGTACAGATAACCAGGGATTTTATGTTTATTGATTTGTGGTAAAGCAAATAAAACATGCAACTGAGCAAAAAACAAGATGTGAAGTAAATATTATATATTATACAACACAAATGTTCGTACAAATTGTTTACAAACTACAGGGCACGAGACTTTAGGACATCAACCCCAACATAGAGTGCATTTAATTATTTTATTTGTCGTTGCAATGATGAAAGAAAGATAATAAAACTTGTCAATCTTTATTTGTTGAAAAACTTGTTGATTCTAAAATAACCTCATAACTGTGTGGATTGGAAGCATGTTAAGATGTCGAATGACGAGGAGAAGTTTAGGAATAATACATGGGGAAGAGTGTTTTATAGACTTACTGTAGAGTTTTTTAAGAAATCTATTAAGACTAAAAAAACCATCTACCTATTTGCAAGGCTTCCCCATATTTTAGCTTATTAAGCATATGAAATACTTCCTAAACTTTATAAGGGGTTCACAAAAAGAATAGGAAATGGTTTTCCAAAAAAATTGAATTAGGAAGCAACAAAACAACCAAATTGGCAATATCTTAATGACAACTTCTTCTCGTGACAAATCATAAGTTTCTAATTTTTCCATTATTGATTGTGATACAAGTCTATCAATGGTATTGGTCTATCATTGATAGACAAGTATTATTGATAGAAGTATTATATCTACTACTATCTACAGAAGCTTGGAAAAATGTGTGATAAAGAAAAGGAAATAGAAGAAACCACTATTGCTGAGGAAAAAGAGTTACCCATCTAGTTTAATAGTAGGTTGTTGCCAATATGTTTCTTAGACTTTAAGTGTGCTAATCATTAAAGTCTATGAGTGATAGGTTTCTATCACTAATAGAATATTGTCATCTTTTATTAGAGGTCAATAGTAACAACATCTAGTTGTTTTTTTTTTCAATGATTGACTATGTCATGGAAAAAGTATATTGACGGCTTCTACAATTTTTTCATTGATACACTTATATAATATTGTTCGAGCCCTTTTTCGGTGTCGTTAATTCTCGAAAAGAGTCACAAATTAAAAGAAAAAATTATAATACACTGAACTACTTCTATCACTACAAAGACATAGCAATAGTGATAAGTACGGGGTCGAACCACAAAGAGCTAGGATTTAAATATCTCCTAAAGCTAAATTTGACCGTGGAAAGTAGTAAAAACGAGGGTTTGGTTTGATTGACAGAAAAATTAAATGCATAAATTAAATTGTGAAAAGATAAGATAAATTGAGAAAGAAAGAAATCGGGGACAAGATTACCTTTGTCGGTTTAGAGATCATAGGGTTTCCTATGAATATAATCATTAATTAGTTATGAAAACATGCTTGAATTAACTATTTCTTAAGCCTAATCGAATGTAGAGACAACCCATACAAACTCCATGATGAGAATCAACACGTCGTTAATCCCTAAATTAACTAAGCTCGTTACAAAGACAATTTACTTAGTTAATTGTATTGCGTTCTTGGATTGATTAAGACATTAAACAAGAAGGACCAATTCTAACCTAATGCATTTCCAATCTTTAGGCCTTTTTTTAATTTATTTTTTAATCAATTAGGTGATCTTAAATAGACTAGAAATCATGCCATAAATCAAATTAAACCTATTGCTATTGAATTAAACATGCCTTCAATGCAATTACGGACATCAAGAATACACATAGCAAAGAAAAACATACAAGAAATCGAGTCGTCAGATCATCATTCCTTTATGCTTGTACTAGAAATTAATTCAAAGAAAGAAAATCATAAAGAAACAGAAACATCCAATAAAATCAATAAGTAATCTCAAAGAGTTCAAGAAAATCCCCACAAACCTAAAAAATAGATGTCGTGGCCTTCAATCGATCACTGAATCCGACTTGTGATGCCAAAATTTGCAAATACAACTCAAAAGGAAAGGAAATCTCATAAGTTTTGGCCTAGAATGGGAAAAAAACGAGTAATATGCTCTCTAAGATGACCTAACTCTCCTTTCCCTCACCTAATTCAGAAATAACAAATTTATACAAGTAGTCACGGCATTGCAATGCTCTTGTCGATCCAGCCCTCAAGCGTTAGAGTGGTATTATAATGTTACTGTGATGCTTGCTTGCGATGGGTGCGCGCGCGGATGCATTGGCGTCCCGTTAATCTTCGTAGGGTTGTGACGCTGGCCTGTATACGAGCCTATTGCCTTGCAACATTACGTTAGAGCATTGAACGAGGGTTGCGACACTATAATCAGGGGTACTTGATCATTTCTCCTCATTTGAAGCTTGAATGCTCAAATTAACTCGATTTATCATCAATTGGTCAATTCTAACTTTTGGTTGCTCGGTACCTACAAAATAGGATGACTAACATGTAAAATCCATTAATGAGCTTAAATTAAGCTAGGAATTATAACTCTTTTTGAGAGCCATCAAACACCCTCAACTCAATTC
Organism: Benincasa hispida; assembly: GCF_027475165.1. Taxonomy (NCBI): domain Eukaryota; kingdom Viridiplantae; phylum Streptophyta; class Magnoliopsida; order Cucurbitales; family Cucurbitaceae; genus Benincasa; species Benincasa hispida. The sequence goes on from NC_143478.1 coordinate 20,386,370, forward strand.
TTTCTCGTCTCGAGCAAGGTAGAAACATACATTCAAACAAATATATTTGTTCATTAAAAAACAAGATTGCTTAAGTTGTAAAATTTGTTACTCTAGTCTCAACAGTCAATTAGGATGAAATTTGCAATTAAGAACAAAATTCAATTACAATCAATCAATGAAGCTCATTTTTAAAAATGATTATAAATATATTCATGTATAAGTGAGTCCAGAGTTTTGCTAGTTAAGCTTATACGACTCAAAAAGGTTTTATAAGGTTCTCATTCTGTTTTCCCCTACTTTGGCTTGGTTATCGACCTTGGACATACCAAACTTGCAAACAAAAAAAAAAAAAAAAAAAAAAGGTAACATTAAGACAATGATGACTAAACTCACAAACACAAACATATAAGACATTTATTTTACCTAGAGGGCTAGCTTTCACACTTAACCGTCAGGAACCTATCCACTATTTTCTCGCAGGGCCCTAACTAAACATGGTAGAGATAGCTCTTTTCACCTCTATCCATGCACACATACACATTTTTTTTTTCTTTTTTGTAGGCAAGCCAACAATTGCCTCATTATCATATTTTGTTTTTATGTATTTTTCCTTTTTTTTCAAGCAACTAATTTTTCCTCTCTCTATTTTTTTTATTCACACCAGGCTCTTTTCTATCTAATTTGTCTAGTTTTGCTCTAAAACAAGAAAGGTTACTCCTAAGTCAAAGGTGGAACTTTCGGAGCGGCAATAGAAATATAAACCAGATAACCCAATTTTAGGCATGCAAAACTTTAATTTTGCAAGAACAATTACTTAAAGATGTATGAGAGATAAGATTTTTTTTAAAAAAAAAAAATTGGGCTAAAAATCATGCTCTCTTGACATTATTTCATACAAATTTTATCACAGGAAGAGTGTGTCATAATCTATCATTATAACAACTAAAGCAATAGAGCAAACAAACATTTGCACACAACATTGTTCGAGCACAACACTTAAGGACCCCAAGCTAAAATATACACACCACCCAACGGGTACCCCACCCCAACTTAAAATGATACATTTTCCCAAATGAATCCTAATTAAAACTCTAAATTAAAAAGTACAAGAGAATAACAAACCTTTCTTGAATACGTTATCACGCACAGGGTGATGGGTAAGAGGACAACTTCATATGAATCTTTTTTTTTCTTTAGGACCAAAGAGAGGAACCTACAAAATAAAAATAAAAATAAAGCTAGGAAAACAATAAAAGAAAGCATGTAAATTGTTCACCCGACTACCTCTAGAAAACACAATTTTTTAACGTTGGTTGCTCGATGTTGTTTTCCTGTCAAGGTACGAAAAAAATATCATATTTCTTGGGCTCTTTCTTCCTTGAATCCACAAAGCTGCTCAATGAGAGCGAGCTTTTGAAGCATTCAAGGACTTCAGAGACATAAATATTTTTGAATCTTTTTTATTTTTGGAAAAGTAGATGCAGACTTGACTGACTCTACAGAAAATAAAGACTCGAACTTGTGAGGTAAAGATAAACAATGTTCATAATTAAAGGGGGAGCTAAGGGAAATAACAGGATGAGCCCTGGTAGCCTCTAACTATTTTACCTGAGGCTCCTCGAAATGAAGCACGAACTCATATTTAACCTTACAGACTTGTTTTTGGCATGCGGAAGATAAACATCGTCGTTATCATAGATCTAGGTGAATTAGTCAATAAGATCGGCCTCGATGCTGCAGATGATGCGAAGCTCTAAATGATTCTCCAATGTCAGCATGGAATAGGCAAGATAAAGGATAGGATGGACCTCAACTGACATGAGGGCTTGAATCTCCATGTGAGACTGAATAGACTCCTGCTCACACTGAGAAAAACTATTAGCAAGTTTACACGTAATAAAATCCAACATCTTACCTTGGTCGGAAGCTTGAGGAATTAACTATTCAACTTGATGATCAACGCTAGTCACTTCACTACTCAATCTGATATGATCAGAAGATGGTTCCATCTAAGACTCTTTAAGTCTCCCAACTGATTTAGTAATATGAGCAATGAGGTCACTCAAATTCTGAAATTTAGTTATAGCTTCGGATCCGGAATGGAAGCTATCCTGTTGGAAACTCGAGGATTCCTGTTGACAAAATGAAGGTTTCTGCACAAAGTCACCAGAGTTGTTAGAAAGTTCCCTAACCAAATCTTCTAAAGACATATCTGAATTGGAAGAAGAAACGCACATCGACGCCAAGCTTAGGCTAGACATCTCCCAAGAGGAATAGTAATCGTGCTTAAGACCACGCAAAAGCTGAGGACAAACTTTAGATGGATGACCTTGAAACGAACATAGTGTCTCAGGCTCCTGCAATTGCCCAGTAGCCAAAACTTGAACAAGAGATGTTAGTTCAAATATTTGATTTATAAGCTCATTAAATTCTCTCACCTCTTGTTCTCTACGTTGAGCCACTTGCTTCGTACGAAGCGCATAGTAGATGTCAAAGTCACCTGCCATGATAAAAACAAGTGGACATAAGAAAAAAAGATATTTTTGGGTTTTTAAAGTTTAAAGTCGAATTCTACTAAAAAGGATTAATTGGCTTGCCTCCCCAACAACGGTGCCATTTTTGTTCAAGCCCTTTTATGGTGTCGTTAATTCATGAAAAGAGCCATAAATCAAAAGAAAATTTATAATACACCAAACTACTCCTATCACTACAAAGACGTAGCAATAATGGTAAATACGGGGTTGAACTAATGGGGTTGATGCCCTAAATCTCGTAGGGTCCTGTAGTTTGTAAACACTTGTATGAACAACCATTTTGTGATTTATAATATATGATATTTTATTCACTCAAATCTATGAAATATTTTATATTTTAGTTTCGCTAACCATAAACTAATAAACTAAGATCCATAGTTATCGTTGTAACTTAAACATATAAATGGAGACATCCAAGTGGATCGTGTTTTAAATGATAACCTAAATAGTCTCTAGTATATGGATAAGATCGGATACCTTATCCTGGTGACACTACAAGTATAACCCACTTTGTAAGTGTTACAAATGTTGTAAAGTGCTATAAATGATCTGATCTTGATCATTCATATATTAGACATGCGAACGGATATATTCAATACAAATGAGTTTGTATTAGTTCTGGAATTGTAAATCTATATGCTCGCCACCTCGATCAGATCAAAGTGTTTTGATTCCTTTATTTAACAAACTTTCTGTCTCAGCCTTAAATTCTTTGAACTTTTGAAGAGTTTCAGACTTATGACTCGTTGAGTAAATGTAGTCATATCTAGAGTAATGACCAATAAAACTTACGAAATCTTGATAGCCTCATCGAGCTTTAATATTTATCGGACCACATAGGTCTAAATGTATAAATTCGAGAGGCTCTTTGGCACGAAGACCTTTGTCAAAAAAAAAATCTTTTTGTCATTTTTCCCTCAAGACATGATTCACATGGAGGTAAAAGACTATCTTCTAACTAATTTAGATGACCATTTTTTACCAATCTTTCAATCTTGTTGAGATTAATGTGACCAAGTCTGAGGTGCCAAAGATAGATGTTAGGATAAATTTTCCATTTCTTATTTTGAGTCTCAACTGTTTTAAACAACTCTATATTTAGAATGGCTTCTTCTTCAGTTGGTTTTAATATATACAAGTTATTTTCGAGTCTTGTAGAACAAATATGAACACCTCTTGAATAAACAAACACTTCATTACATTCAAAAGATATTCTATATATTTTATAGTAGACAGAAAGTGGAGATCAAGTTTCTTTTCATCTTAAGTACATAATATACATTCTTAAGTAAAACAAAAGAATCTCCAAAAAACATCTTGACATCTCCCACTACTTGAGCTGAAATGACTTCACCCATTCTCACCTTGAAAGTCTTTTCTTGTTCATAAAATTCTCTTCAAGAACTAGTTTCTTGTAGAAAAGTGCAAACATGATTAGCGGTGCCTGAATCCAATATCCAGGTAAGGTGAGTATCTTCCACTAGACATGTTTCAACAACTAGTAAATCAGATTTAACTTATTTTGTCTTTTCTGCTTTCTTCTCAGCCAAATACTTTAGGCAGTTACGTTTCTAGTGCCCATCTTCTCCACAATGGAAACATTTTTCTTTAGGAGTTTTGTTTTTGTTTTTCTTAGCAGTGGTTTTCTTTTTCCCTTTTCTTTCTTCTTCATTTGTACGAATTTGTCTTTCGAAGAAGAAGAAAATAACTTTTTATTATCAGTGGGTTTCTTTCCGACGTTAACCCTTTATAAAACTTTTTAGATTTAGAAACAACATTTATTTATTTTTTCCTTCAGTTTCATCATCGACTGATATGTCTATAACTCATTCAACAGCGTGGTCAGATTATAAGTAATTTTGTTCATAATAACATTAGTTCTGAATGGCAGATAACTCTCTAGGAGAGATTCCTATATCATACTTACTTGATTCATCTCATCTATCATCGCCCCACGAGCCTCCGCAATATTAAAATGGATCATCATATCAAGAACATGTTCTCTTACGTTGGTTCCATCTTTCATGTGCATAACGTAGACATACTTAATGGATTCATGTCGAACAGAGGATGACGATTTCCCGAACATCTCCTGAAGCGACACCATTATCTCACGAGCGGTGGGCATAACCTCATGCTTCTTATTAAGTAAACCAGATATACTTGCTAAGATGTAGGCCCGAACTTTTTCATAGCCCTTACCCATTTATCATAGATGTCCCGAACATTTCAGTTCGCTATTGTACTGGGAACCGGAGGACATTCCTCTATCAACACAAACCTAAAATTATCCATAACTAATATCGTATTGATGTTGGATTTTCAATTTGAATATCCTTCACTGTTAATTTTATTAGAGGCTAGCAATTGTATAATTGAATTCGACATTGCTGAAACATTTTAAACAAACTCTATTAAATAATTATGCATCTAAATCCATTTTTAGCAAAATAATAAAGTACCCAATAAATCTTTATTTATTTGCAACGATACTTTAGTGATTTAGAACAATTGCTACCGAGGGGCAGTCAATAATTCATTCACCGAAGTAAGACAATTCTTGATTAAATACTATATCAGAATAAATCTTCATTACTATAGTTCTTTTGGTTATCATTTTCGATCAAGATCTTTACTAAAAATTAGTAATTCTTATAAGTGTGACCTGCCATTTTTAGATCTTATAGAACGGTATGAATATGCCCCAGAAATAAAAGACAATATCTAAGACGGAACTATAAAACCCTATTCATTTTACTGAAGTCTGGTTTGTTCCAAATCCTATGTTACAATCCTCCGAGGGGATCACCGTGGTCAATGACTAGCTAGTGCTGCCTAAAAACGATAGCAGACGCAACATAGGAATCTCATGGTTTAAAATAATGGAGGAGACCGTAAGACAATGTCGATACATTTCCTTCACCCACTTACTATGAACTATTTCCCTCATTCACCTTGTTATTGACCCATGCAAACAGTTTTCGAACGGAGCAGATCTCACGGTGTGAACTCTTGAAGATGTGAGAGCTAATAACTATATATTGAATATATTGTTAATCTCCCACTGAAGTGTTCTAAATGTTTGGGTATTTACTTAGGTATAAAACAACTAAATTTTAAACAACCTAAGTGATTTTAACCTACAATGTCTAGGTGATAAACCATTTTATTACCTCACATCACTCACACAAGCTCATAAAATCAGTTAACAACGCTCGATCTTTCGGTCATAATCCCTAGGTGGGAGGTGCTCCATAAACCGTCAACTTAAGTACCCCCAGCCTTAGACAGGTTTATGAACCGATTTGAGTTTGTAACCAAACTTAATAAGATTGTCTAACCCAATTGTATAACAGCTTACAAAATTCTAGACATGCTAAACATCCACAACATTCAACAAAGGCATTCAATATCTAATATAACTATTATATTAAATAAAAGAAACCCTAACATGCATACTATATATTATAACATTTTATAACATACTTTCAATGCATGTAATATGCTTTTTATGGTGAAGTTTTAAATCTATATGGCATATTATATGCATATACATGAATTATTTAATTATTACATACATCATATGCATAAACAATTAAACACAAACTGATATTATTTTAGTTTTGGCATAAACACGCAAACAAAAGCCTAATTATTACAAACAGCTTCAAAATCGCTTCTAAACCACTCGAACTGCTCCAAACCAAACCCAAACAACTTGAACCGGACCAGCCAAAAACCCTTTGAGGCTGAACCGGATGGAACCTCAAGAAAATCAGTCGAACCAGCTGCTCTAGGTCCATGCTCAAAATTTCACTGAGGCTGATCGTGTAGTACTAGAGTCTATCATCTAACACGATCGCCTAGTGTCGGGCAGAGGTACACGATCGCCTAGTGTCGGGCAGAGGTACACGATCGCCTAGTGTCGGGCAGAGGTACACGATCGCCTAGTGTCGGGCAGAGGTACACGATCACTTAGTGTCAGATAGAGTACACGATCGCTTAGTGTCAGGCAGAAGTACACGATCGCTTAGTGTTATCGTATAGCATCTCTTGTCATCATTTAGCGTCCGCCGCAGCTACACGATTGTGTAGTGCCATCGCATAGCACTTCAATGCATCGTTTAGCTCCCACGCAAAGCTACACGATCATGTAGTGCTATCGTGTAGCATTTCAACGCATCATTTAACTCCCGCAGGTACGAATCGTCTAGTGCACAACATCACAACGACCAACAGCCATAGCTACAAGATCGTATAGCTTTTCTTCACATTGTTTAGCACGCGCCTGGATCTAGATGATCGTCTAGCATTTAAAACTCAACGATGATTTTTTTAGCAGAAGTTGAAAAATCGGAATCTGGAGCTCGACCTTTTTCACTTGTTTCTTCAATTACATCTTAATTTCAACTCTAATGACTCCAAATAAATCATAGACTCTTGATAACACATATAAGCTCATGAATCAAGAGCCAATTACAAATTTAATTAAGAAATTAAAGAGAAATAAAATGCCAAATCTAAGAAAACCATATAAGTGCATCAGTTTCATATCTCATGAAAAACACCCACCACACCAAAATTAAACAAAAATGAATGATTATATGATACTCTGATACCAATTGTAAGAGTATATCAACATACAACGGAAGTAATAATGATCAATAAGCATTCTAATTCATTAATTTTGGCAGAAACTAAAGCATGCTCATCTAATATAAGAGGGTTTGAAGTCGTGTCTTTGTAAAACTCTTCAAGATCTTGATTCTCAACTGTTGTCTTCTCCAAAACTTGTCATGAATCACTTCAAGATCTTCCCCCACTATCCTCTTGGAGCTTTAGAATGAGTTGTGGGACTTAAGAACAACTTGAACGAACGGAAAACTTGGGAGAAGCTCACTGCATCAACCTGTTTGAAAAACTCATTCTTCAGCATGAATTTTTCTCAAAAACCTCTTTTGAATGCATGTCTCAAATTCACTCCAATCTTTTTTATTTATTGCAGGTTAACATGCAAATAAGATGGCTGCATGTGATGGAGCTCATGCTTGGAGTGATTGAAGACAATGTGAATGGTTTTTGAGTGAGTTAGTTGAAAATGGTAATGGCCATTTTTCCATTTTGTGCAACTTTTGTAATTTTCAATTTTCCAAAAAATGATTTCAAAATCAATTTGATTTTAAAATTGAAAATATTATTAATTTTCTATAAAATTAATAAATAATTATAATTACTTTAATATAAAATATTATATTAATTTTTACACAAATCCACCTTCATATATTTAAATATAAATTCTCCAATTTCGTTTAATTCTAATTTGAACGTTTCAAATTAACTTATTATGTTACTCTAAAGCTTATCCATTTACGAGCTAGTAGAGGACCTCGCAGACCTACAGATCATGGGCTCCAACGATCCGAGATTAATTGGCTAAACTCATTATACCAAATTAACCCCCATTCGTTAACTAATGGGTCACTCCACTATAGACCATAGTTGAACTTCCTTCACTGTAGATATATTATGTCCACTCGATATAACTATAATCAATAAGTCGATTCTTCACAGATTGTTCGTAATCACAGTTGGGTCAAGATCACTGTTTTACCCATGTGAATACATCTTGTTCCTTAAGTTCCTACTGATCCTCTAATTAACAATTTTTTTATTAATAATACCTATGAATCAAGTCTTTTCTCTATCATGAAAAGGTGGGGTCCCGATTGTTCAATGCCTAGAATCAGTACTTAAGAGAACAACCTATCTGCTAACCATACAGATAGGAGTGAATTCCATCTTGCAGGGCTATGTCCCCAGCTATTCATCTGGTTTTATCCTTAAAATGGAAGGCTTATTGAGCAGTGCTGTTGGACTCTCTCACCCATGCAGATAAAAAGATAATCCCGAACAAACAGGAGTTCATAGCTAGCTTAGGCTTGAGATCGAGTTAACCTAGGTTACTTAATAATGAAATAATAAGTTTTAACAGTAAACAGTCTTTATAAAGAAAAATGACTATTTTTATGGTCCAATCTATATGCAAACTCATTGCATAGGATGCCCCCACTCACATGTCTCATTACGAATGGTCTGTGGATCACATCATTTGTAGCACCTTACAACTTCTTGTAACAACTACAAAGTGAGCCGCATCCAATAGTGTTACCAGAATGAGATACCCAATTTCATCCATATACTTATTAGACAATTTAGGCTATATACTGTTAACTTTATCCTATTTATGTCACCACATAAAGTTAAAGTATTCCGACTATAGCCATGGATATGTTTATTGGATTTTCATAATAGAGTGTAAACAATTTTATTGAATAAGTCACTCAATAATATTTTATTGATAAATAGTACAAACTGCGAGTTCTAAGACATTCCCAATAGTTCAGAAACCCTCTACTGGAAGCACTAAGAGCCATGAAGACGTGCTTGAAATATTTATCTTCCTACGGATCATATTTAAATGTTGAACCAGGATTTTCAATTTGTAAGGCTTCACCAAATTTAGGTAACTTCTTGTAGGATTTTTATGGTGACCCCCACAAACACTAACACATTTTTTCTTTGTCTTTCATGCCTTGTCGTAACTTAAACTCACACCATACTCTTATTTTATATTCTTCACAATATCCTTTGGTCTATATGAATGACTAACGTCTTCAAACTTTGACGAAATTAAATCTTTGAGAACCCAACTAGAAGCTTGTCTATGATCGTTAGTCAATATTTTATTTCTACATGTGTGGACATTGTTATACTTAAAGATCTTAAATATTTCAAAATTATTTAATTTAATGGCTCGAAGTCTCCATTCGCATTCTTCAACTAAGCATATAACTTTGTATAATGTTGTGTTCGACTTCTTCACCCTAAACTAAAAGTTACCTCTAATTGTTAATATAAATAACTGCATCTTTAAATCCTTTTTTGATATAAATATGTCACCAACTTGCACATCTTCAGAATAATAAGACTGATCTGGCATGACAATTGTGCTACTAGATGGATGTGACAAATCACGACCCGTTGCATGTGACATCCTCCATAGTCTTCAATTGTTTGTTCTTCTCCATGCAGTGTATGGTGGGTATTAATCTTGGGTTCATCTCCATCATCCTTCTCCCTCCAAGATCAATCATTGAAATATTGACCTTGGTCTACATCATCCCCTAAGTTATGAGTCGCCAAATTACTAGGCGACGAAGTAAGTGATGGGTCAACATATGTGGGGAAAAATTGACTATCCGGCTCATCTTGCAATGTATTGGCCTAGATGTTGAAGGGATTTCTTTAGCTCGTCGGATATGTGAATTTTTTGGATGAAATCCTTGATTACTTGAACACTTTGGCTTTGATACATAAAAAGGTATTATTGAGACCTCTTCCTACGTGAGGAATGTGTGTAGATCTTCATCATTTCGAATTACAAATGCAGAGGCTTTGGATCTCAATTGAAGTATACATCTTATAATAATATTATACTAATCCGACATTATACCACTTATCTCATAAACTTCGATTAGGAGTTCATTATAGGCCGTGCTGACCTCAATGTCATACCCCGCAACTCTCCTCCATCGTAATCTTTTTCCCTTTCATTCCAAACGCCACATAAACAAATCCAAACACGAGACCTTTTCCTACAATTTATAACAAAAAATGCATTAATGTAATGTCGTTAAAGAAAAAGCAAAATAAAAAAAAATTAAAAAGGAAAAAAATTAGTCTGGTCCTCCACCCGATTGGGTGCAACACCAGGCCAAAAAATAGAATGCTTAGTTTTCGTATGCCCGACAGGGCTAGAGTTAACTCTATCGGACCCCGAAACGGTCCCAGTTCGGTTCTTATCCCATGCCCGGTAAGACCGGGTCAATAGATTAATTTCATACCCGATGAAGACTGACCAGAATCCAACTTATTCCAACAATTATTTTGTACCTGGTGAAGCCCAACTAGGTAATTTCAACTCATTTTCTTTCTACCCGGTGAAGCCTGATCGAGAATCATACTTATTCCAATAATTATTTTGTACCCGGTGAAACCCAACTGGGTAATTTCAACTCATTTGCTTCCTACCCGTGAATACCTGGTGAAACCCGAACGAGTATCTTTAAAAAAGCTGTTATTTTTTTTTAATTTATAAATATCAAATGCAAGGCATTATAAAAATAAAAGAAACAATCAACAAAGTAAGCATAAATCAAACTCCAAAAAGGTCATTTGTTTTTGTCAATTTTTTCAGAAATTATCGAACTATTGAATACATACAAAATGAAATACATACCTTCTTACGGAGTGTACAAAATTACAACTTCATGAAATACAAGTTTTGGACTTGACAAATTTCATTCTAGAATAATTTGGTGAAGATAACTTTTTGTTGGGTTGTAAACAAATCAAATTTGGTTATGGAGAATTTTGTGTGAATATCTTTTTGTTAATGACTTTTGGATAAATTAATTTTTTTGTGAGTAAATCAAAAAATAAATTTAGGTGGATAATTTTTGGTGAATTAATTTGGTAGGTTAGTTGTTAAAATTGGTAGTGGGAATTTAATAAGGGGTATAAGAGTAATTGGAATCTTTTGTATGAATAATTTTTTGTTAATAGTGTATGGATAAATTAATTTTTTGTGAATAAATTTAGGTGAAGAATGTGAATTAATTTGGTAGTTTGGTAATTGAAATTGGAAGTAGGAATTTAATAAAGGGGCATAAGAGTAATTGTTTAACAAATATTTACTTTACTTGTATCATTTTCATCATCAGAAGTAAAAAAAACTTATTTTTTCAAAAATGGATAAAAAATACAATATCAAACTTCCAATAGGCAATTTGTCCAAAATTTCCCAAAAGTTTAGAGGTATACATGTTTGAGAATTTGACGAATAAAAGAAAGGCACCTGCAACGGTCGAAATACAGCCCACCTGCGCGTCACATGACCGTTTGAAATATTTGAACGTTTCACATTGCCACGTCATCCACTCACCTCAGCATTAACGCTGCAGTTTAATTTTGAAATCAAAACGATTTTTTTTTTGTTTGTTTCTTTTTATAATTATTTTGTTTGTAATTTCAATATCCGACTGTTCCCGCCCGTTTCCAGCCACTTCTCTCATCGCTATGGACTAACTTTTCTTCCAACGGCAGAAGCAGATTCCATTTCTCTGTTTCGTCTCTGCCATTGATCGTAGATCGTCAAGAAATCAAGCTCGATTCTTTCTCCTCCGTTGCTAATCACTCTCACTCTCTATCCTGTTGTTGGCTGAGGAGTATTTGTGGTCACTCGATTTCGCAATCCGAAACCCTAGCAACACCAGTAGAGCTGATAATGAATCAGTACCACATCTATGAAGCCATTGGCCGTGGAAAGTATTCGGTAACTACTTTCGGGCTCGTGCATAGTTTTTAATGTTTTCAGTCATAGTTATCTGCGGCATTCTTTGTAATTGCTTAACTTTGTGACGATTGTTTCTATTTTTTGTTCGGGATGTTCCTAGACCGTGTATAAAGGGAGGAAGAAGAAGACGATCGAGTACTCCGCAATTAAAAGCGTGGATAAATCGCAGAAGAACAAGATTCTCCAAGAAGTAAGTGGGCGAAATGTCATTTTCGGGGAGTGGATTGTTAAAAGGGATTTTGATAAAAGATTTGGGTACTTTTAGGATGTAGAACGCTAGATTTTGTTTAGCAACTGCTGATTTACTTGTATAAAATTGATGCATAGCTCATTTTTAATTTTACTCGTTAGTGTATTTGCCTCCTCTCTGCACTAAATAATGCTTTTCAGAACCTCGATATCACCAGGCCCGGTTCCTTGTTTACAATTGTGGTTATTGAATCGAAGATGCTAGTGCACAGTTTGTTCATGGATTCTAACGTAATACGCTACATTCTCATCTAATGCAGGTCAGAATACTTCACTCCCTTGATCATCCAAACGTGCTCAAGTTTTACTCATGGTAACATTTGGAAACATTTGTTAATGTTTCTCAAAGGATTTTCTAAGCAGTCAGCTCTGACCAATTTTGTGGTTTTACAATTATCTTCCTTTCATCACTTTGAATTAGACATTCACTTCGCCCATCTTTTTGCATTCGGAAGGTATGAAACTTCTGCTCACTTATGGCTGGTGTTAGAGTACTGTGTTGGAGGAGATCTCATGAGCATCCTGCGCCAGGTATATCATACAGTTTTGGCAACCTACCGTTAGGAACCTGTTAGGTTTAAATAAATCCTATATAAATAAGAACAAGGGCAACTGTTTGTGCTATGGAATTAACTTGCTTTGCGCAACCTATTCTATTTGGGTGTTTTGTTCACTTTTTATTGTTAAATTCCCAATTTGTCCCATGGTTCATGTACCCCAATAAGTCATTTGTGAGGTTCCATAGGTTTCATGTGCCTATGTCTAATCTTTAGAGTTTTAAAAATAAAGATATTAATTTGTTTTTGGATGAGTGGCAGGATGGCAAATTACCCGAAGATTCAATTCATGATATTGCTAGTGATCTTGTCAGAGCATTGCAGTAAGACAATCTTGGTTTATTTGTTTCTGTATACGTATCAGTATATTTTTGAACTCTTTGGTTGAATATATATATAATCAAACAATTTCAGGTACTTACACTCGAAAGGAATCATATACTGTGATTTGAAGCCATCAAATATCCTACTGGACGAAAATGGTCATATAAAGGTATCGATGAACCACAATTGCATTTCTTTTTAATTGGGTAGATTTTAGTAGTTTTGAAATATTTTATTTAATTTCTAACTTTCTGTCCTGTTATGCAGTTATGTGATTTCGAACTAGCTAGAAAGTTGAGTGAGATATCAAAAACAAATTCAACGGTAGGTCAAAATCTTTTTGTTGTAGTAGTCTGCTTGCTCTTGAACTTTTAGATTTGAACTCAAATCCTGTCACATATTTAATTCCTAAGAAGTAGCTGATTGTTTTATTTGATGCACTTATTTAGGCGCCACAAACGAAACGAGGCACACCCTGTTATATGGCTCCTGAATTGTTCAAGGACGATGGAGTCCACTCCTACGCGTCTGATATGTGGGCTCTTGGTTGTGTCCTATATGAATGCTTTGTGGGGAGGCCTCCTTTTATGGGAAGAGAGTTCACTCAACTAGTTAAATCTATCCTCTCAGATCCTACCCCTATCCTTCCCGGTAGCCCTAGTCGTCCTCTTGTTAACTTGATTAATTCATTGCTAGTAAAAGATCCAGCTGAAAGAATACAATGGCCTGAGCTTTGCGGTCATGCTTTCTGGCGTACTAAAATCACTCCAGTATCTTTACCTTCACAACCAGCTTTTGCAAATATGATAAATCAACATTCTAAACCTTGTTTGTCGGAAAGAAATGGTGAAAAACTTGCTCAGAACAGGACTCCTCCTAAATATAGAGAGAAAGATGCAAAGGGCACTTTAAGACAAAATGAAAATTCTGCTTTTGGCTCAAGTAAAAATGAAACACTTGTTAAAGGTACTCCAGGCAGTCAAAAAACTCAATCAAAGGTTTCTAGCAAAGTGGTCGAGGAGAAGAAGTTGAAAGAAACTCCATCTGCTTCCAAGGGAGTAAATCTTTTAAGACTTTCAAGAATAGCAAAATCAAACTTGCAAAGAGAGAATGATAAAGAAAATTACAGGAGACCCGTTTCTGGCAACTCTGAAAATGATTCCGAGGTTGAACTTAAGAATACTGATATGGAGCTTGATTTTAATGAGAATGTTGAAGATGAGTCTCCTGATGAACCTGAGGAGTCTGATAATTTAAATTGCAATCAGGAAGACAGGTCATCGAATGGGAATTATCAGGGGAAGATGGAGGAGGCTCAAAATATAGGAGACCTTTCAGATTATTCACCTGCAGTTAATATCAATGCCTCAGATCTACCAAATAAACATGATCAGGAATCATCCTTGGTGCGTACAGAAGTGGTTGCTACTTCACCTAGTGCTAGCCCTCAACTTAAGAACCAAAGAACGAAAGAAGGTTCAGCATATGCTCTTGATACCGATTCTTTGAAGTCATCCAATAACCTTTCGGAGTTTTTTTGGCATCAGTCTGATCTTTCGGTTAAACCAGTAATGCCCAGCAAAAAATCTGATAAAATGTCAGATGTCAATACTACCACCCTTCCTTTTGAGGGATTGCAAGCACCTGATTTTGTGAAGATGCCAAAGGAGCGGCAGGATGCCATGAGCAGTAGGATTATTGCTACTCTCGGTGGAAATTCTAGTATTGGTGAGAAGCAAAACATGATTAGATATCTTGAGATGCTTAGTAATAACGCTGAGGCAGCTAATATTTTGACCAATGGGCCCGTAATGCTCATGCTTGTAAAAATGCTCAAGCAGTCCAAGGTTTTGCAATTGCGTGTTCAACTCACATCACTGATTGGCTTGCTGATTCGCCACTCTACTTTTATTGAGAATGACTTGGCAAATTCTGGTCTTTTAGTTTCACTAACTGATGGCCTCAGAGACAAGCAAGAAAAAGTTAGGAGATTTTCTATGGCTGCTTTGGGCGAGTTGCTTTTTTATATCTCCACTCAGGAAGAGCATAATAGCAACGCCAATCCTCCAGAGTCTCCTTTGAAGGAGACTAGATCCCCCTCTGGATGGCAGGTACTTTGATCTCTTTGGTCATGACCTTTTATTTTATTTTATTATTTTATTATTTATCTTTTTTCCTCTCCTATTAAACTTATTCGCATTCAATTAATACTGACAAGGCATTTTATGTTCGTTGATATAGTTTTACTAACATCCTGAAGTTGAATTAAATTCAAAAACCACTTACGAGTAGCTGTTATTTTTCGACGATGCAAGTTGCAACATCATTCACAAATTTTTTATACTGTGCTCTTATGAAGTTGTTTTAATGGATCAGGTTCCAAATTCATTAATTTCTCTAGTCTCATCAATTCTTCGAAAAGGAGAGGATGATATAACTCAACTATATGCATTGAGGACCATCGAAAACATTTGCAGTCAAGGAGCAATATGGGCATCTCGCTTTACCAGCCAAGATGTGATCAGCAACCTATGCTACATATATAGAGCTTCTGGGAAATCGGAGAATATAAGGCTCACTGCAGGATCATGTTTGGTTCGCCTAGTCCGTTTCAATCCTTCTTGCATTCAGTCAGTTACAGACAAATTATCTTCGAAGGACATGGCGTGTGCCCTAGTTAAGGGCAATCCACGTGAGCAGCAAATCACCTTAAATCTTCTAAACATGATCATGTTTGGAGGCCATATCTTAACTAGCATTGGAAGGTACCTTCTACCTTTAATGGAGGAGAAGAATCTTGTCTCCAGTCTCGTATCCCTTATTGAGCAGGCAAGTGAAGTTTTGAAAGGAAAGGCAATTGTTTTCGTGGCTTTCCTCTGTAAGAGTGTAAGACGGTGGTTGCCTCACTTCTTTTGCAATGCTAGGTTACTTTCTTCAGTGGACAGGCTCGCGAGGGAGAAGGACAACTATGTCCAGCAGTGTTTGACTGGATCTGTGCATATCGTGGCATCTATTGTGCCAAGTTTGTTGGATATGATTATAGGAGATATTCAACAAATGATGGGAGGACGACGTCATGGGCATATTTCCTCCCCCCTTACCAGTCGTGCTGCTCCAAAGACCAATATTCACTTGTTTCCTGTTGTCCTTCATCTTCTTGGAAGTTTAACCTTTAAGCGCAAGGTTGTTAGTCCTCAGGTGCTGCAGCAGTTGTCTGATCTAATCAGGCATATAGAGACACCATTTCAGGTGGGGTTATTTTGAAAGCTAAAATTCGCACACCACACACCCACAATTTGAGATTATAATTATTAGTGTTCTCTTGAATTTTAATTTATCTTCAGTTGAAATGAGAAAATAAAAACTTTTAGATTGGATATTAAATGAACTGAAAGTTGGTATGCATACGTGCTCTATTAGTTTTAAACAGGAATATCACCGTTGCACCTCTGTAGAAATGTTATCTCTGTATAGTTTACGTACTTTATGAATCTATTGTGAAGAGAGTGCGCGAGTATAGATGAGACATGTGGTTATATTGTTTCTTGATGTCTTCTTTTCCTGTTTCAATTCATTTACAGGGCAGGGATGACTTCCAGATAACATTACTTCGGGTTATTGAATCTATCACAGAGGAATTCTCGGTCATACTTGAAAATCCAGAGATTTTTGTCCATAAAATTCTCCCCAGTTTGGCTGTTCTTTACAAAGGTAACAAGGATGGGGATGCAAGATTCTTATGCCTAAAAATTCTCTTTGATGTGCTGGTCATTTTCCTGAATGAACCGTCCTTAGATGGGCAAAGGTTGGAGGATCTAAAGCAGATAGCAAATTTGCACTTCCTTCCTCTCTATCCTGCCTTGATAGAAGATGATGATCCCATACCCATGTATGCTCAGAAACTTCTCGTGATGCTCATTGAGTGTAATTACATCAAAATTTCAGACATTTTACATCTAAAGACAATCTCCCAATGCTTTGAGTTTTTGCTTGGCGACCTTTCAAATGCAAATGTAAGTAGTGTAAAGCTATGTTTAGCGCTGGCGTCTGCTCCAGAAATGGAATCAAGAATACTTTCTCAACTCAAAGTCGTTAGAAGAATAGGAATTCTGCTAGAGTTTGTGTATGCCAAGGATATGGAGGATTTTCTCGAACCAACACTTGGTCTCTGTAGAGCTCTCCTTCTGCGTTCTGTTAGTTGTAGAAAGGGATTCATCCACTCAAAAGAACCGTTTCTTCTAGGTGACGGTACTCCCGAGCAAAATGTTCTCGTTAATCAGCAGGAATGCATTAGAGATATATCCGACTTCGGTAACAATTTTGGAGTTTTCTTGGAGTTGAGTCGGTCCTCAGAAGCAAACATTGCCGAGATAGCCTCTGAATGTGTAGTGTTTTTGGTTATGGCGGCTCCTAGGGAAGGCACCACTGGTCTTCTTACAAATCTTCACAAAGTTAGTGTAATCCTGGAGTCCTGGAGGAAAGGAGGCTGCCTCTTGCTTGTCCAGAGAATGCTGCATTCTCTCGGTTATGCTTGTCGACAGTACTTGGCCCATGCAATGATATTATCCCTTTCCACATCTGAAATTTCACGGATTGAGGCAATTATATCTGATATCAAGAGTTCAAGTACGCCACGTTTAGCTAATGATGCAATGCTTGTAGCTATGGAGTTGCAGCGGCTTCATCGTTGTATTTGAAACAAGCAAAGTTGTGAGCGTCTAATTGCCTAACTCGTTTTTCTCAATACAATCAGCAATAATCCCTTGATTTTGACGATGAACTAATATCTCGCAGGTACTTTGTAAAATTGCCCAGTTAGCTAGCTAGGACAGGAGTAAAATCTTTTGTTCTAATACTATCATCGTACAGAAGAGAATGACCTACTGGAAAATGAGTGGAAAAAGAGGATTTGAACTCCCCAGGGCGGCTTTGAAGGATACCCTTCCAGTATCTATAGTTCCGAACATGGAACGTGGTTCTTGGTGAGTTCAATTCTTTATTTATTTGCACATTGTTATTTACATGTTGAATTCTTATTGTATGTGTGTATATATATTTTTGTACCGTGACTTTCTTCCACTGGCATCTCTATACTTTTTGCTTTATCAGTGCAATTTTATCATGTTAACTGTTAGTGTAGTTCTCTTGCTATAAATTATAATGGGAGGACCGTACCTTTACCTTTCTAGGATCAGTGCTCAGGGGTCAATTATATGCCAGCTTAGGGTTTTAATTTCATAAAAGTTCCTTTGGCTTTGAAAAACCGCTGGTGAGCATTGAAATGTACAGCAAAGTCAGATGCATAATGGAAGAACTTTTGGTTAAAGTAAGATGTCATTCTCATTAGATGAATGAAAATATTGGAGGAGACAGATATGAAAGAATACCAGTAATTTCTAAATTATATGAAGTTAGTTAGCAAATAGAAAATATATAGGTACTTGGATTCAACGATTTGAAACGAGCTACAATATTTGATGAATGGGCAAGAACCTCATTTTCAACGATCGAAGAAGTCTCATATCTTGAAATTTATTTAAGTTGATTATATAATACATTGATATTTCACTAAACATTTTACATTTAGTTTGCCATAACTTCTCAAATAAAAGTCAAGTAAAGTGAACTACTATCAACAATTATAAAGTAGTAGAACATAATGCACTCGATGTAAATAAATAGTTTAAAAAAAACCATTTTAGTTTATGTACTTTAGAACTTATTCAATTCTAGTAATTATACTCTTAAATATCCAAATGTGGTCTTTTAACTTGGAATTATTAAACAAGATTTGTGTGCCTTTTTTTATAAGTGATGGGTGCAGCTAACCACACTCCATATTATGGTTTAACTTAGAAGTAACTTCCATTGCCTTTAAATGTGTTCACCAATAAAGATAATCAAATCAACTCCATAGTTGATTTATGAAATTTTGTTTCAAACCCAAATTAGTAACTAAGTTTCAATGTTAAGTTTACTTTAACCCCATTTATTTATTATTATTATTATAGTAGGAAAGTGGTAGGAGTGGTGGGAAAGTTTACTTTAACCCATTTATTTATTATTAAACTTCGATCTTGAAGAAGAGAGTGCATATTAATTATCGTCAAGCTAAGCTCACTTTAGTTACTATATTTGTTATTTATCATATAATTTGTCTCTATTGTTTTTTTTATTGATTAAATATTACTCCTTGAATGTAATGAAAATTTAAACATATAACTCAAGATCTCAAAGTTATCTTATTTCCAACCTTATCTTTAGTAAAAAAATAAAATCTTAACAACCTTCAACCTTTAGGACTCCAACAAATATTAATACTAATTTCTATTGTTCCTCTTTTGTACTAAAATCAACGAGATCCAACAAAAATATATAGTCGAATTCGAATTGAACAGACGGATATCGATAAAACCTTTGCAAACTGAATGGACTGATCAATGACAATTTCAAGCCAACCAAATGTATACCATCTCGATTTCAAAATATTACCATTTTACCCTCTAAATTTGAATTTTATTTCAATTTAAGTTGAGTTGGTAATATATTTATTTGTCTTTTATCCATCTTTCATAGGCATCCCGAACATTTGAGTTACATTTTGAGTGGGACCTTGAGGATAGTTCTCGAGTAAGAAAAATCTCAAGTCATCAATGACAACTAGTGTAGTTGTCACAAGTTAATCTATCAGCACTTAACAAGTAGATAGTAACACTAATCATTTTGAAACTTCTAAAACCATACAAATTATTTATATTAGTTATATACAAAAACCCATTAAAACCAATCAAATTTAGTACAATTTTACATTTTTAACCTCTTTTTTTATACTAAATACTCATTTTTCGTTTTCGTTGTTAATATTTATTAATTAATTTAAAATAATTAAAAGAATTATAATTAATTTAGTTTCACCATTTATCATAATGGTTAAAATGAAATTTAAATTTTCACTTTATAGTTATTTTCATTTAAAAGACATTGACGTTAATGACTACGGGTGAGTATTTAATGAAGAATTAAGATTCGAAATGTAAATCTTGAAACTTAGGGATCAAATTAAAGCAAAACTCAAACTTCATAGGCAACATTGCTACATTTTGAAACTTAGAGAATAAACTAAAGACAAACTAAAAATTGGCGATTGTATAACATTTTGAAATCTAACGACCAAATGAAAACTATATTAAAAACTTTAGGATAAAAAAAATGGGTGCACTCATATATTACTTTCTACTTTTATCTCAATAATAATAATAATTATTATTATTTAAAAGAAAAAAAAAAAAAAAAAAAAAAACTTTGTTGGTACACTTTATAATTGTGGCTCCACAATTGGAATATGGTGCCAAAACGTTTGGCAACGTTTGGCGTTGTTAGTCCATGTTGTAACATTAACTTGTCCATGTTGTAACATTAACTTGTCCATGTTCTTCCTTTTTCCCACTTCATACAAATCCAAACCAATAGGGCCCCATTCAACCATAAAAGATTCTTTAAAAGTAACACCTTCAAGAATTAGATACTTTTCTATGTTTGTCATCTTTTTCTTTTTTTTCCCTTAATGTTTTTATCCCTTCTTTTTTAATTTATTATCTTCCTTTTCAATATGTTTCGGTTTCAAAATTTTATTTAGAATTGAAAACAAAAGATTTGTCTATCTTAAGAATAATAATATGCCGATTTAACTTTTTTTTTTTTTTTTTTTAAAAATATTACATCACAAAGTTAATGCTATAGGTTTGAGATCTTCTTGCCTTCTAGAGATCTCGAATTATAATGGATTTAATTTCATTGTTTGATATCACGAGAAAGAGAATGACGATATTTTTTCTATATTAAAATAGACTAAAATGGGAAAATCTTTGCATTCACATTTTGTCTTCATTCTTTAACACATACCCATTATACTCTTGAAATTAGATTTAATGGTTAGTTACGATTTAACCCAACCCTTATTAAATTTCCCACCCTTTCATGATTCTAGATTTAAGGGTTAGTTAATGATTTGATTTAATTTGTGATTGTTATGATGTACGCTCACGAATTTACCATTTAATTTTCACCCGCTAATTCACTACAATAGAAGCCAAACTCCGTCAAAGAAAATGACAAAGGGAAGATCGTATTGCAAAAAAACCAACTGCAACAATCAACTTCTGTTGCTTCTTTGTCAGTTTAACAACTACAAGGCATGATCATGACCTCCATAAGGGCTCAGTATAGAGGCTCGTCTCATACTTCTTTTATGTATTCCAAGTCGTACACCTAGGGAATTGATAGCTTGAGAATGCCTGTTGGGTACCAATTTCAGTAATTTGATGGAAAGGACAACCTGAAGGAACACATTGCCCACTTTGTTGAAACATGCGAGAATGTCGGAACCAGAGGAGATATGCTAGTCAAGCAGTTTGTCAGAACCTTGAAAGAAAACGCTTTTGACTGGTACACTGACCTGGAGCCTGAGGTGATCGATAGTGGGAGCAACTTGAAAAAGAATTCTTGAACCACTTCTATAGCACCAGACACACTTTCTGTTGGAGTTAGCATGCAATTAGTAGAAGCCAACAAAATCATTAAGCACTAATTCATCAATTTTAACAACCAAGAAAGCTTGTTCATAGAATAAAAAAGAGAGTTTGATAATATATCTTTGAAGACCTTCTCCGATCTACAAATTCAGCTCCAATCTTCACTCCAAAAGGATGTAGACCGCCACTTGATATTCCCTACTATTCTCTTGGACTTTAGATTGGATTATGGGATCCAAAATGATTTAGACTTGAAGGATATTTAAAGAAGAAGGACTGGTTTTATGTAGCAATTGAAGAACACTTCTTCAATACACTTTTAGCCCAAAAAACAATTGTATGTGCTACATACTCAGGATCAAAACTAAGTTTTTGTTCACCTTTTCCATGCAATTAGTTTGCGTAGCAAATTGACACCAAATCTACATCAAGTGAATGAAAATTAAAGTGGAATTTGAGTGGGAAATGTGATAAAAGTTGGATAAACCCACTAAATTGGGGTTTTCCATTTTTTTAAAATTTAAATCTAATTTTCTTTGATTAAATTTTTCAGAAAATTTAAATTAAAACTAAAATTGAATTTAATATTTGAATTTTCCAAAAATCCAAATTTCTAATTTTAAATAAAATTAATTAAAATAATTTAATATATAATATTGAATTATTTACACCACTAATTCCATAAACATGAATCCTCATTCATGTAATTTAATATTTAAATCATATTTAAATGTTATCCAATTATCCAATTTTGTTTAATTCGTTAATTAAACGTTTAATTATAACACATATAATTAATGATTCCCTCAAATCGAATTTGAGCCTTTCAAATTTACTCATCACTCTGTTCTAAGATTTAATCCATTTGTGAGCTAGTAGAGGGACCTAATGGACCTATAGATCATAGACTCCAATGATCCGAGATTAACTGGCTAAACTATTTAACCTAATTAACCAACATTCGTTAACTACCGGGTCACTCTACTAAAGTTCAGTCTTCATTGTAGATATAAGTGTGTCCACTCGATATAACCATAATCGGTAAGTCAATCCTTCATAGGTTATTCATAATAATGGTTGGGTCGGAAAGTTGTTTTACCCCTGAGATTACATCTTGATCTTTAAGTCTCACTGATCCTCTAATGAACAATTAGTTTGTTATCCAATCATTAAACCGAGTGCCTCTCAGGTCAATGGGAGGGTGGAACCCCTTGTTCAAGACCCAGAGTCAACATAAGGGAACAACCTTTTTACTATCTATAAGAACAGACATGAGTGAATTTCGTCTTGCACCCTATATCCACAACTATCTACCCGATCTTACCCCTAAAATGGGAGGTTTATTGAGCCGGCGCTGTTGAGCCAACACTTACCCATACAAATATAAGGATAATCTTGAATAAGCAGAAGTTCATAGTTAGCTCAGGATTAAGGTCAAGTTACCTAGGTCATCGCCTTGAAATAGTCAGTCTTAAACAGTAAACGTTATAAAGTAAGAGTGACTAATTTCTTGGTCTAATCTTATATAAACTCTTTGCATAGGATGCCCTCACTCGCATGTATCCACATGAATGAATCAATATCACTTTGTTGTCGCACTTTACAACAACTATAACATTTACAAAGTGGGCCGCATTCTGATAGTGTCCCCAGAATAAGGTATCCGGCCTTATCCGTATACTAAAGACCATTTTGGTTATTTACTCAAACTTGATCCACTCTTATGTCTCCACATAAAGTTCAAGTACTCATATAATAGCCGTTGATTTTAGTTTATTGGATTTAGGTTGTTTCTAAAACGAAATGAACAATTCAAACATTCAATAACAACTTTATTGAATCAAACTTCAATAACATCTACATTGATTAACATAATAAGTTTATTGTTTATAGACCACGAGTCTTAGGACATAAAACCCAACACTGTCAGTATCATGGAGTTGACAAACGCCAGGTAGCGGAAAGGGGAGTCGGTCATCGACTACATTAACCAATGGAGAGCTCTAAGTTTGGACTACAAAGATCGACTCATCGAACTATCCGCAGTGGAGATGTGCACCCAAGGCATGCACTGGGAGCTTCTCTACATCCTACAAGGGATAAAACCTCGTGCATTTAAGGAATTGGCAACACGTGCTCATGCATGGAACTGAGCATCACCAACAGAGGAACTAAAGATTTCCTAGTTTCGAAAGAGAAAAAGGACAAGAATGAAACCAAGGGCACTTAAAAGATTGTGAATAGTGCCACAAAAGAATCTATGTTCATTCGAGCAACCCCGCTGAAATTTTCCTCCAAAGGAAAAGAAACAAAATTTTAAATAAAGCATGAAGGCGGCGAGAAGCTTCGCCTAACTCTTAAAGAAAAACAGAAAAATGTTTATCCATTTCCTAACTTTGATGTTGTAGAATGTTAGAGAAACTACTAGAAAAGAAACTTATTCAATTTCCGGAATGTAAGTGCCCATAACAAGCAAGAAAAATAGACAATTCTAACTACTGCAAATACCACCGGGTCGTTAGCCATCCAATAGAAAAGTGCTTCATGCTGAAGGAGCTAATTTTGAGGTTGGCTCGTGAAAAAAAGATTGAGCTGGATCTAGATGAAGTAGCTTAGGCAAATCACGCTAGAGTAACGGTGACTTCCAGTATTTCAACACCGTCTACATCTTATGATCAAAGAGAAAGCATGATCCAGTTTGGAACCTTCAGGCTTATAGTAGTTTGATTCCAATAAGAGATTCAAACGACAGACTCCCAGAAGAAAGATAAGCCTCTTGAAGATAACGACAAAGGGTGGATACTAATGATTCGTCAAAAGAGAAGATAGCCAAATTCCACAAAAAAGAGTCGCACTCCTATTGAAACTATAGAAAGAGGATCATGACTCATAAAAAGAAAGAGAAAAATAAGGCATGGAAGCATAGTCCTGCTAAGGAAGAAAACGAAGACCCACAACTTCAACGACCAATGACTTTGGTTGAATTCTTCCCAAGGAACTTCCTCGATAATCGTCTAGAGGAAGTATAAAAAGTTATTGTTGTTGGGCCGTGATATGAGAGAACCATTCTAAATCTCATAGGGTCCTATAGTTTGTAATGGTATTGTACAAACATCTTATTTATCTAATAAAATATGTGATGTTTTATTTGACATTAGTTTCATTAAACCCACAAATCAATAAACTAACATCCAAGGTAATCTTGTAGCTTAAACATGTATGTAGAGACATACGGGTGGTTCATGTTTAAGTGATAACCTAAATGGTCTGGTGAGCAGGGGCATTCTATATAAAGGAGTTTGTATAAGATCGGACCACGAAATGTTTAGTCTTATTATATAATGTCGTTCATAATAGAAACTTACATTTCACCAGGATGACCATAGGTAACATGACCTGAATCCTAAGTGGGTTAACTCCTGCTTATGAAGGCGGTTCATTGATTTGTATGGGTGAGAGTGGCCAGATTGTCGTCTCAACAAGCCTATCATTTTGGGGATTCTTCAAATTAGGGAGTTGTGAACACGACTACACAATAAGGAAGAAGGAATTCACTCATTCCCGAATGTCGAGGTAAGTAGATAAATTGCACCCTTCAGGACTGATTCTGGGGCTTGAACAATATGGCGCCATACCTTTTCCTTGTCCGAGAGGGGTTTGGTCATAGTTGGACTATGATTTATCGTTCATTAGAGAGACCAGTGGTACTTAAGAAGTTAGATATAATTACAGGGGCAAAACGGTAATTTTGACCCAACTGTACTTACGAGTAGTTTGTGAAGGGTCATCCTACTGTTGATTGGTTATATCCAATGGACACATAATTATATCTGTAGTGCAAAGAGTGCAACTGCCGGTCTTTAGTGGAGTGCCCGACAGTTAACGAACGGTGAATAATTTAATTAAAGGAGTGTAATTAATTATTCACGTATCGTTTGAGCTTTAAGCGACAGGCACATGAGGTCCCCTCTATAGCTCAACGAGAATTAATGAGAATAAAATTTTAGATTAATTTGAATTGTTCAAATTAATTAAGGGAATTAATTATATGTGATATGATTAATTTAATCTAATTATATATGATATAATTATTATAATGTATTTGATACATTATAATATAAAGTATATAGGAGAGGAAATAAATATTTGAATATGATTCAAATATTAATTATGTGAATTGGATTCATATAATTAAATTTAATATAAATAGGATTTATATTAAATGTCGTTGGTGAGAGAATAGAAACTATTAGTTATATTGTATTTGATACGATATAGAAACTATAGGTTATATATGTTATATTTGATATAACATATAATTTAACATGTATTATATGATAAGGTAGTTATCATATAAATATATATTAAATTATTTTAACTTAATTTATTATATTTGAAAAATAATTGTAGGGAGTGAGTTGTAACTCCCTCTCCTTTTCTTTCTACTATGTTAGTGGGAAGTTTTCTTTTGGCAAGGAGGTTATTCCTTCTCCTTCTTCCTCTTGAAGAAAATTTTTACAGAAGAGTTGTATAGATTCCAACTTGATCACTATCATCCTTCTCCTTACTTCTCTCTAAAATTTTATCTCTTCCAAAATAGCCAGAGTCCATAAAACTTCTGGATTCTCACCCAGAGAATACAGAGGTAACATTCGTGGTGGTGTCCTCATTGACCGTTAGAGGGTTCGAGATTGTATGTGGAAAAATTCGGAGAAGGAATTTCGTGAATAAAGGTTCTTCATGGTAAGGTTTCTTAAACATATTTTCTATTATGTAATTGTTGTAATTATCTCTTAAATGCATATTCTGTATGTTTTTGCTATAAAATTTATGTTTTGTAAATTTTGGGCTTGAGGTCGATCTTGTGTTCCGCTTAAGAGCCTTCAATGGTTCCTTCAATTGGTATTAGAACCAGGTTTTTTGCCTGATATTTCCAAAATTTTAGAATTAATTTTATAGTTTTTAATGGGATTTTTCATTTTGTCTATTCATGTGATGATTGTGATGAATGTTGGTATTGCAATTATGGATGGTTTACGGGATTGGTACTTTAGTTTATTGTTCTCTTTTTACAAATTTGGTTTGTAAAGGCCAATGTTTTGGGTCGTTTAAATGTGATTGAGTCTGTAATTTAAAGTCATTGAGTCGCTTGTATTGTTCCTGATGTGTTTCTGGAGAGAACGACGCTTTGGAAGAAGAAGAAAGATCGTTTTTGAGCGAATGTTGGGCGATCGTTGAACGATTGCTGGGTGATCGTTAAGCGTAGCACTGGGCAATCGTTGCTAGGCGTGACGTTGGGTGATCGTTGCTATGCAATAACACTAGGCAATCATTGCTATACAATAGCTCTAAGCATGAGTTGCTATGTGATAGCACTATGCGATCGTTGCTATGTGATAGCACTATGTGATCATTCCTTAGCATGGGGTTGGATGATCGTTGCTATGAGATGGTTGTGGGCGAACATTGCTAGGCGGTTCGGGTCGAGCGGTTCAAGATCCGGTTAACCTATTTCAAACTGAATGACTATTATCTTGTAATAGTTAGTTTTACTTTCTTTTAGGTGTCCAATCCCAGTCCATTAATTGTTTTTAAATTATGCATGTGATCTATGATTTATAGTTTTAAATATATATATCATATTGTATGTCATATAGTATTAAATCCCACCATAGGTTATGCATTTCATTTCATGCATCATTCATAATATAATTGTTATACTATATGTTTAGATGCATTATTTAATTTTATAGCATGCCCATGCTTCGTATAGTATAAATGTTATAATATATGCATGCATGCATTAATAACATATACATGCATCATTTATATTATAAGAGTTATAATATATAGTATGAATGTATGTTTAAAGTATGTTATTAATAATTTCATTACTTTAGTATACAATTGCTATGTATGTTAGTAATGAAATGAAATTGCATGAAGCATGTCACCACTTTAGGGTAATTTATAATTGTTATAAAATTACCTAAGTATGCTTTACTTGCAATTTATGGTTTTAATTTATTTCATTTGCTTATAATTGTTCTAACAAAAATGAAATTAAAAATTAAAATCAATAAATCAGAATTGCATGCAAACCTTAGATTAAATTCATTTTTTAAAATAGTTTAAAATATGAATTATAGACCTAAGATCACATTTCTAATGAGATTAGAAATTTAGTTTAATCTTTTAATTGGTTAAATTGGTATTAATTAAAAGATTAACATTGTAACAAATGTATCGATGGTGGATCTTTTGTCTAAGGCTAGTTTTGTCTAGGCTGGGGTTTTAAGTTGACGGAAACGTAATACCCTTATCTGGAAACTTACCTAAAAAGGTGAATTTAGATAGTTTTGTTACAAGCATGCAATTATTGATTAACATTTATTAAATTATTTAATAAACCTTAATAAAAAAAATTGACTAACTATCCAAAGAAAATGTTGTTTTTGGGCAAATTAAACAATCACTTAGTTTATATCAATAGTCGGATTTTCCTAAGTTAATTAACCCTAGGTAGAACGCTCAGTGGAAGGAAAATGGTGTATATGATAATTCATTTTATCCGCTTCATGTTTCTCCCTTAAAGTTCACATCGTGAGATCTGTACTTGGCTTCGAGACACCTTGAGTGTCCCTCTACGAATGGTATTTGTATAGATCAATATCAAGGTGAATGGAGAAAGTGTGTTATAGTAGGTGGGATCGGGACATGTTACAACACATCTCTCGGTCTCTCTCATTAGTTTGAAGTAAAACCTCATGCACGGCCTTGTGGCACCTTGAGTATCCCCCTACGAATGGTATTTTTGCATGACACTTTCTTCAAACTCAAGAAATGGATCGGGGTTACTTTCGTTTTTGTCCCAATCGGCTTTTCCTTATGGTTAGTTCATTGAGGTGGAACTTTAGAATTTAAAATGAGGGGTTACACTTACAAGAAATGTTAAGCGAGTTTAACAATTTCTGGACCGAACAATGGCGACTGATAGTTACAGTAACAAGGAGTTGTTCTGTCTATTGGTTGAGATTGTCTCATTTCAGTGAAGGGGCACCTGATCAAACTATGGTGGCTTTTGTCCTGTCTCATTGAAGCATCATTGCAAAATAGATATCATTTAGGGTGCATTAGATTATTTTGCTAAAATTGATTGGTTTTTCTAACTTGTCTAATGCAAATATAAAAATATAAATATATTTTTTATGATTTCAGAAAATTAATTCATAATGATTTTTGCGACTCTTAATTTACTCACCGCCGACAAACTAACGGGCGATAATTATACGACATGAAAAAAACACAATCAACACTATCTTAATCATCGATGACCTCCGATTTGTTTTATGAAGGATCGTCCTCCCATTCCAACTCCAAATGCTGCTTGAAATGTTTGAGAAGCATACGAGCGATGGACACGAGAAAATGAGAAGGCCCGAGCATACATCTTGGTAAGCCTTTCTGAAGTCTTGGCCAAGAAGCATAAGCTCACACTCACGACCCGTGAGATCATGGAGTCCCTGAAGGGAATGTTCAAACAATCGTCCGCACAACTCAGACATGATGCTCTCAAATTCATCTTCAATGCTCGTATGCAAGAAGGAACATTTATTAGAGAACATGTTCTTAACATGATCGTCCATTTCAACGTGGCGAAGATGAATGAGTACGTCATTGATGAAGCCAGTCAGGTTAGCTTCATCTTGGAAACTTTACTTAAAAGTTTCCTATAGTTCCGTAAAAATGTTGTTATGAAAGAATTGATTACAAGCTGACTACCTTACTCAACGAGCTACAAACCTTTCAATCCTTGATGAAAACCAAGGAACAGAAGGGTGAGACAAATGTTGCTTCATTCTCTAAGAAGTTCTTCAAAGGTTCGACCTCTGAGACAAAGTTTGTGCCCTCTTCTGCCGGTACCAAAAAGTGGAAGAAGAAGAAAGGTGGAAAGGGAAAAGCTAACCCACTGCCCAAAAGGGCAAGAAGGCCAAGGTTGCAAAGGGAATTTATTTCTATTGCAGCTAAGAGGGACATTGAAAAATGAATTATCCCAAATACTTGATAGAAAAGAAGAAGGCCAAGCAAGGTAAATATGATTTACTTGTTTTGGAAACCTATTTAGTGGAGAATGATGATTCGGCCTGGATAATTGATTCGGGCACCACTAGTCATGTTTGTTCTTCATTTTAGAGAATTAATTGCTAGCGGCAATTGAAAGTTGGGGAAATGACGCTGCGGATTGGAACTAGGCACGTCATTTCAGCTACACTAGTGAGAGGACTTCGACTTTGTTTATAGAAATCTTACGTATACTAGATAATATATTTTTGGTTCTAAGTTTGAAAATGAACCTTATTTCTATAAAATGTTTGTTAGAACAAAATTATACTATCTCTTTTACTGTAAATAAAGTGTTTATTTACAAATATGGTGTATATATTTGTTCTGCAAATCTCGAAAATAATCTTTATGTGATAAGATTGTTAGCAACTAAATCTCTCATTAACACTGAAATGTTTAAAGTTGTGGTAACTCAAAATAAAAGACTTAGAATTTCTCCTTAAAAAAATGTCCAACTTTGGCACCTAAGATTAGGATACATCAATCTCAATAGGATTGAGAGATTAGTAAAGAATGGACTTCTAAGCGAGTTAGAAGACAATTCTTTACCTGCGTGTGAGTTATGTCTTGAAAGAAACATGACTAAAAGATCTTTTAATGGAAAAGGTCACAGGACTAAAAAACCCTTAGAGCTAATACATTCAGACCTCTATGGTTAGATGAATGTAAAAGCAAAAAGAGGGTTTGAATATTTTATCACTTTTACTGATGATTATTTGAGGTATGAGTATATTTATTTAATACAACATAAGTCTGAATCCTTTGAAAAGTTCAAAGAGTTTAAGGCCGAAGTTAAAAATGCATTGAATAGAATAATTAAGACATGTCGATTTGATCGAGGTATAGAGTTTCTAGATCTTACATTCCAGAACTATTTGATAAAACATGGAATAGTATCCCAACTCTCAACATCTGGTACACCTCAGCAGAATGGTGTATCAGAAAGAAGAAATCGAACTCTATTAGAGATGGTTTGGTCTATGATGAGTTATGCTTCCTTACCTGATTCGTTTTGGGGTTTTGCAGTACAGACTGCAGTGTATATTTTGAATTGTGTTTCATCCAAGATTGTTACGAGAATACCTTTGGAGTTATGGAATGGTTGTAAAACTAGTTTACATCATTTCAAAATTTGGGATTACCCAGTAAATGTGCTTGAGGCAAATCCTATGAAACTAGAACCTAGTTCAAAATTGTGCTAATTAGTAGGCTACCCCAAAGGAACTAGAGGTGGATACTTCTTTGACCTTATGGAAAATAAAGTATTTTTTGACAAATAATACTTTTCTAGAAGAAGGTCACATAAGGGAGCACAAACCCCGCAATAAAATAATGTTAAATGAAATTTGTAAAGAAACTACTGAAACTTCAACAAGATTTTTTGAAGAATCTAACACCTCAACAAGAGTCGTTGAAGTTGGATCATCTAATAGATCAAATCCACCTCAATTGTTGAGGGAGCCTTGACGTAGTGGGAAGGTTGCGAACCCGCCTATCCATTATATGGATTTAACAGGAATTCTAGTTATGGTAGCTGACGGGGATGTTAAGGATGTATTGTCTTATAAGAAGGCAATGGAGGATGTTGATGCGTTATTTTATGCGATGAAATAATGGAAGGATTGTGTTGGTGGAAAATGCGTTGTGCAAACAAGTTTTCTCAGCAGGACCCAAGTATAAACCCTATTGAGTTTTCTGGTAAGCCCAGGGTCGAACTCAGGGACTAAGGAAAACAATATGCGGTAGTAATTTTTAAATCACTTTATGGTAACAAATAAATCAATGCTTTGGTTGGTTTGTTATTTAAGGTATAAAAAGTATGCGGCGGATTTGAGGTAAGAGTAATTATGCGATAGATACACCGAGTATGCGGAGGAACGGGTTGAGAAGGTCTTTATATAGTGTTTCCTGAGAATGCGTTCAAACTATGCGATCATGCTACACTCATGCGACAGCAAATCATTTTCCAATACAAATGTGGTGGCTCCTAATTTTATGACGCATGCGATGAATGCGACAGTGTCTATAGAGCTTATTCCTAAGTCTTTACTTCTTGCCTATGCGATGATGCAAGATGCACACAAGGACAAGGTGACCGCATACAATCATAACCTATCTCTAGGATGTATGCAATGCGTTAATAGCAAACAACGCTTATTCCTAAGCTTCTATCTCTTGATTATGCATTTCTAATATGAATCTCCCGAGCCTAGATTCTAACCTGACTTTTTCAAGCCTAGATTTTATTCTTAGACTACCCTCCCGAGTATCTCTAATGGACGAGAATGACGCATACATAATACAAGATAATCGCATAGAATGAAGATCCCAGGTTATGTTAGCTAAGTGCTTCTCAACTCATTCGATAGATTTAACTACTCATGCGTAATGTACAGAGAGTGAACAGATATAAAGATGCAGTTTCCATTTCTAAAAATAAGTTCGGAGTACAAAATGACAATGGAAAGTAAAGGTAGATAGCCTGGTAGCAATTCCTTGCTTCCCAAGGCTTTTACATTGTTATCTCTATTCTGCTCAAAAGATGTTCTTGCTTCCGCAAGAGTTGGCCCTCTCTCTGGATTCGACGCTTTCGGCACTCTTCCAAGTTCACTTGAATGATCTCTCGGTATAATCTCCCTTTACTCGCTTCCTCCTTCTAAGTAAAAGGAAATTATGAATAAGGCTACTTCTATATAAAGGGAAAAATTATCTAACTTTTCGAACTCCTTTACTGAAGGTGGCCTTCGGTATTTATAGGGCTTCAGGGTGAAAGGCTTCTTCTCTTTTATGATTGCACCGATGGGATGACATTAATTCTTTGTCTGATGCGCTGAATATTTGTCACCGAAAAGTTGAGTGTACTTGCTACAGTAGGTCGTTAACGGCTTTTCAACTTAATTCAGAATCGACCGTCATCAGCTTTCTATCTCATCGCGATTTATTATGCTTTTCAGCCAGATGCGCCCACCATGATGTGCCAGCTCTATGCGGCAACCTTCTTGAGTAGATATTCGCGAGCGCAATTTGATCGCATAGCCTTGCGTCAACGCAATCTTTTAATGCGCTCGGACGTTAATTTTTGTAGATCGCATTTCTGTCTTACGTCAACGCATTTTCTGTACAAAAATACATAAGTTAACTGTTTTAATGCGATGGACGCATGCGACCGCAATATTGTGAACTTAATGCTTTTGGACACAATATTGTATATTTTTATCATCGCAATCCTACATTATTTATGAATTTGTGCTGTAATAATGTGCATTTCTGCCCCTTATCAGATGTTGACAAAAATGAATGGATCAAAGCTATGGATCTCGAAATGGAGTCTATGTACTTCAATTCAGTTTGGGACCTTGTAGATCAACCTGATGGGATTAAACTTATATGTTGCAAATGGATCTACAAGAGAAAACGGGGTGCTGATGGGAAGGTGCAAACCTTCAAGGCTAGACTAGTGGCAAAGGCTTATACCTAAGTTGAGGGAGTCGATTAGGAGAAGACTTTCTCACCTATTGCCATGTTAAAGTCTATTTGGATCCTCATGTCCATTGCCTCATATTATGACATGAGATCAGGCAAATGGGCGTCAAGACTACCTATCTGAATGGTAATCTAGAGGAGACCATTTACATGCAGTAACCTGAGGGATTCATAACCTAAGGTCAAGAGCAAAAGGTTTGTACGCTTATCGGTCCATTTATGGATTTAAGCAAGCTTCTCGATCTTAAAATATAAAATTTGATACTACGATCAAATCTTATGACTTTGATCAGAATATTGATGAGTCTTTTGTATACAAAAGGATCGTGAATAGTTTAGTAGCTTTTCTAGTGTTATATGCAGACGATATTCTACTCATTGGGAATGATGTAGGTGTTGGGAATGTCTGAAACTCACAGTTCGTAAATGTTGTTAATATATTCTATTTATCAATAAAAATGTGGTTGAGTTTTTTATTAAATAAATTACTATTGATATTGCATTCTTTCATGAAAATCCAATAAACAACTTTATGGCTATAACATGAATACTTTAACTTTATGTGGCGACATAAGAGAGGATCAAGTTCTAGTATGTAGCCAAAATGGTCTATAAGTATACAAATGAGATTGGGTATCTCATTCTGGTGACACTATTGGATGCGGCCTATTTTGTATACCAATACAAATGATGTGATCCAAAAATCATTCATGTGGAGAAATGTGAGTGGGGCATCATGTGCAATGAGTTTACATAAGATCGGACCTCGAAATAGTCACTTTTCTTTATAACAACTGTTTTCTATTAAACCTAGCTATTTCAAACTTAATGATCTAAGGTAACTCGATCTTAATCCTGAGCTAACTATGAACTCCTGTTTATTCGGAATTATCCTTTGATCTGCATAGGTGAGAGTAGCTAACAACATTGCTCAATAAGCCTCTCATTTTGGGGATAAGACTAGATAGGTAGCTGGGGACATAGCTTTGCAATATGGAATTCACTCCTACCTGATTTAGGGTTAGCAGATAGGTTGTTCTCTTAAGCGTTAATGTCTTGTCTTAAATAACGGGGCTCCGTCTTCTCATGGAAGAGAGGGTTATGATTTATAAGTTGGACTATAAATCAATTGTTCAAAGGAGGATCAGTGGAGCTTAAGGAGCAAGATGTATTTACAGGGGTGAAACGGTAATCTTTGACCCGGTTGTAAAATATGAACGACGTGTGAAGGATTGACTTACCGATTACGGTTAAAATGGAAATAAATATATATATAGTGAGAAGAGTGCAACTATCGAGCTATAGTGGAATGTCTTGATAGTTAACGAATAACGATTAATTTGATTTAAAGAGTTTAACGAATTAAATACAAATTGTTGGAGCTCACGATCTAAAGGTCCAGAAGGTCCCTCTACTAGCTCGTAATTTGGATTAGTAAATTGAGTAATCTAGAAGAGATTTGAAATTAGGGTTTAGAATTTGAAATGTTTAAATTCAATTAGGGTTTTTTATAATTGTATTCTATACAATTGAATTGTTTAATTTTATCGAAATTAAATGAAATTTGATTATCAATTACTGTTTAAATTATGATTTAAATATTAATTATATGAAATTAAATTCATTGTAGTGAAATTGGTATTTTATTAATTTAATATTAGATATTAAATTAACAAAATTAATTAAAATGTATAATTAATTAGTTTCATTTAAAATTAATTAATTGAATTAACTTTTATAAAACTAATAAAACAAATAAATTGATTTTTTTTTGTAAATTTGTTTTTAGAAATATTTTTGTGAAAACAACATGTGAAAAAAAAACAAACCAACACAAAGTGAAAATTTCCAAAAGTGGGAAATCTCCACTATGGTGCAAACACCTTAGTCATTCAATTCCACTCAATCCATGAAGAAAGAGCTGGCCTTCATGCAAGCTTTGAATTTGCATGATGAAAACTTTATAAATTAAAGTGTTGAGCTGAATGATTAAGTTAAGCATTCAAAACTTCTTCAAGAACTCTGAAAAACCATAACCCTCTTTCAAACCCTCTTCAATCTTCATCAAATCCAGCTCAATTTAGTATTTCTACCACATAATCCTTGCAAGAGAATAGTAGAGAAGATCTTCGTGGCGGTCTACTTGTAGACTGAAGTCTCTTTACGTGGAGCTCAACTGGTTTCTGAAGAGTTTTTATCAAAGGTATTGTGTTTAACAAACCCTCTTCTGTAATAGTTATTTTGAAGCATGTTTTCAACTCAAATTAAGTATAATTAGAGTGCTTATTGATTCTATTTTTCTCCTATACATGTTAATTTACTCTATCAGTAGGTCTACTAACTGAAGTTAAAAATTGACTAGTGACCCAATTCCAAATGAAAGTTCTGGGAGAGGCTCAGTTTGTTCTAGGAATTCAGATATTTAGAGATCGAAATAACAAAATGCTAACTTTGTCTCAAGCAATGTACATTGACAAATTGCTTGTCAAGTATTCGATGTAGAACTCTAAGAGAGGTTTACTACCTTTCATGCATGGAGTTATATTGTCTAAGGAACAGTATCTTGAGACACCTCAAAAGATTGATGAAATGAGATGAATCCCCTATGCATCGATTGTTGACAGCCTAATGTATGCAATGTTATGTACTAGACATGACATCTGCTATGTGGTGGGGATAGACAATTGATATCAGTCTAATCTAGGATATTAACACTAGACAACCGTTAAGAATATCCTCAAGTATCTACAAAGAACGAGGAACTACATGCTCATGTATGGTTCTAAGGGTTTGATCCTTACATGATACACAGACTCTGATTTTCAGACTGATGAGGATTCTAGAAATCCACATCATGATCAATGTTCACTCTTAACAAAGGAGCAGTAGTCTGGAGGAGGAGCACCAAGCATAGGTGCATTGTTGACTCCACCATGGAGGCAAAGTACGTAGCGGCTTGTGAAGCTGCTAAGGAAGCTATTTGGCTCAGAAAATTCTTAACAGATATGGAAGTCGTTCTAGACATGTCAAAGCCCATCATAGTTTGTTGTGATAAGAGTGGTGACGTGGCTAATTCCAGAGAGCCTAGGAGTCACAACCGCGACAAGCACATGGAGCGAAAATATCATCTCATCCAAGAGATTGTGCATCGAGGGGTCATGATCATCACACATATAGCTTCAAGCATAACGTTGTCGATTTTTTTACAAAGACCTTCATAGCTAAAGTGTTTGAGGGTCACCTACAGAGTATGGGTCTATGGGACAGGTCGCGTTTAGACTAGGGCAAGTGGGAGATTTGTATTGGGCGTGTTATGCCCTAGTTTATTGTTTGTGTACTTTGTATATCCATTTGACTTTTATATTGTACATTCCACAAGCTTTAGGTCAACTGGGAGATTGTTGAGGTTGGTGCCCTAAATCTTGTAGGGTCTATAGTTTGTGATTGTATTGTACAAACATCCTATTTATCTAATGAAATATGTGATGTTTTATTTGGCATTTAGTTGCATTAAACCCAAAAACCAATAAACTAACATCCAAGGTTATTTTGTAGCTTAAACATGTATGTAGAGACATACGGGTGGATCATGTTTAAGTGATAACCTAAATGATTTGTAGTAGATGGATAAGGTTGGATACCTTACCCTAGTGACACTACGAGTACGACCCACTTTATAGATATTATAATTGTTGTAAAGTGCTACAAATGATCTGATTTTAATCATTCATGTAGAGACATGTGAGCGGGGGTATTCTATACAAAGGAGTTTGTATAAGACCGGACCACGAAATGTTTAGTCTTATTATATAATGCCATTCATAATAGGGACTTATATTTCACCAGGATGACCATAGGTAACATGACCTAAATCCTGAGTGGGTTGTAAACTTCTGCCTATGAATACGGTCCTTTGATTTGTATGGGTGAGAGTCGTCAGATCACCGACTCAATAAGCTTATCATTTTGGGGATTCATCTGATTAGGGAGTTGGGAACACAGCTACACAAGAAAGAATTTACTCATTCCCCAACGTCGGGGTAAGTAATAAATTGCTCCTTTAAGGGTTGATTCTGAGGCTTAAAAATGTGGTGTCACACCCTCTTCGGTCCCAAGAAAGGTTTAGTTATAGTTGGACTATGATTTATTGTTCATTAAAAAGATCAGTGGTACTTATGGAGTTAGATGTAACTATATGAGAAAAATGGTAATTTTGGCCCAGCTGTACTTACGAGTAGGGGTGATCATCGGCCGGTCGGGATCGGTTTTCCAACCAGACCGATGTCGAACCGATCATAATCAATTCTGAATCTAACCAAACCATTCCGACCATCGACTGAGCAATAACACGACCAGTCGATCGGTTAGTCGATCGGTCAATTTGGTCAGATTGGTTTTATTATATATATATATATTTACTTACTTAGAAAAATGCTATATTTAATTATTTACCATTTATTAGTTAGTTATATTTAGTTATAAATCATTATCGTAATAAATAGAAATTTTCTAATACAAATTAAATTACTTATCAAAAGTCAACTAATTAAAAATTAGGTTTAGAAAAACTAATTTAAAGATTTACAAAAGTTGAGGTCGAGTAAAATAAGAAATAGAGTAGTAAAAGTAAGGGTAATTTAACCTTAAATTATTTTCATGTCTTAAAAAACTTTCATTTTTCCCTATTCATGGTTTCCTTCAAGCTTCAACTATGTAAAAATTTATTATTTGTTAACTTCCTTTTTCTTCCTATGAATTTAGTTAGTCAATTTGGATTGAATATTGTCTTATCAATCATGTTTAGTTTTCTCGCTTAATTTGTGATTATGATTTAGAATTTAAGATACCATTTTACATTTTAATACTTATGGAATAGAGGTATTAAAAATAAAATATTGATATGATTTGATTTGATTTGATAACCCTTAATATTTAAAATGTCCATTGTTTGAGATTGTGTTGGCTTAATTGCTTAAAGAAGTACTTAATACATATATTTGAAAACAAAACTAATATGAGAGTCGAGAGTGTACGTCACAAATAATATCAAATACAATCAAAATAAAAATAATACGTCACATCACAAGTATCACATGACACATACAATCAAATTAGAAATTACAACATAAAGTCAAATACAACGAAATTACAACATAAAACAAATAGTACGTCACAAATACAACTAAAATAACTACTAGTAAATGATAAATGCTTAATCGATAAGTGACAACTTTGCAAAATCTAGAAGGTCTTGAATCTCTTTTTCATTATCCATAACCGCTCTGAATCCTATATAATTAAGAATAAGAAGAGAAAGACAACTTCATTAAGATATTAAACTAACGAGTTACAACTACAAAATACAAATAAATAAAGTTTAAAGTTAACCAATTGAATAAATACCTTCTTTAAATAATGAAACTCTTCCAATTCATGTTGAACTTCAAGATCTATTGGACCAGAATTTAGCCAATTTTGAGTATAAATGAGAGCCTCCACTGTTTTTGGAGGTAATGAACAACGTGGTGAATAAAAAACATGTCCTCCTGTACTAAAAGTCGACTTATATGCTACAGTAGATACTGGAATTGCCAAAATATCTATAGCCATACAGTTAAGAACTTAAAACATATGACTGTTAATCTTCCACCATTGAAGTATGTCAAAATCACATTTACTCTTAACATTTGCTTCCAACATATAAATATCAATCTTTGATCGCTGTTTGAAAGGTGTAATCTCATCACCTTCAAAATCAATATCGATTGTATCATAAACAAAGTCTTCACCTACCTTTTTCAGTTGGATCACAATCAATAATGGTATCCGAGGTTGAGATAGTTGGTTTATTAGTAGTAGTAGTACTCCCGCTCCCACTCTAAGTATTGTGCTTATGAAAGAGACGTCTACAATATTGCTCTACTACATTTCCCGTAGATTTGGCAATCTCTGGCCCAGAAAAATTTTTAAGGCAAAAAGATAAAAACCTTAGCTTTTTCGAGGATCCTACACAATAGCAACATACAACAATAAATTTTTTTTTCATTGTTCCACCAATCACTGCAAGAA
Source organism: Benincasa hispida (assembly GCF_027475165.1). Classification (NCBI taxonomy): domain Eukaryota; kingdom Viridiplantae; phylum Streptophyta; class Magnoliopsida; order Cucurbitales; family Cucurbitaceae; genus Benincasa; species Benincasa hispida. The sequence continues at coordinate 20,425,638 of NC_143478.1, forward strand.
ATTTAACTTCTCCCGATGCCACAATTCGTCAGGAAAGAGTGGAAAATGCATCGGGAGAGGCTCTCTCGATAAATAATGAGTCATCGGGAGTTTGATCAGGAAAAATCCGTCGGGAGAGGAACTCCCGACGCATGAAAAAAGTGTCAGGAGTTAGTCAAGGAACTCCCGATTCATGTATAGGACGTCGGGAGTTCCAGTAATTATTGACGCATGATATACGACGTCGGTAGTTGGGGAACTCCCGATGCCTTATACATGTGTCGGGAGTTCCCCGACTAACTTCCGAAGCCATTTTCTATGCGTCGGGAGTTCCCCAACTCTTGACGGTTTTTTCATGCTCTAGAGTTCCGAAACTCCCGACGGTTTATTTGATACGTCGGGAGTTACAAGATTATAGTTTTGCAGTAATATATGCGTGGGGAGTTCCTTCATTAGTTGAAAATTGTCTATCAAATGTTTTTAATTTATAGTTTGTAATTTTTAAAATTTTGATCTGAATAACCTGTAAAACATAATTAACCAGATAAATATTTATATAATAAATAAAACAACGAAAATGAAGTCCATACTATAATAAATAAATAAATAATTACAATATCCTAAAATAAAACAACGTCGATACTAGAACTTCATAAACATTCATATCACAAATACATAGAAGAAATAAAATGAAAACAACGTCTAGAACACGTCTGGAACACAGCATCTTCAACAATCGTCCCAGCTCATCTCCGAACAGCATTCTACAATAAAACAAAAGCATTCAAATGTCATAATCGGTAAACATCCACAACACGTTCAAACTTCATAAACAAAACATCCACAATATATTAAAACTTCGTAAACATTCATAAACACACAAGAACACCAAGTTCAACGACAAGACGAGTGTAAGGAAACTCTACCCACCCCCCACGACAAACATAGAACCTCCCGAACATAAAAAAACACACAAATATCATAAACAAGGACCAACACACATAAAACTTAAACTATGTCCCCAAAATGGTTTAAACCAATCTCTATACTGATCAAATAGGGTTGCTAGACCTTTCCGGGGTCATCCCTATGTTGATAAAAAAGTGACGATATAATATGGTTGTTTAGACCTTTGTGGGGTCATCCATATGTTGATCGAGAAGTGATATAATAGGGACCTTTTCGAGGTCATCTCTATGTTGATCGAGAAGTGATGTAACATGGTTGTTTAGACTTTTTCGAGGTCATCCCTATGTTGATTAAGAAGTGATATAATAGGGTTATTTAGACTTTTTCGAGGTCATCCCTATGTTGATCAAATGGGGTTGTTAGACATTTATGGGGTCATCCCTATATTGATTAAAAAGTGATGATATAATAGGGTTGTTTAGACTAGTAGGATTGTTTAAACCTTTCTAGGGTCGTCCTTATGTTGATCAAATAGGGTTGTTAGACCTTTCCAGGGTCATCCCTATATTGATCAAGAAGGGATGCAATAGAGTTGTTTAGACCTTTCCGAGGTCAACCATGTGTTGATCACGTAGGGTTGTTAGACCTTTCTAGGTCATCCCTATGTGTGTTAAGGCGGCGGTCATGTATCGGGACGGGAAAAAAAAACAAGGGGGGGATGGAGGGGACAAGTTAGTTAAAAAAAAATCCAAATGATGGAAAAGGGGAAAAAAAGCAAAGATTTTTTAAAAAAAAAAAATAAAGAAGAAGAAAATGTGTGAAAAAAAGTAGTTTTTCTCTTATTTACCTTCTAGCCCTAATCAAATCACATAAAAAATTGGTTTGAATTATTAGATTTCCTAATTTGATTTTATCATAATTTTGGATTATTTTTAAACATAAAAAAATCAAATAAGGATTCTGCCACAGTCAAGTTTTTTTTTTTTAAAAAAAAAAAAAAATAATTTAGATTTTGTCTTCAGATTTATCTTCAAGCGAGATTGGGACATATTTTAAATTTCATCCCTAAATTCAAATCATCCAAATTTAGCCTCCTATCCGTAGAGTCAAATTAAATTAAGAATAACCCATCTCAAATTAAAAATTTGCTATATTCTAAATTTTATCCAAAATTCAAATTACACACATTGTTATCCTTAAGTCAAATTAAATTAAGGATAAAGTCTCCAATTGATATAAAATTCAAATTTGGACATCTTCCAAATATTATCTCAAATTCATTCAAATTTAGGTTCTTATCCCTATTTCCAAATCAAATTGCAGGTAAAATCTAAAATTCCTTTCAAATTAAAATTTGACTATATTCCAAGTTTTATCTCAAATTTAAATCAAGTTTACCTTTTGTCCTCAGTCCAAATCAAATTGGAGGCAAAATCTCAAATTAAAATTTGGTCATATTCCAAAATTTACCCTAAATTCTATGACTAAATTCATAGTTTGGCTAGCACATCAAATGGAATTTAAATCAAGAGTAAATAATTTGTATTTTGACTCCAACTTATCCACCCATATGTGCATAAATCTCGAGAAGGGGCATTTATTAAAGAAGAAATTTTTTATCAATCACAAATTTCCACGTCGTTCACTAAATTAATGACGAAACTCCAAATAATTGAACTTGGGACCGATTAGAAGTTGACATGTGTCCCCAAATTGAAGTTGAAGATATAAATTGGCAAAGTCGGATGATGCTGCGTGTTTTCATCCAATTTGATATTATAATTTGTGTTAAAGTCCAGTTGTACCGCTGAATTTGGCCCAAAGGTCAAAGCAAGTCCAAGTCCAACTCCCATGGACCAACAAGCCCAAACCCACTCTATAAATAAAGAATCTCTCTTCATTTATATAGATTATAAATTCTACACTCGAGAGAGCCTAAAGGAATTTATTTGGAGATACAAGCATTCTTCCAAGACTAGAATGTATCAAAGGATTATGTATTAGGACTTATACTTGCTATACTAAAATTAATACAAATACAAAAGTTCAAATTCTATGAAACAGGTTTCTTGGAAACTTCGTGCGAACACATCCCACGTTACTTCTTGATTGAGTGATAATTTTTAGTTTTTCTTTATTTAATTTTGTTTAATTTTTTAAATTTTTATCAAGAGAAACACTTAAATTTTTTATTGATGTTTAGTGAAAGAAAAATGTTTTTTTTTTTTCTTCTAGAAATCCAATCGTTTCCTTTCTCACACAAATCAAGTGTGGAATCACCCCACTATTACTTCTTGAAGTTTCCAGTTTTTCTTGATTCGATCTTGTTTAATTTTTTAGATTTTTATCAAAAGAAACACTTAAATCTTGGAATGACATGGATTTAGTGAAAGAAAATTGATTTTTTTTCTTTTGTATAAACCCAATCACTTCCTTATGGAATCGTCGCACTATTATTTCTTGAAGTTTTTAATGTTTATTTATTCACTTTTGTTTAATTGTTTAGAATTTTACCAAGAGATAAACTTAAATCTTGGATTAACATGGATATTGTTTTTTTGTTAGAAACTCAACCGCTTTCCTACTCACACAAATCAACTGTAGGATCATCCTACTATTATTTTTTTATTGAGCTATAAGTTTTTAGTTTTTTATTCAGTTTTGTTTAATTTTTTTTTTTAAATTTTTATTGAATAAAATACTTAAATCTAGTTTGCATGGATGGAAGGAGATAAAAATGGTTTTTTTTGTTGAATATTTCTTTTGTATTTTTTTTTTAAGAAATTCAGTTGCTTCCTTACTCACGCAAATCCCCACTATTACTCATTTATTGAATGGTAAGTTTTTAGTTCTTCTCAATTCTTGGATTGATATGGATTTAGGGAAATCAAATCGAATTTTTGTTTTTTTGTTTTGTCTTTTTTTCCTCCCCTCCCTTTTTTTTTTTTTAGAAACTCAATCACTTCCTTAATCCCACAAATCAACCGTAGAACCATCCCAATATTATTTCTTAATTGAGCGGTAAGTTTTTAGTTTTTCTTGATTCAATTTTGTTTAATTTTTTAGATTTGTATGAAGAAAAATACTTAAATCTTGGATCGGCATAAAGAAAATTGATTTTTTTTTTTGAATTTTTCATTTGTATCTTTTTTTTTTTTTTTTTAGAAACTCAATCGTTTCCTTACTCATACAAATCAAACGTGGAATCATCCCACTATTACATGTGGATTGCGCAATAAATTTTTACTTTTGTTTAATTCAATTTTGTTTGGTTTTTTAGAAATCTTAGTTTGCATGGATTTAGGGGAGGGGGGATTGGATTTTTTTTTTTTATTTGAATATTTCATTTGTATCCATTACTCATGCAAATCTATTATGGAATCATCCACATCTACTTTTCAATTGTAAGCTTTAGCTTTTCTTGATTCAATTTTCTTTAATTTTTTAGATTTTTATCAAGAAAATCGATTTTTTTGTTGAATGTTTCATTTGTAACAATTTTTTTTTGTTTAATTTAAGTTAAAATGTTTACACTCATAATCATTGAAATTAAACACGTTGAATGAGAAATTTTGGACCAATCACAAATTGCCATGTCATTTACTAAATTAATGACGAAATTTTAAATCATTAAATTTTGGTCCAATTAGAAATTGACATATGTCCCAAATTGACGTTGAAGACAAATTTCGGTGACGCCATGTGGTTTTATCATAACCGTTGAATCAGATAAGATTAATTTGGCTCAGTTTGATATTATTATTTGGGTCAAAGTCCAACTAAGCTGAAAAATAGGTTAAATTTGACCCAAATGTCAAATCAGGCCTAAATCCAATAAATTGGGCCCAAAGGTCATGCTCATAGACCAACCAAGCCCAAACCCATGGGCTAACTAGGCCCAAACCCATCAAAAAGCCTATAAATAGAGGCACTTTCTCATTTCAGGAGAGGATTTTCAGAGCCCAGAGAATTCATCAACCAGAAAATGCAAACATTTTTTTTTTTTCTTCAAGTCAAGCACATTCACAGAGAGAATCAAAGAGTACTTTCTCAGGAAACCTCGTGTGAATACACGTCAATCGAGATTTTCTTTGTTAAATTTTAATTATTAACAATATTCTTCTAAAAAACAAACATAAATTGAATATAATATAATTTGACCTGCGAAATTAAGAAAATATATTTTGTCTGTAGTTTTTTTTTTTTCAACAGACTTTTGGGAAAAAAGAATAATTAAATCTCTTGTGAATACAACACACGGTGACATCAACTGAAAATTTAAAAGGATATTTAAACTTCAAGTTTGATTTTGCTACTTAAATAAAATAATTGGATTGGATATCAAAATACTTATATTTTATGTTTTTTAAATACTTTTTTTAAATTGCTTATCGGTTGCCTTACATATGAAAAAATTCTAAAAGAAATGTCAGGCTAATTTAGGTAAAGAAACATTTAAAAAAAAAAAAAAACTAATCCAAAATAATAATTACTAGCTAGCAATTATCTAATTATTTACCTTTTTGGGATACATTACTTGTTTCATGTATTTGTTCTCCACAATAAATTTAAAGAAACATTAAATTCCTTTTAACTTGTATTGAACTAATAAAATTGAATAGCCTTGTAATTTTATAGGTATTGTATTATTTGGGATTTCAGGTACATATATTAAACAATTGTAATTTACTTTTTAAATCAAATACATGAAGACAAAAAAAAAAATAAAAAATGATGAGAGGTTTTATAAAAGAAAAATAACAAATAATATATATTTTTTTCTTTTTTTCGGAAAACTACAATATTCATTTTTTAAAAAAATTGACTTTTATTTTTTTCTTTCATTCATTTAAGGATGACATATCAAAGAGTTAACCATGCAATAATAGTTAAGTTATATTATTATGCCGTATCACTTTTATTCCAATTACATCATTTGTATTTTAATTTTATTCATTCACTTACACATTATTATGTCATATCACTTTTATTTCAATTACATCATTTGTATTTTAATTTTATTCATTGACTTACGCATTATTATGTCATATCACTTTTATTCCAATTACATCATATGTATTTTAATTTTATTTATTTATTTATTTTTCTATTTCTTTTGCTCTTTTTATACTTTAAAATTTCACGTCAATTATTTGAAATTTAAATTCAATTATATAAGTATTATTTAAAAATATTTCCCTTTAAAATACTTCTAAAAAAATTTCAGTGACATTCGAAATATCTAACCTTGATTGTAAATTGACTTGAAACATGGTTTAAAATACTATTTTAAAAGTATTTCATTTTATGTCAAATATTTATTAATTACGTTCAATGTATATTGAATCAAAATTTTACGATAAAAAACAATTAAATCACAATTTAAATTTTATTGTCAAAATTTTTAAGCCATATATATCGTACGTATCTTCCAAACCTAAAATGGAACTATGGCACATAAAAGCAAATTGATTTAGAAAGTTTATAGGTTAACTAATTTAGGAGATAAAATAAATTAATTTTGAAACAAACGAAGTCAAGTTTTATGATGGTCAATAAAATTGAGTAGTTTTTATTTATTTATTTTTCTTTTATGGATCAAACTTCTAATCTGAAAAAGAAAAGAAAAGAAAAACGCTCCATAATGACCTATAAAATAGTCAAAATTAATTTTCATCCAAAATTCATTATTCTTTTTTTTTTTTCCCCCTCTCTCTACTGCTAGCTTAAGGTTGGCTTTTCCGTAAATTTGTTGGGCTTTGTGAGTATGGAAACATAATCGCATTCATATCTTAAAATTATTATTATTATTTTACCTAATTTGTTTTCTTTTTTAAATACCTATTAAGATTTGAATTTATTACAAGAATTTATTGAAATAATGAAGAATAAATTATGGATATTTGAAAGATTAGAGATTATTAATAGAACGTGTCACGAAATACAATCCAAATCGAACTTTTTTATTCATCAAAAAGTAGGAAAAGCGATTTTAATTTCAAGATGTATTAAAAATGTGTAGACCAAAATGACATCTTGACATTTTTATCCATTAAAAAATTATATATATATATATATATTCTTTTTGTTCTCATATAGTATATTTTGTATTTCTTTCGATTTTTGTCAACATACCTTTTAATGCATAATTTTAGTAAATATATTTTAAATAGATCTTAAAAATCGTCTATGTTAGTTTATTGTCTTGTTTCTTTTTTCCAAATAATTTCTAGTGGAGACTCTTTTATAAAGTTTGAAAATATATTTTGTTGGTGTATTTCTTGCATTGAGATTATTATTATTATTATTATTAGGATTTGTTTTTAAATATAGAAAAATCAACTAATATATTTATAAATATAGCAAAGTTTTATTGTCTATCTGCGATCGACCGCGATAGACTACTACTTGAGTCTATCTGTGTCGTGATAGACTAGTTTATCGCAGTCTATCTCGATCTATTGCAGATAGGTTGTAATATTTCGCCATTATTTGTAAATTTTTTCAATAGTTTTGTCATTTAAAATAATTTACCTTATTATTATTTAACCAAATTTTGATCAACATCAACATTGGATGACTAAATTTTTAAATTTATTGAAAATATATAAGATAACTTTAAGATTTATTAAAAATATATATATTAAGACGTCATTTAGTAACCCTTTTATTTTTTGTTTTTAGTTTTCGAAAATTAAACCTACAAATGCTCATTCTATCTCTAAATTTTTTGGATCCTATCTACTTTTTACCCATGAAAAATCGAGCCAAATTTCGAAAATAAGACGTTGTTTTGTATTTTTTTTTTTTATAAATTAATTCTATGGACACTATTTCCCTCTAAATTTTTTACTTTGTTTATCTACTTTTTATCAATGGTTTGAAAAACTAAGCTAAAATTTGAAAACTAAAAAAAGTAAAGACATGTTTGGTAACCATTTTTTTTTGCTTTTTTTTTTTTTAATTAAGCATATAAACGATATTTTTACCTCCAAATCTCTTCATTTGTTATCTACTTTTCACCAGTAGGTTAAAAAACCAAGTCAAATTTTGAGAACTAAAAAAAAGTAAGTTCTCAAAAAGTTGTTTTTGTTTTTAGAATCTGGATAATAAGTGTATTTAACAAATATGCAAATCATTGTAAAAAATGTGGATGAAATATGCTTAATTTTTTTTTTAAAAAAACTAAATGATTGCCAAATAGGCCCTATATTTTTCAAAATTTGTTTTTGTATTTGGAAATTGACTACGAATTCAACTATAAAAATGAAAATCAATGTAAGAAATGTATAAGAAATATACTTAATTTTAAAAAACAAAAAACGAATTGATTACCAAATAAGACTTTAAAAAGTAGTTTTTGTTTCTAAAAGTTGACTAATAATCGAACTCTTATAGTCATGAAAGATGCAAACCTTCATAAGAAAATGTGAATAAATAGGCTTAATTTCTGAAGACAAAAAATAAAAAATGAAATGGTTACGAGTCTAAATTTAGATAATTGAGAGTACACATAAAAAAAAGTAATACATATTTTTTTAATAATAACAAAAAAATGTTGGATTCGAAGGTGATCCTGAAAACTGACCTTGGAATCCATCGTGAGAATGAGAGATGAAAAGAGGCATACTTTTTTAACAAATAAAGTCATTCCCTTTTTATTTAGAAAAAAGACTAAAGTAATTCCCTTTCGGTGAATAATGTAACGTGTCTTCTTTTCGATTTCAAACTCCCACCATTTTCTTATTAAAAATAAAAATAAATAAATAAATATAGAAAATCCCACCATTTTATAATTATTTTTCCAAATGAGAAAAAAAGGACCGTTTTACAGTTCGTTTTGCAGCCTCGGCTTCATAGCCACGTTGTCTAATTTCCATATTAAGCCGTTTATGTATTTAATTTAAGTTTTTATTTAGTACATTTAATTACAACCTAAAATGTACAAATTAATGGAAATTTTTTTTTGAGGTAAACGGTAAAATAAATGAGCATAATTCAATTGATATAATACTGTTTGTACTATTAATGTCGGTTCAATTCTCTCACTACATATATTATCTAAAAAAAAATTGTAAAACAAGTGACCACGCGACGAACTAGTTATAGATAAATATTGTTGCGTGTGATTAAGGTACATATTCGATAAAAAAAAAAAAAAAAAACAAAGTCTTAAGTTTGAATATTCGACCTCATATTTGAGTTTGATTTATATTGTGTTTAAAACAATTTACAAATACAATTATTTTTCTCCCCAGATAACCGATGTATATTTTTTTATTGTAGGAACCAAATGTCGATTGTTTGTTGTGTCGTAGATGATTCGCTGCCTTGAAAGCAAATTCGACGCGACCACAGTGTCAAATGGCATATGTCGGTTACTTCTCAAGGTTAACACAACTCCAAACTCAAGTGTGCACTCACTAGAGAAAAGATTGGAATAATTGGAAGAGCATCCTCAAAACAATGTAGAAAAACAGAAGAGAAGAAGGAAAAAAATAGATCCATGTCCACTATTGTGAAGAAGATAAAGATAATGGCCAAGACATTCCAATGGACAAAAGAAACGAAAAAAAATCATTTTAGATCCAACCATTATGATATAATTTAATGTAAAACATTTTAATCCTTTCCTTCATTACTTTTATTATGGACCTTGGCCCAAGTCATTCCTAACAACCCCCTACGAATGACTTGTATAGTAAAACAAAACACAAAGTAAAGGTCTTAAAAGAAACTATTTATGAGCAAAGATAGGAGAACAAACTTAAAAATTAATATATGACGATTCAAATACATAGTGAAGTAGGGCAACAACTTTATTAGAGAAAGTGAGTTACCTCTTTAACTTTCAACAACTATGGTTGAGACCCCCACAACGCGTTTTACTCTTTTAAACTTCCTTGATTTCAAGATACAAAATGTGTCATTTGAGGCCATGCACATAAACCTTGAGTCATCGTAAAAGCTCTAGAAAGAGACCTTTAAACTATTTTGTAGAAAATGACCACGCCTTCACATTCACGTTTATTGCTTCAACAAATCTATTGAAATTGGCCACTCAAAATTGAGCTTTGAAGACTTCACATCTAGTCTATACCAAGGCTAACTTCATTAAGTTTGTCAACGAAAAACAAGTCAAAACTGAGCTACGAGGATTTTACAATTATCCATCAAGTCCATACCAGGACCACCCGAATAAAAAGCCATGGACCATCAAGTCTATCGTAATAGACCACCCAAATAAATAAATGTGGACCATCAAGTATATCACAATAGACCATCCAAATAAACGACTATAGACCACTATAAGGATTTGAGACCCATACTTGTTCAAGATTCTAAAAGTACTCCCCTTGTTAGGCCTTGATTATAAGATCTGTCAAGTTCCTATCAAATCTCACAAAATCTAGGGAGATAATTCCTTCTTTCAACGACTAAGATCTACAATTGACATCCATGTTTGAGGCATTGCCATTATATACACTATTATTGACAATTCATATGGTAGCTTGTGAATCACAGTGCAAAGAGACTGGTACTAATGCCCTCCACGATAATACATCTTCTTGTAAGTTTCCAAGCCACTTAGCCTATTTTCTTGTTAATTAAAAAGCAATAAATTTACATTCCACAGTAGACCTAGCTATGCAAACCTGCTTTACAAACTTCCATGAAATAGCTCTTATGCCCAGTAAGAATGCATATCCACTAGTGGAGCTTACTTAGTCGTTGTTTATTACCCAATTGGCATCACAATACTCTTCTAATATGACATGGAATTTATCAAAATTTAAACAATAATCTATACTATCCTTAAGATACCTCAATAAATGATGAAAAGCGATCCAATGATTTTTATCAGGATTATGTGTAAATCTTCTCAATCTGCTCACGACATATGTAATATCATATGTAGTTGATCAGATAAATAACACTTCCTAAATCTTTGCATATTCAGATTTGGAAACACTATCACCCTTATTTTCCTTAAACTCATACTATCAAATCACTTTAACAGTTTTCAATGTGTGATTGATATAAAGAAAATTCATTTTGTAACACCAAGTATCACATTAACCTCACTTAAATCTTTCACTTCAAATTGTGAGGACATAAATAACTTAGTATCATTACTTACATCTATGTTTGTACCAAAGATCAATATAACCAATATACAAACAGGTAATCACACAATCAACTCAAATAAATTTGAGTAGACACATATATCAAAGGATATTTACTAATTCTATCGCACCGTTAAAGTTCTCACACCATTATTTGGTAGCTCATCCATTTGATGTATTAGTCAAATGTCATCAAGGCTTCATAGTAATTATCTCAAATATTTTAACCATATGAGATGTACCAAAATATTTGAAGATCCATTTAAACAAAACCGATTTACCATTTGATGTATTAGTCAAATGTCATAAAGGCTTCATAGTAGTTATCTCAAATATTTTAGTCATATGAGATGTATCAAAATATTTGAAGATCCATTTAAAGAAAACCGATTTACTTCCTTAAAGAAATTCTATTAAATCCATAAAGATCAATTGAAATTATATACATACATACATACATACATACATACATACATACAAACGCACATACCTATGTACCCATGATCATTCTTTATTTAACCAATGTAAGACTTTGGTCGCATTCCCAATGATCCTCCCCTCGAACAAAGGACCAACTAAGTCTTCCCTCAAGTAGCGCCACTTATCCATCTAACTCTTATCTAGACTAACTCATTTTTACCAGAGCATACTGTCTATTTGTTAGAGTTCAACCATGGATCATACCATGACTACTTTCAAGGTTCTACTACATCTATGTTCGACACTTGAGGATTATATCAACATAGCTAAACTAGGGACGTGACTCCGATACCACTTGTTGGAGATATTCTTTAAATATCTTCCTAATAGTATGATATTGTATTTACTTAGGGCATAAGTTCCCATGGTTTGATTTTGGATTTGACCCTAAAAGGCTTTACACTTATGAAAATAGCTATTCTCACTTAAATATCCAAGAAAAAACATTATGAAATATCACATATTTTATAGTTTAGACAAATCTTAAATTACCCTCAAATTCTACAAGCTTTCTAAATATAGATTTGGCACATTTTCATACCACCGACAAGCTCAGTAAAAATAAATAATAATGTTATACGACCAAACTTAAATAAAAGTAATAATAATACTTTTCAACCTCGTAGAAATTAATGGCCAACCATTTTTAAACATGAAAATGTATGATATGCATCATACATAAACTCTATCAAATATAATCTATGTTAACAAGATAATAAAACTCGCTAAAATTAATCACATTAGTATCTCATTTGAGCTATTCAAACCAATACAATAACAATAATATTATTTTTTTATTGCACACATTATTTGTTACTCATGAAATAGTATAATATATATACTTATAGAATATATATATAAAAGATCATTTTCAAATATAGCAATAAAATAATATTTGCAAACTGACATACCACGTGAGCTAATCACGTCAGCACATCCCACATCAACCACCACCTCATCAATCAAGAGTAATTTCAGCCAACCGTTCAACAAAGATATTAACGTCCAACAAATTAACAACCAATGCCTTAATCCATGGAATGATGCATAATTTCTTCTAAATTTTCAATGGTTATAATATCTAGTATTGCAAATATTATTTTCCTTGTTCGGATATTATACACAAGAGAGCCTTTCAATTTGCCTCACACAATGGCTCTCACCATGAGGTATATTTCTTTCTTTTTGAGAGAATAATTTTTCGATACATTTTTCAATTAATGTCTCATTGGTCTTTTCCCAAAACCAAGATCAACCCACGATAATCTAAAAAATAAAATCAAAATATAATAATTTTACCAAATTTCTTCTCAATAAACCATTCATTCAACAAGAACTAAGCAAGCAAACAACTTAATTATGCTTATAAGGTCGCTATAAGAAATTGCCTTCTTTTGTACCATTACCACTTAGTGTGCATTCTAGAATATTCACTTTGTATACTTATTTTCCAACTTAAAATAGACGGCCTTTAGGAGAGAAAATTGTGACATGACATCCTATATACATTGACTATAAACCATCCATATTTGAACTGCCCTCAAAATCCTTGATTTGATTACTATTCCTTGTAATTATCGGTGATAGAAGAGATTAATTCCCAGCAATTGAGTGTAAAAAATAGAATGAATGTAGTTAGAAATTAGAACACTAAAATAAAATTTTGGAAAAAACAATATTTCCACCTTTGATCTAAGTTACTTTATTGTAAAATCCATCTTTTCACGCCACTGATTCCCATATATTGACTGCGCTGATGGTTTGCCATCATCTTCTCGCCCAAAACCCATTTTCTCATGCTCAATAACATCTTTGTGTCGCTGTAGGATTCCGAAACCAACAACTTTCTCCATTCTGCCACCGTTATTTCCTTCCCCAGAGCAATCAGACTAGGTTCGTACATTAGCGTTACTGACAGGCAAATTCTCAAGTGGCAAGACAATGGTCGGGCTATACTGATTTCACTAAATCCGGTGAAATCCAATTGTGGCAGTAAGATCTTGAGATTTGAGCCCTAGAGAGAATCCGATTCAAGCATCAATTTGGTTGATCTTTCGAATTTGGATAAATTTGGGAGGACATTTGATCGACAAATATAATTTGCTTTCAAACTGTAGCAACCAAATGACAATTATTTGTTGTGTCGTAGAAGATCCATTGCCTTGAAAGCAAATTCGACGCAACCACGGTGTTAAATCGCATATGCTACTTACTCTCCAAGATTAACATAACTCCCAACTCAAACATGCACTCGTCAAAAAAAAGGGTTGGAACTATTGAAAGAGTATGCTTAGAACAATATAGAAAAACATAAGAGAATGAGGAGTAAAACGTTTTAATCATTTCCTTCTTTACTTTTACTATGGGCCTTGGGCCAAGACATTCCCAACATTTATATCATAAATCAAATATTGTGCATATATATTCAATATATGACATATCAATTATCACCCATGTATATAGCTTTTTTGTAGTACAACTAATAGAAATGAAATATATCACCTTTGCAAAAACATTTTATCTTATAATTGGCAACACGAGTATAACTCAGTTGACATGAACTATACTATTATTATAAATTTTGAGGTTCGAGATTCAATCTCTACCTTATATATTGTGAAAAAATGCATTTTTTGTCCATAGGTTTTGAGTATAATTTTCATTTAGTCCCTAAATTTCAAAATGTTACCCATTTAGTTTTTAAATTTCGAATTTGGGTTCAATTTAGTCCCTATGTTTTTTTAAAGGTTCCCTATATTTCAAAATATTAGAAGTTTACCTTTAAGATTTTGAATTCTAATTTAATTTGGTCCTCAAATTTTAATATTTATACTTTTTAATCTCAAATTTTCATTAATTATCCAGTTTTCATATTAGTGTCCATTAATTAGTTTTCAATAATTAAATTTAATTAAGTTTTACTTATTTTCATCACTATTGAAAATTAAATTTAAAATTTACTTCATAACTTTTTAATAAGAAGTAAGCAAGCCATTAATTTGTACTTAAAAATTTAAAGAAAGAAAAAAAAATTGAGACTAAAAGTGTAAATTTTCAAACTCGGATCAAATTGAAATCAAAATCAAAATTTAATTACTAAATGTGTAACATTTTGAAATCTATGACCAAATAAAAAACCTAAAACTTAAGTCCCGTTTAGTAATTATTTCGTTTTTTGATTTTTGAAAATTAAGCCTATTTTCTCCATATTTTTTATAATGATTTGCATATTTCTCAAGTACAATGATTGAATTCTTGACAAAATTTAAAAAACATAAACAAGTTTTTAAAAGTCTTCTTTAATTTTCAAAATTTAGCTTAATTTTTTTAAACCATGAATGAAAAATAGATAATAAAAGAAGGAATTTGGAGGTGAAAGTAGTATCTATAAATTTAATTTTAAAAAAAAATCAAATGATGACCAAACAGACGTTAAAGATATTTTTCCAAAAAGAAAATAAGTCGTCTATAATTTAGATCGAGTTCAAGCCGAATCGGACCAAGCCGAGCCGAGTTATTTTTTCAAAATATAACGGCTGAGAGCAAGCCGACCATGAGAGCGGGGGGAAAGTACAGAGAGAGAGAGAGAGAGAGGCCCCCGTAGGCATCGTTACCATTTTGCGAACCCAAAAAAATTTTACTCCATTTTTTCTTTGCTTTCACTTCTTCCCTTCTCTGCTTCCATTTCCACTCATTTTCCTCTTTCGATTCTCAGCTCAGATCTCTCCAACAAACTCCTCACCCACCCACCCCTTCTCCCTCTCTTCTGTTTGCTCGCTCAAGTTCGAATTCAACCGCATAATCGCTTCAACTGGGTTGGTATTGTTCGTTTACCCCATTTCCTTAACCCCTTTTCTATGCTGTTTTATTTTTATCGGAGTCTTGGTGTTTTCTTAGATCCCTCTGTTTTTCCCACTTTCAATTTGGTGTATGTTTTGTGTGTCTTGACTTGTTTGGCGAGTTTCGTGAAGAAATGGGTTACAGTTGGTGTGTCACACGGTCTGTTCTTTGAGATTGGCGATGGTGGTGGGAGTTGAGGAAGGGTGTTTTTTTATTATTTTAACTCGTGGGTTTGTTGGGTTTGTTTATTTGGTAGTTGGTACCTGAATTTCCAGGTTGATTGATTTCTATTTATTGTGCTTACTCAAGTTGTTAATTTGTTGGTTTCATGCTAGATTACGGTTTTTCAGCACTATCTGGTAACATAAGAGTTTTTGTTTGTTTGTTTATTTGTCTGATCTGACTGTTTTACTTAATTGCGTAGGAGTGTCCATTGTTCTTCTTTTGTTACCACCCTACTTTCCTCTTTATGGATGAGTAGATCAATGGAGTTTGATACTATGTCTGTTTTTTCTTTACTCTATGAAATTTCCCCTTCTTGGTTCACTCCAACCACTTACCTTGGCTCTGATGACCAAAAATTTTTCTGCTATGGCTTTCTAGAAGTTCATCGTTAATTCAGCGGTTAGAGTCATGACTATGGAGCTTTTCGAAATTCAACCTGCCGAACTTAAGTTCACTTGTAAGTATAAGAGGAAACAGTTTTCTTTTTCTACATTTTGTTCCAATGCATGATGTATATCCAATATATATTATCAGGCAAGATGGCAGTAAGACCGCTGCAGAATTTGACTTGCATAGTCTTGAATTGTTTTAGATGAAAGTGAGGCTTAAATCATGACGTAAAAAATTGGTAGGCCTAGTTTAGGCTGAGTTGTAGCTTACAGGTGCCAGTTTACAATAAGAAGTAAGCAAACCAAATCTTCTGAATTATTTAGGCCCTGATAACTATTAGGTATTTTGTTTTTGTTTTTGAAATTCTCACAATGATTTTCATCTTTTTTAAGGAAATATTTAAAACTACTTTTGCTTGGATTTTGAAAACATTTGTAAAAAGTAGGCAGGCAACAAAACAAAGAAACCCACAATTGAAAGTAATGTTTATAACTTTATTTTAAAAAAACCAGAAGCCAAAACCAAATTGTTATCAATTTGGGCGTCAGCTAGTGGGAGTTTATTTCACGACCAGCGAAGTTAAAATGTTCTGTATGATTTACTTGCTACTTAACAATTTTTTTTTAGATTTTAAAGGATCCCGATGTCCCTACCTGTTTATATCTGCATGTTTGTTATGCAAAGAAAAAGAGATAGAAGAATGTTCTGGTCTATGCACTCATTTCCTGCAGTGTTATTTTAACATGTTTTACACGCTTTCTTTCTCCAGTTGAGTTGAAGAAACAAAGTTCATGCTTGATACAACTTATCAATAAGTCTGAGCAACATATTGCTTTCAAGGTGAAGTATTCAAAATGGATCAAACAAAATCTATTTCCTGCCAATACCATACCTTGTCAATTAGATTTTTTTCCCCGATAGGGTCCAAAATTGAAAAGAATCTTAAAGCCTTGTTTAGCTGCCGTGTTTAATATACAAACTTTGTTCGCAGGTAAAAACTACATCTCCCAAGAAGTACTGTGTGCGACCCAATACTGGCATTATTAAGCCCAAGGATACGTGTGACTTCACAGGTATCTCTGCCTGTCATTCCTTCAAAATGTTGGTGGTGTTAATATGGAGTTGGCTGGTAGATATCATATAACTATCTACTGCTTTCTTTACACAAAACTGCCAATCCGTCTTAAACCATTTCAAAGATGTAATAAAATGGACAATTAGATGCCACTTCAAAAGGCTCTGAATAGTTTCTTTTCAGTAATTATTTATTTTTATTTTGTGTATCCATTCTCTGATTTCAACTCTCTCACTCTTGGATCTATTCAGTCACCATGCTAGCTCAGCGTACGGCTCCACCTGATATGCAATGCAAAGACAAGTTCCTGGTCCAAGGCACAGTCATCACCCCTGGAACATCTGAAGAGGACATCACATCTGACGTGGTAAGAATTTGTGTTTATTGCTTGCTTTACAGGCCTTTTTCTAAGATTTTTATTATGCAAGGCAGTTTGCAAAAGATACTGGCAAGCACATTGAAGAGAAGAAGCTGAAGGTTTTTCTAGTGAGCGCAACACCACCTCCTGTTTTGTTACCAATTAATGGAGAATTGAAACTAGATTCAAATAATGAAACTTCCATGCCAAGAGATAGAATGCAGACAGGAGTTGAGAACATACCTCCACCTCATAACGTAAGACTAACTGTCACCTTTCATGTGTGTATGTTGTGCTTCCGTTAAAAGTCTATTCTTTACTTCTCTCTCCCGCGCTAGTATTCACCTACTTCATTCTGATTGGAGGGCAGCTCTAGTATCAAATTTTGAGGATTTTATAATATGCATATATGTAACAGTAACATAAACATGGTTTTAAACTGAAGCGTATAGGCTGTTTATTATTATTATATGTATTAGTTACCTTTACTTCTGATGGAAAAACATGATTGGATCGTGGTTGATTTTTTTCATTTCCTGAATTTATCTCTTGATTGGAAATTGATATATTCTAGGTTGCAGAAGACTCCAATGGACTCACCTGCAACCACATAGATGAACTTAGACCAGTTGATAACCCAGTATTGCTATCTCCACCTTATAAGGTATGACCATGCAAGCAATTCCACTATGTCATATGTGCTTATATTATTTTCTTGTCAGTGTTGTCTTCTCCAGTCAATACACACACACATATATATATTCTTGTCCGTCCCTCTCTAGTTTTCAATTGTCAAGGGATTTCCCGTGGAGATATATGTCCGTTTACCATCATTTCATGTTTTGAATCCTCGAGTTTGTGGTCTTAATATTGCATGAAAAGCTACACGAGGTTTGAAATTCCTGCAGCGACGAGACACTTGGTTTCCATATGGTTTATCAATGTTCTGCCTTTCAAAGTATGATCGACTTTTCTCCTTGTGTGTTTGAACCATATGATGTATACCAGGTGGCCGAGGGAGTTGAGAAAATTGATACTTGTAAAGATTCTGATGAGAATAGAGCAGCTGAGGATGTTTCAACAAGACAAAATGAGGATGTGGTAGCTGGACCAATTGAGCATATTGAAACCACGCCAGCTGAGGGAATTGAGGAATCAAAACTAGCGAAGGTTCTACCAGAGTTAAACTTAACTAAAGACTTTCAAGAGCTGAAATCAAAGCTAACTCTCATGGATGCAGAACTACTAGAGGTAAGACTTTTTCTCTTGAAGTTAGATTATCATGCACTCTCTGTGGTATATATGTTTCTCCTTCCTACAAAAATAAACGGCAACTGGCTAGTTACAGTTAATTGATCGGATAAGTTCATGGCCTGTGAGTAAAACTTTTGCCTCTTATATTCCCAGGTCTTTAAATGTAGAGGTGTTGCAATGTTTATGCTGCTATATCTCTACTATGATGAGTTCTCAATTTACGAAGGCAGAAAACAGTGATGGTATTTAAGGGGATATTTGGTAGGCCAACTTAGAAACAAAAGATTCAAGGAAAACAGAGTTGTATTTCACCTTTTTGGATATGTGTTTGTTGGTAGATTCAAAAGTTAGATTTCAATTTAAACAATTAATGTTCAAAATGTGTTTGATAATATATTCATAAACCATAAAACTAGTTGTAGTTACCCACTAAACTAATATTAATTAATTTATGAACATGTTTTACGTTAAAAAATTAGTCAACTTCTTATTTTATAATATCATATAATTTATAGTACATTATATTATACCATACATATTTTAGTTAATAAAAATTAATTGAGCTTATAACATGAAATACTATATTTATTAATGTTTTTACATATGTATAGCTTTTTATATTATATTTATTTATTTATTTTGGGGGGTGGGGGGAGGGGTTATGCTTAGTAGCTTCTGGTTTTTGCTTACCAAATCATTGAAACTTCTTAAATTCTTCTATTAGTAGTGCATATACATAAAGAGCAAGGATTTATAACGCTCCAGTACAGCTTTTATGTTTGTTAGTTGTTGCTAGATATAACTAATTTTTCAGGTATTAATGAAGAATTTATGAACATATGCAGGCTGAAGCTACCATAATGAGGCTGAAAAAGGAGAGGATGGTAACAAGTAAAGAGAGGGAAATGCTCAAGCGTGACTTGGTAAATCCTTTTTTTTTTTTGGTCCTTTACACTTTTAAGCATAGATTTTAGTCATTCAACTCACATCAAACTCCATATTCATCTAGTACCATAAATATGACGATCTTGAATCTAGAGAAGACAGCCACTTCATAATCTTTAAAATTTGTATAAATTCAAAGAGGCATGAATCAAAGTTTCAAAAGTGTGGGAATTAAAAATATATATATATATTTGAGTTCTTCATCCCTTCGCCTTCTTCAAAATGACGTGGTGTAGTTTTTCGCCTTCTTCTGCAATGGGGAACCTATCAAATGGAGCCTTCACTAGGATACACATTTATTTATGACATGTTTGATCATTACAGTATTGAGGCACTCTGATTTAAGATCTTGGGGAGTCTAAGGGACATGATTCTGATTTCTTGATGCAGGAGACATTGAGAAAGACTGGCCAAAGAAGTATCCAAGTAGGCTTCCCCTTGATGTATGTTGTGATGGTTGCTTTTATCAGTCTTCTTGTTGGATACTTCGTCCATCCTTAGCAGCAGCAGAACAAATCAATGGGGGCGCCATCAGGTATTGTTGGAAATATTTTCTTTTTAAGATTATGGACTGGGCTGCTGTCTTTGATCAGATCGAGAGGAGAATCCAATAGGCTCTCTGTGTAGTCCAATTGTTTTTGGTTGTATATTGACTTGATGTGTGCTTTTTTATGATTATATGTAAAGCCTTTTTCTTATATATATATAAAATAATTTCTTCTCATTATTTCATCCAATATCATCTCAGAAATACGTGGATTTAAGCCTACAATTTATTAGTAGATATTCAAATATCTAAATACTTGCGCTATGTTGAGGTTAGCATAGATAAAACCGTTATTTTTTATTATTTATTATTTCTAGGTGTCTAAGGCTACGTTTGGTTAGCTTTGTCAAAAAAAAAAAAAATCATTTGGAAAAAATCTTTAACCATTTTCTGTGTTTGGTAAAATAGATTTAAATTAATCTTTTAAAACCACTGCGTTAATTGCAAATTTACTTTGAAAGCAGTATCTTACTAGCTTTTAATTTCTCCTAAAAATCAAGTAAAATTTTTAATTAATATTTAGTTTTCAATTTTACATTAAAAAAAAAATTATTTTATATATTTATTTCTCACATAATCAAATCTGTTTTTTATTTTTCATGAATTAAATACATCATTTTTTAGAACAAGTATATCATATTGATATATATATATTTTAAATAAAGCTCTTTTCCTTAATATTTAAAAATTAATCTATAAAAAGTAAAATTATCAACTAAATAATTATTTAAAATTTTAAATTACAAAAAATTAAAAATTGATTATAAGTCTATTTTAATTATTATATCTAGAATAAGATTTATCAAAGACTCCAACCTACAAGTTGATATTTATCAAATATTATTTTACTTCTTTTCGCAATTCATTTTTCTAAAAGTTATTTTAAAAGCTACCACGATTTCAAACGGAACCTAAATATTCTAAATTTGAATGTCGATTAGAGAAGAGACGAGGAAAGGGAAAGAAAGGTGTTTGAATGTTCCATCGATCTAAGTTGTCTATGATACTAATACAAGATGGTCACACCCTAAATTTTTTATTTTTTTTATTTTTAGAATAGGTGATATTATTATAAAGGAAAAAAATATTTTAAAAACATAAGAAAACACACCTAAACTTTCAAATTAAAGTTCAAACCGTCATTACTCATTGGTAAGATGTAAAATATCATTCCTTAAAATCATTGTTAAATTACAAAAGAAAGGAAAATAAGGTTTCATTTTAAGTTTAATCGTTTAAAGTCCTTTTTAACTTTTAATTTCGTCTAGTTGATTTGTACATAATTGATATTTGAAATTATATATATATATATATATATATATATATATATATATATATATTTTCTTTCAGTCTTTATGATTTTGGTCTAGTTTTTATTTAGTCCCTAAGATTCATAATGTTACTTATTTGGTCTTTAAGTTTTGACTTTTGAGTATGGTTTCAATTTAGTCTCTAAGTTTCAAAATATTATAATTTTACGTTTGACATTTGAATTTTACTTCAATTCATTTCCTATGGTTCAAGATTTACACTTTTAAACATGATTATTCACCAAGTACTCATTTTCCATTTTCAATGTTAATTTATGTTAATAAATTAAAAATTACTAACAGAATTATGATTAATTAAGTTTCACTATATTTTATCACTTTTAAAATTCAATTCAAAATTTCACTTCATAATTATTTTAATTAATTACAAAAATTGACGTCAATGGTTGAAAATTAGTATTTAGTGACAATTTGAGTATAAAAATATAAAATGTTGAAGCCTAGGGACCAAATTGAAACACACCTCAAATTTCATAGGTAAAATTATAACATTTTGAAACTTAGAGACTAAGTTAAAACAAAACTCAAAATTTTAACCAAATATGTAACACTTGAAAACCTAAGGACCAAATAGAAATTACGCTCAAAATATAAGGACCAAACAAATATAAGGACCAAACAAATATTTTACCCAAAAATAAATAAAATTAATGGATCTATTAGATATATAATTTAGATTTATAATTAATAAGACTCTAAATTTTTTATCTTGTGCTTATTAATTTTGCAAAATTTGTAGAACATAAATTAATTTAAAAAAAAGTTCAAATTTGTAATTTCATATATCTTTTTAGATAAAGATGGTAAGTTTAAAGACCTATTAGACATTTTTTAGAATTGAAAGACCAAATGAATATAAATATGAAAGTGTAAAGATGTATTATTAGATACTTCTTAAAGTTAAATGGGTAAATAGACATAAACTTAAAAATTTAATTAAATAATAAAATAAATAAACTTGAAAGTTTGGTTACTGAGCTTGTGATGAAAATAGGCTGTTAGCTCTTTGTGGGTTGGGTTAGTTTTTGGTCCAAAATAGATGCTATAAACGAGTATTGAAATTAAATTGGTTACATTACAAGTTTAGCCTCCTCATGTTTATTTGATTTTTGAACTCTTAAAAAATGTAAAACTTACTGTTAAGGTCTCGTTTGACAATCATTGGTTTTTTTTTTTTTTTTTTTGTTTCTAAAAATTAAGTCTATTTTATCTACATTTCTTACAATAATTTGTATCTTTCTTGAATACAATAGTTGAATTCTTAGCCAAATTTAAAAAACAAATACAACTTTTTTAAAGTACTTTTTTAGTTCTCAAAATTTGGTTTGGTATTTTAAATTATTGGTGAAAAGTAGATAACAAAATAATAAATTTGGAGCTATAACTAATGTCTACAGGTTTAATTTTTAAAAAAAAAATGATTAATAAATGAGGCCTAAATTTTGAAATTTGTATCATATTGAATTCTCAACTTATTCAAAAAATTTAAAAACTAATTGATATATTATATATTAGTTTAACTTTAATATCTCATAATATCTTAAACTTTCTATTCCTAGTATATTCATGAGAACTTTAATAGTCCATAAATTAAATTTGTAATTTTAGAACGTGCTGAAAATTCCACGTTAAAAAAAATTAAAATTAAAATCAAAATATCCCACACTCCTTAAAAAGTAGATGGCCTGTTCCTCTTATTGTTAATTGGTTTTGAGATGAAACCACATACTAGAATGTCATGGACTAAATAGACAGCTAGTGCCAAAATGAGTATAACTCAATTGATAAAGTACTCGTTAACGAACCCTCCCCTCAACTTTATGCTTTTTTCATACAATATATATAAGAAATTAGCATAATACTAAAACCATCGGTTGGGCTCGTGGTAAATTTACGTTCTATCCCTCTTTAGACCCATATTTAAAATGTCAATTGAAGTCTAACAATATATATTTTTTAATAAATAGTTTGACATTTATTCTAAAAATTTCTCAAAAATTTATAGATTAAATTTGTTATGTTACCTAATTGAATACGAAACGGACCATGTTTTGTATTGTTTTGTTTCTTTTAATCCAATACGTATTCAAAGTGGTTTTCAAACTTGCGTTTCCCGCGTTCCTTCTTTAACCCCAACACTCTGCCCTGCGGCCTGCGTTCTTTCTTCTTTGGATGCAACGGAGAGAAAAACGACGTCGGCTTATAAAGAACCGATCACGTGCAAGCAATTTCTCTGGCAGGTTTCACGTGCCTCTCCCTTACCAGGTTCTCTTTTTTTGCTTTTTTTTTTTTTTTCCCTTCCAAAACATTTTAAATTTGATAGTATTTTATCAGCTAAACTATGAAAAATATAAATAAACACAAAAAATACTTCACTTTATAATTTGTTTTTAAAGTACCATAATTCTTTTGAAATTTATTCAATTACCTTCAATTTTCATAATCATTTCAAGACTATCGTAAAGTGTAAATCTACTATAGTATTGGATGGAAATTAAAACAATGGGATAATGACCTAAAACAAAAATTATGTTCGAAACACCGTCACATCTGCAACAATTTCTTCCAGATTTTCAAATGTGGATTCGTATCCGACGATTTCTCCCATTTTATCTATGTTGAGAGAGGAGTAAAACCAGCTCATAATAGTGCGATTGCATTTCTATCAATAAGAGAAATGAGGATTGGGTTTAGTTTGCTGAGGGTTGAGGTATTTTGGTGGCTGGGGATAGCTACTGTCAATGAAGCTTTCAAGGTCATAGTCCATGATGAGGTTGAGAAGTTGATTCTTCCAGATAAGATAGTTCAAATCATTTAGTTTGACAGTGAGGGATTGGGACATATGAGGGAAGTTTGCTACGCGGGATTTTGGGGATGAGAGTGTGGAAAAGGGATTAATCGGTACCTGATTTGGAAAAGACAAATGGGTGGGAAAACCGGCATAGTGAGAGTGAAGGGGTGGTGGGATTGTGGGGATGAAAGTGTGGAAAAGGGATTAATCGGTACCTGATTTGGAAAAGAAAAATGGGTGGGAAAACCGGCATAATGAGAGTGAAGGGGTGGTGGTGGAGGGCCATATTGCGAAGGGTATAATGGATTTCGAGCAGGGGGAAGGGCATGTTGAGTAGCAGGTGGGGTAAACGATGGAGAATATATAGATATGGTGGTCGGAGGTAGAAAATTAAATGGATACCTGGGGTTTGATGTCACTGGTAAGGTAGAGTTTTCTTCAGATGTTCCCGAGCTCAACGCCATGAAGAATGACAGGATGCTTTATAGCTCTGATACCATGTAAACGATAGAAAGAAGCGAAGGCTAAACGATCGTTGTCAAATATCTAAACGACAGAAGCAATCGTCTACATGATAGAGGTGAGAGTGTAGACGATAGGGTAGGATACTGCACGACTGGGTCGAGCGTGTGAGCGATAAAGGGAAAACGCTACACGATAGGGTCGAGAGTGTAAACGATGAAGAGTATACGATAGGATGTAAACGATAAAGACAATTGGCTACACGATAAGTAGAGAGAATAAACGATAGAAGAAATGTACTAAACGATCGGCCTTCAGCGATAGTCATAGTCCGTCGTGTAGCTTTATTTATTAACATATATTTTACCACATGGTGTAGTATCAATGGTCTAATATAACAACCATGAAAGAGAAAACATAAAATAACAACCAAATAGTGGAACCTGAAATGCTGAAGAAAGGAGCATAAAAACAAAGGAAAAGTTTGTTATAATTTCAAAAACATGACACTCGTTTATCAACTCTAATGATATTTTACTCCATAATAGTTTCCAAACATTCATGAAGGTCAAAAAGTACATACCATTTTTTCTACAGATTTGGGAGGGGGAGATCACATTTCTTATTTTGAAGTTAATAGTACATATTCATATTAATCGAGTTACGTTTATGTTGGCGAGAGTAAAAATAGAAAGCTCTTTTATGACAATTTGATTGAGTTTGTGCAATTTACAATTGAATTATTTTTATATCTATTGAAGCCTTAACAAAATTTTACTCATTCGAATTGCAATAGCTTATATGTTTATTTCATTTTTCCTTACAAAAAAAAAAAAATCTATATGACAAACAAAAGATAATTAATTCAATTGTGTTCGGGAGTTGCTTTTATAAAATTAAATTACAAAATAAGGAGGTTTTGATCGAAGTTTAAAATGTCAAGTCACAATTTTACGATGAAATATCATTAACGTGTTGAAAAACATAAACTCGGTGGAATTATTTATTATATAATGAAAATGTCTACTTATCTCTTGTGCTCGTGTCGAACTCATAAAAATGTAAGAATATCGGTGAAAATGTGTATAGAAATTTAATATGAATATTGCGATAAAATCAAAATATTTTAAAAAATAATAAATAAAAAAAGCGAGATAATTACCCAATTGGAACCAACACATGGACAAATTGCACTATCTGATTCAACCTCCTTTACCAAATTTAAATGGTTCATCGTTCATGGCTCACGTGAGAGCGAGATCAATGGAATCCTTATTTACTTCTTTCTTCTCCTGTGCCTTGTCTGTGGAAAGCAGTTTAAAAGCTTCTAAGGATGGTCACTGGAAGCTCAATGTTGATGTGGTATCCGTCATAGTAAGGGCAACTATGTATTTTGTTTTAAATTTGAAAAGTCGAAAGAGATAACGACAGAGAAAATGGAGAAGAATGGGATGTCGTCTCAACAAATTTGTAGCCAAACTCATTTAAAAATGACATATCAATTAAGCCTAGTCATTTAATTTCTGCGAGCTCATCTTTTAAAATGGTCAACTAATCGTCAACTAAGTTAAAGGGCCAATTTTAGTCTTATTTCGAACTTTAGAGACTAAAAGTGCTCATTTTGAAACCTCGTGAACCGAATAAATACTAACTTGAAACCTCAAAGACTAAAAGTATATTTTGTCATTGTTTTAATTCATGTACTGTATTGTACGTGTTGGGTCAGTGTACTTTAGGAAATGTCTAGTTTGGTCCCTTCGATTTTCAACTTGTTATCATTATTTGCTTATTGTTCAACTACTGTCCATTTTTTCCCCATTGAAGTACACTCCTTTTTTGTATTCATAAAGACTGTTTATAAGGTTTTATCAAATTACGATGACTAAATTCTAATTTTTAAAATCACAAGAATCAAATTTGTAATTTAATTAAGAAAATACTGCGATACCCACAAAATAAAGAATGAAAACGAGATCGATCGCTTTTTTAGACAAAATAAAGAATGAGAATGAAATTGTTAAATTTAGTATGAGTCTCGTAGTTTTTAGGGAAAAATACTCTCTTTGTCCATGAATTTTTAAGAATCGGTGCTTTTGGTCACTAATATTTTAAATTAGTCATTATATATTGAAATTAAACATAAAATTAATTAAAAATATGATGTGGCAAGACAATCTAGACAAAATATTTGTGTTAATATTTCCCACTTCTATTTCTCTCTCCCCTCTTTTTCTTCTTCTTCTATCTAATCTCCCATCTTCTTCTTCTTCTATCTACTCTCCCCTCTTCTCCATCCTCGGGTCTCTTTTTGTCCGTCATTTTTTCAATGGAAGAGGATTATGAGACTTGCCAATTTTCAAGACTCATCTTCATCCAGAGTGTTCACGTGGAAAAGCTTGTCGACATTCGTATTATTGGTCAATACATTTCGCCTTCAACTTGCATCCTTCTATAAAGTTAGATATGCAAGGAATTCCAACATCTACAATATCAAGTTTTCTCCACAATAAATAATCTAAAATAAGCAAGATTCTTATATCATTTTTCGATTTATGCTACAGTACCTTCGCTTTCCTTCATTGCTGCACCACTTGCATAAATCCAGGTCTAACATGCTTCGATCTGTAGTTGGGTATTGTGTACACTCGGCATTTTGCCTATTGTCACTCCAATCACATGATTGAATGAATTGTCTTCCACCAACAATTTTTAAACTTGAGTGAGCACATGAGTTTTTCTAGCACCTATAATACCATGTAGCCTAAACTCGTTGAAATCAGAATTGACAAGTGCATCCTTAATTCCATATTATCGATTAGAAAAAATGATGACTTTGAGACAATAGTATTTGTAATAAGTGAGTAACAGATTGAGTATACGAGATTGGTTGAGGAGTTGAGGTGTGTTGTCAGAAGAGGGTGTCTTCTGTGTGAGGGAGGTGTGGAGTCGCGAGATCATTTATTTTTTGAGTGTGGATTTTAAGAGAGAGGTGTGGTCAGATGTGTTGCGTCAGTTGATTCGTCTCATCGGGTGGCGGATTGAGACGTCGAGTTGTCTTGGATGTGCCGAGTGGGGTCGAGTAAGGGGGTGCTTAGTAAGCTATTTCGTGTATTCTGGTGTGCTTCCATCTACTACATTTGGCAAGAGCGTAATCGATAGCTTCATGGGGTAATCCAAGGACGGTGTCTGCTCTGTTTCACATTATAGTCTCTATGGTTCATGCTCCTTCCTGACGGGTTGATCTTCTTGGTTTTATCTAATGCTTTTACGGATATTTTCCTCTTTTTGTTCTTGTCGTTGTTCTTTGTTTTGCAGTTGGCCCCAGGTTGTGGGATTTTGTTTCCTTTACTTTGTTTTTCTCCCAGGTGGATGGTGTTGTTTGCTTTTGTTCCGGCTTTGTTTTGGTAGAATCTTGTTTTATTTGTTTTTTTTTGTTGCTTTGATACCTTGATCCGATCTGTGGGATTCTCTTATTGTTGTATAATAATATCATCTATTCTAAAAAAAGAATTTGCAATAACTGAGAGAATAATGAAAAAACCGACTTTGTCAATTGTGCCAAACACCATTACCCTTGCTATTGATTTGAAGAATTTCTTTTACCATCTTCTTTGCTTTTCTACTTAGTTGGTGTCGCTTGACAGAGCAAAAGCTTGAATGATTGGAACCAATTTCATTTTCTTGGGACATGTGGAAATGTGCTGTGATTTCATCTATTTCTTATAAAATCTCTAAAACTTTAGAGTTGATTCCATAGCCCTTGCTACTTCCCTCGTTGGTAAGATGTAGCACCATAGTCTCTAAAACTTCAGTTTTTTTTTTTTTTTTTTTTTTTTTTTTTAATTTTTTAATTTTTCTTTTCATTTCTTTTAAAAAAGACTCTTATTTTATTCTCATCTCCTTGCTCCAGATTGAAACAAATTGGATTAACCTCCATTTGAATTTAAGATATTTTTGGACATATAATTATTAGAAATTTTGTGTTTGGAATATAAGTGAAAAGGAAAAAGAAGTTATAAAGTTTACTAGACCAGCTACATGAGAGAAAGAAGAGAGATGGAAATGGAAGAGAGGAGAAGAGAGAAGAAGAAAAAAGAGGAGAGTGAAGAGAGAGAAGTGATAAATATTTTAAAAAATAATTTTTTTCAAGTCATCTCACCGTATCATATTTTTAATTAATTTTATGTTTAAATTTGTTACATTTATTAGTCGAGGACTTTTCAAACCCATTTTAAGTTAGGGGTCAAGAGCATTTATTCTTAAAAATTCAAGGATCAAAAAAATATTTCCCCATAATTTTTGTTTTTCAATAAAGCCCATTCCACAATTTTCATTTTAATTGTTTTATTTAGTAAATAAAAAAAAGTATATTTATCAAAATTCAAAATTAAAGGTGTTCAAAAAATCCGATTACTTGACAAAACCGATCAATCCAATCGTGTGAGTTGGGTTGGGTTCAAATAAATGAAAATTTTATAGGTTGAGTTGGTTCATGAATTCACCTAATATAATTTAAATCAATCCGAACCACTTTAAAATATATTTTCTATTACTTATAACACGATTATTTATATGATTTTAATTTCAATATTTTTTGAATAATTTGTTATTCAACAACCTTAAAAGTATTTTCTTTGCATTTTAGAAAAAAAAAATTTGCACTATATAAATTGAAATTGAGATGTTAATCTTAATTCAATATATAGAAATAATTAAATTATATTTTTACATGTTTAAGTTTTACTTCTTTTTAGAACAAAATTTTAAATAAATAACCCCCAAATATTTCATGGTTGGATTGGATTGAGTCATTTTTTAATAAAGATTATTTAGATTGAAGAAATTTAGCATCCCAATAATTAAGTTGGGTCTAAACAAATCTTTCAACCTAACTAATGAACTCCATATTCAAATCCAATGTTATAAAATAAAAAAAAGAATCCACTAATCAAAATAATATGTTTATTTTTTAAAAAAATCTATCAAATCAATGGCGACGAACTTCTTTCTGATTTGGCAGTTGCCAGTGCCACCTCACATTTTCTTCTCTTTGCGCGGCGAGAGAGAAAACACTCTCTTCCGGTTCAAATATTTCAGATAAGAAAACCAAAAACACAGAGGAAAAAAGAGAGAGAGAGACGAGAGAAAAATTCCCGCTCTCTCTTTTCTCTCTGTATTGCTTCCTCCGTAGGGTTTCCTCTTTCCCCTTTCACTGTTTTTCTCATCTTCTTCATCCTCTTCGCCCTTCACTTCCGCAGCATTTCTCTCAAATTTCTCTAACTTCGTTTCGGCAGTTGATTCGAATTTCTCCGCCTTCTCACCGGTTTCACGCGCCTGCATGATTGGAGGAGCTTTCGTGCTGGTTAGTCGCGGTTTACAGCCGTTTCCTCATTTTTTAATGCTCGTTTCCTGCTTTGTTTTTATCAATTTTGTTTTTGTTTTTGGGTTTTCGCTGCTTCTGATTACATATTCTGGTATGATTTTCCCCTGTTTACTCATTTGTTTTGTTGTATTATGTCGCTTTGTTTGTTCGATTGAGTATTTGTGTATTTTGCTTGTATTGCATGTCGACTGATTGTTCGTATTATGAAAAGTTTAGCGAGTCATCATATGATTCTGGTGTTGAACGAGTTCTATAGTTAGATTAATTAGTTGGTGTTTTTCCCGGCTGAGCACTGCCGTTTTTTTTTTTAAAAAAAATAAATTAATATATTTAGTCTAGTTCTCTAGATCTTTATTTCCAGTGTAATTTAGCAACGATGAAGTGATTCTGTTGTTTGTGGCAAATTAGCAATGCCGGTGTGTTCGTCTCACTTTTTATCTTTTATTTTTTAAAGAATGATCATGAAGATGTTTTTGTTCCCAGCGGTGTAGAACATCTTCCTTCCCGTACATAATACATTTTCCTAGTCTCAATGGTATGCTCAGTTGGAAATGGGAGGATGGCAGTGATGACAAGGCTTCTGGCTGCTGGGAGTTTCTCTCGAAGTATTGCAGGTAAACCGAGAGGTATAAGTTCTGTATTTGTTTTTCTATTTTTAATGTTGCTGTTTTTCTGGTTGTCAGAAGTCATTATTGGTTAGATTGATCATTGTAGGAATAACGTCATCTTCTTAGTTACATATCATCAATCATACAGAGTCATAATTAATGCCCTTTTTACTATTGGACAGAGGAAGTTGGTCATCAGAAATTTGCTTCTGAATTTATCTGCAGAGAACTTCGTGATGCAGATGAAGCAAATTTAATTGACGAGGAAGGTGTGTACCTAATCCCACTTTAGTTATTGCACGGTAAAGTGTTGGATGTTTTATTTTTTAGTTACAAATGAATATTCTCTTTGACCATAGGCATATGGTACTGTGGGATGAGTATGATGTTTTTGTTAGTTGGCATTTTGATTTCTGAAGCAGCTTGTTGACTATATTTTGCAGATATGCACGTTTTTGGTTTGAAGCCTATGGTTGATCCTCTGAACTTGGTAAGGTTTGATGACATTTGTAGTTTGTCTATTTAATGTTTTGTCATTTTTACAAGATGTACGATGAAGCAAAGATGGTCCTTTTCAGATCGTTTTATTACTTCACAGCTTTTGTTACCTTTTTGGATTAGGTGTATCCAGTGTACAATAATCTACTATATCGTGTTTCCTAATTCATTTGAATTTACCTTTTCTCTCCTTTTATTTGACCGTGTAGGTTTGCTGCAATATTTGTAAGAAGCCAGTAAAGGCCAGCCAATATATCATTCATTCAGGTTTGTTATTTGTTTCTTTATTTTTTTTTGTGGATGGGGCACTCAATGTTTCTGGTTCTCTGCAATCAAATTATGTGAAATTTCTTTACGTTTATTGTCTGTTGTGGTCTGAAATATGTGTGCTACTCTTTTTTACATCTTAGTGTATCTGTGTCCAATGTTGACATCAACACGCAGCATAAGATTGGTGTCTATGCTTGTATTATGGTCAGATTTCATATTCATAGTGTTTGTTCCCATTTGAAGAATTATTATTTGATTTTGAACGTTATTGGGATTCCATCCATACTTGTTTGGGTTGTGATAAATTCTGTTTTATTATAAAGAATCTTATTATGATTTTGTTCGTGGTCATTTTGTACTCTGAGCCAAAGCTTTTGGTAATATCAATCCTAGTCCAAACTTGCCTCGTGCTTTTTGATCTGTTCTTTCCTGTCTATAGTTAATTTTTACCCTATGAATCCTACCTTATATTATGGTTGTTGAGGTATTCAGTATTAGGCTTGCACTATATTTTGTTAGTTTAACTTTACACTTGGGTGTACTAGAAAAAAAAAAACTTTACTCTTGGCTGGACCAATGGAATTTGAAAATTATTGTCAGGATTCCACGTCGTAAAGTCTTGTATGTATTAGGTTGGACATGATGCTTTCCTGAGTTAGCTTCATATCATTTTACCAGAACTTTGCAGGTCATTAGGCTTTGGACAAGGAACTATAATGGACCTTGATGGTGGGATGGGTCATAGAAAACACTCAAGGAAGGAGAAGAAAAAGATACTACCTGTTGATGCTAGTATCCTTCTACATGTCATTTATTTCCTGTTTCTAATTGGAAGATGTACCTCTCTCTTTTGTCCTTCCTGTTTTTCTTGTCTCTTTCATACCTGAGTTTGTGCTGAATTTGAGAAAAGTTATTAAATGAAGTTTATGAGCCTCATCCCCCCCTCTCTCTCTCATGATTTCTAGGTGCAGGCTAAACGTGTTGTTAGGTTTACATTTTTCTTAGTTCTTAATCTGTCCCAGATATATCAGCTGTGGAGAAAGAAGGGTCTGAATCAACATATGCTAACTATTCTGTTGCACCTGCATTTCCAATTAATAACCAATTTGAAATGGTCAAGTTGACAAAAAGTAGATCCTCCTTTATCCATAGTTTGTGTTTGTGCTATCTTTTAATTTTTTTATTTTCTATTTTTTTTTTTTATTTAGGATTTATGAGGGCATGAGAGCGCGCCCACACACACATGTTGGCTTAAATAAATACACGTTTCAATTCTAGTGATTTAAGGGATCAAATTGTTATTTAAATTTAAGAGATGAGCCGGTCTTCAAATCAAATTTAATTGGCATGCCATTGCTGAGCAACAACAACATACTAGGGAAACTATAATTTAATTATTTCTCAACCTTCCTATTACAATGGCTTAGACAAGTTGTTTCATACGATTTATTTTCCTTCAGGAAATTCAACTTGTACTGTGGCAACTATACTGGATGATGATACAGGAGTCTGTTCTGATGTTGTAGACCATGCAGCTAGTCTGATACATCCTTCGACAAAGCGGTCCAAATTGTATACAATTCTCCATCTTTTTTCTTAAAAAAGGGAATTTCGTTGTTTTATGATCTGTTATCAATTATATTGTGTACAAAACTTCCTATTATCTTGGGAAAATTTTTTCTTCAATGTTTTATTCTGGTTTTATAGTTTTTGGTTGTGGCAACTTGTTCTTTTCACTTTTTATGGGAGCTTGTATCCTTGAATTTCCTTTTTCTCATTCTTTAATGTATATCTATATATATATTTTTGGGAGGGGGAACATTCTGTACTTGGTTTTGCCAAGATACGAAGATTTTTCAAGTTCTTTTCTTGGTGTACTTTCTGTTTCAAGTTGTTGCATCTCCTTGTTAGCAATTTTCTGCTAACATTAGATCATTCTGATCAGTTATGGTAAGCCTTGTTATCCATGAGCTGGAAAGGTGTATTTCCTGTTAGGGGTGCTTATGTTTTTCTGATGTTTGGGCATCTAGATTAATGAAAGATGTCATAATTTGCAGCCATTTGTTGAGAAATGGTCATCAAGTATATGATTCACTTTTATGTTCTTGTAGGATAACTGGTGAAGGGCTGTTACTGGCATCTGATTTAGAACCATCGTCAGCTAAAACAAAAATTAGAAGTGAGAAAATATGCCCCTGAGACCCGTTTCCCCTCCTTGTTTGTCATTTCTTAAGCATAATGTGTGTAAATGTTAGAACATAGCTAGAAATATGTAAATAAAGCATAGTACTCGCTGGAAGAGAGCAGCATACTTTTTGCAACTTACAGAGCTTTCTTAGTTGCCTTTTAGGCTAAGATCCGTTTAACTTGAAATATTAGCTGCATATATACTCATGCGTGTATCTCAGCACCAGCAGTTGAAATCAAATTTAGTTTGAGTTAGTAGCTTCTATAAATTTTCTGATGTTCATAAACGAATGTTGATGGATACTGGAAACTCATCTTTCATTGTGAATAGAAATTTCTTAGTCTTCTGATTACATCCTTTAGAGATGTTTAGAATTACTGACTATGTTTTAGTTCTTTCTCTTAAGTTCCTGCATGTCTTTTGTTTTGCTTGATGACAATTTTCTGATGTTGTCCACCAGATGTTCCGTTTCCCCTTGCAAGTAAAATATATTACTCTCAAAGAAATAACCGTTTGCGTTCGGCCCTTGGTTATCTTTACTGGGAGGCTGTTGCTTCTAGCAAGGAAATTTGTAATATGGTAGATCATCAAATGACTAAGGAAAATATAAAACTATTTCACAATACTTCCCAGGAGGAGTCGTCTCAAGAGCAAACAAGTGATATTATTGGAAATAAGGTATCTATCTCTATTATTTTCAATGGTCCCTCTCTATCTTTTATGTAATGGTTTCTCGGTCTTCTGAGTCATTCATTTATGTAGTAAAAACATGGACTTCCTTGCATAGTCAACAGACGTTTTTTTTCCTCTCTTTTTTTCCCTCCTTTTCCATGATGGTTTTGTTTGACATAGTCTTATGTATTGACTTAAAGGCAGTTTTTCTTTGATTTGGAAGCATAGACACAGATAAAGAGCATTTTAGGGACAAATTATATTTTTGCACGTGAATGCATTCAAACATATTGAATTATATATTTTAAAGCAGTTAAGATAGACTTGTATTCTTATCCATTCAATTTCAAGTCTTCAAGCAAATTTTGACATTGTAAAGTAATTTATATTGCTTCATGGACAGAAAATTTTCCAACAGAACGCCATTGCCCCACATAATGCATTCCTTTTCAGGGAAAACTGAAAAGAAAGTTGCATCTTAAACATCATCTTCACATATTCTCCCACTACTTTATTAAATTTTATTGAGTGAAATCTATTTATTTATATGTTAGTTTTCAAGATAAATATCTCTAGTCTTGATAATAAATTCATATTTTTTGGAAATATTTTTCTGCATTTCTTCAAACACGTCTTTGCGAGTGTCTCCAAGATTGAAAAAGTAATAAAAAAAGGAACTTTAAATTGTATTTCAGACATGTTGGACAAGGTCACTCTGCTTGAAAAATAGTTTCCAGCATTGCTGGATGGATGTACTTTCTGCTGTTGTGTCCCGCATGATTTATCTTCTGTCTGAAGGAAATCATATGGCTTGTGGTTATAGAAAGTCAGCCTGTAGCACCCCTTGCCCCACAAATTTCACTTGACTATGACGTACGTATAGGCATTTAATCTATAATGTTTGTTAAATGGCATTGTTGCACATATTATTATGTTCATCTAGGATAATCTTATGTTGCACTAATTGTTAAATTTTACCTGAGCATCAGCTTGCATAATTTGTGATCAGGATGACTGATGTAAAACAATCGCTCTTCCTTGGAAAACAGATGGATAGTCAGCCGACTCAGCCCTTAACCTCTGCATGGAAATCTGACCATAATCTGACCATATTCTCATCCGGGAAATGTCTGCCTGCCAGTGGTGCCTCAAATAAGTTTGTCATTGGCAGCAGTGTTGCATGGCCACAGATTGCTCCAGTTGAATTGACACAAAAAAAGACTATCTACCTAGAAGGCTAGACCTAACTATTTTGAAGGTAATTCAGGTATTGCTTGATGTAATTTTCAAATTTATTGCCCCCTTTAATTGATTTCCTCGTTTTGTGACAATGTTGTTAGTAACTCTTTAAGACCAAAAATTGCAAAGCTTGGGTGTCACGCGAATCTATGACTGGAACTTATAGCACAATGGACTTGATTTGGATGTACCTATGACTCCCTGAATTGAAAGTAATTTTGTTTCTCACCATTCTTTTAAGGATTCTTTTTAAATGGAAAAAAAAAAATGTTAAAAAGAATTAAGTTAGTGTGCCCATATGATGAAATCTTTACATTCTTTTGAGAGTGAAATTAGTGTTACTATCTGTAAAGAGTATATTAGGGTCATATTAATAAGTAGAAACAGGTTTCTTGGTAGACAATAGAGGGGTAGAGGAAGTTAAGATATTACATGGTAATCTGGCTTGGTCTTGGTAAAAAAGTAGGTATCCAACCCCCTTAATTACTTAGGATTATCTTAATCAAGATATTCACTATCTTTCACATCCTCATGATTGTGACATTAATGTTAAATCTAATAAGGAGAGGAAAATGCTTATTATTATTATTCATGATTTTGCAGGATAGACTAGACAACAGCCAAACAGAAGTATCCCTGTTGTATAGAAGTCTTGGTGGCACTTTTTTGTAGGCACAGTGGTACATGTAATTAACCCTAAAACTTGAGGTTAGGACCAAGATTCTGTATTTTGATATTGGCAATGAAAATTGTTTAAAATTATTCATTCTTTCTTTGTATTTAATCTCTTCTATTCACTGCAAAGTGTAAAACTGCCCTTCAGCCATTTCATATACCATCACTTTAATTTTCTGTATTTGTTGATCTTCAGCAGAAGATATTAAGTCCTTGAATAGTACTTCTTTTCTGGAATCTCAGGTAGAAATCCTGTGCAGATATACATATATTAGCTGACAGTAATAGCGCTGAAGGAATTAAAATCTTAATTGATTTGTTCTCTTTTCTTTGGAAGGTAGATTCTTGGTTAGGTTAAAGTTTCTACGTTGAGATTTTTTTAGTACAACAATTGTTGAGATGGGGCATCAAATCTTTGGCTTCTAAAGAAGTTCATACCAATAACCATTGAACTAAACTCACCATGACACGTTGAGAATTTAAAAGCTTTAAGAGTTTCTTGTCCTGGAGTTGATCTTGGTGTAAACAAAGTCTTCTCAAAGATTGGAGGGAGTGGACTGAGTTTTCGACAAGATACAGTATGCCTAGTTAGAAAAAACAAAGTCAGTAAACCCATTAAAATGTTCTTGTTTAGGGCATAGAAATATTTTCTTAGTATCCTATCGTGCATCAACTAGTTAAGGTATGATAAGATGATTGAGTGCTTAAATTTCCAGATATTTTGGGGTGGGCGTGGGTGGGTGGCTTTAATTTTCTAGAATGACTTTTTGGAGTAAGTTGGTGGAAATTTAGTGCGAGTCTGTTCTATTCAAAATGAAGTGGAAAATCTTAGGAGCAGGCCTCTTGCCACTAGCCAGCCAGCCAGCCACACTCAGCAACAGCAAAATTAGGCATGAAATAGTGTGGTGCGGTGACAGCAACACAGACTTTTCGCACCAATTGTCATATGCTCCGCGTTACTGGCCAACATTTATGGCTGATATTTCAATGCGGAGGAAAAAGAAGAAGAAATATCTTCCATTTTTGTCACTGGTTAGTCTTTCGTCTTTTGCTAGACATAATTGATTTGGTTTTACAAACATGTGAACTTGAATTTGATGTGATGCCATTCTCGTCTCTTTCCCATCATGCAGGGCAAACTTTTGAAAGCTACTTGGCTAGGGCTCTACCAGACTACCAGTTTTACTTGGGCAAATGCCGTTTGCTGCCAAAGGTTCGAGTTTCTGTGATCTGAAAAAAAAATTTAGGTCTCCAATAATCTCTTAGGTCTTGTTTGGTAGCAATTTTTTTTTAAAAAAATATTATGTTTGTTTTCGTTTTTGACATTTCTTCTAGAAACACTTAGATTCCATTTAGTAATTATTTTGTTTTGAAAATTAAGCCTATTTCATTTACATTTTTACAATTATTTGCATCTTTTCCAAATTTGAAAAACAAAAACAACTTTTTGAAAGCTACTTTTTTAATTTCCAAAGTTTGCTTGGTTTTTTAAGCCATTGAAGAAAAATAGATAACAAAGGAAGAAATTTAGATGTAGGAAGTAGTGTTCACATGCTTAATTTTAAAAAACAAAAAAAAAGGTTACTAAACGGGGTCTTAAATTTTTTGTCGAAATTTGAAAACAAAAATAAGTTTTTAAAAGTTACTCTTTCTAGTTCTTAAAATTTGCTTTGATTTTTTAAAACATTAGTAGAAAATGGATAACAAAACAAAGAAATATGTGGATAAATATAATTTTCGAAAATCAAAAGTAAAAAGATAAATGGTTACTAAAGTTTGTTTTTTGGTTTGGAAATTGTGCTTTTCACAAAATTTAATTACAATAGTGTCATCTTTGTTATGATAACATGTGATTTTTAGCCAAATACTGAAAACAAAAATAAGTTTTTAAATATAACATTTTTTTTTAGTTTTCACAACTTGACATGGATTTTGAAAACATTGTTAGGTAGTAGATAACAAAACAAGTAAATCTATAGATAGAAGTTGTATTTATAAGTTTAATTTTAAAAAACTAAAGTCAAGCTTTGAAATTTTAGGAAGGGATCGATTTTGAGCCAATCGTTCTATTATTTGGATTTATGACACAGAAAAATGTTGACGAGGTTGTTTGAGAGGGGAGTTTTAAATGTTAGTGTTATTTTGTGGTCGTAGTTCTTGGATTAAGTATAGGCGTTGACTTTAAAATTTTAGGTTATAGAATATTCAATCTGTGAATCAAATGTTTGGCCTATAATTTACTGGGGTGTTTGAGTAGGGAGTTGATTATTAGTCCTAGATTATTATAGTTTGTATTTGGGAGTAGATTGTTTAATATGGGTTATAATCGTATGTGTTTGAGGTGAAACTATTTTAGTTTGAGAAGGAAATAGCAAATACTATAGCAAAAAAAAAAAAAAAAATGATTAATGTAAAATAGTAAAAACTGTAGTAAATAGTTAATATTGTAGCAAACGAGGGTTTTAAAATAGTGTTGACTATAGCTAATTGGGGAATACAAATTAGTATTTACGGTAACAAGAGGTGTTTATTATAGTATTATAATAGTTTTCGTCCCAAACACAATAGATGATTAAATGCTAGGTTTGGGTAAATCGGATTTAGAATTTGGACCTTTAACTAAATTTAAATTGTCATGGTTGTACAAATATTCGGTTAAATTACAAATTTAATCGATAACTTCTAAGTTTATGTTTATTTGATCTTTCAATTTTAAAGTGAACTTGTAATTGTGTCTAATAGGTCCTTGCGTTTAAGAAGTATTTAATTTGAAAACTAAATTTATAAATCCTACTTTCACCAACACTTTTGTTACCTACTTTTGGAAATTGCTTTAAGAAACCAAATTGAAAGAAATAATTTTTAAAAAATTTGATTTTGTTTTCGAAAATTGGGTTGGAATTCAAGTGTATATTTGAGTAAAATATTAAAAAACGACATTTAAAAAAAATGATTAGGTAAAAATATGAGGGGAAATTGTAAAAAATAGCCTCTTCAAGTTCACTCTTCAAAACTAATATCTTGGGTGAGATTTGTCATTGAGATTTAGAAATCAACTTCTTTTAACTTATCTATTGATTTGGGCCTTCTTAGTACATCTCGGCCATTACACATCAAGATTCGGTTAATTTTTTCAAATATTATACGGTCTTCCAAAATCTTATATATTTTCAAAATTTTTACAAATTCAACCAAATATTATATCAAATATTTATGTAAGTTTTTAAATATTTAGCCCAATTTTTATTTCACAATTATATTGAATTTTTTAGTTATCCAAATAGTTTTTAAGTGATTGAATTGTGATTTTGAAATTTTTTAAAAAAACAAATTTTGCAAAATATGAGAAATATATAGAATCTTGGTGTTAATTTGTCAGTTCAGATATATACAATCTTGGTGTTAATTTTTCTGAGATTAATATCGAAATTTTATATATTTTTCATCTTACATTTTCTTTTTGCAAAATTTAATCTTTTCCGAAATTTTAAAAATTAAAGTGCGATCATTTGATATCAATATAATTGGTAATTTGAAAGTTTGAAAATTCATATAATTGTGAAAACATAAATTGACTAAATATTTGAAACACTACGTTTTAATATTTAGTAAAGATAAGTTAATTACAAAAAAAATTATAAATATATAAGGTTTGGTATAAGATTTGGGGAGATTATATAATATTTGAAAAAATTAATCGAATCTCATTGGAAAATGGTTGAGATATCGAGAATGTCCAAACCAATAAGTTGGTTTTTTTAAATTAAATCTCGATAGTCGATCTCGTTTTCAAAAAACGTGTTATTTTGTAAGAACTTGAAGAGGTTGGGAACAAAAACAACCACTTTTTTTTTATGAGTTCTTATAAAACAGCACGTTTTCTTAAATTTAATTTATTTATTTTTAACTTCCCAAAGAAAAGCCCCCTTCAAGAGATCAGGAACAAAAAAACCACTATTAATTATAGGAACTTAGAAACCTAACTTCTCCCTGAATCTTCCAAATTGGAAGAAACAAAAATGCCAAAAGAATTTTTTTAAAAAAGGAAAAAAAAAAAAAGGGAAAAAAAAAAGATGGAGACAACTCCTAAATGCCTCGTCAAAGCGCTGGTTGAGGTTGAATTGAGCATGGTGTATTATGTTTTATCAAGTTATCATTAAATATAAATTTTCAAGCATAAAAACCACTTTAGTAATAAGAACGGTCAACGAATCTCAAATCTTTTTATCATCTTTTATTTCCTTTGTTTTGTTCCATTGCGATTATCCCAAAAAGAAAAAGAAAAAAAAAAAGAAAAAAAAGAAAAAAAAACTCAAATATTTGATCTTTAAAGCTGAACCACAGTAAAATATTGATGTAATTGTTTGCAAGTTGATTAATTCAAAATGGTAATGAAGTTCTATGTTTCTTGCATCACGTTTTCCTTTTTTCTGAATGAATAATAAAATTAATGGTTCCAAAATCTTCTGTTTGTCTTTTTAAATTAAAAATATCTCCCACTGGTTCGCTGTTGCCGT
The DNA here is from genome assembly GCF_027475165.1 of Benincasa hispida. Taxonomy (NCBI): domain Eukaryota; kingdom Viridiplantae; phylum Streptophyta; class Magnoliopsida; order Cucurbitales; family Cucurbitaceae; genus Benincasa; species Benincasa hispida. The sequence continues at coordinate 20,466,401 of NC_143478.1, forward strand.
AATACGAGGACTGGCCATCTAGAAAAATCTATTTGACAAATCTTTGACATTTCAGTATGCACTATTTTTCATGGTTCCAAAGGCGAAATGATTTTTCTTTTAAAAAAAATATTTTATTTTTATTTGAACCTTCAAACAAAAAAAAAATTGATTTTGTGGTTTTACTGTATATTGGTTACATTATTTTTGTTGTATGTATAAACAATTGATTAATGGATAAATGCTGAAGCAACGTCTCAAAAAAAAAAACAAAAAAAAAGTCGTTGAATTTCTTAGCAAATCAAAGAAAGATTCCGAATTTAAGATTTTTATATAAAAGAACATTATCTTAATCGAATGTATTCCTTTGTGCTTGGATGGCAACTTATGATTAACCACACGAAAACTTCGTATATCAAAAAGTTTTTACAGAGTGCTTTATATATATATATATATATATATATATATATATAGATAAGGAAAAAAAAGTTTTACCAAGCAAAAAAACGCTTTTTAATGGAACTTTACCTTAAACGGATTATGGGTATTTTTTGTTTCTAAAATGAAAAAAAAAATGTCATTGGTTGTTTTCTTTATTTTTCTAAAACAAAAGGGGAACTTTTGATTTTATCAACCGGAAATTATTCAAAGATTTCCTTAAACTTTGTTACATTTCAATTATGCCCTATATTTAAAAAGTTGAGTTTTTACCCTCCAACATTAAATTTGTTTAAAAAACTTCACTTCCAGCTATAAATTTTTTTAAAAATATATCTTTTTCGTTAAACTGAAAGATGAAAATTGATTAATTAAATGTTGTGTAAGAATCAAAAGATGTGGGCGATATTATTTAGGGTAGTTGTTTTAAATGACAAAAATTTTGGAGAATTTTTAAATGTAGCAAAATGTCACTATTTATATTTATCGGTGTCTATCCTAACAGACTAACATTGATAGATCTAATAGATGTCTATCGTTGTTTATCATTGATAGATAGTAACATTTTACTATATCTGTAACTAAGTTGACTTATTTTACTATATCTGAAAACAACCTTATTGTTTATTGACAATGATATAAAAGATTGAGATTATTACCGTTTATTTCATCTATAAAAATTATCGTTAAAATCATTCACCTTACTAATCTTGCATATTAGTTGCCTCTCCAATTTAAGATAAAGAATGTTGTAGATGATATTATAAACGTTTTTCAAATTTTGTTAAATTACAAACTTAGGCCCGTATGACTTGAAGCAAATTAGAATGGTTTATATAATTTGATAAAATCTTCCTAACTAGTGTATATGGTAATGACTATTTATGATAATTTTATCAAATCATATAGACATATGAGCTTTGATCAACCATAAATTATAACTTTTAAAATTATAGGACTAAATTCTAACTTTTAGTAGCTAAATTTATTATTTAACCTAAATTCTTACACATTAGTTGTTACATCAATTTTCATCTTATTTTAACGAAAAAAAATAAAGGATTGCAACATTTAAGAAGTCTTAAAGAAGGTCTTCGTCCATGAATATGAAATCAAGTTCATGTTTGGACACTTGAAATAAAATTTCTAGGAATAATTGATTCTTAAACTTTTGATTTCGAAACTGTGCACTCCTAAGCTATTGAATTAGGAAACATCCCTGGAGCAAACCCCTATTAAATAGATAGAGATTCTACCTAGAAGGCCTTAAAAATATACCCATATTATGTTATTAATTAATAATAAAAAAAAGACTTGGTTTCCTATTTTCACTAATATCAATTATTAATTACAATTTAACCCTCACATACGTTATTTATATATTATTCTCTCCTTTATGCATATATTCTCTCCCCCATGCTTCAAGATCATTTCTTACTCCTCCCTCCATCTCGTTTCTCCTTCCGACGGTGTGAGTTACGAGCGGGAGACGGATGGCATGGGACGATCTGGCGACGAGGTGAGCACGGGACGATAAGATAGCGATGGTGGACTCGAAGTGGACGAACGACAATGATGGATTCAGAGCAAATGAGTGGTGACGGCGGACTCAGAGGAGACAAACGGCAGACTCGATTCAACTTTTAATTTTATTTTTTCCTTTTTTTTATATATACTGTGATATATATGTATTCTTTTTAGCTTCTATAGGAAATTTGATATATATATATATCGTTTATTTGATATAAATGAGAGTGTTTTTTTTACTTCATGTATTATGATATGTATACTGTTGTGTAAATTAAATTTATGAATATTTATACTGTATATTGGTTTATACTGTGATTTATGTCAGACGTTGAGTCAATCTCTAATTTATAAACTGTAGAATATTTCATATATTAGTTATAATATTTTCAAATACCTAACAAAATGTTTTAGGTATATTTAAAATAACCATGAATCCGTCAAAATATTCTAAGGTATATTTAAAATAACCATTAATTCGTCAAAAAAATCAACATAAATAAAAAAATAAAATTTCATTAAATGTATTTTTTTTCCAAATTGGAAAAATGGAAAAAAAAATTACAATAGATGTACTTTCTCTCCTAATTGATAAATGAGAAAAAATATATTAAATAGATTTTCTCTCTATATAATAAATGTATTTTCTCTCCTCAAAGTAGCTTCGAAAAAGAAAAAATATATAAAAATCGGACACAAATAAATGAAAAATGATACAATTATCTAAAATTAACCTAAAAGTCATTTTTGGAAAAAAAAAAATCCAAATTGTAAGACATTTATAAAATATAGGGTCGGGACCCAATATGCTACGTGAAGAGATGATATGGCCCCTATATCACTCTATCTCACCTTTTCACTTCTTTCAACATGTGTACGATAACCCATTTAACAACTCTCTCACCTTTTCCACCTCCATCCTATGGCCCACTTACGTTTTTATTTCTTTACTCTTTTCTTTTATTGAGTTTATTTCATTATAGGTCAGGTGTAATTGTTTTTTCCACTATACTCATTTTATTAAGAAACCATGGTATTTCAATTTAGTTTCATGCACCCATTTTTACCTTCAATTCACATATATCGTTTTTTCCTCAAGTGTTTTGTGATAGAGTATATTAATAATTTATTATCTATAAATTATGTCATTCAAGTTTTTATTTTTATTTGCTTAGTATATAAATTATTTGTCTGTATAATGCCCATTAAAAAAAAAAACACAATATTTTGGATTAAATCTTTGTACACAATTTCTATTTAAAAAAAAAAAAAATCTTCATATACAACATCAATATTCAAATTCTACTATTCAAAGTTCATTATAAAACCTCAATAGAAAACTCATCCGTGAATATATATATGACAAAAGCCTCGACAAAATCTCTAAAATCAGACAAAGGCAATCTTTTTTCTTTAAATGTCTCACTAAAATATTTAACTAACCATTCACAATCTTTTAGTTCTCCATAGTTTTTAAAAATTAAATTTATAAATACTACTTTCACTCGTTTATTTAAATTTTTTATTTGTCTTAGTTTTGAAAACTCTTTTCAAAATTCAAGTCATGATTGAAAATTATATATATATATGTTTAATATTAAAAGATGGAAAAAGGTTTTAGAAAAAAAAATTTGGTACGTCCATCCCTGGCTTATAATTAAATTTTCTATTTTTAAATGTTGGTATTTTGTTGACTATTTACGATTAATCTTATATTTTGACTGAGTTGTTTTTAAACAACAATAATAAAGAATTATTTAAAAGACAATAATTGAATACAAAAAACTGAATTGATACAATAATTGCATTATAAATTTTTTGTTTTTAAAAAAAACCATAGTGTTTATACAAGCAAATTATTTTAAAGTACAAAAAACTAAATTAGATATCACTGACATATGAACTTTGCACACCGAACATAGACATATGAATTCAGACATAATAGCTCTGCACACTCAAACATAGACATATGAACTCAGACAACATTACTCTTTTCTCCAAACACAGACATCAAAAATCTCTGGACATTAAAATTTCAGACATTCTACATCATCTCAGTAACAAAAAATAACTCCATAGGTTTTCTTTACACCTTCTAGGTAAAAACCCCAAATAGATAAGTCTGGCTACAAGTGGGCCTCTAACTGTGGGACCATTCTAATGGGAGACATAATTGACGTGGGCCCAGTTATTTTAATTATTTTATTTGGAAAATAAAGTCAAATTATGACGATGCTTTTCAAAATTTAATCTTTAACTCAAATATAAAGATACAAACTTTTCTTTAAAGAATATATATATATATATATATAAAGGCTTTAAGGAAGCAAAAGTCAATTTTAACCTCATGGTAATTCTAAACCTTCAATTTTGTCAATTTAAACTAGAAATTCAGACGAGTATTACAATTTTAATCTTTCGTTTTAAAAAATATAACATTAATAGCATTTTAATAAATTCTTGTTCTAAATATCGTTAAAATAACTTTTAACTTATACGTGTAATAGTTATAAGACATATATATGATAAAAAAAATTGATAAAATTTTAGAGAAAAACATCTATAGAGATATATTTGTTTTTTTTCCTTGAAATTTATGAGTTTTATCAAAGTTATTTAATTGTCAATTTTTGTATGAAAAAAATTGTTTTATTAAAATTAACAAGTTTATGAAGCCTTTTACATGGTATACAATTTGACAAATTTAGAATCAAAATTCATATTATTCTCTTTTTTAATCGTCAAATTGCATGGATTCATTAGTCGCAAATGGCTCATTTGGCATCTAAAAAATCAAACTTGTTTATTTACATTTTATATTTTGTATTTTTTTTAGATTAAAATATCATCTTGATTTCTATACTTTTCAATTTTAGTAACATATCATCATCTTTATGCATATGTATGGAATCAAATCATCTATAATTTGTCAAATAATTACATATATAGTAATGAAGACTATTTAAAGTAGATATGAGGTCTTAAAAAGTAAATTTTAGAGTAGAAATTATTAGTACGAAGTTTTTTTCTTTTCTAAATAAAGTTAAAAACAGAATGAACCAAAAGTATAAGAATTATAGTAGTATTAAACTAACCAACATGAATAAGAAGGTTTGTTTTTTTTAAAGTAAAGTTAAAAACAAAATAATTATAAGAATTTATTGTTTCAATTTAAGGATAATTTTAATTTGACAAGATAATGAAGGATTTTGAGAGAAAAAGCTTGATTACCACTTTGACAAGCAATATAAAAATGAATGGGCTATGTGGTGGGAGCTGGTTGATCCTTACCAACTAGAAAAAAGCATGTGGTAGCAAGTCTTTGTGTTCTCTTTTTTCCATTTAAGTGCATTTATATTTCCATTTTTCTAATCATAAATTTATATTGTTTCATTTCCTAAGAAATAATAGTAATGTTGTCTTTAGTTCAAAATTTTGACATTTTACATAAAAATATATACTTCAATTAGTTGAACTATATAAGCTAAACTTACCGTATATTTAAAACATAGCAAAATTACATATAGATATAGATTAGATTTTGTTATGGTATATAATTTTAACCTACAAAGATTCAAAACTAATCAAATTAGTTTTAAATCTTATATATCAAAGGAAAACTATTTTAAATGTCAAATTATTATTAAATATAGCAAAGTATCACGGTCTATCACTATCAGTGATATACACTTTATAGATTTATCAATATCTATCGGTGATAGATAATAGTAGTATATTGACGTTTATCACTGATAGACAGTGACTGTTTGCTATATTTATAAATATTTTGGTTCATTTTTCTATATTTAAAAACAATCCTATATCAAAACTAATAAAATTAGTGGTCGAAATTGTTTCAAGTTTGGCATCTTCTTTTTTAAAATGTAGTAGGTTCAATATCATATTGGTCCCTCTATTTTAAAGTTTGTTCAACTTTAGTCCGTTAAAGTACATTTATATTCGAAAATATAGATATCAAAATGAATATTTGAAAGTACATAGACCAAAATGAAGTAAAGCCAAAAGTATAGGACCAAAGTAGCATTAGATTAAAAATTATTTATATGCAGTTTTTTTCAATAAAAAATTAAGTAAAAAATAAAAATAATGATCACAATCTCTTGTTGCAATTTTAGGATAATTTTAATTTGGCAAGATAATGAAGGAGTTTGGGAGAAAAATGCTAGATTACCACTTTGACAAGCTAACATTAAATGAATATAAAAGGATTAGATTTAAGATTGGAAGAAAATACCAGGATTAAAATTAGACAATTGAAAGTACAAAAATTAATATTAAATAATTTTTTAAGTATAGAGACTAAATTAGTATCTTAATCTAAAATATATCATACCTCTTTTAGGTTACTCAAAAATATACCATTAATCTTTTAATTATGTTTAAGATGACTTTTTAAAAAAATAAAAAATAAAAATTGGCAACTTATATTAAATATATATATTCAACCACCATTCAAATAATGTCTCCATTCTAACATTACCTTTGACATTTCATAAACAAAACTATTTTTGAAGTAAAATTTCATCAGAATGGTGATTAATAGAAATTGAGTGATGGTGTTTGGTCCCAAGTTATGTCTAATATCATTATCATTTTGTGGTATTTTAAAAGTGGTGATGGTCGGGAACGATGTGGTATAATGGTGTTTGGTTTTAATTTCCGTTTCATATTAATGTCATTTTATCCAAGATTTATATTTCAAAGATAGTTTTGAAATGTCAATAAAATGTCAAAGATGATACTGTAACTTTTGAAAGAATAGAGATTTTTTAAAAAAATAATGCTAAAGTTCAAGGATACTTTAATCCAGTTGAATTTATAATTGGTCAAAATTTAAACAAATTGTTTAGATAAATAAATGTTCTATCTAGTCTTCTTAATCTTTAATCCAATTGAATTTGTAATTTGTTAAAATTTAAACAAATTGTTTAGATAAATAAATGTTGTATTTAGTCTTCTTAATCTTTAATCATGATTGCAAGTTGTTGCTACCCTAAAAATGTAAATAGGAGAAAAAAGTGATGATGTTGTCATGTCATCTCAATAAGTAATCAAATATTTGTTGATTGCTAAATCCAACTCTTAAAATATCTTTTTTTTCTAATAAAAAAAATATTTTTAATTTTAAGCACCCATTTGTTTTTAAATATATTATTTTTGAGCAGCTTTAAATGTTTTAGATGCTTTGCTAATCCAATTTCCTACGCGTTCCACATTTAAATATGATGCAAGGAAAAAAAAAAAGCATTTAGACTTTAATTTTATTTATTTATTTTTGTTATTCAAACAAATTTTGATTTTGATTTTTCTTAGATACCAATTAAACTAATTGTTTTAAATGACAAAATTATTGAAAATATTTGTAAATATAACAAAGTATCATTGTTTTATCGATGATGGACGCCAATAGACTCTACCTATGTTAATACGTCAGTGATAGACATAATATATAGATGTTTAGCCGTGTCCATCACTATTAGACAGTGATAATTTACTATATCTATAAGTAAGTTGGCTCATTTCTTTATATTTGAAAATAATTCTTTTTAATATTTAAAATTTGGTAGTTTTTTTTTATATAAAAAAAATATAAAAACAATTGACTAAGCTATAATCTTAAGCTCTAAAATTACACATGTTTCTAGTTTCATCTCAAAAGTTTAGTAAGTTTGTCTTAGTATCTCAAATCTTAATTCAATCTTAAACTTTTTTTGGTTTGAAATATAAGCCAAGTTTAAAAAATAAATAACAAAAGCTTTAAAACTGAAAAGTTGATTGGGAATATCAAAGGGAACAACTTCAATCTTTTCCTAAAATATTTTAGTAAAACATGTTGGACACTTTTTTTTAAAAAATATAATAATAAATTTAAGTCCCGTTTGATAATCATTTACTTTTTTGTTTTTGTTTTTAAAAATTAAGACTATTTTATCCACATTTCTTATAATGATTTGTATATTTCCTAAGTATAATGATTAATTTTTTAGCCAATTTCCAACTTTCAAAAATAATTTTTTGAAAACTACTTTTTTTAGTTTTCAAAATTTGACTTGATTTTTTAAACGAAATTTGAAGGTGAAAGTAGTGTTTATAGGCTTAATTTTCAAAAATAAAAAATAAAAAACAAAATAGTTACCAAACAGATATTAAATATCAATTTAATTTATAAGTTATTTTTTCATTCTCATTTTCCTCCCAATTTCAAAGTCTATTTTCATGGATTACCTACACAATTAATTATTATTTTTCCTTTCAAATATATTACCTTAATTGTAATTTTTACATGTCATCCAAAAGCTATCTTCAAAAGTAGTTTTGAAAGACAAAATAGGTGGTCAAATTCTACAACCCTCACTCTCATTGGAATATTTAATGGCAATTTTGTTTCTACTTCACTATCTAGAAAATATAATTTAAAAAAAACATATATTTTTGTATTTCTATCTAATTAAAATTATTTGTTATTTAAAAATTTTAGCTAAATTTCCAAACCTAAAAAATGATCATTTTTGTTTGTGAAAAATAAGAATAGACCATTTTATTGTTTTTGTTAATTCTTGACTGAAATTTTAATAATTAATAATTAATTTCAAATTTATTGAAATTACAGAGGCAAAATAATTGTTAAACTTTAAACCAAATAACAAATTAGAGTAAATTTTAGGGATCAAACCTCTATTTTTCAAAACAAATCAATTTCCCTTTTTTAATTTTATTTCAATAAATGTGGAGATGAGGACAAACAAATACAACAAATGTGGAAGTGTTAAATTTAGGAAAAGTTTGACGAAAATATCTATAAAATTTTATGTCGCGGATATTTTTAGAAAAAATAATAACAAAATGCAATTAAATTAATAAATAACTATTTCATTTTTTTTGAGAAAAAAAACTATTTCACTATTTTAAATAGATAAATTTATATATTTTTCATATTAATAGTATATGTCAACTTGAGTATAGCGGGTTTAGACCTTATATGATATCTTCACATTCTATAATGCTGAAATAATAATAATAATAATAATAATAATAAGGCGGGCTATAAACTTTGGTTTTAGAGTTCAACCACGTGGGTGAGGGATTATAAATCTTTGATCTCTTGGTTGGGAGTACAATTTGTTTAGACATGGTTGAAAATTTGTAGAAGATTGTTGATATGTAGGATGGGATGAGTAAGAACTTGTTAAATACCTTAGTGGTGTGTCGGGGGAAGAAAGTTAAAACATACTGTTAGTGTGAGAAACTCTATGCGTCCATCATTGTTGTGGGCCTCTCATGGACTTATCCGTCGGCTCGTTTCTCTGGATCTGATCTCGCCTTATCAGCTGACCTACGCGAGAGTTCCTTACACCGATGTAGCTTATCACACTCTGATGCCTAAGTTAGTATAAAGAGTGAATAACTCAGCCAAGCACATAAAAGTTTAGAGCTCTCATTGGAAGATTACTTACTCTTCCCCTATGGAATCGTTGAATGAGACTATTTATTCTGTCCTTCTTCTGACACGCACTCGTGCTTTGTGTAACTCCGGCAATGTCAGCGTAGTTGCAACACTCAAAGAGCACGATAATGTTATTTTTCGATTGGTATATATTTACCAATTCAATTGGTCGACCTGAAACTTGGGACTCTGACTTTTTCTTGTTGGGACATGTTTCCCCATGCATTGATTTTCCTTGGCTTGGGTCCCTCATGAGTTTTGGGCTATGCATGGGGCAACCCTCATAACACACTTTTTATCTTCGAGTTTTCATAGAACAACAATTTGGCCTTTAAATTTAGTTTGTAAAGATTTAGTCTAGTACTTTCAAATTTTCGACAATTTAATCTTTATACTCCAAATTTATAACAATTTAGTCCCCACCGTGTTAAATCTCAAAATAATAGTAATAAAAATAAATAAATAAATGTTCATTTTTATTATGAACCGACTTAGTCTAATTAATTTTTCAATCTACATTAGATTTTTTTTTTTTAATCTTAATAATATTCTTGACAATCATAAAGTATATAGAGTAAATAGTTACAAATTTGAAAATACAAAACTTAGAATTTAGAATGTAGAGACTAAGACTCTATTTGGTAACCATTTGATTTTTTGTTTTTATTTTTGAAAATTAAGGCGATTTTATCCACGTTTCTTACAATGATTTACATATTTCTTAACTACAATGGCTGAATTCTTAGCCAAATTCAAAAAACAAAAACAACTTTTTGAAAGCTACTTTCTTTTAATTCTTAAAATTTGACTTGATTTTTTAAACTATAGGTGAAAATAGATAATAAAGGAAGAAATTTGGATGTGCTTATAGTGTCTACCGACTTAATTGTAAAAAACCAAAATGGTTACCAAATTAGTCTAAATTATTAGGCCTCAACACAAAACCCTTGTTTAGGTTTGTTTTCAAATATAAGAAAGAAAAAAAAGAGTAAAATTTCCTCCAATGTAATAGACTGTAATAGATTTTTTTTTTTTTAAGGAAGAAAAAAAAAAAGAAAATACACTAATAATTATTAAAAAAAAAAAAAAGAAAAATTGAAAAGACAATTATGAAATGTGAGAGAGTAGAAAGCAGTGGTGAGGGAAGGCAAAAATTCGGCTTTCAGTACACACATTTCATTGCATATCACAATCCTCAAAACTCCATTCTTACCTTCTCCAATTTCCAAACCAACGCCGTCTTCTTCTTCTTCTTCTTCCATATCCCATTCCCTTTCCCGGAAGTTCTCTTCAATTTCCTCTCCAAGATTCCTCTCATTTCCCCCATCTTCTTCACAAATCCTCACTCTCTCTTCACTTTCCATGTCTTTGAAGAGTATAATTCAGGAAATGAGATCCAGGTCCCGCCGCGTCGTTCAGGATGGATCCACGCCCGAACTCGGCGACGCTTTGGCCCAGAGCTGTTGGGCTTACATGCCTCAGGAGTTGTTGAGAGAGGTTTTGGTTAGAATCGAGAGCTCTGAGAATGCTTGGCCTCCGCGGAAGACCGTAGTGGCTTGCGCTGGAGTTTGCCGGAGTTGGAGACGGATTACTAAGGAGATTGTTAAAACTCCTGAGGTTTCCGCCAGATTGACGTTTCCTATTTCCGTCAAGCAGGTTTAATTCCTTTTTCTCTATTCTATTGCGTTGATTTTCGATTTTATGTTCTAATTTCTAAATGTATTTCTCGTTTTTGTGTTTTAATCATATTATCTAATCAAGCCTCTTCAATCTACTGTGTTTTTGTTGTTCCCGAAATTCAGCGGGCCTATTTTTCGCTTAGGCTGTTGATTCAGATTGTCCATTATTAGCAGTCGTCTTCTATGGTTTTCCTTTTTTAGATTCACATAAACTGTTGTCCTGTTTATCTTTTCCTGTAGGGCATATTTGTGGAGTGTAATCTAGGTTAACTTATTCCAAGAATTAGAAACGACTCTTCTAGTTCAAGATTTGGGATGAAGATGAACAATTTAATTAATAGTTCCTTTCTTTTATTGGTATTTAAACTCTATTAGGTTTAGGTTTAGCTGGAATTGATTGGGACTGGGAAGTGTTCTTTAATGATATAAAGAGAACTAGCGTGCACCCCTTTTTATTATTTTTTTTAAATATATATATTCATTCACTTTTTGGGATAAAGAAATCCGCGTGCATATTTTTATCTGAGGATATCAAATTTGTATATTAATTCGTATATAAGCCATAAGCAGCATAATTCTGTAATAACATTTGCTTATGGAGATAAGGTGAGTTTATGAAAATTCAACTCTAGTATGAGTTGGGTCTGATTTAGTGGTGGCATTTGCAACATCTCATATATTTCCAGTTCCACAAATTTGTCATTTTAACATTTGGAAAATTGCCAACAATAGGTATTCCTACCTTTTTAGGGACCACGTTTAGCTGCAATACTTTAGGTCCACTCTAATTATTGGCTTCTACTTTTTGAGAGTGCTATTCACTATTTTTTCTAGTATTCATTTCTATATACAGGTACAACTGGTTGAGTGTCTCATAAGGTTGTACATTATTGCAGTTCCAATTTCCGGTGAAGAAATTAAATACTTGGGCTACTTGAATTTCCTTTCTGGAATTTATGATGCTATACTTCCGTACATATATATCTATTCACAAATTTACATACTTATTTATTGTTTATTAATTTTTGGGAAGAATAATTTGTCTATAACTACTAAAAGAATTATTTAATTATTATTGAGATATTATTAGGGGCTGTTTTTAAATATAGAAAAATGAACTAAAATATTTACAAAATATAACAAAATTTTAAAACCATCAATGATAGATGCTTCTATAAGTTTCTATCATTAATAGTTCTAAAATTTTACTATTATCTTGTAAATATTTTCAATACTTTTACCATTTGAATTGATTTTAGTTTGTGCGTCACAACATTCCTTCTTATCTTGATGTTTTTTTTGGGCTTGGCAGCCTGGTCCAAGGGATTTGCTTCTTCATTGCTTCATAAAACGGAATCGATCCGCACAAACTTATTGCCTTTACCTTAGTTTGACTAGTGGTAAGCTTCCGTCACTAGAGCAAGTTGTTTGACACTATCCTTCTTTATTCTTTCGGCGGTTAATTCGATTAATTGCTAGATTATTTTAAAAAGTTAATCAGGAGATTTTTCTTTGCTAGTCGCTACTTTTGTATCTTCCAAGGATAATGACCCCCTTTTTAATTTTTATTGATTATATACAATGATCTTTTATGGGGGAAAAAGGGGAATGGGAGCATATATAAAGTCGCTCATTTTTGGCCTTTGGTTTTGGCGACAGCACTTGCTGACGATGGAAAGTTTCTTCTTGCTGCCCGTAAGTGTCGACGGGCCACCTGCACTGATTATATAATATCTCTGCATGCTGATGACATGTCCAAGGCAAGTGGCACCTTTGTTGGAAAATTAAGGTAGGGCTCCAGGAGGTGTTTGATGTTGACTGTACAGTTCTTTTTTTTTTTTTTTTTTTTTTTGCTTTTATATTAACTCAAATATTAATTTATTTTTCTTTTAAAGATCTAATTTTTTAGGAACAAAGTTCACAATCTTTGATGGACAGCCACCTCATGCGGGAGCCAAGATTTCAAAAAGTCGTTCCTCTAGGCTTGTGGGCCTGAAACAAGTGTCGCCTAGAGTTCCTGCCGGCAACTACCCTGTGGCTCACATCTCATATGAGTTGAACGTCTTGGGTTCAAGGTACGTATCGGGAGGTGACACACCCCCTCCAGAACGCGATGAGTTGTATTATTGATAATGACGAAAGCATAAGTAAATAAATAAATCCTTCCAATAAGAGAATGATCGTCATTGTATGTGTAGTACTTTGTGCTGAATGAGCGAGATACGCACTAATCCGCTTTTTTGCCTTGTTGAGAGGCTAATATGGTTTGTATTACTTGCAGGGGTCCAAGGAGAATGCACTGTGTAATGGATGCTATTCCTGCCTCTGCAATCGAGCCAGGAGGGGTGGCTCCAATACAGACTGAATTCTCGCCGAGTCGTATAGACTTTCTTCCATCATTGAGATTTTCCTGGTCAAAGTCGAATCACACGGACAATCAACCATCGGGATCTTCAACTAATCAGAAAGATGGAGTTCTAGTGCTTAGGAACAAGGCGCCTCGGTGGCACGAACAGCTCCAATGTTGGTGTTTGAACTTCCATGGGCGAGTGACAATTGCTTCAGTGAAAAACTTTCAGTTAGTTGCTTCACCTGAAAATGGACTTGCCGGACCTGAACACGAGAAGATCATCCTTCAATTTGGAAAAGTAGGAAAGGATATATTTACGATGGACTACAGATATCCAATCTCAGCGTTTCAAGCTTTTGCCATCTGCCTCAGTAGCTTTGACACAAAGATCGCCTGTGAATGAGACATCTCTACTGATCAGGTTTTACACAAACTTAAAATTTGAGCTTTCTTTTTTTTTTTTTTTTTTTTTTTTTTAAAAAAAAAACAATTATATTTTTAACCTTTTGGGACATTTGATGGTCATTATTCTGATTCCTTGAATGAATCAACAGGATCATGTTAGTGCAGTCAGTGAGATTTTCTGTCTTACAACAAGAGCTATTGAGTGGACATGAATGGGTCTAGCAATTAATGGTGTCATGAGAGACCCTTGAATTGAATCGGAAAGAAGACGTGGGGGCTTAATTGGAAGCCAGGCTTTGAATTTCACAGCTCATATCTCCAATTTTTGGTAACTTTTTGTGTCTACAGTACACATTGAATATTTATTTTCTTTGATGTATATATTAACTCTTTTGTGAATGATCCGATGATGCACCAAGAGGCCCCATTCCTATATAATAATTTATATACTTTTAGGTGCTTGATTTATTATTTATTATTTTTTTATCTTTTATCTTTAATTGTGTTTGAGTTCATTTGATTCTGCCTCGATGACGTCCACCCCCTTTGTTAGTGATGATGGTGAGGGCCAAGGAATCGTCAATGGTTGATGCAGATTTAGAGGCACGCCATTCTTATAACACTGAATTTGGTCTTTGGTTTTTGAAATTTGTATTCTTTTTAGAAGCGGATTGTTTTTAGTTTTCAAAATTGATCAAAATTTAAAAATCAATAGATGAAAGTAGTGTTTATAGTTTTTGGTGTTAGGTTTTGATATATATATATATATATATATTTATTGACCTTATCCTTGACTAGTGTGATGTTCAAGTTGGCGTTGAAGACCATTTAAATTTTTATTTTTATGTTATTATTCATTCTTTCTGGAAAGGGATGTTTTAATTTTGCATGGACAAGTTTGAAATTTAATTTAGTTTGAAAAACATTAAGATTAAAACGGATTAACTCAACTAGAAATTAGAAAATGATTCTCTCTTTAGTGGCAAAGCAAACGTTAAACTTAATAATAATTGTATCAAATTGTTCTTCAGTGTTCATATTAATTTCAGGATGAAATTTTTATTACTGCAAATAATAATAGACTCAAGATAATAACAATACTTCAGGTGGGAAAGACTACTATAAATAAATTTCTGTTTTCATTTTTGAGAAATTATAATGAAATGATTTTGTTGTCAACTCGAGCATAAAGTATAATTGTAGTTAAGAAAGCAAATCTACTTGATGATTTTTTTAAATAAAATGATTTTGTTGGAATGATTATCAGGCGTATGTATCCAATCAAGCACCGTTTCCAAGCTGTTTTCTATTTTGAATCCATTTTTATCGAGTAAAATATAATATTATTTGTTGGTCAAATTGTAAAAACTAACTTTAAAGTATAGTGGTAGTTGTAACTATATCCTTTAATTTTTAATTTAAAAAAATGAACTCTCAAAATTATATAAATATTAAAATTGGGTCAAATTAGACTTTCAAACTTACATAATTGTATATATTATAACATTTATATGTGTTTAGCCTGATGTTTATCATTTGTGGGTCCAATTTCTACAATTATTGTAAGTTTGTGAGTTCAAGATTATTGTAAGCTTGAGGGCACAATTTTAACACACTTATAAAAGATTAGAGACCAATTTTTATAATTGAAAGTTTGAGGTATAATTACAACTACCACCATATTTCAGGGTGGTTTTTGTAATTTGCCCTCGTTTGTATTATAATTATAGAAAGACTAAGTGAACAATAACCAATAACAGAAACTTGTCCCAACACAACTAATTTACATGCACTATGGGACCTTTTGTTTTTTGGAACGTAGATAACCAGAATCTTAGATGCTCGGAATTATATATATTAGGAGTTATAGATGTTCGATATTTTTAGATTACCACGTTTGTTTGTAGGAA
Source organism: Benincasa hispida (assembly GCF_027475165.1). Classification (NCBI taxonomy): domain Eukaryota; kingdom Viridiplantae; phylum Streptophyta; class Magnoliopsida; order Cucurbitales; family Cucurbitaceae; genus Benincasa; species Benincasa hispida. The sequence goes on from NC_143478.1 coordinate 20,482,154, forward strand.
TATTTTTACAATATCTAAAAATATTTTGATAATTGTGATTGTTTAGTAGGATTTCTACTTGAAAATGTCTTAAATTTACATAAAGTTTTAAGAATGTCTTTACAACTATTTATTACTTTATAATTAATTTGATATAATTTGAACTTATATAACATATTTGTTTTTATTAATTTGAAATTCTTTTAAACTTAATACAATTTATATTATTTTTATATGTTATTTTTCTCAACAAAATACTAGGTAAATAATTTAAGATTTTTTATAAAATAAATATTAATTTAAAGTTAAATTTGAATATATCACTAAAAAATAATAAGAATTATGATATAACTAAAAATATATGATATACATGGTTGACACTATTTATTATATATATATATATATAAAATAAAAAAAAATGAATAACAAAAAAGTAAATTGAGAATGCTCTCAACATGAAATCTGGAAAACCCATGTTTTAGGAGGACATCCAAAACTCTCCAGATGCGCTTCGTTCGTGTATGTTAGGATGCTTGGGAATCTTTAAATGTTGGGACATCTCACAAAACGCAAAACAACCAGATACCCACTTCATGAAAATCGAGGATGCCCGCAAACAAACGACCTCTATATATAATATAACACCTCGGCATATTCATAAATTATACGATGATTCAATGGGGATTTAACTCATAATGATGATGATGATGATGATGATTAAGAAAGGGTCAATTGGGATTGATAGGTGGAAAAACAGCAAACTTGTTAAGATATAGAAAAAGGTAAAATAATCCTAATGAAATTTGAATATGCATGTATATTAAGTACAAATAGGGGTGTGATGTTCACAACTTCTTTAAAAATAAAAAATTTAAGGGTGGTTTTATTGAGCTATAACAATTAAGTGTATGTAGTTTCCGCTTGCTATGGTGACACGATTAAAGTTAAATATACAATTTGTATATAATTTTAGATCTCGTCTTATATCACAAATTGTCGATTAGAACATAACTCAACTGATCAAAGGTAATGACCACACACTTCAATCTCCAGCTTCAATATTCAAATGGTAACACAAACAATCAAGCAATGTATGGGTATGTTAAATCAACGACCAAACTCAGATTTTCACATCCAAATTCACTGGAAATTTGAGAAAGTTAATCTATCAACTAAATGATGAAAGAGAGCAGAAATTTAATTGAATCTGAAAAGCCTTCAGATCCAATGAAGCAATGGAATTCAAAGGATCACTAAAAGGATTTCCAAAGACAAATTTATTGATATTTCAGTAGGCTAGTTTTATAACACAGTGAAGAGAATATGAGAATGGGTAAAAGAAAAGAAAGAAAGAAAGAAAAAAAATATACAAACCAGCGAAGCATCTGATCTTACAAAAATATAGAAAACTGAAAATTAAAAATGAGAAATGATATACTCTTTACCTCTTCCGTAGAATTCAATTGAATTTCCCGAGTTTTGACCTTAGAGATGATGGATGAAGATCACTTAAAGCTATCCGAAGCTCATTTGCGATCATCGAAACTGATTTTTGTGAACTAGATCCGAACAGAATTTTTATCTTTTCGTAAGTCTTTAGATGATTTTGATGAATGCCCGTCGCCTGCTGTGTGTTTTTTCCTCCTAGGAGCACCAACAGCAGCTGGATCCATCAAAGGACCAGACCATGTGTGAATGTTTGCTTTTGGATATGAGAAATTCATTGTGCTAAATGGAACGTCGGGGGGATCGTAGATTGGATCAATGTGATGCGAAGATCCTAGAGGGTAGCCAAGTGCTCCATCTTGATGTGGAGGAGGAAATTTTTCACTCTTGCTCTTCGCATTTGCGTGTGTTATGAGACGCCGCCTCTGTAGAGAGCACCAATTTCATTAACAAACAAAGAAAATCAAATCAATCATATGGATCTCAGATTTTTCAAGACAAATATGGGGTACTAAGTACAGTTAATTGTGTGTGTCCGGTGAGAGATGGGGAGAAACCAACTATAAGTCATACATCGAGATTGGCTTGAAGCTCAGCATTGGCTTCTGGAGCAGGAATTGCACGAACAGCTCGATCACGTGCTCGTGATTTCTTCACCCCTTCTACATTGCTTCTGCCAGCAGCTCTTAGCCTGCATTCACACAGCTCAAAGTCAGAAAAATAAGACAATTAATTGCTCGATTTATCCACAGGTTATCCTAATATTATTAATTCTTGTTTCCAGAAATAAGAAGTCGAGTCTTAATCCATCATCGACCTTCTTGCTTCTTCATCCCGGAGTTTTGCATCCATTTCCTTGCTTGGAGGATACTTGGGGAGGCTGGAAGGCTCACAAGCATATGGCTTGGTAGTGAAAAACTGCGGAGTAGGAGAAAGTCAACAAAATGTCACTACAAGTACACCAAAAATAGAAGGATCTGTAATACTACATTTGGTAACCATTTGATTTTTTGTTTCTACTTTTTGAAAATTAAGTCTATAAACACTCATTCCACCTCTAAATTTCTTGTCTTATTATCTAATTCTTACCAATATTTTAAAAAACCAAGGCAAATCTTGAAATTTTTTTTAAAAATAGTTATTATTATTATTATTATTAATTTTTGGAATTTGGCTAAGAGTTCAACTCTCTACTTAAAAAAGATGCAAATCATGGTAAGAAATTGAGAGAAAATAACTTAATTTTCAAAAATAAAAAATAAAAACAAAATGGTTACTAAACAAGACCTAAAGTAAAAAGTGCTTTTCTTTCTCTTGCTCGAGGGACGGGCACGGGAATATGCGTCAATGAAGAATAACAGGGTAAAAAACTCTACTCTGCAATCATGAGGCGTAGATCTAATGGTGAAAACTATTAGCCATGGAGCAAGATGCCATCTCTCAATCTACAGCAAGATCAAGCTTGCATGGCCAAAAGATTCCTATGTGGAAGAGAATCTATTTTGCACATACCTCTGTTTTGATCCAAAGGTTCACAGCGCAGATTGTTCTTTTGACCAATCTAAACTTGGCTCAAAATTTCTTTGTGGTCAAATTTGGTCCACATACTTTTATGTTTGTGTCTAATAGGTCTAAAATGATAAATGTCAAATATGTCCTTGAATTTTTAATTTTATATCTAATAGATCAATGACACATTCAACTCTTTTAAAACTAACAAATACTATTACACGAAGAAAATTGAAATATGTGTCTAATATATCAATAAACTTTCAATTTTGTTTGCAATAACAAGCTCACAATTTTTTTTAAATGTGAAAGAGGTCAATGACTTATTAGACACGAAACTGAAAGTTCAAGGACTTGTTAGATTAAAAGAATTGAAAATTTAGGAACTTACTAGACACTTTTTAAAGTTTATAGACCTATTAGACAGAAAATTTAAAGTTCAAAACTTACTAAAATCTTTCTAAAATCCAATAACCTATTTGACACGTATATGAACTTCAGGCTAAACTTGTAATTTAACCTTTCTTTATTTCAACCAAGAATGTCTTACAAGCACAGCAAACAACTACTCAGATCAAGATTCAATTATTCCTTCTTTTCTTTCCATTTCAAAGAAGCTTCATAAGATCTGCTTGACCTATTTTCCGAACAATTCTAAGTACCTACTACCTTCCCCTCATCAAAGAAAGAGATCCGGCTTTTGCAATGAATGTTGGCTATGGCTTGCTTCTAGATAAATTTTTGGAAAATTAAACTAGTTTTTAGCTTACCTATGAAAGTTAAAACTTAAAAGAAAGTGATTGCTATATAATACCTAACATGCCGAGATTTAGAAGAGTAACAAAGTAGGGACAAGAAAAAAAAACGAGGCAGTAGACGGTACTGTACATAAAACTGAAGTTAAAAAATGATGCAGTTTGTGTATGCTACAGCTAATGTATGAACTCACTTCACTATGTAAAGCAGCAGTGGCGGTCAAGCGTTCAGCTGGGTCGATTGCAAGAAGTGTCTCGATTAGTGGCAGAGAAGATGGTGGGAAGTCTTTAAATGTCTCTGTTATGCATCTCTTGTATGAATGTTGAGGCTTGAATATGGTTGCATGTGGCAACCTTGACTTTTTCCAGTATTCCTCTGTAGGAGAGCCACATAACTTGAATATCTTATGTAGCTGCTCGACCTGAGAAAGGGTCAAACGATAATAGCTAGCAACTACTAAACTGAATATGCTCAATCGTGACAGAAGTGATGAGATCTAAGAGATATGGACTTATACAAGATCAAAGCCCCCATTTGATGAACTGAAGGCAGAAAGAAATATGGACTAGTTAAGAGCTTTACCTCCGTGCGACCGGGCATGATAGGCTTTCCAGCTAACAGCTCTGCTAAAATGCAGCCAGCACTCCAAAGGTCTACACCAACACCATAATCAGTAGCTCCAAGAAGAAGTTCAGGAGGTCGATACCATAGAGTAACCACCCTACTTGTCATTGGCTGCTTGTGGTTGGGATCAAAGACGGAAGCCAATCCAAAATCAGCTATCTTAAGGATCCCATCGTTACCAATCAGAAGATTCGATCCCTTTATATCACGATGCAGCACATAACGGTTGTGACAATGTTCAAGCCCTGATAACAATTGGTTCATGTAACATTTAACCTGCTAGATCCATTTGAAGAATTAGAACTAAATACTAATGCATCCAAAAGAACATGCCAGATCTCATAAAGAAATCAAACAACATAGTATCTTCACACCTGCGGTTCTGTAAACTTGATTGTGGGGCTCGCAGCAAGTCCAGCCAAATCGTGCTCCATGTATTCAAATACAAGATATAAACTACACGACATCCGGGATGTCACCAAACCTTCGAGTTTTACAACATTGGGATGATCCAGACGTCGCAGGATGAGAATTTCTCGAGCCATAAATCTTACACTCTCAGGCTCCAAATTGTCGAAACGAACCTTCTTTAGAGCCACAATCTTCCCTGTCAATGTGTCCCTTGCTTTGTACACATTACTATACGTCCCTTGCCCAATCTGTTCAACAACATTATATATAACTTTGGTAAATTCCAGTCTTGTTCATAGAAGGAAAGAGGGAAAAAAATGATCCATAATTCAAACATGGTGATTTGAAAGAGAGAAATTGTCATATTTAGGAAGAATAAACATCGATGAAAATAGCCAACGGAGAATAACCTACTTCTTCCCCAACAATTCTGGCCTTTAATTTCCATAATTTCAACTAGAATTCAAACTCTAAACAGTCAAAATTCAGTTCATAGAAGAGAAAGAGAGGAGAAAAGATACTTTATCAAGCTTCTCGAAAGAGTCAGCACGGCGAGGAATCCATCCATTGATAGCCTCACCGGCGACAGCGGAGAGCCAAGAAGGCCATCCGGCGGCGACTTGCTCGCCATGCACATGTTTCGGCGGATTACTCGATCTCGGATTTGGCCTTCGCCGCCGCTCACTTCTCTGCCTTGAACCTCTATCATCTTCAACCTCCTTCCTAGTTCCCCCATTGCGAGCATTATTATTATTAGGCTGAACCTGAGTAACCTCCGGTTTCACAGAAACCCTAATTTCCTCCTCCGCCTTCTGTCTCCTCCCCCCCTCCTCCTCCTCCTCCTCCTCTTTCTGGACGGGATTCTCAGATACCTCTCGCCCAAAAACACACCCCATTAAAATGAAGCCACAGTAGAAGAAAACTCATCGAATCATTCCCCCATCACATTCCGGCAATTTCACTCCGGCAGCGACCCAAATCAAAACAGGATGATCAGAGCAAAACCCAAAAGAAAACCCTAATGATTTTTGCTTTCGGAAGAGGAAAAAATGGGAATGGAAACCAAGTATGAAAGTGAAATAATATAAGCAGAAAGATTTTTGGAGACAAAAGTAAGAGAAAGCAATGATTTGGCGTTGGCCACAATTGCTGTGCTGCCACTCTCTACTCAATTTTTAAAACAATCACAGCTTCAATTACACACCAAAAAGTACCAACCCATCCATTTTCATTTCATTTTTTCTTCTTTTTTTCATATCAAACAGTAAATTTTCATTTTAAAAAAATAAAAAATCCCCAAAACTTTTGGGCCTCCCCCAGTTCAAGTTCAGTCACTGAACTGACTGAGAGAGAAGAAGAAGGAAGATGTTTTTTTTTTCTTTTTTTTTTTAAAAAAAAAATAATAATTTAATGATTTTTTTTCTTTCTTTACTTTTGGGAATTTGGACTTGAGCAGAGAAAGAGGGATTTTGTATAGAAAAAGAAAGAATGTTAGGAGAAGAGAGAGAAATATAATTCTGTGAATCTTTTTTTTTTTTTTTTTTTTAAATTCTCTTTCTTCTTCAGTTTTGGACTTTTTTTTTTTCTTTTCCTCATACCCAAAGACCAAAAGGCCAAAGCCCCACACTAACTTTAGTGCAACTTCTCTCAGTCAATTATTTATATTTTCATTTTCTCCTTGTTCACCGTATGAGGAGGCGATACGTGTGTTCAGGGAATTTGTGATACGTGGCGGGTTGTGAATGGAGAAGTGTATGGGGATTGGGTGTGAGCGTCCGTAGGGGAGTGAGGGAACATAGTGATTTCATTCATGGGGATCTATCCTCATGGGAGTGCTGACCTGGCAAAGTACTGTTCACTTTTTCTCGTCTGTGCTCCTCGGACCACGAATCTCTCCAATCACATAATTTCCCTCCTTTTTTCTTATTTTGTTCAAAGGAGAAAATTTAGATGCAGTCCATATGCACTCATCTCTTATGTAGTCCGACCAACACCCAATGAAATAGTATCGTAACATAATTTTTTAAATGTTTTTTTTTTTAATAAAAAAAGTGTAAATAAAAGAAATGAAAAGTATAAAGATAGGTGCAACTTAGACTACTTCTAATTATTCACTTTGTTTAAATATTATTTTGATGTTTATAATTTCTTTCTCATTTTTGTCGATGTTTTCTCACACTTTGATTTTGATTCTTTTGTTAGTATAAAAACTACGGGATGATAGATCTAATTTCCAATTTGAAGGAATGAATCGTATATTAATTACATTTTAAGAAATTTAGTGAATGAAGTGTCATACTAAAATTAAAAAATGAAAGTTAAGAACTAAAATGGCCATTTTTTTTTTTAAAAAAAAACATGAACTAAAATAAACGTTTTGAAGGTGTAAAAAATAAATGAAAAACAAAAAATTTAAAGTACAGACACCAAAGTGAACGTTTTAAAGATATATCGATGAAAATAAAAAAAATAAAAAAAAGAAGCCAAAAATACCATGATCAAAATAATATTTAAATATCCCGTATGAATATATATATATATATATATATATATATATATATAGTTTTTCCCCCTAATTTGCCCTTAAAATTCTAGAATTGAAATATTACATAAATAGAAAGCTGGAATATAAAGTTTTGGCCTTCCCATGAAAATTTCAAGCTACAACTTTAATCAAACTATTCATTTACATTTTTTTAATTATGAAGCTCGATGATTAATGTTTTGATAATTTTGTCCTATGAGTCGAGATCGTCAATAACCTATTTGATATGTAAAATTGTTCCTTATATTCTTAAATAATATTTGTGATTTTTTTTATAAAAAATTATCAATGAGAATATTATTTGTGATGGTCTATAATCATTTTTCATTTACTACAAGGGACAAAGGGACATGATGTCCTTAATGCATAAAATGTATATCTAAAATATGTTATAGTGATTACTATTTTTAATTTCGACCTAATATTTCATTTAATGAAATTTAATTACGATTTATTATGTGTTTATTGTTTTTGTATATTTTTTTTCAAAAAATTCTCTCAATTTTTTTTCCCAATATTTTATAACTTTAGGGTGCCCTAGTTCATTTAAACTTATAACAAATATTTTTTTACAAAAATACTAGAAAATGGAGAAAATAATTATTGAAATAATAATTTTTTTTTTCTTTTATGAAGTTCAACCAGCGGAGTGGAGATTCAAACTTCAAATCTCTTGATCGAGAGTGCATGTCTTGAATAGTTGAATTATACTTTGAACCGAAATTTAAATGAAGGAAAGAACTACAACAAGAAAAGCATAAAGAGGAGGGAGAGGGAAAAAGGTAACCTAAAAATGTCATCAAAACCACAAAAGAGGGAATAATTAGAACAACATTCCATATACTCCTAGGTAAGAATCAATGCAAATTATTCCCAATTTTAATGGGATTCAAACCAAGAACTATTCTTTATTTCTTGATTAATGTGCCTATTCATTGTAGTCTTTCAACTACAAATCAATTTGATATCTAATAAGATTGAATTAAATTCCTCAAACAAGAATTATATTAGACCCTATAAGGCTATAAAGATCAAATTATTAAGTTTTATGTTGACTTACATTTTGAAAGAATATATCTAATCTAAGTCACAAACAATGGACAAAAGAAGGGAGAATAAGGCAGTAAAAAGGTTGGTGAGCCTACATTGACATCCAACAGAGCATCTTCAAAACAAAGTTACTCGAAAACAGACCACGGTTACGACGTAATTAACTTTCAACTTCAATAGTTAGCTAATCCTTGAACAAAAATGAAGTAAAAGGCAGTTCTTTTTCCAAGGACAAGTTTGAGTAAGGTTTAATTTAACTAAATCTTGTGTCGGAAAATCTGGACATCCATCGTCGTTTTCAACAGTTGAAGATAGGAAAAACTTCAAGGCAAGAGAAGTAGAGGGTGGGGGTTAGGTATAATGTCATTCCCTTCTGGTTTTTGCTTGTTCCATATGAGGCTATACTATGCTAATAACCAAACAAAGCATATGAAATAAATTGTCAGCTTGGAGATGCTAAACAGGTCAACTAATTGGGTATTCATTGGAAATCCTTGGATCTTTTATATTCCAAGTACAGCTTAACATTTTAGCTACAATAACAAGTAATGGTTTCTCCATCTCACATTTGGAAGTCAGAAATGAATTGAGAGGTCACTGTTGGTGAAAGAGGGAGATTTCGTGCTTAAGTCCAATAGTGACAAGTTTTGATTCTAAGGTATGTTCACACAAGTTCTGTTGAATTTTCAATCACTCTTTATATAGTTATCAGCCATGTAGGAAGAATGGGTATAATCGATCGATTTGGCGCTGACTGTTTTCTCCTCTCTAGGGGGTGGGGGTGAATAAAAATCAAGCAGAAATTGACTCTCCTCAAAACCAAACCGACTTCCTAATCAGAATAGACTGAATCAACTAAACCAACTGAACTGAAACTAACTGTATAATGATTGATTTTCACACATATGAAAACAACTCCAACCAATCAAGAAGGTTCAACGGACTGAGCCAACTTTGGTTTATTCTGATAGGATCGGCTCTTGTTTCCATCTTTGGAAGATATTTTCTCCTAGAAAGATCAATAGTACAGCACTAGAATGATTTATGATTATGAATAGGTGCAGAGAGAATTTTAGGAAGTCTAAATGTAAGAAACCCAAAAGATAATGTATTAGAAGTTTCGATTTGACTGTAGTTTTAACCCTTTTATCGTCGTTCTTTAGCGTGTTTGCCTGCCTCTCACACATGGGCCAACAGTTTTAAATGGATTGTTGTCTCTTAAAAACATAAGTCTGCGTTCTGTTTACATTTTCCATCGCCATGCAGATACTTATGGCTACGGTTAAGACAGCAATGATGGGAGCTACTAAGCAGTTGCAAAATGTTTAATTATTTTCTCCCCACACTTTTGAGGCTAATTCTAGATTAGATTTCAGACTCTTGAAGAATAATCAATTTTTTTTTTCCTTAAGAAACTGAGCCTTCATTGAGGAACATGAAAGATTAAAAAATAATCAACTCTGGAATGAAAACATTATAGAACACTTGAAGCAACAATTAATGAAGAAGATACTAAAAAAAATGACTACCTATCATGACACAGCATGCTCGGCAGAAGAATCATTATGGAGCAAAAAAAATATGACACATTTCAATACATAATGATATTGTTTTGAAGAGTAATGGTGACAATATACAACCCTTCAGATATGCATGTTATGTGGGAAAAAAACTTGATAGGAACTCAGGCAACAGTGTGGATTTGTATAAAGAAACAACACACCTTCTTCACGTGTACCGTCCATCTCAAACTTGCACGTTCAACGAGGGCTTCTCTGCAGAAAATATCAAAAAATCGTCTGTTCACCTAATTCTTGACCAGCCATCCCTTCCCTGAGGACCCTTTCAAAGAAGTCTTCCAATGTGTCCTTACCATAACTTGGTGTTTTTTCTGCACTGTACTCTCCAGTTTCAGGATCTAAAAGCAACATACTCTCAGCTGCATAGTATCTTCCAATTTTCCCATACTCAGCAGCATCTTCCATTGCAGGAAAGAACTTGACAAGGAAATCAAGAACTCCAATGGCAAAATCCATAATCCCAATCGGTACTTTCAAGAAGTATGGTTCTTTCCCCAACAGCCTAAACAAGATCTCGCCTTGTTCTAATGGAGTCAACGCCTTCCCAGGGCCACCAATGGGCAAAACCTGATTGATTTTATCTTCACTCAACACACAATCAGCAATAAAAGAAGCTAAATCCTGCTCACTGATTGGCTTGCAGGCACACAACTTCCCATCCCCAAACATCACATATGGCTTACCATCTTTCACCAACTCAACTTGACCTCCTAAGCTCTTAAAGAAAGCAGTTGGTCTCACAATGCTGTATGTAAATCCACTTTCTTCTTTAGCTGCTTCCATTAGCTCAGCCTCAAATTTAAGCTTAGCACGCTGGAATTCAAGAAGGGGCTTCTGCACACAAATTGCAGAAAGCAACACAAAATGAGAAGCCCCACGATTTCTTCCAGCCACCAAACTGTTCTTTGTGGCCTCATAATCAATCTTCCAAGAATCCTTTATGCCACCAGTTCGGCTAGCAAGGCAAGAAACCACAACATCGATAGGAACATCCAAATCCCCTAAAGATTTCTCCAAAACATCCAAATGAGCCACATCTGAAAAACAAATATTGGCTCCTTTCAACTGATTAGATGTTTGTTCCTTACTGTTTCTACCTCTAATTCCACTCTTTTCCCTAGCAATGGCAATGACATTGAACCCTCTACTAACCAGCTCCTTAACCACAAAATTCCCAATATACCCAGTAGAACCCACCACCAAAATGTTAATATCTTTAGGGTTTTTGGCTCTAAACGAAGATTGAGTAGATTCAACAACTGGGGTCGAAGAAGCTACAATGGTGTTTCGTCTTTCCCTACTGAACTTGGGGGTGTCTGATAAACGTAAAGAAGAAGATTGAAAAGACAGAGAGAATGAACTCACCGGAATCTGATAGACGAAATGAGAAGAAAAGCGGGTTGAGTTGGTTGTATTGGCCGGTGAAAGAAGGTTGAATCCGGCGCCGGCGGAGGAGCAAAGGGACATTGTTTCTGAAGGTAGAACCGCCGGTGGAAATGGGTTCGTGGGCTGAAGCTTACGATCAACTCGGCGAAAATGGTGAGAAGTGAAAGAGGAAAGAAAGTAAGATGAAAATGTGAGGCTGGAAATTTAGGGAGTCCCATTTCCTTGATGTGTCTGTGAATTGTTTCGTTGTGTAAGATCTTGACGATAAGTAAGTAGATTTCTCTATTTGTTTTTCGCGGTTTCTTTTTCTTTTCTTTTTTTTTTTTCCTTCCTTTTCTCATGGAAAAATTTTGTAAAATTACTTCAAAGTAAAAAACTTTTACATGAATGACCTCTTTCTAAAAACTTTATATGGTCGATCTTTTTACCATATGAAATACTAGTTAAATCCTCACTTTTAAAACCAAATAAGTTTACGCTTGTTTCATCCTTTTACTTAGTGATCATTCGCATTCTCCTAACATTTCTCGATTATTTCTCTCAACTTCTCCCGTCGTCTTCAACATCGTTCATTGCTCGTCGGTCATATCTATACATTTTCGCCTTCATTTCAATTTCGTTTCCACCATTCCAATAATCTAAAAGGTATGTTACTCTTGTCAATCGTTTTCTGAAATCATTCAGAACATGGGTGTGATTAGGGTTCATTTAATACATGGATATAGATCGCATAGCTTTATATAATCAATCGTTTAGCTTTATATAATCGATTGTATAGCTTTAATAAAAGATCATATAGCTTTTAATACTAGATTGCATAGATTTATATAATCGATCGTATAGCTTTTAATAAACAATCTTTCAACTTTCGCTAAACGAACATATAACTTTTGCTAAACAGTTGTACAACTTTTAATGCTAGATTGTATAGCTTTTAATAAACGGTTATATAGCTTTTCATACTCGATCGTTTAGCCTTTCATACTCGATCTTATAGCTTTTAATACCCGATCATATAGCTTTTAATACCCGATCATATATGTATGCTAGATTGTAGATGGCGCACTCAGTCCCAGTTGAGAAATATTTCTCTATTACCATAACTTGCTTGGCTCACATTGGCAAGATGAATGCAGTGATCAAGAAGAAACTAACCAAAACACAGATGGGCATATTCAGGAAAACATGCTTTGGTCCATTACTGGACATCGACCTTGTATTCAATGGCTAGTTTGTGCATCATTTTCTCTTAAGGAAGGTCACCAATGAGAATTCATATGTCGTAAGCTTCAATGTCTTGGGGAAGAAGGTAACATTCACACAAATTGATTTTAATTTGGTTACTGGGTTGTGGCCAACCAAGGAAAGATTGGAAAGGGATACCAGCAGTGAAGGCTGCGACATCTCATACTCGGACCGAAGTTAGATAACAAACCAATTCTCTATAATGGTGTTGAGTCTGCATTTGAAAAGTTTAGATTTGCGAACGACGAAGATGTCGTGAAGGTTGCATTGGCATTATACATAAAAATGGTGACGATAGGGAAAGATAAGAAAACCCAATTTAATTTGAAGACACTCAGGATCGTCGATAACACTAAAGTCTTCAGACATTATGACTGGTTTTCCATCATATATAAATGAACATTGGAAAGTGAAGTATAAATAAGCTCAAACATACAAATCAAGTCTTTAACAACTTTTTACATTTTCTTTATAGTTTGTTATGTAGCTACTTGTATCAGCTAAAAGTATAAATATGCATCATTTACATTTAGTAGTACAATCTTTTCATAAGCTTACAAGAAAAGCTACAAGATCTGTAAAGAAAGTGAATTAGCTCTTGAAAATAAAAGTTCTTCTCTTTCTCGTGGATGTAGGCATTCTATTGTCGAACCACATACATCTCCGTGTAGCTCTTCTTCTCTTCTTTCTCTTTATCACATTGCATGTCCATCTTCCTCTTCATTCACACAGTAAACTCACGCAAATAATAAAAAAGAAAAGAGGGTTAGAGAGAGTTTCTGCAAACAGAGGAGTGAAACTATAGAGAAAAAGAAAATAAAATTGTTTGTTAATTTCTTTTCCTATTAAAAAAAGTGGTGTCTCTTCCATCAGGCAGTGTAAGTGGATTTTACCATGTCAGCTAGAAGGTTGTGGAGTAACCAGAGCCAAGTAATCTACCTACCAATTTTTGGGGGCAACTTATCTAGGCGTTTGGATCATGGATCGGATCAGCTGAAGACCAGTTTTCATCATTTGGGCTTTTCTTCAAGAATTTAAGTGAGCAGGCCCAACAGAAAGTATGAAAAACATTTTGCGCGAAAAAAGAAGATACATGAATTAAGGAGACAATCAAATCCCAAACATGTCACAGTTTACTGCGTAAAAGGATTTGCACATGTATTTCAGGCATGTACTGTTCCAATTTATTTCAATATCAACTGATTTATGATGTTGTATACTAACAATGTTGTCTATTTAATTGTGAGCTATGGACTTACAAATTATTATCCTCGCCTAGTAAGTTCATAGCTACCAAAGTCAGCAAGAATACAATCCCACGTATTTTGAAGTGGACATGTTCGGTAGCGTCATCCTAGAAGATGCTAGAGAGGGATGTCTTCCAACACAAAAAAGTAAGAATGTGTTTATGTATACACCGCATTTTACTTTAAATTGTGAGACCGTTTGGATTAAGATAGACGATTGTGTAGTTAAAGTTAAACGATCGTGTAGCTTAAACTAGACGATCGTGTAGTTGAGACTAGACGATCGTTTATATTTAACTACACGGTCGTCTATCTTAAACTGTGTGATCGTGTAACTGGCCGAGTGATATATTAACTATTGTTTGTCATCTTTTATATACAGACTATTATTACGTCGAGACTTGTACTGATGATAAATGAGATGAAGTACAAAGAGGATCGACTAATTAGGCTCAATGTGATCCAAGTACTTGAAGAAAGAAGAATGATTAATGAAGATGTTCGTGAAGGTGGTGATGATGAACTGATTAACACTCCTTTGACCAATTCCCCACAATCGTTGAATTTGGGAAATTTGATCATGATGAGGCAGCTGTGGGACATGGTGATCATGTTGAGTACAATATGACCAATTCCCTCAAATTACTCAATCCCATACGGAGTAGCATGACACACGTGATGCACATATAATGCATGAAAATGGTATGAGTAAGAGAAGGCAGGTCGAACATACAGAGAAGCACACAAAATCCTCATGAAGATGCAAGAAAAATAAGAGGACCCCTGTCTGGTGTTATCAGTGTTTGTTTACATATTTTTTTGTTATGTCCTCTGCTATCGCATCTTGTGTACCTATGAATCTGTCATGACTCCTCCCCAGCAGAAGGTATACAAACAGTCTGACATTAACCAACACTTACTACCTTTTGCAGTGGTAAAATTTTAAAGTCGTTAAAGTTCGATCGTCACCTCCATTCTTGCCTATGACCGACTGGGTAAATCGATTTTGCATAGGCAGCAAATACACATTCAACAATAAACCACTTTACACATACAGTTTGAACATTTATGTTCCATAGTGCAACAACAACAATTTCATGTGAACAAGTAATCTCTAAATAGTTAAATTCCATGCAACTACACATACGTGCATGAAGATCCACCAACCCCCATAAACGTCCATCAGTACATTGATTACATGCATGCCAACTGGGAAAATACGATACCCTCTAGAATTCAATTCTCCAGGCTTTAGAATATCAAATTCATAATAAAAAACTATGTTTGTGCATGCAATTGCATTTGTCTAACGAATGTAGAAACAACCTTGTAGCTGCTCACGTATGTGCTCTAATAGTTTTGTGATGGGGAGTTCTCTAGCAGCATCCTTTAGTACTACATTAAAGTATTCTACTATATTTATGGTCATCTTGTCATACCTACAATGGACTTAATAAATTCTTGCCCACCGTTGTACCTTAATTTCTTCAAGATATCTTGTCACACCAGGATACTGCTGGAGCTTGGTTCAATAATTTCAAAACCAGACATCCTATATGCTTTGCTTGTAAGATAGAGATGTGAGTTCATATCATTTTTTTTAATTGGGTCATCAAGTTATTTCGAATGTGATATATGCATAGCGCATGAAATGCCTTAAGAAATACATATGCGACCGCTTTTCCGATTAAGATGTGATGGTAAAATAGAATGACCAATTCTGGAATTTCTCCGGTCACAACCTTCAAATTAGTCATAAACCTGCTCCAAGATGCATCGTTCTTACCGTCCACGATACTAAATACAATTGGGTAGATGTTATTATTATCATCGATACATGTTGCTATTAACAACATACCTTTGCATTTCTCATGTAAATGGATCCCATCAACCACAATGACAAAAAGAATGTAGTTCAAGAATCCCTTAATGTATGGTCCTAATGCCATGAAGACATATTTAAAGTATTATTCATCTTCTATTTCAACCTAACCTCAAACAAAGTACCTGGATTTGCAAGTTTAAGTGTTTCATCGAATGCTTTAACAAAGGCATATGATCCTTCTGGCGATCCTCGTATATATACCAATGCATATTCTATTCGTGGTAAGACTGTCTGTAGCTTATATTCACTCCATAATCTCTTTAGGCATCTTCATTTATATCCTTTGGATGATATGATCGACCGACTTGATCGTATTTGGACTTGATTAATTGTCCAATAACCAAACTCTTAGCCTGTCGATGATTACCACTCCTTATTTTAAGTGCGCATGTATGCATGCTTGGATACTTCATCACCTCTATTAAACATCGCACGTTTAACAAGCTCTTTTTCGACTTCTTTACACGGTAGTCAAAATTCTTTCTTATTGCAAGTATTGACAATTTAACAGATAAATCATACTTGGAAAAGAAAATCTGATCAACCTTTATATTCTCATTATTCAAACAGTCGTGAGGTACTGAGATAAGTTCATCACAAGATAATCCATCAGATGCTCTAGGTACTTCTATGAATGGTTGGGTATGAACATATGGCTATATTGGATATGAGGGCATCACCATGAGTAGGTTCGGAACACGAATGAAACGTGTTGGAACTGGTTGTGGACCTAGAGGTTATCCGTATCCATAGTAAGCATGAGTCTGTGAGGTGCATCTCGTTTAGATGTTGTGACCCATCCAATTTTCATTTCCATCATCATCCAGGTTACATGGTTCAATGTTCTCATCTAGTGAAGACATAATGAAAATGTTATGTCTTGATGTAGTTGGAACGCCAAAGTTCTAACTAGTTGGAGTGGTTGGAATGGTCGGATTGCCTTGATGGTACATGTTCTCAGTGTATGTTCCATGAATATCATGCGGTCTGACTTATATAACAGAGGTATCCAAGATGCATCATTGCCTTAAAAAAAACTAAGGTATTCATCATCGACTATATTGATCGGGGGAGCTTAGACCAATAGATTGTAACAACAACTTTTGATGTGTATGTCAAATCTATCCGGATCGATATTCAGTCGTTGGTGTAGAAGAATCGCTAGTTCACTACACGATATATTTGAAGGAACCATTGAAGGCCCTTGAGCGAAAACGGGATCAGACCCAAATCCTAGATTTTACAAAATTTACAATTCAAAGAAGAAACAAAATATTATGTATTTGAGATAAATTACAACATGCTTATAGAAAAATAAAAGAGAACAGGGAGATGAAAACTAATCCTTGAAGAATAATTTCTTCACGTTTACCCTCTTTGCAAAAAATCACGAACTTGAAACCCCACAATGGACACCACCACTTAATTTCCTATGTATTTTTTGGGATGAGAATCCAGAAGTATGTGGGCTTTGGCTTTTTGGTGAGGGAAAGAATTAAGAGAGAAGAAGAGAGTTGAGAGATTGGGGAAGATTAATTCCTACAGAACCCTTCTGTAAAAACCGTGAAGAAGGAAGAAGAAAAAGTCAATTCAACCTCTCTATTCCCACTAACACGTAGTAGAGAGAAAAAGGGGAAGGAGTTTAACTTCTTCCCTAAAATTAATTTTTCAAAATAAATAAAATTAATTTTAATAAAAACAAACTTATATGCTAATCACTTTATCATATAATATATACTAAATTATATGTTATATCAAATACAACATATAACCTACAGTGTAGTATTGTATCCAATACAATATAACCTATAGTTTAATTCTCTCAACAATGATATTTAATATAAATCTCATTTATATTAAATAGTTTATATTAAATATAATTATATGAATCCAATTCACATAATTAATATTTGAATCATATTCAAATATTTATTTCTTCTCAAATAAATTTTATATTATAATGTGTCAAATATATTATAGTAATTATATCCTAAATAATTAAACTAAAATAGTTATATCACATATAATTAATTCTCTCAATTAATTTGAACAATTTAAATTAATCCAAAATTGATTCTCATAAATCCCCGTTGAGCTACAAAAGAGACCTCATAGACTTGTAGCTTGAAGCTTCAACTGTACTTGAATAATTATTTAATCTCTTTAACTAATTTACTCAACATCCATTAAGTGTCGAACACTTCACTAACTAAAGACCAATAATTGCACTCTCCGCACTACATATACATTTTTTTTGTATCCATTGGATATAACCAATCAACAACGCGATGACCCTTCATAAATTGCTCATAAGTATAGTTAGGCCAAAATTACCGTTTTGCCCCTGTAGTTACATAACTCATTAAGTATCACTGATCCCTCTAATGAACAATAAATCATAGTCCAACTATGACTAAACCCCTCTCAGGCCAGGAGAGGGTGTGGCGTCACATTGTTCAAGCCCCAGAATCAACCCTTAAAAAAACAATTTATCTACTTTTCCCTATCTCGAGGAATGAGTGAATCCCGTCTTGTGTAGTTGTGTTCCCAACTCTCCAATCAGATGAATCCCCAAAATGATGGGCTTGTTGAGTTGGCGATCTAACCACTCTCACCCATACAAATCAAAGGACCGTCTTCATAGACAGAAGTTCACAACTCACTCAGGATTCAGGTCATGTCACCTATGGTCATCCTGGTGAAATGTAAGTCTCTATTATGAACGATTTAAATGATGAGACTAGTCATTTCGTGATCCGATCTTATACAAACTCCTTTGTATAGAATACCCCCGCTCACATGTCTCCATATGAATGATCAGGATCATTTCATTTGTAGCACTTTACAACAATTGTAACATCTACAAAGCGAGTCATACTCATATTGTCATCAGGATAAGGTATCTAGCCTTATCCATATACTACAGACCATTTAGATTATCATTTAAACATGATCTATTTGTATATCTCCACATATATGTTTAAGCTACAGAAGATAACCTTGGATGTTAGTTTATTAGTTTGTGGGTTTAATGCTACTAAATGTCAAATAAAACATCTTATATTTTATTAAATAACTAAAATGTTTGTACAATACAATTACAAACTACAAGACCCTACAAGATTTAGGGCACCAATCCCAATAATATCGTGTCTAATCTTTAGACCTTTCATGCCAACATAGCCACTTTTGGCCTGGTCCCACTCCCCACCGCACCTTACAAAGATGCGAAGTAACGTGATTCATTTGCAATACACCAATTATAATAATTGATCAAACCTTGAAATTACATAAACAAAAATGTCTCTGGTAAATGATCGCTTATAAAAGGGTATACGATCGTATATTATGAGGTACACAATCGTATACTACCACATATACAGTCGTTTATACAATAGTATATGATCTAATATCTAATAATACACAATTGCGATTGCACATATAATGGTACACGACCAAAAAAATAATAGTGAACGAACTTCTAACACTTTCGGTTAACACTTGCAATATTCGTTTCTAGGTATGTAGAATGATCTTCTTCGAAGAATGCTCGCTCTAGTGCTACAAAATAAATTGAATGGAGTTGAAAGTGATATGTGTTTGACTGAAAGTGATAGAATAATAGGGAAAATAATAGTGTTTCAGTGAAGCTGAAGAATTGAAAATGATATTCCATTACTTGTCCCATGGTTAAGATCCAATAGCATTAAATTCTAATGGTACAATATTGGTTGAGAATAAATAGTTGCATTCAATTATGGTGGGTTATGCGGTGGTTGGAAGGGAAGATCAAATGATGGAGAAGAGTAAAGGAGGGAGAGTGGCATTTAAAACCGGAGGCAAAAATGGTATTTTGGGTGTAAAAAAGGTTAATGAGAACAAAATTCTTAGAAAGAGGTCATGCATAGAAAAGTTTTTTTACTTTTGAGTTATTTTGTGAAATTTTCCTTCTTGATGGCTCTATTTTAAAAAGTAAATAAAAAGAAGGCTTATAACGAGTTAGTTGTTTTAAATGGTAAAATTGTTGAAAATATTTTCAAATATAGCAAAATGTCACTCTATTAGTGCTAGACTGTGATATTTTGCTATGTTTATGAAGTTGACTCATTTTCCTTTATTTGGAAACAACCCTTATAACAAATACTATCTTTAAGAAAATTATAACAAATACTTGGCATTGCTTTAAAATATTCAAAAGTGTAATATTACCTCTCAATTTTTATAAATTAAACTAAGAAAATAAAAATAAAGTTGAATAGAGATGAAAAGTTAGAATTGTGTAGTGATCCAAACCTTCGTGCCACAATTCATATCTCAATTTCAATCCCAAAGCTTTAAAGAATTTCTACTTCGAGGGGTATTTTAAAATGTTTATTAAAGTTTAGAAAAAAAATTTATAAACAATATTTTAAAGTATAAGAGTAGTTTGGGAATAAATGAAAAGTGTAATTGTATAAAGAAGAACGAAATTTGACTCCTCCAATCTTTAAGAATCTGTTTGGTAGAAAATTCGAATTCTGATTTTATGTTTCTAAATAAAAATAAAAACATTTAGAAATACAATATTCATGTTATGAACTCATTCATTTTTTTTTAAAGAAATATAACATGTATTATGTAACATATTATAAATTTTATACTAATATTATAAAATAATAATTATATAATTTTTTTAACATAAATAGTATTCATAAATAAATCAATAATAATTTATTGTCAACTAAATATGGGTATTGGGTAACTACAACTAGTTTTATGATTTATAAATATGGAATAGTTGCAAATATAATAATTAGATCCAAAGTATTTACAAATATAGTATAATACAAAAGAATTTGCAAATATAGAAAAATTAAGAAAAATTCAATTATTGCTAATAAGAGTCTATCAACGATAAAATTACTGTTGATTTTTGTTATATTTGCAATTTTCTATAATGTTGCTATACACTTAATTATTAGCCTTAAAAGTACTACATCTTGCAATTACCCTATAAATATATTATACCAAACACGATTTAAACAATAGTTTAGAATCCAATCTTTTAATTTGCTATCAAACATATATATGAAAACATAAAATACAACTCTATTTTGTTGAATTTTTTTTAAATTCTCTATCAAACATGCCCTAGCCTATTACTAATTTTATTAAGGGAAAAAATAAATAAATCCTTGAAAATGCTTAATCGGACATCTCTGAAATTGGCTGTTCACTTTTAGGTGTTCTCTGTTTGTAAATGTCCTCTAGATTGTGAAATTTGGTAGCTCACTCTCTTGTTAGAGCTTACTAATCTTGTAAGAGCTGCAACCTTTTAGGAGTTTTAGTGATTTTTCGGATTGGTTATATGCTAAAACAATTACTTGAAATTTATGTTATTAATGTGTTAATATCTAAAATAATTATTTCTTAAAATAAATGGAGGATTAAAATACACATTTTTAAATTTTAAAAATCAAAATGTTACGGCCAAAAAAAAGTATAATTCAACCGGCATTCGAGATGTGTTAGCGATCCTGAGATCCGTGGTTTTAAGTCCCTTCTCTTATTGTATTAAAAGATAAACCAAAATGTTCAAACTTGGAAGTTTCGATATCAAAATGTTTGTTCATAGACTAAAATTGAACAAAGGAAAAAAAAAGAAAGAAAGAAAGATAGATAAGAAATGTTGCAGGCTTGCAGCTTTTAATAAACAATGTTTTTTTTTCTTCTTTTTTTTGTTGGAGATGAAGCTTATAAAGGTGTGCCCTTTTGATTTACTATTATTTTCCTGAAGCTCATGGATTAGGTATTCAAAGGCAGCTTAAGGCCTGCAATAGCCAATTCATTAAACCAACAAATTTAATAATAACACCCCAACAGAAACCTAATTATTTAAAGATACCCTTTGTATAACTTACCTAGAAATAGTAAGCCTAAAAAATAAGATTGTCAGAAACCCAATACTTTGAGCCAAAAGCTCTTAGTAATTTACAAAATACACCAATTTTGATGAGCATATGTTGGTGAACTACAACTTAGTAAAAATAAATCTGAATGGGCAACAAATATTTACATTTTGATATCTGCGTGAATAATCTACAAGCAATTATTTGAAATACATGACGAAAAAACTAATAGCATATAGATCATTGCAGTTGCAGAATGCTTACGTGGGAGATGCTAAGGGTGTTTTTATGTGCTTTGTTAAGACCAGTGACTGGCAAAGGGATCACCTGCAGAAACCTGAACTCGGAGCACCTCGTGAACGGCACCTCGGCTAAGCACCCCAAGAACATCTTCCCCTTCTTCCGTTACGAGTTCTGCCAGAGAGACTCGACGGGTTTGTTGTTCGTCTCTCATACGGAATCCATAAAACCATCTTCCCAGCTTCCACCATTTTACACATATATACCTCTCTGCTACCTTGCATCTTTGAAGTGCTTCCATGACTTGATTGGCCTGCCAGACAGTTGAAAATAAACCCAAAAATTCAGTCGTTTCTTTTGTACCTGTTTTAGTTTTATCACTTCGAAAAATTTCAAACCACTAAGTTCTTCGGCTTCAACAATCGATATTTAATAGTAAACAAAAGTTTAAATTATAGAAAATATCCCTGAATTTTGCTCCTTGTTTCAAAAATACAATTGTACTTTAAAAAGTTCGAAACCATCCTTAGAGTAGAATTCCTTTAAAAGTTTAGACATAAATTAAGATTTGGATGTGATGATGACCTAAAATAGTGTGCTGGTCCAATTTTCCATTCTAGGTCAGCACCATACCAATCAGGTTCAATCTCAGTAAAAATATTCTAAAGAATTTCTACTAAAAGTATAGTTTTGGAACTTTTATGAAAGTTAAGGAGTAATATTGAAACTTTTGAAGGTGGATGTTTAACAAAAGACAAAAGTTTATGGATATTTTCTCTAATTTAACCTAAATAAAATCATGTGTATCCAGTACCATAAGTAATGGCCAAAAGGCAATCCAAAAGCTCCTAGCATTGACCATCCCACATACATGAAATAAACCCTCCATTGGTTTAAATCCTATTTTGAACTATAAACATTTGCTTTGGTCCTTAAAGCTCAAAACATTTTGTTTTAGTCCTGCCATTGATTTCTTACAAATTGTTCAGCAAAAAACTCAACATAGATATGTCAGTTATTTATCTAACGAGCAAATGTCCATGTAAACAATTATTAGAAGTGTGTATATCTAATAGAGAAGTACCAAATTTCAAAATAGACCTGGATTTCTTGATAAATGGCTACAGAAAATTGATAGCAAAGACTAAAACTGAAAATTTTATGCAAATTTAAGGGACTACAACAAAATATTCGAGAGTTAAGGACCAAAATAAAAAATTCAAAACTTAAGGGATCAATATGGAATGAGTTTAAAAGTTCACGAATAAAATATGAATTATACCGACAAATGATTAAACTAAAATGGCAAAAGCAGCAGAACATACAGGGACTTGAAGCCAATTTCTACAGTAGTGTAAGCCAACCAAGTTCAGCAGCTCATTAAGTTGAGGTTTGAAAAGCACCATTTGAGCATCTATAAAACTAAGCTTCAAATCCCACAAGCCACCAATTGTCCTGAGATAGTCTCCGCCCTCAATCGGGGTAGAAGGAGAGCATTGTTCTATAAACTTCACCGCTGCTTGGGCTCTTCCCAATATCTCAATATGTCTCTGGATGTACAAGCTTTTCCAACCCTGCAAGACGTTTCATTTTGTTTGTTCACAAACAGAAATGTCATAACGAATATAACAACAAAGACTTGGATAAATTGCCAACATAAGTTCAACTCAAGGCAAACATCCATTGTGTGTTGCACTAAAAAAACTAAACATTTCAGATGGGGATGGGGAAAAGCCTAATTAAACTACAGAACAAAACAAGCTTTCAAACTAAAGGTATAAGTAAATTCACGAATGAGACGGGCAAAACTTAAGTTCAAACTCAAGATAAAAACCGGTACACGTTTCCCTAAAAAGTTCAAACATTTCAGATAGGGATGGAGAAAATTCAAAGGGAGCAATTCAACTACATTTGAATTACGAGGCAGAAAGAACAAAAGCTTTCAAATCTCTGAATTGATTTTCAAAAAGCTAAAAAATCCAAGACACCATTATGGGAGGGATCATAAGGGCCAATACAAATCATAATAGGTTTAATAGAAACGAGGTCTTTAAGATTTAATAACTTACGAGTTTTCATGGCAACTAAACATAGTATGATCATGGATTAGAGAAACAGACACTAAAAAAAACCAAAGCAGGAATGAGACAGACAGAACTCACGTTCAACTCTAGATAAATATCCAATGTATGTTTCAGAAAATAGTCAAAACATTACAGATAGGGACAGAGAAAAATCCGAAATGACTCATTCAGCTACACTTGAATTAAGAGGCAGAACGAACAAAAGAACAATTCAAATCACTCAATTGATTCGAGAAACCTAAATATAAAAAAATAAGTAAAATTTTGATCCAATATGGGTTACGAATTCCTAAATTGAGTAGAACCAAAAAGAAAATGAGATAAACATAATGGAAAGAGCACCATGGAGATGGGGGATTGTGCAAGTGTTGACGGAGAAGAACCATTGATATAAGGCCATCTTTCCCTTGCCAGAGATTCCCACAGGTAATCGGAATCGCAGAGTTGCCTGCAAAACCGCGAACAACAGCCCAACGAACAAATGTCCGATGCCTTCGTTCCGAATCACAGCCCCGAATTACACAGAGAAAGATCGATTAATCCACAAACAATATTACAGTAAAGTACAAAGGATCAAAATTACATAAAACTCCATGGAACCTGAAGGGAAGAAGCAATTTTCAGCGCAGTGTCAATGGGAAGGTGATTCAAACCCATTTTGGATTGTTCTCGATTCTCTTCTTTCTCCGGGAAAACTTGTTAATGGAGATTGAAACTGGCAAAGCCCTGGAACGATGAATTTCATAGGAAGAAGAAAATCTAACAAGGAAATCCACCGATTGGATCGAATCCCTAACCGAGCTTGCTTCCGAACGGAGTATGCTGAAGTTGAGAACTGGAGGCGAAGCCTTTGACGATGGCGTCACACGTGGCGAGTTCTTGCACGCATCAAATTTCCTACGTAATTTTTCTTTTAGAAAAGTATTTTTTTTAAAATAAAAGAAAAATAAAATTAATTTTAACCCGTATGAATTTCCACGTAGTTACAAGTTATATAGTTGAACTATATATAGTAGCTACTCAAAAGTCAAAACTTCTAGGGACGTTTGTAACACAAAGCTAATTATTATAATCCAACTATAATTATTATAATCCTAATTCTTAAGTTATTATAGTTGGATTATAATAATTTATGTTTAGAAAATTGTAGCTAATAGTTAATACTGTAGCAAATGAGAATTTTGAAATAGTGTTAATTACAGTTAATTAGAGTGTGTTTGGAGTGAGAACTATCCTAGGACTATAATAAGCATCTCTTACTATAATAAGTACTATTTTGTATTCTCCAATTAGCTACAATAAACACTATTTCAAAATCCTCATTCGCTACGGTATTTACTATTTACTATGGTTTTTACTATTTTGCATTTATCATTTTCTTTATTTATTGCTACGGTGTTTGCTATTTTCTTCTCAAATTAAAATAGTTTACATTTCAAACATATACTATTATAACCCAAACTAAAATAATTTATACTCAAATACAGACTATTATAACTCAATTATAATAACTAATTCATTGCCTCAAATGTCCCTTTAGAGACTACAAAATATTTACTGTAGCAAGATATGGTTATTATAATATTTGGATAATCTATACCCTAAACGTTCTATTGATTTCACGTAATTGTGTGTATATATGAATGGTTTTTTTTTATAACAACAATTATATAGTGAAGATTGAATTAAGTAATAGTAATTTATGCATTTGTCCACTTAGATATGTTTGGATTGACCATCAAATTATTTCTTATACTTTGTTAAATGTTGCAATATTTACTACTTCAAATTTTACCATCTTGAACATTTAATGAATTATGAAACATATTTTTTGGAATAAATTGATGGAACTCTAGAAAAATAGATTTTTTTTAATAAATAATGACAAAAATAGGGTTTGGGGAAAATATTTTCAAAAATAGGTATTTTGGAAAAATATTGACAGATTTAGGGTAGTGAAATCGTGTACCCGGTACACAATTTTCATGTAGCATACTAATGTACCAAGTACACGAGTCCATTTAATTCAGTCAGCTGACTGGTTGACCGGTCAAGCGAACTCGTGTCCCCGGTACACGAGTTCGCTTATAAATTTTTTTTTATTTAAAGTATAAAAATTACTTTAGAATTGGGAAGCCCTTAGATTCTTATGATTTATGTTTGTATTATTTAGAAGAATGAGTTTTAGAAGGTTTGCATAATTTATAAGCTTGAAATTTGTAAATATTTGAATGTACAAATCTTTGAGATGAGTTTTGAATACTTTTGTATTTCTATTATTTCAAATTAATAGTTTAAGTAAAACACAAAAATATATTTGGCTTACAAAACTAAAATTCATGAATGGAAAATTTGTAATAAAAATGTTCTAATTTATGTGTTGGACAAACAAGACTAAAATTAGTATAACTCAATGGACATAAAATTTGTACTCTTGACTATGTTGATATTAAATAATATTTACAATTAGTTCTTTTGAGATTTGCAATTTGAAAATGATACAATGTGAGATTTAAAAACGACCCCCTGGCCCTTATTCCTCATGGGGGTTGTCTTCGTGTCCCTTTAAATTAGGTTCACCCCGTTGTCGTGCTCGTCTACGACAAATACCTCTTCGATCGGTGTCAGCAACATTAAGTCGTATTGTTTTGAATAATACTTCTACGTTCATTAATGTTTGCTAACACATTGAACCCAATTTTGGAAGGTTGTTCTGCATTGAATATTGTTGAACTTCGCCGATAAAATTATTCTGTAAAATAAAAAAAAAAAATATTAAACAATATTCATATTATATATATGGAAAACGTCTAATTTGAAATATCTTACCATGCAGTAATAGTAAGCGCCGTCTGGTGAGATAAATCGCCTCGTGATTGAATTGTACCAGGGAAAGTAGTCGTTTGATACAGCTGGCTCATCTGTTAATTCTCCCTGTGCACAATGATCATGTCGTCCATGCCAGTAGGATAAATACTCCGCATGGATTCAACGCCAGTCTTGGTCATGCTTACCCCTTAAATCGATTTGGCATAGTTTTGGGAGTGTATAGGACAACGAAGGTATCATTTTCGCATCTCGAACTGTCTCAGCACACGATCTGGATGATGCCACTCTACTATATAGAAGCATATAAAAGGGCTAACAGTCAACCAGATGTCTTCACCATCACGACAATAATCAAGTAATGATGACCAACTCTGTGAGTATGGCGTCCAAATAACCTGACAAAATAATAATAATAATAATAAGTATACATATAAAAAATTTTAAATATTCATTTATATACATATTTACTACCTGATTGGGCGTCAGCATGTCGAATGTTTTCCTGTACACGAGTAACATATTTGCTAACTGTTCAGAGACAGCTAATACACCACTCCATCTAAAATTATAAAAAATAAAATTAATTTATATTCTTATATAAAATGGTAACAAAATAAATATATGAATAAAATAATACTTGACACTAAATGGCCGATGATCTGGGGCCTGTAGTTGGGCTTGTCGTGCTACGATTGAAAATCGACTATAAGCCACACTTGTAATAGTATTGGTGGCCCCGCTATGCCTGCTATTTCCAAATAAAATGATAATTCTGGCCAATAATATGAGATTTTGATTTATCATTTACAGAAGTGTTGGAAATAGCAGGGCCACTGATACTATTACAAGTGTGGGTACACGAGTTCGCTTGACCGGTCAATAAAAAAAAATCGCTTGACCGGCCACTGATATTTTTATACTTAAAAAAAAAAAAAAATTATAAGCGAACTTGTGTACCGGGTACACGAGTTCGCTTGACCGGTCAACTAGTCAACTGACATGGTCAGCTGACTGGATTAAATGGATTCGTGTACCCGGTACACGAGTATGCCACATGAAAAGCATGTACCGGACACTACCCTAAATCTGTCAAATACTTTTTCAAAACACCTATTTTTTAAAAATATTTTTCCTCCAACCCTATTTTTGTCATTATTTATTAAAAAAAATTATTTTAAAATAAATTCAAAATAATATAAAAAATGATTATTTTTGACCGAAGAGTGAGGATCAAACTTCAGACTTTAAAATTGATAACCTCCATTCATGTAAGTTAATTTATGATCATGTTGGTAAAATTGTTATTTTTTTTGTTATTATTATTATTTAACAAAGTTTTGAAAATTTTGTTAAATGGTATGGATTAATCCGAGTTTAATTTGATGTCATTAATGAAATTCATTGGAGTTCATGGGTTGTTCTGAAGTTTGCTGACATTCATAGGTTTCTGGAAGACTTCTACTTAATTTTTCTTGAGAAGGCGACCTTAGCTAAAATTAGAGAGAGAATAAAAATTGCAACACATAAATGTAGGCATTTTCTCCTTTATTTCTTAGTTTAAATTATTATATAATTTTGAAAATGAAACTCGTTAAACATAACTTGAAAGCACGACATGTTAATTTTTTTTTTCAAGTTTAGAGATTTATTAAGTTAAAAATTTTTAAAATGTTAAATTCGAAGTTTAGTCTACAAAATTTTAATACTTATATCTATTTAGCATATAAACTCTCAAAAGTGTTTAAACTTTTATGTCTGTATCAAATAAGTTCCTAAACTTTAATATAGGTACAACTCATCGTTTGACATGTCATGTAAGGAAGACCAATATTTTAGATGTTTGAATTGAAGATCGTCCTCATATCGATACATTTATGTTTAATTATTGTTTTTCTAATGAAAAATAAGTTAGAATAATTTTTTTTTAGGATAATCATTTTTAATTAACTTTAAGGCTAATTTGACTTTTTAATTTTTGAATCTTTGTCTACAATAAATTAAAATAAAAAATAAAGAAACTGCAAGCAATTACACACATCTTGAAAAAAAACAATAATAACAATTAAACAAATTGAATAACATGAACATACCTCAACATTCAACGATAATAATTTATCATACTACAAAAATGAACTAACCAAATTCGAATTATTAATAAATAGAGTTCGAAAAATCCACAACAATGGCATGTACAACACAATAATATATAAATCCTACTTCAAATTCAACAACACAAAACACAAATCCTAAAAACAATCATGAACAACAAATTAATTTAAATCTAAAATTTGTTTTTTTTAGGGAACGAATATATTTAGAAATCGGCGAGACCACAAAGCAACACATTTACAAGTAAAATCCTGAAGCAGTAACAAACACGCGCGGTAATAAAGGCCTGAGAAGAGGAGCGTGAATCTACTTGCGAATTCGCGCGTGGAGAGATATAATAGAGATCCAAACGAGCAACACTAGCACGACGGAGGCAAAAAGGGACGCCGCCAAAGCTCCGCCGACGTGACGGCAGAATTTATCAAAGGCGTAACACACTTTGTCCCATCGCACGTGCGAGTTTCCCTTTAATCCTATGTATGCGACTCCACCTGCAGTCCCTGTGGCCGAGGCTACCACCCCCAATATCAACTGCACACAATTTCCAAAAAATTCATTATTTTTTATTTTTTTTGAAATTTTGTAGGGTTTATTTGGTAAGAACTATTCTCAAATTATAATTACCATCTTTTACTATCGTAAATATTATTTTATATTATCTAATTAGCTATGGTCAATCTTATTTCAAAATTCCCATATATTTTAGTATTTACTATTTGCTACCGTTTTTACTATTTTACATTCATATTTTTTTTTGCTACGTTATTTACTATTTTATTCTCAAACTAAAATAGTTTATACCTCAAATACCTACTATTATAAACTAAACTAAAATAATCTACACCAAAATATAAATTATTATAACCAAACTATGGTAACATAAGACTATAATAACAACCTTCATTGTCCCAAATACTCTATTAGTATCACAGTTTAAATATAAGAACGTAAATTTGAATATTGACTTTTCTTTTCTTTCTTTTTTTTTTTTTAAATAAGATTTCGAATTTGATTCATTCGATAATCATTAAATTTTTAAAAACTAAACCTGTAAATATTCATTGTACCTATTAATTTTTGTTTTTTTGGTTATTGTTATTTAACAATGTATGTCTTGTAACAAAAAGTTTTTGGTGATATTTTTAGATTTCTCCGAATGATATCATGTTAGCTTTATGTATTTTATTTTATTTTTTAAAAAAATTGAATACACGTAGAGTTGAGATTCCAATCATCAACATAAAGAAAGAAAAACGTCGTAAGAAATAAAAAATATATAATACAATATATTGCAAAAGAAAATTTTCTTAGCCTGAAATTATCAGAACTAGAGCTTACACGACATGCTCACATCTTAAGTAATTGAAATATGTGCATATTATTTATGTCAATTTTATATCACATTATTAATATATTTTTAAATTAGCTGGAAGGTAACATGAAAGAGAGCTCATAGGGTGGATTTTTTTTTTTTTTTTTTTTTTAAAGAACTATATTGCAAACGTAATTTTCTTGGATTTTTATTATACTAGATGTCTTAAAAATCATAGCAAACAAAATTAAAATCAGACATAAAAATCTAAAAAAATATATTTGTTTTTTCAATTTGAAAGAGGTTTTAAATTGCGTCTAAAATATAGTGAAAAAAAAAAAAACTAGAAATAGTAGAAAAAGTATAGATTAGAAAAATTAAGAGGGTTAAAATTAGTCTAAAATATTGATTTTTAAATGTTTAAATTTAATCACCATTAATTAACGGCAAATAGTGGAGAGAGACATTACCGTATCCCAGACAGCAAAATGAAGCAAGACCTTGGTTAAGCAATTGGGTTTAGTGATGACAAAAAGGGAGGTGAGGATAGTAGCAAGACTGTAAAGTGCCGCTAACGATAATGCAGCTACGAAGTATCTGTAAAATTTAACTCCACATCCTTAATTTCAGATTTATTTTTTAAAAAATACATTTAAACAACTTAATTAAATAGATTAACTAAAAAAAAATCAAATAAACCTTCCTATTAATTGAACTAAAAAATGACCAATTTAAAGAAAAGTAATCAATCTATCAATAAAAAGGTTTAGATTCAAATTTATCCATTCAAATATTGTATTAACTCTAAAAATAATGCCAATTTAGACTTTCATTTGGACAACATATTTCAAACGAATTAAAACTAACAAAATTTAATAGCTATTGATTTGTGGAATGTTAGTCGAATCTAATTCAATTTATTTAAATATATGTCCTTAAATAAGAATTTAGTGATTGAATTTTTATGCTTGTTGAACTAAAAAAAGTAAATAAAAAAATAATAATTGATGTTTAAATTTCATTGAATGGTCTAACTCCACTGAATTGTTTTCTTCCTTTTTAATCGTGAGTTGAATGGTTAAAATGCAATATCTAAAAAATGTTAAAAATGCAATTTTGATCCCAATAGTCTGGGATTTGTTATATTTTTATTCTTGTATTTTCCAAAGGTTTAATTTGATTTCTCATATTTTAAATAAATTTAAAATTAGTCACACTCTTGTTGATATTTAAAAAATTAAAAAAAGAAGAAGAATAAGAAAAACAATAAAAAAATTAAATAAAATTAGCCTCTTTTACTATTTTCTTTCTGAATTGAAAAAACAGTTTTACATTGTTGTATAAAAGTTATCATTATTGTAAGTAGTTTTTATAAAATTTAATTTTGGATGATTTTTTTTTTTTTTTAAGTATGCAAAATATTTTTAAGATGCATTGAAAAGTAAAGAAATATAATTG
Source organism: Benincasa hispida (assembly GCF_027475165.1). NCBI lineage: Eukaryota > Viridiplantae > Streptophyta > Magnoliopsida > Cucurbitales > Cucurbitaceae > Benincasa > Benincasa hispida. The sequence goes on from NC_143478.1 coordinate 20,513,737, forward strand.
AATATTTAAATGTAATACGAAACCTAAAGTAGATAAATCAAAATGATAGTTTAATCTATAAAAATCAGTAACAAAAGAATGGAAATGCATTTATGCGAAATTTGAATAGGAAAAAATATTTAAATGCGCAGTTTGACTATAATATATAAAATTAATATATAAGAATCCACAAAGGTAAATAGGAATTAAACGTTGAAGGTTGAACAAACTTGCATGTATGATAATGAGTCTAATGACCAAATAAACAATTAAATGAAAAATCAAGCTTGCTACTTCGAATTTTCTCACCAAAATAATAATAATAATAATAATAATAATAATAAAAGTTTAAATACTACTTTAGTCCTTATATTTTTTGTTTTGGTTCATTTTGATTCTATACTTTCAAAATGTTAAGTTTGTTATCTATACCTTCAACTTTAATTCATTTTGATTTTTGTATTTTTAAAATGTTCATTTTAGTCGTTGAATTTTTAAAAAGTGACCATTATGGTCTATTCATTTCCATTTTTACTTCACTTTCAAGAGATCGATAGTTATTTTTTGAGAATACAAAAATAAAAATGAGCCAAGATTGAAAATATAGGGATCAAAATGAACATTTTAAAAGTCCAAATACCAAAATAAACCAAAATAAAAAAAAATACAAAGACCAAAGTAGTATTTAAATCGATAATAAATAATTGACCACAAATGCCAATAATATTTATTAGATTTAATTTATTATTAATTAAAAAAAGGAAAAAAAAAAAAAAAAAAGAGGTCTATGATAATAGAGTTGAATTTGGACTATTTTGGTCACCATACAACTTCTCTCGGGGGTTTTTCTTTATATTATTAGGTATATGCAAATTGCAAACAATAATATTATTCAATTTAACTTTCATGCAAACAATCAATTATCCCAATATTATTCTACACTATTACAAACTGTTAATATGGAAACATATTTTATCTTTATTTTAAAAACTATATTCTTAAGAGATAAATATTTATAATAGTTAAATAATTAGAAATATTTTTAAATATAGTAAAATGTTGTTGTCTATTATGATAGATTGTCCATCACTGATTTATAAAGAAATTGACTCATTCTCGTATGTTTGAAAACAACACTTTTTAAAAGATATTTTTTTTCTAATTTATTTTAATGATTAGAAAATAGGAAAAGTAAAATACATGTAAACAATCTATATATATAGCATATAAATTACCTATTTAAAGAATTTATATAGTTTTTTTAGTACAATAAAAATGAGTTGAAACTAAAGACTTTATACCAATTAAGTTATGTTCACATTAACAAATAATTTAAGTACTAAAATTAGTAGGTGCTTTTAGGAATATCAGATTTTTTAATCCCTCCAAACAAAAAGGATAAATATTATATTAAATTTATATACTTTCAATATTTTAAAGTTAAAAACACTTTTATTTTAGTAATTTAATTCCGAAATTTTAATGGGTAACGATTTAATAATATAAATTTAGTTCATTTATTTTACAATTAGACAACTATTAGTTTCCATCCTGGAGAATATAAATATGATTTAATAAAATTTTGTGTAGGTGTAGAATGATAAATTAATTGAGAATCAAATTAACTTTTAAATTATGAAGATTAACTTACTATGCTGTAAAAATTACAACATAATTTTGATGAAATTGTTTAGAGTAGAGACTAATTAAATCCCTATCAATTTAAGTTCATTTGAAAGTTTAGACCAAAATATTTTTTAACAAGAAAAAAATATATTTCAACCAAAAAAGGAAAAGTTTCGAAAGAGAGGAGAAAAAAAAAAAAACTCACATGAAAGCAGGGGAATGGTCGAACTTGGCCTGGACAGGGATGCCCGGCGGGACGCCCCGGAGTTTATTGACGACGGTCTGTTTACTATTGACCATGACCACCACACTCGACACCGCCGCCGCAAAAACCACTAATCTCAGCCCTACACTGGCTAGAAACAAGTTCACTCCACCACTAGCAGCGGTTGAGGGCGGCGGAGGTGGCGGCGCGGCCTTGGCAGACTCAGGCTCGGCTGAGGCCATTATGGGAAGGAAAAAAGTGGATAAAGAGAATTAAATTAGTTTCAGAAAGAAAGAAGGAAAGAAAAATGGATGTAATTACGAAAGAGAGGGAAACTGGGGTGTATTATATATAGTTAATTACGTATTAAGAAATGGATTAATAATTTTTTTAATTTGGTTGGAGTTTCCTGCACGTCAACTAAAATGTGAATATGGATAATTATATTCTTTTGTTCAAATTTGTAAAATTTCGTGTATGAAACGAGGAAATTTCTTATATCCTTTTTTTTTTTTCTTTTTTCTTTTTTTGTGATTAATTATATGTTGTTGGTCAGATTTGTTTGGATTTTTTCTTTTTAATTTAATTTTATTTTTTTGGGTGAAAGCCCATACAGAGAGAGAAAAAGAGGAGAGATTTTGTGCCTCGTTGGAGGGATATTTTTGCATTAAAATGTTAGTTCGTGTCCAAGAAAATTGTATTTTCTTTTTATTTAAAAGTTTTAGATTTAGTTTATAGGTTTCAAAATGTAATCGTTTTATCCTTAAATTTGGATTTTTTTTTTCAATTTGATTCATACGTTTCAAGATTTAGGTTTCGTTTAGGATAACGGTAGCTTTTAAAATCATTGCGGTTAGCATTTCTTTCTTAAAAAACAGTTATGGAAGGAAGTAAAATAGTATTTGATAAATTTTATTTAAAATTAGAAAAACTAGTTACGTTGTTAAATAAATTAATATTAAATTGGTGAAGTTTAATTATATGAATCAAAGTAAACTTATTATTTTAATCATTTTCACATCGATAATTAATTGATGGGGTTGTTTACAAATTACAAATAATAGTAAAATTTAAAAGTCTATCTGTCATAGATTGCAATAAATTGCGATAAATTAGTATATGTGTCTATCTATCTGTCAGGATAGATGCAGATAGTAGTCTATCGTGATCTATTGCGGTCTAATAGACTGTGATATTTTGTTATTATTTGTAAATATTTTGAGTAGTTTTGTAATTTGAAATAATTTTCCTAATTGATAATTTATTATATTACATATTTTTAAAAAAATTTATATGATTTGAATTTAAGCTAATTTCGTTAAATTTAAATTATTTGATAAAAGTTTAAGAAAAATAATTGTTATTAAAAATGAATCAATTAAAATTTGAAAATATATTTGAAAAAATATATTAATATGGAAAAATATTATGGAGATTTTTAAAAATAGAAAAATAAAGAAAATTATTTACAAAAAATAATAAAATTTTAATTTTATTTAATAAAGGTGGATAGAAGTCTATCAGTACTTATCCGTGTTAGAAACTGATAGAAGTTTATCATTCATAGATGCTGATAGTAGTTAGTATCTATCAGTATTTTTTTTTTTTTGCTATTTCTGTAAATAATTTAACATTTTTTCTATCTATGAAAAATTTTCAATTATTATTATAATATTTAAATGATTAAAATTTTAGCATATTTTTAGAGCCGAATTTAATAACGACTACTATCAACTTTCACAAGTTAGTTATTTTTTTTTTTAGAAAAAAAAGTGGTTAAGATTTTCACAAAATAACTTTCTATAACTGCAAATGCAATCCCAAACGGAGCCTTATACTTTTAATACCGATTTTCTTTTACTAATACTCACTTTTATTGTTTAATGTTAATTTCTATAAATTAATTTAAAAGAATTAAAGAACTTGAAAAATTATAATTAACTAAGTTTTCTTATGTTTCATGACTATTGAATTAATATTTAAATTTCACTTCATAACTAATCAAATTAGGTACTTAGTAAAAAATCAAAATTATAAAATAAATCTTGAAATCTAGTCACTAAATTGAAACAAAACTTAAATTTAAGAGTAAATCATAATATTAATTTTGAAATTTAAGGATTAAATCGAAATTAAACTCAAAATTTAAAGACTAAAAGTAGAACATTTTGATAACTTAATAACCAAATAAAAATTAAGAAACAAAAACTTGGAGGACAATAAAATATTAACCCCTATCAAGGGAAGGATTATACCTTGTTTTTCATGTGTGTATATATATATATATATATAGGGATGAAATCGAATTTAATTTTGACAAATTAATGGTTTGACTTCGAGTATGTGTACTAACTAATTACTAACATCTTTACACAAACATGATTTTCAGTCCAATGAATTTAAGACAATTTCAATTGTTTATATATATATATTAAAGTTCAAAATGAACTAAATTGTTACAAAATTGAAAATTTATTATAAATTAAAGTATGAAATTTAAATTGTTACTACAACAAAAAGTTTAGAGACTAACTTATTAAAATATGAGTCTAAGAATTGCCTATAAGATTGTTGTGTTATTATTTGGTACCTTTAATATATTTTTTAAATGATGTATTTAATTATTATTTTTTTTTATTAATTATAATATATTTTTACTACATATTATACATCTGATAAATCATGTTATATGCAAAATTTTCCCCTGACAATTTATTTGTTTATTTTTTAGTACATTTAAAATACATATTTCTTCAAACTAGCTATAGGGAAAATATCAGTACTATGAACTATAATTAAAAGTGGCTTTTTGAAGGCAATATCTCTAGATCCATCATAAAATTAGATAATTCATATTTTATTTAGATGAAATTTTATGAGATTAGGTAGGACTTGTGTTGAGTTTGGTATCAAATTTAGAAAGAAGTGGTTTAATTAACAAAAAGAGTTTGATCATCAGCTTCTTTAGCTAATAAGATAAGGTTAAGTTTGGTTTGAGAATATCCCATTTGGAAACCCATTTGAAAAATGTTGATTGTTTTGAAGTGCAACTTTTTTTGGATATAGTAAAAGAAAAAGAAAAAAAAAAGTTGAGGATCATATCCTATGCATTTTCTTGGAATCTAATTTATTAAAAAGTCAAATTCCAATGTGAAAATAAAAAGTCAACCCTAATTTGTAGGATGAAGCGGATTGTTCAGAAGAATTAATTGAAGTGTGCACAAATTGACTCATACGCTCATGAACATTAAAAAAATATAAATAAAAAAAATAAAATTACATTTATATAAACGAGTGAATGCTTAGTAATGACTTAACGTGTGTTATAGAAAGTCTTAGATGGAAAACTATCACATTAAGTTTGTAAGATAAACGGGACCGACTGTGTTCTCTTGGGGGCATGTGTATTTTAAAGGAAGCCAAAAAGAAAAGCTTACTTCTTATTAGCTCATCTTTATATCAGGCTTTGACAACATATATATCGATGACAACCATGCAACGCTTGTATGAAAGTCAATACCAATCTATTTAAGGAAATGATTTCGTTGTTCATTTGTCCAGAACTTCCATAATGGAGATGTCATCGTTGCAAGATCTCTTCGTTTATCTTGATGAAATTAGAATTTTATTCTATAAAATTAATTTTCCAAAAAAAAAAAAAAAAAATTGAGTTAAATATCTTTTCATTTACATTTTTCGTTGGTTTAAACGTCTTTATCACTATTAATTTATAGCTTGCTATTATTTACTAAAAACAAATAAATAATAAGTTATGAGCTTTAATCATATCTTAGCTAGAGACGACAATACAAATTAATTTTTTTTTTAACCAACAATTGCCCAACTCAAATTAAAAAAATCTAAATTAATTAAAATTATATTCATATTATTAAAATGATAGTCAGTGAGATAATCATAAAATGATTGACAATATCTTCAACGATGAAGCACTTCTTTGATGGTTGGTGGTTCGTTATTTTTTTTAATTATTTTTCTGAACAAATAGAAAAAAGAAAATTAAAAAAAAAATGTGATGGAAATGGAAACATTTTTTTAAAATTATATTAAAATCAAAGGATTGTTTTGCAAGTAACATTGCTTTGAAAATTGTGAGCAAACTCTAAAAATTGAAAAGGATATTTGATTTATCCTCTAAATCAACTGATTTTTATTTCACAATACTTTAATTACCTTTTCTTTAGTCAAAATCTGGCCACCTACGGCAACTACCATTGGATTACGTGTTTTTCTCCTTTTTCTTTCCTTTTATAATAATAATAAAAAAAACTTTTTTAAAGACATTCATAAAAGTTCACTTCAAAAGAGTAATAGAACCGATATAAGTCACCAAAAATAATATCCAAGATCCAACTCGGGAAATAGAAAGACCGACTACACCCAACATCTTCCAAAATGAAAGAATCACAAAAACTAGTAGAATTTACCAACAATATTAAGGGCTATATAGTGAGCAACCCTATTATACTCACGAGGACAAAACGAGAAGGAGATAGGACCCAACTGACTCGCCAAATTCCAAATCTCGACAATTGCATTCTTTATCTCAGTAAAATCTTTTGAGCAATTGTTTAGCAAGTTCACCATCTTCTCTTGTTCACCTCCTTCTGTCTCCTTAGTGAAGGAAAAAAGTTGGAATTTATCGTATTCAGATTTGTAATATTTTTCTTTTGAATATAAATGGATTCTTACAAAATTTTATTGTCATTCACTAAATCACAAATCAACAACTTCTCAATTGTTTATTGATCTTTTTTAAAACTTTGTTTAATCCTTAATTAGTTTTTAAGTTTTTAGATTTGTGTTTAAAGTAATATAAAAAATGTCTAAACTTTTAATTGTACCTAAGTAGATTCTTAAAATTGAAAACATGTCTAACTAGTTTTCTAATGTGTTAATTTTGAAAACATCAAAGACTTGTGTGCGCTCGAGCACGTGTTACCAAACCAAGCATGTTTATGCCTTTTGTTTTAATAAAATACAAATTTGGTTAAAAAAAATATGAAACAAATACAAACATTGCTCCATTTTTCTTTATTAAAAGGAGAAATATAAACATAAAAATAAGAAAAGAAATGTTACCTGAAGACGCATCAATAATTCTGCCCAAATATTTAATATCCATACCTTGCAACATCTTTATTAAGAATTTAAAAAAGACACAACAAAGTTATTTTTCTTTTATCTCCAAACTAGTTAATTAAGGTTTTGTTCCCTAACTATTTGTTTTTTTTCTTTTAGAATTAAGTCTATTTTATTCATATTTCTTAGGATCTGCATCTTTCTTTAAGTACAATGGTTGAATTCTTAGTCAAATTTCAAAAATAAAAATAATATTTTGAAAGCTAGTTTTTTTAGTTATCAAATTTTGGCTTGGTTTTTTAAACTATTGGTGAAAAATAGATAACAAATGAAGAATTTTGGAAGTGGAAGTAGTGTACATAGACTTAAAAATAAAAGGATTACCAAACAAAGCCTAAATTATCAATTTTCATTGAAAACTTTCAATTTATTGAAATTAGACTCTCAACTTAGATTGATATTGATATTTATACCATTTAATTTATTAAATTTCCACCCATCATTTAACCAAAATATATCTTCATATTTTTTTTTTTAACAAATAAGAGACTATAACAAAACCCACAACCACTTAGTTACATAATACATCATTTTCAAGAATAGAGGAAATTCACGAGGGAAAATCAAGAGCCCAAAAAATGATACCTTCTCCCAAAGAGGAAGAATCAAGCGACACATTAGTATATTTAAAAAAAAAAAAAAAAAAATCCTTCCCTCGCCAAAAAATGCACCACTAAACTGATTTTTCTATAGCATTTAACAAAAGAAACATGCCCCAGTTGAAGTGCAGTTTCTTTAATATCATCAACAATATTGTTGTTTTCTGAGAGAACAGTCAACTCTTTGTTAAGGAGCTTGATAATATCCTCAACGTCAGATTCCTCCATGATTGGCAGGAGAGAGGACGAGCCAAAGAAGTTAGATAAACTTCTGGTTGGAAATGGCTTTTAGGGTTAGGTCCGGAGGAAAAGTTAAGAAGAGTGTTAAGTTTTGTCCCCACATGGATAGGTTTAGAATTGCCTAAAGGGTATAAATATCAAGGCATTCCAGTTGAGAATCCAAAGTGTGTTGATGGTGGCAGTATAATCCTTTCACCACACGTGGGCGTTGCCGCCGTTCGTCTAATCGAACGGGTGGATTCGGGTAACTGCGCTTGCATGAAAAAAGAACTAAAATTTTATTACTTATCCTTTTAATTTTTTTAAAAAATTATTATTAAATCTGTTTATTATTATTTTGTTGGTTGTTCATTTTTGCTCGTTATCGGACCGTTCGGATTTTGACCGTTCATTTCTTCTTCTTTTGTTCCGAGCAATCTTCTCATTGGTTCTAGTCCATTCTTTGACGAGTGCACGTTTGAATTTGGAGGTTGCGTTAACCTTGGAGAGCAATCAACATTAGTGTTTAGCACCAAAGTCGCGCCGTAATTGCTTTCAGGGTAGTGGTTTCTCCACGGCGCAGCAACACTTCGTGACATATGTTCTAGACATCTATTCTAACAATCTAAAAGCAATTATCCAGATGTCAATCAAGAATGGTAAGGTTTTCCCCGATTTGTCTAAACTCGAACCACTGGACGAAGAAAATTATTGCCGCTGGTCTCAAAAGTTATTGATCTTCTTCGAGCAGCTGGAGATTGATTACATCTTCACCACATAAATGACTATTGATATCGAAAAGGTGATCACTATCTTTAATCCAGAATCCTCCAAACAACCTTCTGATGTTTCTGATCAATCAAAGTAGTCCTCCACGATTGATTTTGATAAGTACGAAAAAGACAACAAAACAGTTCGTGGCCATTTGTTGAATCATATGACAAATTCGATGTTCGATTTGTTTGTGGTCCAAAAGTCAGCAAAGATAATTTGGAGTACGTTGGAGTCCCGATATGGAGGAGATGATGTTGGTCGCAAAAAGTACGTTGTTGGTAAATGGCTATAATTCTAGATGACAGACGAGAAACCAGTACTGGAGCAGATACATGAATATGAAAATTTGGTGGCCAACATTCTGGCCGAGGGCATGAAAACGTGTGAGATTCCCCAAGAAAATGTGCTGCTTGAGAAATTTCTCCCATCTTGGAGCGATTACAGAAATCATCTTAAACACAAAAGGGTCTGACACTTCAGGAGCTGATCACTCACATGCGTATGGAAGAAGCCAACAAGCTAAAAGATAAGCTATTTTTTTGAAAACCTAAATTCAATTAATGCAACTTGGTTGAATCTTTTGCTGTTAATAAAGACAGGTCAAAAAATCATAAGAAGAAATCTGGAAAGAATAATTCTTCTAAGAAGAATGGACGTCACAAAATTGTTGGTGGGAAGATTGAAAAGAAAAAATTGATTTGCTATATCTGCGGGAAGCTAAGGCATAAATCCTACCAATGTAGTTAAAGGAAAGGAAAGCCAAATCAGCAACTTGCACCACAAGCTAATCTTGTTGAACAAGGTGACGTAATCGCTACTGTTGTAGAAGGAAACTTGGTGGAAAACAAAATTGACTGAATACTTGACACTAGAGCTTCGAAACATTTCTGTTCAAACCAAGAGCTCTTCTATGACTACGAGGACATTGTTGAGAGAGAGTGTGTTTTTATGGGTAACTCAACCACGTAGGAGTGCTTGGAAAAGGAAAGGTTCTTTTAAAATTAACCTTTGGAAAAACTTTATCCCTAAGTAATGTATGGTATGTAACTTCCTTATGTAGGAACTTGGTATCTGGGAATCTGTTGAATCGGGCTGGACTTAAGGTTTTCCTAGAAGCTGACAAGGTTGTTCTCACTAAAAATGGAAACTTTGTTGGTAAGGGATATCTTGCTGATGATTTTTTTGTACTAAATACTGTCCCTTTTACAAATATGCTGAATGCAAGTGCTTCTAATTCTGCTTACATAGTTGAGTCACTTGATATGTGGCATGGTAGACTAGGTCACATGAATATTGCATTAGTTAAGAAACTTAAGGATTTAAAATTGATTGTTGCATCTGAAACATATAAAACTAGTATGTCCTGTTTGTGTAGAAACAAAGTTTATCAAGAAATCTTTTACACTTGTCACATCTATAAGTATAGAATTACTAAAACCGATTCACTCTGATTTAGCTGATTTAAAAAACACGACAAGTAGAGTTTAAAAAGTTACTACATTTCTTTTGTTGATGATTTTTTTTATAGATATATTAAAATCTATTTTTCAAAGACAAAAGATGAAATTGGTATTATGTTTTTGAAATATAAAGTAGAAGTAGAGAACTAGGTAGATAATAAGATTAAAAGGTTAAGATCAGATTGAGGTGGTGAACATAGTGATAATACGCTTAAATAATTTTGTGAATCAAATAGAATTATTCATGAATTTAATGTACCTTATTTACCACAACAAAATGGTATAACATAATGTAAAAATAGAACTCTTAAGGAAATGATGAATGCTAGTCTGATAACATGTGGAGGGAAACTGTGCTTTCTGCCTGTTTTATTCTTAACAGGGCACCATATAAGAAACTGGATAAGACACCTTATGAACACTGGAAAAGATATGCACCTAATCTCAATATCTAAGGGTGTGAGGATGTTTGGCTAAGGTAACATATCCTGTATTCAAGAAACCTATAGTAGAATCTAAAACTTTTGATTGTGTGTTTATTGGTTATGCATAACATAGTGTTGCATACAGGTTTATGTGCTTGAATTATAGATCTGTATGTGAATATAGGGATGCATAATTTTTTTAGCATGTTTTTCCATTGAAAAAGGAAAACACTGAATCTTTTAGAACGACTAATTGTGAGTGATTATGTGTCCATGCCTTCTTTGTCTAATAGTATGCATGATATAGCTTCTAGTAGTATATATGACATTGTAGATGTTAGCACCATAGATAGAATGTATGATATAGAACCTAGAAGAAGTAAGAGATAAGGAATTGAGAAAAATTTTGGTCCTGATTTTTTAATTACTTTTTTAGTTGAGAGGCCAAATAATATTGATTATCAGTTTGCATATCTGTATCTAATAGATGAGGTTCCTAAAACTTACCAAAAAGCCTTAAGTTCTGATAGCACAAAAAATGTGCTTTTCCTCATCTTAATTCTAGGTCGTTACTATGTTTAATGTGTTTATTTGATGATTTTGTAGGTATTGAGCATCTTGGAGTTAAAATGAGTTGCTACGAGCTATTTGAGATTAATTTGGAGCAATTAGAAGCTAATTTGAGCAATCGGACTTCAAAGGGATGTGAACAGACGAAAACACCCCTGGAGCGTTGCGACGCTCAAATGAGCGTTGCGCAATACTATAAGGCAGTAGCTACCTATTTTGTGCAAAACAGAGCAGTGTTGCAACGCTATGAATTGAAGACGGAAGTGCGCTACAAGGCAGAGTAGTGTTGCAACGCTAATCTGTGCAGCGTTGCAACGCTGCGACACTGCCCTATATATAAGCCAAGAGCGCGCCCACCTTCAGCCTCTAGTTGAATTTCCCCTATTGTTTCACCTCCACTTTGTATTTTGGGCGTTTCTTTAGTGGTTAATCGAGTAGATGCTAGATTGTAGCTTTTCATCCTCCATGGAAAGGTAAGATTTTGGTTTATTAGTTTAGGGATTCGGAGGAACTCAATGTAATTTCTTGAGATTTCGATTTATTGATGTATACAAACTTGTCTATGGGTTTAATTCGAATTTACATTTATGAATTGCATAATTTTAATTATTGATTGACGCCCAATAATTTTGTTGTGTGATTGTAATGCTTTATGATTAACTTGTAATATTTGACACATATTTATAAGTTAATCCCAATGGAAGCAATAGGTTTCTTAGGCAAAAAGGACCGCTCCTAGCAACTTGAAGAAAAACCACAGTGATTGTTTAATTAGACATTGGAAGTTAAACACTGATCTTAGCATAATCCCTAGAATTTAATGCGATTTGTTAATTTGTATGGAGTGGACTCATTTTCTATGCATTTTGATTAATTAGATAATTTGGACCATTGGTTGGGATTCCAATTAATTGTGCCAAGCATAAATAAGAAGTTTAAATCATAAATTGGTTCAATGATCTAAATTATATTGGGTGAATCCATTCCTCTAAACTAAGATATCTCGATTAATTGCGCTTCTATCTTTTATTTTTCTTGCACTTTATTTTATGCAATTTCAATTATCCATCCACACCAACCCTTTTTCCCCCAATTTATCTCTTTAACTGAAAACAAGCTTTGATGAACTAATCTTTCGCTCTTCCCTGAGGTTTGACCCCAAACTTGCCGCTTGTACTACCAGTTAGTATAAGTAGTTAGTTCGGTGATTTATAAATATTATTTACGTAGGTGCAGGTTTACGAGCGACGGTAAACTCAACCCTACCAAGTTATGTAGACTCTAGTTTATGGAAGGGAGCTATTAAGAGTGAACTGGATTCTCTAATCATGATTCAAACTTGGAACTTAGTAGATCTTCCAAAAGAAAGTAACTCATTAAGTGCAAGTGAATTTCCAAAAGGAAAATGAGACCAGATGGTTCAATTGAAAGATACAAGGCTAGATTGGTAGTAGCAGGGTATACACAAAAAAAATATATTAACTACTTTGACACGTATTCCCCTGTAACAAAAATAGTTACTATTAGAGCCTTGATTGTACTGGTTGCTATCCACAGACTTCTAATCCACCAAATTGATGTAAAAACAATATTCCTCAATGGTGATCTAGAAGAAGAAATCTATATGATACAATTTGAAGGCTTTATAGTTTCCGGTCAAGAAAACAAAGTATGTAAACTAAAAAAAAAAAAAATCTCTTTATGGTCTTAAACTAGCTCCTAAACAATGGTATGAAAAATTCAATGATACTTTGATAAACAATGAGTTTAAGGTAAACTCCTCAGATATGTGTTTATTCAAAGTTGTTTGGAGCTGAGTGTGTGATTATATGTTTGTATGTTGATGACGTGCTCGTCTTTGGAACAAACATGGAGAAGATACATAATACCAAATTGTTATTGTCTTCCCATTTCAAAATGAAAGATTTAGGGGAAGCTGACGTAATACTTGGTGTTAAGATAAGAAAAACTGAAAATGGTTTTTCTCTATGTCAATCACACTATATTGAAAAATTATTAAAGAAGTTTAACCGCTTTGATGATCCTCCTACAATAACTTCTTATGATGCTAGTATAAGTCTTAAGAAAAATAAAGGTGATTGTGTATCTCAGTTTGAATATGCAATGATTGTAGGTAGTGTTATGTTTTTAATGAACTATACCAGACCTGATTTTGCATATTTGTGAGTAGATTGAGTAGATATACACATAATCTTGATAAGGATCATTGGAGTTCTCTTCGTTGTTTGTTAGGATATCTTAAAGGAACCATGAACTATTGTTTGCATTTTAAAAAATTCTCTGTTGTATTAGAAGGCTATTGTGATGCAAACTGGGTATTTGATAATGACAAGGTCAGTTCTACAAGTGGATAGAGGTGTACATGGGTTGGGTTGAGTGTGTTTTTTTGGACCAACTCGAGTTGATGATCCAAAGAACCAAAATAAAGTCTCTAACCCAATCCAACCAAACCCTTAAAATTCAGGTTGGGTTGTCTGGTTATAATTTATTTTTTTCTTTTTAATTAAAAATATGTAAATTCTGGTTGGTCGAGTTGGCAACCTAAAGAACCTAAATAAAGTCTCTAACCCAATCCAACCCAACCCTTAAAATTCGGGTTGGGTTGGGTTGTCTGGTTATAATTTATTTTTTTCTTTTTTAATTAAAAATATGTAAATTTATATACAACACACGACTAATAACTACAATATCATAAAATTCAAACGCTAAATACCAATTATATCTAAGATATTTATTACAAACTTCAAATAAAGACAAATATCATAACAATTTTAAAATAAAAATATTTAAAATTCACAAATTAATCAATACAAAGTAATCAAATTTTAAACAAAGAGAAATATATATAGTATATTTTATTTATATAATAAAATTTGGGTTGGGTTGAGTCAACCCAAATTTTTTTTAACCAACCCATGACCCAACCTAACCCAACAAAAATAGAAAAAATTTAAACTAGCCCAACCCAAAAACAAAATTAACCCAACCTAACCCTTATATTTTGGGTTAGGTAGTCCATGATGTTTGAGTTGTCAGGTTATTTGAACACTCCTACAAGTGGATATGTATTCTTACTTGGAGGAGAAGCAATATCATGAAAGTTTGCAAAATAGACTTGCATAGCTAGATCCACTATGGAATCTGAATTTATTACTTTAGAATAGCAGGACATGAGGCTGAATAGTTTAGAAGCCTAGTAGAGGATGTACCATTGTGGGGGGCATTAGTACCAGTCCCTGTGTACTGTGATTCACAGGCTGCCATAGGTATAGCCAAGAATAGTGTATATAATGGAAAAAGGAGACATATATATCTTAGACATGGAGCTACGAGCAATTTGTGATGGGTCATCACGCTATTAATTGGTTATATTCAATGGACACATAAATATATATGTAGTGCAAGAGCCACACCTTATCTGGCCCGAGAGGGACTTAGTCATAGTTGGACTGTGACTTATTGTTCATTAGAGGAATCGATGGTACTTAAAGAGTTAGATGTAACTATAGAGGCAAAAACGGTAATTTGACCCAGCTATACTTACGAGCAATTTGTGATGGGTCATCGCGCTATTGATTGGTTATATTCAATGGACACAGAAATATATCTGTAGTGCGAAGAGTGTAGCTCTCGATTTTTATTGGAATGACTGGCAGTTAATGGAAGTTGGGTAATTTAATTAAAGAGTTTAATTAATTATCCAAGTACCATTGTAACTTCAATCTATGGTACCATACGGTCCCTTCTGTAGCTCAACAGGGATTTAATTGATAATTAATTTTGGATAAGTGTTCACATTAATTATATTAATTATATATGTGATATAATTAATATAATGTATTTGATACATTATAGTATAAAGTATTTTGAGAGGAATTTGAATATGATTCAAATATTAATTGTGTGAATGAGATTCATATAATTAAATCTAATATAAATATGGTTTAGGTTATCTATCATAAATAGTTGAGAGGAATTAAATATTTGATGTGATTCAAATATTAATTATATGGATGAGATTCATATAATTAAATTTAGTATAAATGTGATTTATATTAAATGTCATACATTGTTGAGAGAAAATAAAACTATAGGTTATGTTGTATTTAATACAATATAAAACTATAGGTCATGTTTTATATTTGATATAACATATAGTGTGTATATATAATAAGGTAATTATTATATATATACATTATTTAATTAAGTTAAAATTATTTTTTATTTTTAATTTAATTAAAGGGAGGGAGTTCCCCTAATTTCTCTTAAGTTACATGCATTTTATGGCTTATTTTATGTTTGTATATATGATATTTGAAACTAGGTATGGCAAGATTTCCCGCGGGATCGGGTCCCTACGGGGTCCCGTCCCGATCAGGGCGAGGAATCCCCGGTTTGATCCGGGATGGGGTCAAACTGGGGAAATTTTTCAAGGCCCCGTCTAGGGACGGGGTGGGGATGAGGATGGTATCCCCGATTAATCCCCGACCCCGACCCCGATTTGATATATTTATATTTTTAATATTTTATAAATATATATTTATAATATATAAAATAACTTAATTATATGTGTGTTTATAATGTATAGACTTATAGTGTCGTAGAGCCCAATATTAAATATCTAAATTCTAAATCTAAGCTCAAAGTCAAGCCCAAATTTTAATCAAATTTTAAATAAAATTTTAATTAAAAAATGGGGAATCCTCGTGGGGAATTGCGGGGAAACGAGGAATGGGGCCCGTGGGACCCCGTTTCCCCGACAGGGAATCCCCACCCCCGTCCCTGCCTTCAAATGGTGGGGACGGGGGCGGGGATGGGGGAGTATTTCTCCCACGGGGCCGGGGACAGGGGATGCCCCCGCCTCGCCCCGGCCCCGTTGCCAACCCTATTTGAAACCATTTTTTTTCAAATATCATTTTATTTATTCGTTTTAATTTTTTAATCTTTTTAACTTATTTTATGTTTTGCATTTTAATTTTTTAATTAGTTTGAAAATTTTATACAATCAAATATCATATTTTTTAAAATTAATTTGAAAAATTTAGAGCGAAGAGTGAAGATAGGCTAATCGCACTTAAAGTAGTAGGGTGGAGGAAATTATGGCTGCGATGATAGGTTTAGAGATAGTATTCTATTAATGACAACACCATTATTAGGAGTTGAGGTCGACGACGGAGCCTGTGTCGAAGGAGTTGAGATAGAAGAAAATGGAACTGGAGTGATCACTAATGACTCCGAAGGAGCAATAAATGAAGCCGGTAAGGTGCCGAAGTCGAAGCTGATGGTGGAGTATTGATGGAAGGAGAAGGAGCCATGCTCGATGGAGAAAGGGATGAAGACAGAATTCAAGTCGGATGTGTCACTAGTGTTGGTGGCCAAGGAGCTGATTTCGGAGAGGAAAATGTTGGCAACTTGGTTGGAGAAGAGGTCAGTGTGGTGTTTAGAGCATGACTAGCCGATAGTCTCTAGATGTTTGTTTTAATTACAGTGTAATTAAGAATATTTCTTAATAAGTCAATTGCATTCTCATTTGTATGTTTGAGGTAATTTAGACTTTTATATATTCGTTTATTTTTATTTTTAATTCATTTTTCTATTTTTACAAATAAAATGTTGATTTGCTATATTTACAAAGAATAGAGATTATTTTTGTTAGCCCTTTTGCTACATATCAAAAGTATTTGATATTTTTATTTATTTGTCCTTCACACTTTTTTTTTCAAAATTTCACCCCTATCATTTTTAAAATTTACAATTTCAATCCTTTATCAATTATATGTTGGTTTCGCAATCAAGTTCTTGTATAATATTTCCACTAACCGTGAAGTTTTGTTTATTATTTTTTTTAATAGTACCACTAAGCACCAACTTTCAAGTTCATAGGAAAACAACATTAAAATATTTAGTCAATTTTATTTGAAATATCTAATCACGTTTTGATTTAATAAGTTGAAAATATCAATATGTGCAGCCATTTCCTTGAAAAGATAATTTTTAAGTCCTTTCTTCCATGATATTCTTTTAATAACTGGTGAAAAAAAATATATTGAAAAAACAAAAGTAAATAATATACAATCAAATTAAATGGTTAGAAGATTAAAGAAGTTCAATGAAAAAAAAAAAGTTGATATAAATTTTGAGATTTAGCTTATGTTCCTTCAACGTTTCCAAACTAATCTCGAATTTATCCCGTCTTAATATATTTTGTCACATCTATCTATCAAGAGAAATTGCCACCATTGTTCTCAAATTTTAATTGATTCAATTTTTATACCATTATTTTATCTTAAAAATTAATCAAGGTAAATATTGTTGCAATTTAAATTATATAAAAATTTAAATGATTATATTATAATAAATTATAAATTAAATAATGACATGAAAATAATTGAAATAATAAGTTCATATAATTAAATTACATAAATTTAGTATTAATTTACTAAACACTGAAACTATTTTTTTAATAATTTAAAACTTGTTATTTCCCAACATTATTTTACTTGTGATTTTTCTAAAAGCACAATACTAACATTGTACAATAATTCTAAACTAAATCTTAATATCTCATAAACAATACCATTGTACAGAGGAGAGAGGAATGTGCGACAATTTTAATTCTCCCTTCGACTCCATGTCCTTTGAGCGTTTTTTTTATACGAATTTAGGATAATTGAAAATTTCACGAATACTTGAAAACATAGATAACTGACATTATTTTAGATGATTATGTTTGTTTTGAAGTAATAATTTTTAAGAATATATGGAAATATTTAGATAACTATCTTTGTTTTTAAGATTCCTTTAAAATATCTTAAGATTATGTGTTATAACAATAATGTCGGCTTAACCGTCTTTAAGTATTTTACTTATTAGCTAGTCTAATATAATTTACATTTATATAACATGGATTTTGGTCTTTATTAATGTTGTATTTGTGTATCAATTTTCATTTATAACAACTTAATTTATATGATATTTCGTATAATAGATTAATTTACATATGAGTTTGAGGCTTTTATACTATATTGAATACTAAATATTAATTCAATTTCGACTTAATTTTTCTTCAAATTAAGAGCTAGCATTAATATAATTGATAATATTTTAGTACATAAATACATTAATTTATTTTTAAATAAAAATAGAAAATCGAAAGATACAAAAAGTAATTAAAAAAAAAAAGGAAAATGAAGGGCAAAATGTCATTAGAGGTTGCCCTAAACATGAGAAATCGGTTAGATGCCATTGTATAGGCATCATACATTTTCCAAAAACAAATAAGATAATCTAAACATCCATTCCATGGAGATTTTAGATTCCCAATGAAACAAACGACGTCTAAATCTCCTCAAAATAACAAGTTAGAATTCATTGTAAACTCTCCCTCTTTTTGTAATATCATCATATATAGACTATGAATGAGTTAATTTCATCTAAGATATGAAATATTCACAACCTTTTTAAACTTGTTCGAACATCTCTTAGATGGGAAATCTTTAGTATTATATCACCTTCACTTATTGTCTGTCACCTTTAACAATAAAGTAGAATCAACTAATGTTCATGTATGACGTTCACTAATACTTACGAAGGCAAATTTATAGTATAAAATAAAGGGAATATGATATTACTTTGGTATTAGGACATTTTCCCTCTTTTAAGAGCAAGACTCAAGAACTTCCCTAAGTTCCAAAAGAAAAAGTTATTGAGAGCACCAAAATTATTTTTATTTGCCATGACTTCCACAATCCCTTCACATTAAAATAATTTAAAAAATTAAAAAAATAAAAATAAATAAATTAAAAAAATATAGAGGAGATTCTAAAGGGTTTTCTATCACTCGAGTAAGAACAAGCACTTGAAAATTAAACACGTGAAACATTTGAAAAATTAAACCAAACACGTTCATAATTTATAGAGAAGTCATGGGTTTGAATATATATATATATTTTTTAATGAGTATATTTAAATTATTTTTCTATGACAGACGAGCGTTTGTTGAGTGGGTTCACTAAATACGATTAGTTGGCCGCCATCGCCATCAATTTAATGCATTTTTTTTTCAGAAATTATTTAATGTATTTTCATATTTACAGCGGAAGGAAAATTCAAATGAGTAAACCCCTATCATAAATGATAAAAGGCCATTTTGGCAAGCTGGTTGAGAGTCCTCAAACCAGGGGTGTTCATAGATGGATTGGATTGAGTTAAAAGACTTTTTAGATCTAATCCAATTATTCGAATTGTAAATTTTTTCAACCCAAATAGCTCTTATTAAAAAATGAATCAAACCCAACCTAACCATGTTATTTGGGTTGGGTTGATTCAGGTTAATCAAGTCATTTATTTAAAATTTTCTTTTAAAAAGAAGCAAAACGTAAATACGTAAGAATCTAATTTAATTATTTTCATATATTGAATTAAGATTAACAACTTAATTTCAATTTATATAGTGAAAATTTTCTTTCTAAAGTGCACAAAAAAGAAAAGAAAAGAGAGAGCTAATTTTGAGAATTGTTGAAGAATAAATTATAAAAAAAATATTGAAATTAAATAAAATTAAAATCAATATATATATAAATAATTGTGTTATGAGTAATAAAAAAATATATTTTAAAATTAATAATAAATTCGGGTTGGTTGGTTTGAGTTATATTAGATGAATCCATGAACCAACCCAACCTCATAAAAATTTCATTTATTTGAACCCAATCCAACAAAAACTGATTTTTTCGGGTCATCGGTTTTTTGAACACCCCTATTATTATATTATTATAAAATATACAATCGAAAAAGGATTTTTGTGTTAATATATAACACTTTTCTCGTCGAGGACGAAAATATTGATGTGTCAATATTACGATTTTTTTTTATATATATATATACCGTAAAATGTAGATCTGGATGGATATTTGTAAGAAATTATGAAAACAAAATAAAATATTTAAATTAAAAAATAAATATTGTATGCTAATTAACGCAAATTAAAATGTTTGCTATTTTATTATATTCAAATTAACGAAATTGTATTAATTGGCAATCATACCCATCATTACTAAGGTTAAAATGTAAGTAAACAGAAAGGGTTCAAAGAGTTAAATAATATTATCTTTCCCGTGATAAAAAAAACACCAAGGCAATATATTTTAAAATTTTTATGGAGAAAAAAATAGGTTAAATTTTAGTCGCCAAACTTTCATTAAATTAATAATTTAGTTCTTAAACTTTGATTCATAACGATTTAGTTCTTGTATTTTAAGATTTGTAATAATTTAGCCATTGAACTTTATTATGTAACAATTTAATCATTATAATTTAATATTTATAATGATTTATACTCTATCATAGAAATTAATGTTGAGACTTAATGATTTTTTTTTTAAAACTTAAATAAGTTGATAAATAAATTAGAAACTCAATATTTTTTTTCAAGAAATTAACAATATAAATAAAAGTCTGACAACGAGAGGATGAAATTCCCAGTATCAAACTGAGCACTAGAAATCAATCCATTAGGAACATTAGAAGACCAAGAATAGGAACATTAGAAACTCACTATTTATTTATTTATTTTAATACAAAGTCTATATCATAAAATAATAAAATTGGACATCTAATTATTATATTTTTATTTTCTTTACGTTAGGGACTAAATTATTATAAATTTGAAAGTCCAACGATCAAAATGTTACATACTAAAATTCATAGACTAAATTATTACAATATTAAAGTATGGGAATAAATCGTCACAAACCAAATTTCAAGGACCAATTGTTATAACATTGAAAGTATATGAACTAAATTGCTACAAACCAAAGTTCAAGAACTAAATTTTTACTTTCATAAAAGTTTGGGGACCAAAAGTATTTTTTAACAATTAAAAAAATTAATAGAGATTAATATCATGATAACATAGATTATGTTTAAGATTGATACAAATATATATGAAACAGAAAATGAAATAAAACCCAAAGCTAAGTGATATTTAACCTTAAAGTCACATTTACTCCCGTGAAAATATAATAGATTAGTGGTAATATGAAAAGTGGACCTCATTTGATTACATTTTGTGTTGTTTAGTTGTGTTCTACATTTGTACAAACATCTAGAGCCCACTTCCAAGTCTGTAATAAAAAACGTAAATTAATTGACAAGCGAAAGATGCTCAATCCAATTGCGTCTGGAGATTTCGTTACTTTTATCATTACAATTACCATTATTTTTATTGTTCCAAAGAAAAGATTAAGAATTTTGACACCTTTATTGTTATCATTACTGTTTGACCCTCAGAGGTAAATGTAGTGGTAACGATAAGAGTAAATGTCACAAAATTCAAAATTCTAAGTAAATGTGATCAAAAGTAATCGAATTATATTTGTAATTCTGGCTCATTACGATTTTCTTTATATATCTTTGAGTGTATGGATCATCCTATGCGCTCCTCGACTAATCTGACGGAACAACACGTTTGACCTTACAACATTTGGGTGTCAAAGAAACTCGTAGAATATTAAATCCTCCTAGGTAGATGACCACCATGAATTGAAGTCATGATCTCTTAGTTCTTTATCAATGACGTGTTCACTTATTTATCACTAGGTCAATCCATGATACTTTCTTGTATATGAAGATTAATCTATCAATAGAACTTTATTATGAATTACATCAATTTTCATTACAGATCCGTAAAGATAGACCTAAATTTGAAAGAGAGTTACCAAACTAACCTAACAACCCGTCAATCCAAGGAAAGATTGAACAAGTGGGGCCAATGAAAGTTTCCATTAGTTTGGGAAATGAAATTGAATAGATTTGTAGCTGAAACAGAGTGTAACAGAGGGTTTTTCTTTTCTTCTTCCACATACACCCATTATTTATTATTTTCATTTAATGCTTCATTTCTTCTTCTCTTACAATTGAACTACCTCTGTGCTAATTCATTAAAAGCTCCACACCAAACCCACAACTTTCCCATCTCCCATTCTCTTGAATATTTATTTTCTTAAATTTATCCTAAATATATTTATTATTATTATTATTATTATAAGAGAAAGAGAGATTTAGGTTTTTGTTTTTGTTTTTTTTTTTAATGTTGTTTTTGTTGAGAGAAAAATGGAGGTGGAGAGAAGAAGAGTGAAAATGGAAGCTGAGAGAAAAGATCAAGAGATGAAGAAAATAGGGAATTATCATAATAAAGTTGAAATGGTTTTTAGGGTTTTGGGATTTGTGTTGAGTTTTGTGGCAGCCATTGTTGTGGGACTCAACAAACAAACCAAGCTTGTTCCTCTTACTGTCTCCCTCAACCTTCCTCCTTTGGATTATACTTTCATTGCTAAATGGCATTACTTGTCTGCTTTTGTGTAAGTCTCTCTCTCACTTCTTATCTTTTTTTAGTTCCATTATGCATTTGAAAATTTCATTATCCGATCTTTCGAGAGATTGTATATTTATTTATTTTTTTGAGTTTAATTATATGTAAGTAGAGATTCGGATCTTTAACATTTTGGTCGTGAATCTTGACTAATTATTTCGTGTGAAAAATACTGATTTTTGATTGATCAACGTAATATAAAGGTGATTTCTTAAAAGTATTTTAAACTCAACGCAACATTGAAATTAAATCATTTATACCAGTTTAAGAATAAGTTAAGATTTTTCTTAAAAAGACATTACTAGGTGTTTTATGAATTAAATTAAGTATGTTTTTAATTGAGAAGTATATTTTCAAACTAAAAGGTTATTAAAGAGATGTTCAAATCTTTAATCACATTTGCAATATTTTTTCCAACTAAAAAAGGGCTAATATTGGATGATTTATTGGATGTTTATTTTCTGATTGGGGTTTTATTTTTTTAATTTTTGGAAAAGGTCCCCCAAAAAATTGGTGTTTGCTACTTTGGTTATACATTTATATCCCTTTAGTTCCAATACATTACATAATGTTAATTTCATAATTTTTGTCACTCAAAGTTAATGTGGTATAAGCTTTTCCTATATGCATATATCTATAAAGGCAATATATTTTCATAATTTTTGTCACACTCAAAGTTTTGTTTTCTTAAAATGTTTTAGTAAGAAATAATTTTTAGTTCTATTAACAGTGTATATAGGTCCTCAAAATTATATATTATTTTCTAAACTATAAGATTATACTGATTTCTTTTGATAAAATCAACCTTTATCATAATGTTTTTAACCTTTTTTTCCAATTAAACATCAACGATTTCAAATAATTGTGAGAAAACTTCCAACTTAATGATATGATGTTCATTTTTTGGTTTGTTTCTATATTTCCCATTTGAAATTTTTCGATATACAATTGAAAATATAGAATTTTATTAAAAATATTTTGTAAATATATGTGAATTTAAATATTGTTCAATTGGTTAACGTATATATCATCGACAAAAAAATCAAAGTTTCAAATCTTCACCCTTACATGGTCAAGTCGAATATAAGAAAAACTATACATGTATGCTCGAGTTAATTCTTGTATTTATTTCAAAACATTATGGTTATTATAGGTTTAAAGTTAATATCATTTTGGTTATGTAATTTGGACTTTATTTAATTTCACTATATATTTATTGTTTAAATTTAGTCTCCCAATATGAATTTTTATTGAGATTGGTTAAAAAATAAAAACAATTATCATATAAGAAATATAATATATAAATGTGATTCCAAAATGTACCGTAAAATGCTAATTGGAAAAAAAAAATTGAAAATGTCAATAATAAAATAGGACTGTGACTCAATTTAAGATTTATTGATTAGAATACAAGGGCTAAAATTAAATATGTTTCAAATTATATAGATCAAAATAGTATTTTAATCTAGTTTTATTCCTTTTATTTTAGTTTACACACTTTTTTTTAGATACAACGATACAGTCAATTATCTAGTTAAATAGTGATGATAAACCTAACATAGCATCGTTTAACGTGTGAAAGCTAATACAACTCCGACACTTGATAAAATAAAATTTAACCTAAGTTTTTAACACCATTTTTCATTAACATCATATTGTGCCATTTTAGGTACCTTTTAGCAACAAATATCATAGCATGTTCATATAGCTTCATATCGTTGTTCCTTTTGTTAAAAAACAAGAGCAAGGACAACATCTTAGGCTTATTGATCATCGTTCTCGACACGGTCATGGTGGCGCTGCTCTTCTCCAGCAGCGGAGCTGCAGCGGCGGTCGGAGTCATCGCTTATCACGGGAACTCACACGTGCAATGGAACAAAGTGTGCGACATATATGGTAGATTTTGCAAGCAAGTAGCAGCCTCTACTGTGCTCTCTCTTGCTGGAGCTGTAGTGTTCATGTTGCTAGTTGTATTGGCTTCTGTGGGCCTCCAAAAGAGGCCCAATTAAATGGGATGGGCTTTGGGCTTGTTTTTAAGCTTCTTCACAGTGCATCTAAATGGGCTTGGGCTCAGTTTCTAAACTTTCTCAGATCCCATTTAAAACTAATTAGGTTATCAGTTGTGGAATTGAAATGTTATTTGTAACACTTGTAATAGCTAAAGGAGACTATTTATGTAGAATATTTTATTTACCACTTCCTCCTCTCACTCTCGGAAAGTAAATTATTTATCAATGCCAACATTGCTCAACTATTAAAGCATCTACTTCTTCAATTAAAGTTAGAAGATAAAATTTGTGAATAATCCTAATATGCCCCTCCATTTTAAATGCAGCTTTTTTTTTGGAAGCTGACAATATATGTGTTCGAAGATTCAAACCTAAATCTATAGTTGAGGGTTTATGCATAGTTATATTTTTCTTGGTCCATATTTCTTTGTGAATGTATTAAAAATGTGTGTGTATATATATATACACACACAAACGAAATAAAACATCAATAGGTGCACCAGTATATCCCAATACAAGGAAGTTGTTGGATAGAACAAGAGTACGTAAATAGGAAATGGCTGGAGGGAAGCCACAAGGGAGGAGAACCATACAAATTACATAAAAGCAACAAGATTAAGATAGATTCAAGTAGGATTGTAACTCAGAAAAAAAACTTTGAGCGGTGTGTCCAGCTACCAAATAAAGAACATACATTCTCCCACAAGTTAATAGTTATGTTGTTCAACCTTCCATCATTAGTCAAAATGAGCATAGTTCAGTTGACATAAAATATTTACTGTCATCTTTGAATTATTAGTTTTCGAATTCAAAATGAGCATAGTTCAAAAGTTGCGATTTTGTTAAAAAAAAAACTCTAGCTTTTATTATTACTCTCATCTTTGCCATTCTCTTCAGTATCGTCTACTTCGTTATTCGTCTTTACTGTCTTAATCGTATTTTCACCATTCGTTTTCGTCATTAGTCTTCGACTTTGTGATCTCTTTTTAGTGTTCCCCTTTAGCACACCATTCAGTTCCCTTTACCCCTTCATTCTGCCCTTTATCATGTATCTTAACTCCAAAACTTACTTGCTAGACTAGTACTAATTCCACTATTTTGAACAAGAACTTATTGGACAATTTCTTTCTCAATTAATTAAATTTGGACAATTCAATGGGTTAAAGCATATATCATAGCCTAAGAAATTAGAAATTAGAAGTTCAAATTTCATATATTAAATTATAGGATTAAACTCAAAAATAAAAATAAAAGAAAACCTTTTTTTTTTCCAATAAATTTGAGTTCTAATCACTTTACCATTGATTTATTATATGTATCAATCTACATGTTCGATAACTTGTACCGCTTAGATTTTTCACTCAAAATTAAATGAATGTTACTGACATTAGTATAAAAAATTTACTCCCTCCAATCCGATCCAACTCATGTAGTTTCCTAAGGGAAAATATTGGACCACCACGAATGGAATAAATTAACTTGAGAAAAAAACTAAAAATAATGAAAAGCCGCCCACTTTTACAAATTATTCTGAAAGTGGCTATTACATTTAATTAGTCAATTGATTTTTTATACTAATACATATTTTTCCATTTTGATTATAAAAATAAGGTTTAAATTCTATTTTGGTCCTTGAATTTTGAATGTTGTTCTATTTTGGTCTCTAGACTTTAAAAAACGATTGTTTTAGTCCTTGAACTTTTAAAAAATATTTATTTTGATGGCTACTATTAAAATTTTGTTAGCTCTTGGATGAAATTGTGTCTAGCATGTGTTGAGCAAAATGTACTTAAAGAAAAATGTCAACAACCAACGAGTCAAAAGACCATAATCATGATCGCAAAATGACATTTGAGTTCGATAGGAAAATACTTTATCACCTAATTTAAAATTGAAATCCTACATTTCTTAGCCAGCTTAATCATTTAAAAATACAATTATTTAATTATTTTGGTTAAAAGTTAACAAAAGTTTAATAGTAGGGATTAAAGTAACCATTTTTTAAAAGTTCAAGGATTAAATAGACGTTTCTAAAAATTAAGAGACCAAAATAAGATTTAAACTAAAAATAATATTAAAAAAAGCTACTTAAAATTCTCACTACTTTTCGATAAAATTTTCGCTATTAGTTCAAAGTAGGTGGCTAGAATGGTATAATTTGAAAATAATTAAACCCAGAAATTTGACACTTTCCTACAAGAATTAACAAATTCTTAAAACGAATAAAAATGAAAATGCTGTAAGATACTAATTGATTATTGATTTGACCCTCAATTTTCATATATTTAAACAAGTGTGAATTCTTTCTCCAACAAAAACTTAACTTAACGATCATATACACGTGCTAAAGACCAAGAGATCTATGGTTCAAATTCTTCTCCTCTATTTGTACTAAAAAATTTGAATTCTTTCATCTTAGATGAGAAAAAAAATCGCTTTAGGCTCTAAAACTATATCATATCTCAATATTGCTCGCACGAGATTTTCAGAGAAACTTGTTTTGTGAAATTTGAAATTTTGTATTTGTATTGATTTCAGTATAGCAAGTACAATATTTAATATATAATTCTTTGATGTGTTTAAAATAAACTTTAATCTTTAAGTTGGTTGATTCTTGGATGATCGGCCTCTAGACTTGATGATTATGATCGGCCTCTGGACTTGATGATTATGATCGGCCTCTGGACTTGATGATTATGATCGGCCTCTGGACTTGATGATCACCTTGGATGAACGGCCTCTGGACTTGATGATCTTCTTGGATGATGATCGTCCTTTGGACTTGATGATCATCTTGGGTGATCGGCCTCTGAACTTGATGATCACCTTGGATGATCGGCCTCTAGACTTGATGATCATCGGATGATCGTCCTTTGGACTTGATGATCACCTTTGGACTTATGATCTTCTAGTATTTGATCCTTTGATTCTCTCTCAATTAAATGCATATGTTATGACTTGAAAAAGCGGAGAGTTGATGCTTTTCTTGAAGTTGAAGTTCTTGAAGTTGATGCTTTTCTTGAAGTTGAAGTGTATCTTCAAGGAGTGTTCATGTGTGCATCTTGAGTTTTAACTCAAATAATAATATTAAATTGGCTCAAATAATAATATTAAATTGGGTCAAATTAATTTTATCCGATTCGAAAACATGTGGTTTCAAAATTATATCATGATTCCCCTGAAACCTAATCTCATGAACCAAAAAGGTCTGATATCATCAGTTGTTGAAAATTTATACTTAGATATAAATAAAATACGAAAAGCTAAATTATATCTAAAATTTCCATTTTCATAGGTTAGAAAAAAATATTAACAATCATAAAATAGCAAACAATTAAGAGAAAGGAAAAAGAGAACAACGCTGAAAAATAAAATATCCCAGTTCGCCCCAAACTTGAGACTACCTTCAGTCTACAGGTTCTATTATGATGAAGATCGTAAAATGATCCAAAACTCGTGCACAAAACTCTCTCAACGATTCTCTATATCATAACTTGGTATCTTGTAATTTAAAATAAAAGAAACACCGGAGAAAAAATTACTCTGTATTTTTTTGCTCCCACTGTCGCAAGTCGCTATCTTTTCCGTCGGTTTTTTTTCCACTGCTTTCTATTTTAATTTGCGGCACACCTCTGCCTAACTTTTCACATGTGTATATATACGTATACTCGATGCAAAATAACCTAATTAAATCAGAGTATAATGGGCCAAGTCCAAGACAAGAAACCTCCACCATTCTTCTTTTAATTTTTACTTCGGTCAAAATTCTTCATTTTTGACTATGGTTAAAATTATATTTGCTTCCTATTTGACTTTGGCCAAATATATATATTCTATCGATGCATGTGTGCTTCTCCATAGAGTTCTGTCTCCACAATTCCAACATTCTCCTACTTAGAAACAAAACAACGATCTTGCCTCCCACTGCAATAAAGCTCATCATCTTGGCAAACTCGAAGACTCAACTCCCACTACAACTATTATGTATGATCTTCTTGGAAAACTCCAAGGTTCAACATAAAACTTGTAAAATCAACAAAGTAACAAAACAAGAAATCTTCAGAAAGTAACTGCAGTTCATTCATTCTTGCCCCAAGGTATAATCAAGTTACGTGAAACTATCCCCAGATATAAAGGACAGTCACATAGTTCTACTTCAATCCTGAATAAGACAAATTCTGCAAATGGTTGGACTCCTTCCTTCAAACTTATTTCCAAGCTAGAGAGTTATCAAATACATTATAGTAATTATATAATATATAATTAAATTAATTAATTATATCACATATAATTAATTCCCTTATTTAACTTGAACAATTCAAATTAATCCAAAATTCATTCTCATTAAATCTATGTTAAGCTACAGAGAGGACCTTATGGACCTGTAGATTGTCGAATGGTATTTTGGATAATTAACTAAACTCTTTAATTAAATTACCCAACATCCATTAACTGTCGGTCACTTTGCTAAAGACTGACAGCTGCATTCTTCGC
This sequence comes from Benincasa hispida, assembly GCF_027475165.1. NCBI lineage: Eukaryota > Viridiplantae > Streptophyta > Magnoliopsida > Cucurbitales > Cucurbitaceae > Benincasa > Benincasa hispida. The sequence goes on from NC_143478.1 coordinate 20,542,649, forward strand.
ACTACAGATATATTTCTGTGTCCATTGGATATAACCAATCAACAGCTCGATGACCCTTCACAAATTTCTCATAAGTACATCTGGGCCAAAATTATCGTTTTTCCCATGTAGTTACATCTAACTCCTTAAGTACCATTGATCCCTCTAATGAACAATAAGTCATAGTCCAGCTATGACCAAATCCCTCTCGGGCCAAGAGAGAGTATGATCATATTGTTCAAGCCCCAAAAGTAGTACTTAAGGGAGCATTTTATCTACATACATCGACATCAGGGAAGGAGTGAATTCTGTATTGTGTAGCTGTGTTTCCAGCTCTCCAATCAGACGAATCCTCACAATGGTAGGCATATGAAGTTGGCAATCTGGCTACTCTCACCCATGTAAATCAAAGAATCGCCTTCATAGACAGGAGTTCACAACTCACACGGGATTTAGATTATGTCACCTATGGTCATCCTGGTGAAACATAAGTCTTTACTATTAACGACGTTATATAATAAGAGTCATTTCATGGTACGGTCTTATACAAACTCTTTGTATAGGATATCCCGCTCACATGTCTCCACATGAATGATCAGGATCAGATCATTTGTAACACTTTATAACACTTGTAACATCTACAAAGCGAGCCGTATCCATAGTGTCACTAGGATAAGGTACCCAGTCTTATCTATCTACTACAGAGCGTTTAGGTTATCATTTAAACATGATCCACCTACATGTCTCTACATACATGTTTAAAATGAAGGAACTCTTATTCAAGAGTACCTATGAGCGGAAGCGGATCTTTCCAATTCATTGTGATAGAATTTCCATATATACATTCAAACATATAAATATGCATTCACAATGCTAAATTACTGACATGCTTAAAGGATCAATAAATAAGAGACCAAGAGATCATACCAGTTGAATACTTTTCTTTACAACAAATCTCACTTTCACTAGAACGACAAGCTATTGTTCAGCAACTCCTAATCGCCTACCTCGAACAGTCTCCACACAAACAGAAGGAACCGGGGATGACACCACCACTCAGATCCCTTAGTATTCTCGGAGTGAGAATCCAAAAGGTGGACTTTGTTTAGATTTGGTAGAGGGGAGGAGGAAGGGAGATTGTATACAACGATCAAGCAAGTGGGAGAAAGGCTCGTCTATCATATAGACAAAATGCTTGATCGTTTAGGTGAAGTATACGATCCTGTAGGAAAAGATAAGCGATCGTCTAAACGATCGTGTAGGAAAAGCTAAGCAATCATCTATACGATCGTTTAGTAAAGCTCGGGCACTAAACAATCGCTTAGTAAAAGGTAAGCGATCGTTTAATAAATAGCGCGCGTGGGTATAAGTGTTAAGCGATCATTTAGTACTATCGTATAGATAGTGATCATTTAGTACTGTCGTATAGGCTCTGATTTTACTAAGCGATGACACACTTCAACACTATGTCGCGCATCCAATGCTTAACACACCATGTGATATTTAAACATCTCAAAGAGATTCTTTATCTTACTCATCTATTATGAAAGCAGAAGAGATGCCTACCAATTATCCCATAACTGTCCAATTAATAAATAATAAATATAATCTCATTATATTCATAACCTATGGTTTAATATCATATATTAACCATAGTATTTTTCCTCCACTAGATATAAATCATATTTATATCCAATTTCCTCTAAATTAATGTATCTCATACATAAAATTAATTTTATCATTTATAATTAACTAGTTCAATTATATCATATATAATCGAACTCCCTCTTGTCAATTTGAACATTTCAAACTGACCTAAAAACTAATTCTCAACTTTTATCCAAGCTACCAAGGGGACCTTATGGACCTATGGCTCGAAGCTCCAACGGTACGTGAATAACTAACTAAACTCTTTAGCCACGATATCCACCATCTGTTAGCTGTCAGGTATTCCACTAAAGACTGACAAATGAACTCTTCTTACCATAGATATATTTCTATGTCCATTGGATATAACCAATCATCAGTACGATGACCCTTCACATATGCTCGTAAGTACAGCTGGGCCAATTTATCGTTTTTCCCCTGTAGTTACATCTGTTGGGGTTTGTGCCCTAAAGTCTCGTGTTCTGTAGTTTGTAAACAACTTTGTACGAACAATTGTGATGTATAATGTATATGATATTTACTTCACTTCTTGACTTTGCACATTTAGATTTTTTTTATTATTTTACCAAAAATCAATAAACTTAGTATCCCTAGTTGTCTTTATATAAATTAAGCATGTATGTAGTGACATACAAGTGGATCATGTCTTAAATGACAACAAAAATAGTCTGTAGTATATGAATATAGGAGGGAAACTTTATCCTGGTAATACTACGGACGCGGCACACTTTGTGGAATTGTTACAAAAGTTGTGACTTGTCACAGGTGGTCGGATCTTGATCATTCGTGTAGTGGACATGCGAGCGGAGGCATCCTATACAAATAGTTTGTAAACTTGACCTCGAAGTGTTGATATCTTGTCATATAACTCCGTTAATGACTGAGACCTCACTTCACTAGGATGACCATAGGTAACATGACCTAAATCCTGAGTGAGTTGGGAACTTTTGCCATCGAGGGCGGTCCTTTGATTTGCATGGGTGCAAGTGGCCAAAGCACCAACTCAAACCTACTATTTTGGGGATTCGTCTGATTTAGGAGCTAGGAACTTAGCTTCACAAGATGGAGTTCACTCTTTCTTTAAAGTAGGGGTAAGTAGATAGATTGCTCTCTTAAGGGCTGATCCCGGGGCTTGAACGATGTGGCACCACGCACCTTCTTATGGCCCGAGAGGTGTTCACACATAGTAGAACTATGTTGTATTGTTCATTAGAGGGATCAGTGGTACTTAAGGAGGAAGATGTAATTATAGGGGCAAAACGGTAAATTGGCCTACTGTAATTACAAGCATCTGTGAAGGGTCATCGTACTGATGATTGGTTATATCCAATGGACATAAATATATCTATGGCAAGAAGAGTTCAACTGTCGATCTTTAGTAGAATACCTGGCAGTTAACGGATGGTGGATATCGTGACTAAAGAGTTTAGTCAGCTATTCACGTACGGTTGGAGCTTCGAGCCATAGGTTCATAAGATCCCCTTGGTAGCTTGGATACAAGTTGAGAGTTAGTTTTTGGGTCAGTCGATTATATATAATATAATTGAACGAGTTAATTAAATATGATATAATTAACTTTATGTATGAGATACATTAATTTGGAGGAAATTGGATATAAATATGATTTATATCTAGTAGAAGAAAATATTATAATTAATATATGATATTATTTTATATGTTATGAATATGATGAGATCACATTCATTAGACGATTATAAAGGAAATGGGATGACGTATCTTCTGTTCTAATTACGGTTGAGTATATTGAAAGATCACTTTGAGATGCATAAATAGTTGACAGTGTGTTAAGCATAAGATGCGCGGACATTATGTTAAAGAGTGTGTCATCGCTTAGAAAATCAGTGCCTATACGATAGTGCCTGCACGATTGCTTACATATATGATATTGCTAAGCGATCGCTTACCGATTACACCTTCGCGCGCTATTAACTAAACGATCGTTTACCTTTTCCTAAGGGACCATTTAGCTCCCGATATTTACTAAACGATTGTATAGACGATCGTTTAGTTTTTCCTACACGATCATTTAGACGATCGCTTACTTTTTTCTACACGATCATATACTTCACCTAAATGATCAAGCATCTTGTCTATGCGATAGACGACCTCATCTCCCACTTGCTTGATCGTTGTGTACGGTCTCTCTTTCTCCTTCTGTATAACAAATTCGAACAAAGCCTACACTTTGGATTCTCACTCTAAGAATACTGAGGGCTCTGAGTGGTGGTGTCATCTCCGTTTCCTTCTGTTTGAGTGGTGATCGTTCGAGGTAGACGGTTAGGTTTTAGACTCGTTGTGAAGAAGAAATCTTCATATGGTATGATCTTTTGATCTCTTTAGCATTATGAATACATATTAGTATGTTTGAATGTATATATGGTAATTCTGTCACAATGAATTGGAAAGATCCGCTTCCGCTCGTAGGTACTCTTGAATAAGAGTTCCTTCAATTAGTATCAGAGCACTCGGCTTCTGATATTCCAATTCATTGATGCAAAAGAATTTCATTTACATTCGCGGTGGGTGCAACATGTCTACTCTCTGTTTTTAATTGTTAATTCGTTTGTGGATGTGTGGATTAATGGAAATTTCTAGGATGTAACCTCTGTTTGTTGAATTCTCTAGTTAATTGTTAAGGCCTCTGCGTTTTTTGGGCACAATTAATTGCTTTTGAGTCTGTAAATTCAAAGTTAGTTTGGGTCTTGAGTCATTCGTTTACATATACAATATTGCTAAGCGATCACTTACTGATTACACCTTCGCGTACTATTAACTAAACGATCGTTTAGCTCCCGATATTTACTAAATACGACCGCTTAGTTTTTCCTCCACGATCGTTTAGATGATCGCTTACTCTTTCATACACGATCGTTTAGACGATCACTTACTTTTTTCTATAAGATTGTATACTTTACCTAAACGATCAAGCATCTTGTCTATGTGAAAAATGGGCACATCTCCCACTTGCTTGATCATTGTGTACGGTCTCTCTTCCTCCTTCCCTCTACCAAATCCAAACAAAGCCCACACTTTGGATTCTCACTCCAAGAATACTGAGGGCTCTGAGTGGTGGTGTCATCTCCGTTTCCTTCTGTTCGAGTAGTGATTGTTCGAGGTAGACGATTGGGTTTTAGACTAGCTGTGAAAAAGAAATCTTCAACTGGTATGATCTCTTGATCTCTTTAGCATCATGAATGCATATTAGTATGTTTGAATGTATATGTGGTAATTCTGTCACAATGAATTGGAAAGATCCTCTTCCGTTTATAGGTACTCTTGAATAAGAGTTCCTTAAATTGGTATCAGAGCAATCGGTTCCTAATATTCCAATTCATTGATGCAAAAGAATTGCATTTACATTCACGGTGAGTGCAACATGTCTACTCTTTGTTTTAATTGTTAATTCGTTTATGGATGTGTGGATTAATGGAAATTTCTGGGATGTAACCTCGGTTTGTTGAATTCTCTAGTTAATTGAAGGCTCGTGCATTGTTTGGGCACACTTAATTGCTTTCGAGTCTGTAAATTCAAAGTTAGTTTGGGTCTTGAGTCATTCGTGATGAAGTTCGAAGCAAGGGTTGCTGTTCTTTGTGGAAGAAGACGATCAAGTATTGGTCGAGTCATGTAGACGATGAAGAGATGATCGATGAGTATCGAATGCTCGACTATCGTTTAACGTGCGCACGCACTAGACGATCGTATAACTTAACAAGCCTCATCGCTTAGTTACTAATTATACGATCGCGGAGTAATTGCATGGTAAATATTTACCTTTCACGTGCTAAGCGATCGTCTAGACGATCAAGCTTCACGACCTCATTGTTGTCTATGCAATCGTTTAGCTTTTATGCTATCGTCTAGTGTGCGCTACACGGTTGTTTACCTGGAGGTGTTTACTAAACGATAGGAGCTTCGCCTGGTGGTTCAAGACCCAGTTCACTTGTGAATTGGTTTGCTCAGTTGAATTATGTAAATAGATTGTTTTCTCATTCCGGTTTTGTTTTGGTTCATCCTGGTCCATTAATCCATGATTTTATACATGTGATATATATATATATATATGTATATCATCATATGATATGCACATATAGATAAATCCCACCTTAGGTCATGCATATTCTCTTTATTATAAGTGTTATGATTTAGTGAAGCATGATTTAATTTACATAAATGCATGCTCATACATCATATAATATTCAGGGTTATATTTATGTATGCTTTATTTATTTAATGTTATATTTATAACCGTTATAAATACTTCATTATGTGGCATGAGTGTTTTAGTTGTTTATTTTATAAATGGTTATAAAATGAAATTAGAACTAAAATAATTAGTAAAAGATCAATATGTAACAAATCTATCTATAATAGACCTTTTGTCTAAGGCGAGTTCTATCTAGGCTGGGGTATTTAAGATGACGGAAACGGAACACCCCTACCTGGGAACCTACCTAGAAAGGTAATTTAGATAGATTTGATGTATGCATGCAAATTAAGGTCAGTCCATTAAAGAGTTTAATATGACTACTTAGATTTATGTGTTTGTTTGTTTTTGTTTTTGTTTTTTTTTTTTTTTTTAATTTCAAAGATAAAAGTTGTTTTTGAGGAAACTTAATAAATGATTTAGATCATTATCAGTAGCCGGATAGTTTAGGTTAATAAACCCCTAGGTAAAACATTCAGTGGGAGGTACTTGGGGCATTTGATGCTTCATTTTCACCTCTCGCGTTTCTCTTTCATAGTCCACACCGTGAGATCTACCCTCGGCCTCAAGGAACCTTTGGCGTGTCCCCCTAACGGATGGTGTTTGGGTAGGTCAGTATCAAGGTGGATGGAGAGAGTGTTCATAGTAAGTAGGAGCGGGAAGTACGACAGCATATCCCTCGGTCTCCCTCGTTGGATTGAATAAAGTTTCTGTGCATCGCCTCCTAGCACCCTGGATGTGTCCCCCTATAGGATGGTTGTTTTGCGCGTTTCTTTATTTGATCTTCTGTAAGAGGATAAGGTTACTAAGTTTCTTGGGCTAATCTACTTTTTCCCTATGGTGGGCGCATTAGGGCGGGACTTTGGGGCCGAAAACGAGGGGATACACTTATGCAGGATTGTTCAGGGTTAACTATTCTGGACGGAACAAATGGTGACTATTAGGTTTAGTTCCAAGAGTTGAATCTAACTAATGGTTGAGTATGTCTCATCTCAGTGAAGGGACATCTGATCACCCCACTGGTGACGTTTGTCCTGACTCACTGGGGCATCATTGCAAAATAGAAGTCTTTTCACTTAGGGTACTTGGAATCTGTTTTGCTAAAACTAATTGGTTAAAAAATGTGGTTTCTTGCAAAGTCTTATAAAAGGTTATTCGTTTTTTTAGCATCGATTTTTGATGGCTTCAACCACTATCAATTTACTTAGTGCTGAAAAACTGAATGGCCAAAACTATTCAAATGGGAAACATATGCTCACGACGATACTCATCATCGAGGATCTGAAGTTTGTCCTTACGAAGGAATGTCCTCCTATTCCACATTAGACTGCTACTCGAAATGTTCGAGTGGCATACGAACGTTGGACACGGGCAAACGAGAAGGCCCGAGCCTATATTCTGGCCAGTCTTAGTGATGTGTTGGCCAAGAAACACGAGTCCATGGTCTCAGCTCATGAAATCATGGAGTCCCTGCGGGGAATGTTCGGACAACCGTCTGGGCAGCTAGAGCATGAGGCTCTTAACACATCTTTAGCTCCAAAATGGAGGAAGGCACCTCTGTTCGTGAACACATGTTGAATATAATGGTCCACTTTAATGTGGCAGAGATGAATGGGTCTAAAATCGATGAGGGCAGTCAGGTAAGTATTATTTTGCATTCATTGCTGGAAAACTTCCTCCACTTTGTTAGCAATACGATTCTTAACAAAGTGGACTACTCCTTTACCACTCTCCTCAACGAGTTGTAGACTTACCAATCCTTGATGAAAAGTAAGGAAAAAGAGAGGTGAGGCAAATTTTGTCTTGTCCTCTAAAGGTTCTATCGAGGTTCGACCTCAGGAACAAAGTCTGCACCTTCAACTTCTAAATTTGGAAAGGGGAAGAAGAAGAAGGGTGGTAAAGGGAAAGGGAATGCGCCTATTAACCCGCCAGTTGTCGCCCAGAAGAAGCATCCACTGCCAGTTAAAAAAGGAAAATGTTTCCACTATAACCAGAACGGACACTGGAAGAGGAATTGTCCTCGTTATCTGAAGGAAAAGAAGGCTGCCAAGGCTAAAGCCAAGGTAGATAAAGGTAAATATGATTTACTTGTATTAGAAACTTGTTTAATGGAGAATGATGATTCTGCTTGGATAGTAGATTCGGGCGCCCATAATCATGTATGTTCTTATTTTTAGGGGATTAGATCCTGGCGATAGTTGGAGGCTGGTGAGATGATGTTGCGAGTAGGCACCGGACACGTCGTCTTAGTTGTGGCAGTGGGAGGCATCCAGTTAACTTTACAGAATATGTTTCTTATATTAAAAGATGTCTTTGTAGTTCTTGAACTAAAAAGGAACCTTATTTCTATAAAGTGTCTGTTATAATACAATTACACTATTTATTTTAAATTGAATAAAGTGTTTATTCATAAAGATGGTATTGAAACTTGTACAGCTAAACTGGAAAATAACTTGTATGTGTTAATAGCTTTAGCCTTAAGTTCCCTCCATAACATAGAGATGTTTAAATCTGCCATTACTCAATCTAAACACCAAAAAGTTTCTCAAAAAAAAAAAAAAAAACCCAACTTTGGCACCTTCAATTACGGCACATCAATCTCAATAGGATTGAGAGATTAGTGAAGAATGGCCTTCTAAGCGAGTTAGAGGAAAATTCTTTATCAGTGTGTGAATCCTGCCTTGAAGGTAAAATGACTAAAAGATATTTTACTGAAAAAGGTTATCGAGCCAAAGCGCCTCTTGAGTTAGTACATTCTGACCTTTGTGGTCCTATGAATGTGCGAGCTCGAGGAGGCTATGAGGACTTTATCAGGTTTACTGATGATTACTCAAGATATGAGTTTGTCTATCTGATGCAATGAAAGTCTGAATATTTAAGGCCAGACGAATAAAACCACTTTGATCAGATCGAGGTGGTGAGTTTTTGGATTCTGAGTTCCAGGAATATTTATTAGAACATGGAATCGTTCCCCAACTCTCGGCATCGGGTACACTTCAGCAAAATGATGTAGCAGAGAGGAGAAACAGAACCTTGTTGGACATGGTTCGTTCGATGATGAGTTACGCTTCCTTACCAGACTCGTTTTGGGGTTTCGCAGTGTTGACTGCGGTATATATTCTCAACTATGTTCCTTCTAAGAGTGTTGCAAGAACATTTTTGGAGTTGTGGAATGGGCGTAAAACTAGTTTACGTCACTTCCGCATATGAGGTTACTTTTATGATCCGTCCAAAAACAAGGTGTTTGTTTCCATGAACGCTACTTTCCTGGAGGAGGATCATATCAGGGGCACAGTCCACGTAGTAAAGTCATGTTAAGTAAGCTTTCCAAAGAAACTACTGACACTTCAACAAGAGTTGTTGAAGAACCTACTTCATCAACCAGAATTGTTGATGATAGTTCATCTAGTAGGTTCGTTCCACCTCAAAAGTTGAGGAAACCTCGACGCAGTGGGAGGGTTACAAACCCACCTGATCACTATTTGGGTTTCACAAAAATCCTAGCTATGGTGACAGATGGCGACGTTAAGGATCCGTTGTCCTATAAAAAGGCAATGGAGGATGTTGACCGGGATGAATGGGTCAAAGCCATGATCTCGAGATAGAGTCTATGTACTTCAACTCGGTATGAGATTTTGTAGATTAGCCTGACGAGGTAAGACCTATAAGTTGTAAATGGATCTACAAGCACAAATGAGGTGCTGATGGGAAGGTGCAAACTTTCAAGGCTCGACTTGTGGCAAAGGGTTATACCCAGGTGGAGGGAGTCGAATATGAGGAGGCTTTCTCATCTATTGCCATGTTAAAGTCCATCTGCATCCTCCTGCCCATTGCAGCTTATTATAATTTGGCAAATGGACGTCAAGATAACTTTTCTGAATGACAATCTTGAAGAGACCATTTACATAGTGCAACCTGAAGGATTCATTGCCCAAAGTCAAGAGCAAAAGCTTTGCAAACTAAATCGGTTTATTTATGGGCTGAAGTAGGCTTCTCGATCTTGAATTATTCGGTTTGATGCTGGGATCAAATCGTATGGCTTTGACCAAAACGTTGATGCACCTTGTGTTTACAAGAAAATAATCAATAGTTCAGTAGCTTTCTTAGTATTGTATGTAGACGATATACTACTCATTGGAAATGATGTAGGTCTACTGACTGCAGTTAAGAACATGCTAGCAACCCAATTCCAAATGAAAGATTTGGGAGAGGCTCAGTTTGTTCTAGGTCTACAGATCGTTTGGGATCGTAAGAACAAAGTGCTAGCTCTGTCTTAGGCATCGTATAGTGACAAAATCTTGCTCAAGTATTCAATGCAGAACTTCAAAATGGGCCTAATACCAGTCAGGCATGGAGTCACTTTGTCTAAGGACATGTGTCCTAAGACACCTAAAGAGGTTAAGAACATGAGACGGGTCCCATATGCATATGCCTTTGGCAGTTTAATGTATGTGATGCTCTGCATTAGGTCAAATATCTGCTATGTTGTGGGAATAGTTAGTAGGTATCAGTCTAACCTAGGTCAGGGTCACTGGACCGCAATTAAGAACATCCTCAAGTATCTTCGGAGAATGAGGGACTACCTGCTCGTGTATGGGTTTAGGGATTTTATCCTTACTGGATACACGGATTCTGACTTTCAGACTGATAAGAACTCTCGAAAGTCCACTTCAGGATCAGTATTTACTTTTAATGGAGGAGCTGTAGTGTGACGGAGCACTAAGCAGGGGTGCATCGCCGACTCCACGATGAAGACCGAGTATGTGGCGGCTTGTGAAGCTAAGGCCGTCTGGCTCAGAAAGTTCTTGACAAAGTTGGAAGTTATTACAGATATGTCTAGACCCATCACCCTATATTATGATAATAGTGGTGCTGTGGCGAACTCAAAGAAGCCCAAGAGTCATAGGGGCGACAAACACATAGAGCAGAAGTATCATATGATCCGCGAGATAGTGCATCGAGGAGACGTGATCGTCACAAAGATTGCCTCGGAGCAAAAAGTTGCTGATCCGTTTACGAAGGCTCTCACAGCTACAGTGTTTGAGGGTCACCTTCAGAGCATGGGCCTATGGGACCGCCTGTGGCTTGACTAGGGCAAGTGGGATATTTTGTTGCACTGTGTTTTTATGCCATAGTTTATTGTTTTGTACCTGTTTACTTGTACTCCCCACTTCGCTTTAGGACAAGAGGGAGATTGTTGAGGTTTGTGCTCTAAAGTGTCGTGTCTTGTAGTTTGTAAACAACTTTGTACGAACACTTGTGATGTATAATATATATGATATTTACTTCACCTCTTGAGTTTTCACATTTAGATGTTTTTTTTTTTTACCACAAACTAATAAACATAATATCCCTAGTTGTCTTTATGTAACTTAAGCATGTATGTAGTGACATACAAGTGGATCATGTCTTAAGTGACATCCAAAATAGTCTATAATATATGGATATAGGAGGGAAACTTTATCCTGGTAACACTATAGACACGACCCGCTTTGTGGAATTGTTACAAATGTTGTTACTTGTCACAGATGGTCTGATCCTGATTATTCGTGTAGTGGACATGCGAGCAGAGGCGTCCTATAAAAAGAGTTTGTATAAGACCTGACCTCGAAGTGTTGATGTCTTGTCATATAACTCCATTCATTAGTGAGGCCTCACTTCACCAGGATGACCATAGGTAACATGACCTTAATCCTGAGTGAATTGGAAACTCCTGCCATTGAGAGCGGTCCTTTGATTTGCATGGGTGAGAGTGGCCAGAACGCCGACTCAAACCTACCATTTTGGGGATTCGTCTGATTTGGGAGCTGGGAACTCAGCTTCACAGGATGGAGTTCATTCCTTCCCCAAAGTAGGGTTAAGTAGATAGATTGCTCTCTTAAGGGCTGATCCCAGGACTTGAACGATGTGGCGCCACGCACCTTCTCATGGCTCGAGAAGTGTTCACACATAGTAGGACTTTGTTGTATTGTTCAATAGAAGGATCAGTGGGACTTAAGAAGGAAGATATAATTATAGGGGCAAAACGGTAAATTGGCCTGCTGTAATTACGAGCATCTATGAAGGGTTATTGTACTTATGATTGGTTATATCCAATGGACATAGAAATATATCTATGGCAAGAAGAATTCAACTGTTGTTCTTTAGTGGAATATCTGGCAGTTAACGGATGGTGGATGTCGTGACTAAAGAGTTTAGTAAGCTATTCATGTACATTGGAGTTTTGAGCCATAAGTCCATAAGGTCCTCTTGGTAGCTTGGATACAAGTTGAAAGTCAATTTTTGGGTCAGTTTGAAATGTTCAAATTGATAAGAGAGAGTTCGATTATATATGATATAATTGAACGAATTAATTAAATATGATATAATTAACTTTACGTATGAGATACATTAATTTGGAGGAAATTAGATATAAATATGATTTATATCTAGTAGAAGAAAGTATTATAATTAATATACGATATTAATTTATATATTATGAATATGATGAGATCACATTCATTAGATGGTTATAAAGGTAATGGGACGACGTCACTTCTGTTTTAATAACGGAGAGTCTGTTATAAAGGAATCTATTTTTGCTAAAACTAATTGGTTAAAAAATATGGTTTTTGCAAAGTCTTATAAAAGGTTATTCGTTCTTTTTTCAACAACGGTTTTTAATGGCTTCAGCCACTATCAATTTACTTAGCGCTGAAAAACTGAATGGCCAAAACTATTCAAGTTGGAAATATATGCTCACAATGATACTCATCATCGAGAATCTGAAGTTTGTCCTCACGGAGGAATGTCCTTCTATTCCACCCGAGGATGCTACTCGATATGTTCGGGCGACATACGAGCGTTGGACACGGACAAACAAGAAGGTTCGAGCCTACATCCTGGCCAGTCTTAGTGATATGTTGGCTAAAAAAACATGAGTCCATGGTCTCAGCTCGTGAGATCATGGAGTCCCTGCGGGAAATGTTCGAACAGCCTTAAGAAGCTTAGGCATGAGACTCTGAATCACATCTTCAGCTCCAAAATGGAGGAAGACACCTCTGTTTGTGAATACGTTCTGAATATGATGGTCCACTTTAATGTGGCGGAGATGAATGGATCTAAAATTGATGAGGGCAGTCAGGTTAGCATTATCCTGCATTCATTACCGGAGAGCTTCCTCCACTTTGTTAGTAATACGATTCTTAGCAAAGTGGACTACTCCCTTACCACTCTCCTCAATGAGTTGCAGACTTACTAATTCTTGCTGAAAAGTAAGGAGAAAAAGGGAGGTGAGGCAAATGTTGTCTTGTTCTCTAAAAGTTTCTATCGAGGTTCAACCTTAGGAACAAAGTCTGCACCTTCAACTTCTAACTCTGGAAAGAGGAAGAAGAAGAAGGGTGGTAAATGGAAAGGGATGGCGCTTGGTAACCCGCCACCTGTCGCCCAGAAGAAGTGTCCACCACCGGTTGAAAAAGGAAAATGTTTCCATTGTAACCAAGACAGACACTAGAAGAGGAATTGTCCTCGTTATTTGAAGGGAAAGAAGGCTGCCAAGGCTAAGGCCAAGCAGACAAAGGCAAATATGATTTACTTGTATTAGAAACTTGTTTAGTGGAGAATGATGATTCTACTTGGATAGTAGATTCGGGCGCCACTAATCATGTATGTTCTTCTTTTCAGGGGATTAGATCCTGATGACAACTAGAGGTTGGTGAGACGATGTTGCGAGTAGGCACCGGGCACGCCGTCTCAGCTATGGCAGTGGGAGACATCCAGTTAACTTTATAGAATAAGTTTCTTATATTAAAAGATGTCTTTGTAGTTCCTGATCTAAAAAAGAACTTTATTTCTGTAAAGTGTCTGTTACAATACAATTACACTCTTTCTTTTAAATTGAATAAAACATTTATTCATAAGAATGGTGTTGAAATTTGTACAACTAGACTGAAAAATAACTTGTATGTGCTAAGACCTTTAGCCTTAAGTTCCCTCCATAACATAGAGATGTTTAAATCTGTCGTAACTTAATCTAAACTCCAAAAGAAAATGTCCAACTTTGGCACCTTCGATTATGGCACATCAATCTCAATATGATTGAGAAATTGGTGAAGAATGGCCTTCTAAGCGAGTTAGAGGAAAATTCTTTATTAGTGTGTGAATCTTGCCTTGAAGGTAAGATGACTAAAAGACCTTTTACTTGAAAAGGTTATCGAACAAAAGAGCCTCTTGAATTAATACATTCTGACCTTTATGGTCATATGAATGTGCGAGCTTGAGGAGGCTATAAGTACTTTATCATTTTTACTGATGATTACTCGAGATATGGGTATGTCTATCTGATGCAACGAAAGTTTGAATCTTTTGAAAAGTTCAAATTATTTAAGGCTGAAGTTGAGAATGCTTTGGATAGACGAATAGACGAGGTAGAGGGTTTATGGATTCTGAGTTCCAGGACTATTTATTAGAACATGGAATCATTTCACAACTCTTGGCATCGAGTATACCTCAGCAAAATGGTGTAGCAGAGAGGAGAAACAAAACCTTGTTGGACATGGTTCGTTCGGTGATGAGTTATGCTTCCTTATCAGACTCGTTTTGGGGTTTCACAGTAGAGACTACAGTACACATTCTCAACTGTGTTCCTTCTAAGAGTGTTGCAAAAACACATTTGGAGTTGTGGAACGGGCGTAAAGCTAGTTTACGTCACTTTCGCTTATGGGGTTGCCCAACACATGTGCTTGAGGCAAATCCCAAGAAGTTGGAATCATGATTGAGCACGAGTTGATGCCCTAAAGTCTCGAGTTATGTAGTTTGTAAACAGTTTGTACGAATGCTTGTGTTGTTAACATATGATATTTACTTCACATCTTGTTTTTTGCTCAGTTGCTTGTTTTATTTGCTTTATCACAAACCAATAAACATAAAATCCCTGATTATCTGTATGTGACTCAAGCATGTATGTGGTGACCTTATCCTGGTAACGCTACGGATGCGGCCCGCTTTATGGAATTGTCATAAGTGTTGTGACTTGTCACAGATGGTCTGATCTTGATCATTTGTGTTGGGGAAATGTGATGTGTTATTTTATGAGGTGAAATTATGGAATGAAATGCGGTGATGGAAATGCGTTGAGCAACAAGTTTTCTCAACGGAATCCAAGTATAAACCTGACTGAGATTCCTGGTAAGTCCAGGGTCGAACTCAGGGACTAGAGAAAACAGTATAAAACTTTAGGTGATTCGGCAGGGTCTTCAGCTCTATTATTGGTGGTTCTTTCAAAGATGGTTGCATTGTTTTTCTTTCTTCATTTTCTGTTGGCTCTTCTTCTTGGGTTGTAATCATCTCAACTTCGTTGTTTTTTTTTCTATGATCGCATTACATGCAACAATGGATGCGCTGGCATCCTCTTCTTCATTTTCCTTGTCAGGCTTTTCTTCTTCATTCAAATTCTAGTCGTCGTCAGATTCATTCGGGTCTTCTTCGTTATTAAACTTCATGGCACAGATGATGTTGAACTTGAGCTTTTGTCCATTCACACTCAAGGTGATCTCTCCTTTGTGCACATCAATTTGGGTACGACCTGTTGATAAAAATGGTCACTGCAAGATGATAGGCATATCTTTGTCGGCTTCGTAATCTAAGATGATGAAGTCGGCTGGTAATATAAATTTATCGATGGTAACTAGCACGTCCTTCACCTTCCCCTCTAGATGCACCAGAGATCTATCTGCTAGTTGGAGAGTCACGGTCGTGGGTGCAAGTTACTCCACATTCAGCTGCTTAATGATCGACAGAGGCATCAAGTTAATGCTGGCTCTAAGGTCACACAACGCTTGCCCAATGTACAAGCCTCCAATAGAGCAAAGTATAGTAAAGCTCCCAAGATCACTCATCTTCGATGGGATTATTGATTTCGAGCTCTGCGTCAAAGCCACCATGGAAAACTTACCAGTGTCTCTCTTCTTGGTTACCATATCCTTTAGAAACTTTGCATATGCAACATCTCCTCAATCGCTTCACTAAATGGAATATTAATATGCAATTGTTTTAACATAGTCATGAAGCGTTGGTACTGTACCTCGTCATTCTTCTTCTTTCTGAGTCTCTGCGGGAAATGTGGCAACTGTACTCTCACAGTCCCCTTTTCTTTTGGCTCTTAGGTGGATGCAACTTCTGGCTCTATCACTTCTTATTATTATTCTTCTTCTTGAGTCACCGCAATCTCAGGTTCTAGCGCAATTGGAGCCGTTCGGCTAGGCTCCTTCCTTTCTCTCCATAGTTTTATCACTCTGCAACATCACGACTTGACATTGCTTTTTACTTGATCCCCCTGGGTTGTGTGGGAATTCTGTTGAACTCGGCAGGGCCCTTTGCGGTCTGTTTTTTAGTTCGCTTGCAATCTGGCCCATCTGTAACTCCAAGTTGCGGATGAACGTCGCCTGGTTTTGAAGTACATTTTCATTCTTCTCGATATACTACTTCAACTTACTTTCCAAAGAGGAAGATTGCGGTGGTTGCGAACTACTGGCTTGACTACTCGTCTGACCATTATTTCGCGGGAAGAATCCGGGTGGCCCTTCTTTTTGCGCCATAGATTGGAAATTTTGCTGCTGATTCTTCCATGCAAAGTTGGGGTGGTTTTTCCACCTAGGGTTGTAGGTATTAGAGAATGGATTATTTTTCATAAAATAAATAGACTGTGGGTTTTGCGAGCATTCTTCCATTGCGTGTCCTTCAACACAAGTCGCACACCTTGCGGCAGTTTGATTAATATCGTTTACTTGCCCACTATGTAGCGTTAGGCTGTTGATTGTGATTCCTTGAATTAGGTTCATCATTGCGGTCATCTGACTCTGAAGTGAATCAATAGCACCATTGTTTGCGTCGTTATCCTTTATTCTCAATCTCTGATCGCCCTCCCTCCAGTTCTCGTGATTTTTAGAGATGTGATCTAGGATGTTCTTAGCCTCATCATATGTTTTGTCTAGTAGACCACCAGCGGTTGCCGCATTGGCAGCAGTCTACGAAGCGGGATTTAAACCGTGATAAAAGATTTCCATTTGCAAGCAGTCTGGTAATCCGTTGTGTGGACAGTCCCTGACCAGCCTCTTAAACCTTGTTCAGGCATCGCTGAGCGATTCGTCCATGTCTTGTTCAAAATTGGTTATTAGTTTCCTTTTTCTAGCATTCTCAGTAGGTGGGAAATATTTCTTCATAAACTTCTCTACGACCTGTTTCTATGAAGTGATCTCCCCCAGCTCGAGAGAATACGCCCATTTTCGTGCCTGATCACACAGAGAAAATGGAAACAAAGTTAGTCGAACTTCTTTAGTAGAGATGTTCGGGAACACAAAAGTGTTGCAGATTTCTATGAAGCTCCGGAGGTGGGCGTGCGGGTCTTCGCCATACCTTCCTCCGAATTGTCCTACAGTCTGGATCATCTGTAGCATCACCGATTTCATTTCGAATCGAGATCCATCAAGGGCAGGCCTCATGATTCCTCGAGAGAAATCGTAGAGGTTTGGCAATGCATAGTCCCGAATGGGCCTATTATGATGGTTTGCCATTAGGATTGGATTCCCCATGACATTGTTTTCGTTTGGTGCTCCGTTTCCAGGCTGCTCAGCCATATCGTCTTTATCTGGCTGTTGTTGTTGGCGACTGTTTCTTAGTCTCCGTCTGAACGTCCTTTCAATCTTTGGGTCGTAATTCGCCAGAGATTGAGAGCTGCAAATAAATCAGAAAAATTACTGTTAGCACATGCCGAAGTCCTCGACAACGGCGCTAAAAACTTGATGCGTTATTTTATGAGGTGAAATTATGGAATGAAATGCGGTGATGAAAATGCGTTGAGCAACGAGTTTTCTCAGCGGAATCCAAGTATAAACCCCACTGAGTTTCAGAGTTAAGTCCAGGGTCGAACTCAGGGACTAGAAAAAATAGTATGCGGTGATAATTTTCAAGAAGACTTTGCGGTAACCAAATAATTCAAATAGTTTTTTTGGGTTGTTGTTTGCGGCGTAAAATAAATATATGTGGCGGTGTTACGAAAAGAATAGATAATATAGAAGATACGATGAATATGCGGGGAACAGGTTGAGAAGGGTTTCAGCTAACACTTCCTAGGATGCATTCATGTTATGCGATCATGCAACACACATATAATAGCAAATCATCTCTCGATGTAATACTACGACTTCTAATACTAGAACGTATGCGATATATGCGATGAGTCTATAAAACCTACACATAAGCCTCTATTCTTATTTATGCAATGAAAAAAATGACATACACACAAGTAAGGCGACCATATAATATCATAACCTATCTCTAGGGTGCATGCGATGCATGTTGGCAAACAGAGCTTATCTCTAAGTCCTTATCTCTTGCTTATGCAGATCTAATCTTGCCCTCTCGAGTCTAGATTCTAACCTAGCTCTCTCAAGTCTTAGGTTATTCCTTCAGACTCTCTCTCGAGTAGCTTTAAAGGGGTTTTGGGCACAACATAAAACAAGATAATCACATGCGATGAAGATCCTAGGTCATGTTAGCTTAGTTCTTCTCAACCCATTCAATAAATTTAGTTACTCATGCGTGATTTTAAGAGAGTGAACAAATGTAGGTAAACAAGTTCTATTTTAAAGATATAGAGTTGAAATACAAAATAACAATGGAAGATGAGAATAAAGAGCCTGGTAGCAATCTCTTGCTTCTCAAGGCTTTTACACTGTCTTTTCTACTCTGTTCAAAAGATAGTCTTGCTCTCGCGACAGTCGACTCGCTATCTGCTTTTCCACGCCTCTGGGTTATCTCTCGATTTGCCCTGAGCGATCTTTTGGCATCTCTTCCCTTCTCTTGCTCCACCTTCTAAATAAAAAAGAAAAACTATAAACAAGGTTATTCTATCTAAGGGAAAATTTTCTAACTGTCCGAACTCCTTTGCTGAAGGTTGCCTTGGTATTTATAGAGCTTCGGGGGTGAAAGGTGGCTTCTCTCTTATGATTGCACTGATGGGATGGCTTTAATTCTCTGACTGATGCATCGAATTTTTGTGACCGAAAAGCTGAGTGTACTTGCTATAGTAGACCGTTAGCGGCTTGTCAACTTAATTCGGACTCGACCATCATCAGCTTTCTGTTCGATCGTGATTAATTATGCTTTTCAACCAAATGCGCCCACCAAGTTGCGCCGGCTCTATGCAGCAATCCTTCTTGAGCAGATGTTTGCGAGTACAAATCATCGCAAAGCCTTGCGGTAACGCTGTGCTCAACCGTTGCTTTCTTGTGACCGCATTTTCAGCCTTGCGTAATCGCATATTCTGCACAAAAATACAGAAGTTAACTGTTTTTATGCGATGAACGCATGCGACCACAATGTTATAAACTTAAAGCTTTTTGGACGCAATCTCATATATTTTATCAACGGAAACCTTCATTGTTTAATGACTTAGCACTGTAATAACGTGCATTTCTACCCGTTATCAAAATGCGAGCGGGGGCATCCTATACAAAGAGTATGTATATGACCTAACCGCGAAGTGTTAACATCTTGTTATATAATATCGTTCATGACAGAGACTTCACTTCACTAGGATGACCATAGGTAACATCCTCAATCCTGAGTGAGTTGGGAACTCCTGCTATTGAGGGCAGTCCTTTGATTTGTATGGGTGTGAATGGTCAAGTCATCGATTCAAACCTACCATTTTAGGGATTCATCTGATTTGGGAGCAGGGAACTCAGCTACACAAGATGGAGTTCACTACTTCCCCGAGGCAGGGGTAAGTAGATTGATAGCTCCTTTAAAAGCTGATTCCAGGGCTTGAACGATGTGGCGCCACACACCTTCTCTTGGCCTGAGTGGTGTTCATACATAGTTGGACTATGTTGTATTGTTCATTAGAGGAATCAGTGGTACTTAAGGAGTGAGATGTAACTACAGGGGCAAAACGGTAATTTGGCCCAGTTGTACTTACGAGCATCTGTGAAAGGTCATCGTACTCATGATTGGTTATATCCGATGGACACAGAAATATATCTGTAGTAAGAAGAGTTCAGCTGTTGGTCTTTAGTGGAATGCCTGACAGTTAATAGATGGTGGATCTCGTGGCTAAAGAGTTTAGTTAGCTATTCACGGACCATTGGAGCTTCGAGCCACAGGTCCATTAGGTCCCTTGGGTAGCTTGGATAAAGTCGAGAATAAATGTTTGGGTTAATTTGAAATGTTCAAATTGATAAGAGGAAGTTCGATTATATATTTGATATAATTGGACTAGTTGATTAAATATAAATATGATTTATATCAAGTAGAGGAGAAAATATTATAGTAGATATGTGATATCAAACTATTGGATAAAAATATAATAGGTTTATATTTATTAATATTTTAGTTGGTTAATTATATGATTATTAACCAAACAATCACGTTCGGACGTGGGTTAGTGGGAATGCGTCAGTTATTATAACCGATGAATTAAAATGAAATTGGTTTTCATTTTGAATTAGTCGTCTGTAAAAAGATAGACGTGCGCGTTGGTGAAATCGTAATGATCGCTTAAAAGAATCGAGAGCCTATACGATAGTCACTCTGCGTCTAAACGATCGTCTACCTCGCGCCTAAACGATTGCACACTAGTTCCTACACGATCGGATAGCTTACCTAAACAGTCGTATTGTGTGCCGAGTTTGCTAAACAATTGTATACCATTTCTTAAACGATCATTTAGTATAACTTACACGTCCGTGTAGTTTCTCCTAAACGATAAGCATCGTGCTATATGATAGCGTCTTTTTTCCCTCCCACTTGCTTATCACCTATACGATCTGTTCTTCCTCCTTCCTCTACCGAATTCACCAAAGACCACACTTTGGGTTCTCACTCCGAGAATACCTAGGGCTCTTTTCAGGTGGTGTTGTCCCCGCGTTGTTTGTGTTTGTGTGGTTGTTCGGGCATTGGTTGATCGGGTAGAGATTTTCGCTGCATTGAGTTTCGAAGTTTGAAGAACTTCTTCAACTGGTATGGCAACTCTCTCCCTCCTTTATTTCTTGTTCAAAGAATGCCTTTAATTGACTGTTAGTTTGCATAACTGTGCGTTTGAATGTATAACGTGTATTTCGATCACGGTGAGATCGGAGCGATCCGAACGTGCTCATGGAACTCTTCGGTAAGAGATCCTTTAATTGGTATCAGAGCCAGGTTCTGATAATCCAATTTCGTATGTTGCAACGAAATGACATTTACGTTCTTGGTGGGTGCATTTTTACACTGTTTAATGGTTAAATTGCTGTGGATGTGCAGATTAATGGATGTTTTCGTGGATGAGTAGCCTCGGTTTGATTTACATCTTTTTACATATTTGGTTGTTTGTAAAGGCCCCTGTGTTTTTGGGCATTAATAATCGTTATCGAGTCTGTATTCAAAGTTTGTTTGAAGTTTTGAGTCGTTCGAAGAAGAAGATCGGTGCAAGGGTTGCGATTTTTCGAGGAAGGAGGCAATCTAGGGTTGATTACATCGTGCAGAAGATGTGGTATGCGATCGCTATTGATGGATGATCGGGTACACGATCGTAAAGACGATGGAGTACACGATCGCTGTTGAACGCATCGGTTAAACGATGGGGTATGCGCTCAAAAGTTGATCATATCGTATGGATGATCGGGTACACGATCGTAGAGTATCGGGTCGTGTAAAAGATGAGATGCTCGTGTATCGTTTAATGCAGGCGCACACTGGACGATCATTTAGGTCAGCAAGCTTCATCGCTTAGTAACTGACTAAATGATCGCTTAGTAACACAAGGTAAATCGTTTACATGTCGTCGCGCTAAGCGATCGCATAGACGATTAGGCTTCGCAGCCTTGTCGTCATCTACACGATTGTTTAATTATGCTTCTATCGTTTAGTGTGCGCTGAACAATCGTCTACCTATGGCGTTTACTACACGATGGAATCCTCCTGGCGGTTTAAGACCCGGCCTGTGAACCGGTTTGCTCGATGAAAAATGTAATAGATAGGGTTATTTCATTCCCTTTTTTTTTAAGGCTCATCCCGGTCCATTAATCCTTTATTTATTACATGTAATGTATGTTTTTTATATGTCATATGGTATGCACATATAGTAAATCCCATCTTAGGTTATGCAATGGTCATGCATCATCTATTTATTGTAATTGTTATAATTTAGAGAAGCATAATTTAATTATGTAAGAGCATGCTCATGCATCATATAATATAAGAGTTATATTTATGCATGTATAAAAAGCATTGACATGCATCATCTTTATATTATAATTGTTATCGTATAAGGGTGAGTGGAAAATATGTTTGCTTGGTTATTACATGTATATAAAAGTTATGTATAGTAATAACCGGACATTGCATGAAGCATGACACATAGGTTACTTTATAAATATTATAAACACCTCGTTGTGCGCAATGTTTTTTAGTTGTTTGTTTTTAAAAGTTAAAGAGAAATTAGAACTAAAAGAAATAAGAAAGACATGCATGCTCACTTAGGTTTAATTCATGGTTTTAAAGTGTTTAAAACTTGGATCACATAGACCTAAGATCACGGTTCTAATACGATTAGCAACCCTAAGGCTTTAATCTTTTAATCAGTTTAATATGATTAAATTGGCTAATAAAAGGTTAAAGTGTAGCAAATCTATCTATAAGGGACCTTTTGTCTAAGGCGGGTTCTGTCTAGGCTGGGGTATTTAAGTTGACGGAAACGTAACACCCCTACTTGGGAACGTACCTGGAAAGGTGAATTAGATAGATTTGATGCATGCATGCAAGTTAAGGACAATTCATTAAAGTGTTTAAATGTGACTACTTGAACTTGTTCATATTTCATAGACAAACGTTGTTTATGAGTAGAGTTTAAAAAGACGACTTAGACTAAAATCAGTAGCCGGATTGTCTAGTTTAATGAACCCCTAGGTAGAACATTCAATGGGAGGTACTTGAGGCATGAGATACTTCACTTAAACCTTTCACGTTTCTCGTAAATAGTCCACACCGTGAGATCTACCCACGGCCTCGCGGCACCTTTGGCGTGTCCCCTTAACGGATGGTGTTTGGTAGGTTAATATCAAGGTGGATGGAGAGAGTGTTCATAGTAAGTGGGAACAGGAAGTGCGACAACATATCCCTCGGTCTCCCTCATTAGGTTGAATAAAGTTACTGCGCATCGCCTCGAAGCACCCTGGGAGTGTCCCCCTAAAGGATGGCAGTTTTGCACGTTTCTTTATTTGATCTCCTGTAAGAGGATAAGGTAACTTAGTCTCTTATCCTAATCTGCTTCTTCCCTACGATGGGCTCATTAGGGTGGGACTCTGTCACCGAAAGCGAGGGGTTACACTTACACATAATTGTTAAAAGTTAACAGTTCTGGACTGAAAAATGGTGGCTGTTAGGTTCAGTTCCAAGAGTTGGTTCTTCCTAATGGTTGAGAACGTCTTATCCCAGCGAAGGGGCAACTGATCACCCCATTGGTGACGTTTGTCTTACCTCACTGGGGCATCATTGCAAAGTAGAAGTCTATAACTTAGGGTACTTGAAACTGTTTTGCAAAACTGATTGGTTTAAAAGTGGTTTAGCAAAATCTAATAAAGTTTTGTTTGTATTTTTAGCAACTTTTTCAAAATGGCAACAACCACGTTAGCATTGTTAAGCGCCGAAAAACTTACTGGCGATAATTTTGCAACTTGGAAACACATGATCACGACGATCTTGATCATCGAGGATCTCATGTTCACTCTTATGGAGGCTTGTCCTCCTATTTCAGCTCCGAATGCCGTTCGAAATGTTCGGGAGGCATACGAGCGATGGACAAGGGCGAATGAGAAGGCTTGAGCCTACATCTTGACAAGTCTTTCTGAAGTCTTGACCAAGAAAATGAGCTTATGGTCTCAGCACATGAGATCATGGAGTCCCTGTAGGGGATGTTTGGACAACCGTCTGAACAGCTTATGCATGAGGCTCTTAAATATATATTCAACTCCAAAATTGAAGAAGGCACCTCTGTTCATATACATGTGCTTAACATGATGGTCCAATTTAATGTGGCGGAGTTGAATCAGTCTAACATTGATGAAGGCAACCAGGTTAGCATAATCCTGCATTCTTTGCCAAAGAGCTTCCTACATTTTGTTAGCAATGTTATTCTTAACAAAGTGAAATATAACCTTACAACTCTTCTCAACGAGTTGCAGACCTACCAATCTTTACTGAAAAGTAAGAAGAGGTAGAAGGGTGAGGCAAATGTTGCTTTATCCTCCAGGACGTTTCATAGAGGTTCGACCTCAAGAACGAAGTCTACAGCTTCTACTTCTAACTCTGCAAAGGGGAAGAAGAAGAAGGGTGATAAGGGAAAAGGGAAGGCACCTGTTAACCCACCGCCCGTCGCCCCAAGGAGGCATCCATAGGTTGCTAAGGGAAGGTGTTTCCATTGCAACTAAGATGGACACTGGAAGAGGAACTATCCTCGATATCTGAAAGAGAAGAAAGAAGCCAAGGCTAAGGCCAAGTTTGATAAAGGTTAATGTAATTTTCTTGTCCTTGAAACTTGTTTAGTAGAGAATGATGATTCTACCTAGATAATTGATTCGAGCGCCATTAACCATGTTTGTTCTTCTTTTCAGAGGATTAGATCTTGGCGATAGTTGGAGGCTGGTTAGATGACGATGCGAGTAGGCACCGGGCACGTCATCTCAGTTGTAGTAGTGGGAGGATTTCAGTTAGCTTTACAGAATAGGTTTCTTTTTTTAAATGATGTATATATTGTTCTCGAACTAAAAATGAGGAAGTTCGATTATATATTTGATATAATTGGACTAGTTAATTAAATATAAATATGATTTATATCAAGTAGAGGAGAAAATATTATAGTAGATATGTGATATCAAACTATAGGTTAAAAATATAATATGATTATATTTATTAATATTTTAGTTGGTTAATTATATGATAATTAATCCAAAAATCACAGTCGGACGTGGGTTAGTGGGAATGCGCTGGTTATTGTAACCGATGAATTAAAATGAAATTGGTTTTCATTTTGAATCAGTCGTCCGGAAAAAGATAGACCCGTGCGTTGGTGAAATCGTAAATAATCGTTTAAAAGAATCGAGAGCCTATATGATAGTCGCTCTGCATCTAAACGATCGTCTACCTCACACCTAAACGATCGCATATTAGTTCCTATATGATCGGATAGCTTACCTAAACAATCGTATTGTGTGTCGAGTTTACTAAACGATCATATACCATTTCCTAAACGATTGTTTAGTATAACCTACATAATCCTGTAGTTTCTCCTAAACGATAAGCATCGTGCTATACGATAACGTCTTTTTTCCCTCCCACTTGCTTATTGCCTACACAATCTGTTCTTCCTCCTTCCTCTACCAAATTCACCAAAGACCACGCTTTGGGTTCTCACTCTAAGAATACTTGGGGTTCTTTTCTGGTGGAGTCGTCCCCGCAGCATTCATGTTCGTGCGCTTGTTCGGGCGTTGGTTGATCGGGTAAAGATTTCCGTTGCATTGAGTTCTGAAGTTTGAAGAACGTCTTCAATTGATATGGTAACTCTCTCCCTCGTTTATTTCTTGTTCAAAGCATGCCTTTAATTGACTGTTAGTTTGCATAACTGTGCGTTTGAATGTATAATGTGTATTTCGGTCATGGTGAGATCGAAGCAATCCAAACGTGCTCATGGAACTCTTCAGTAAAAGATCCTTCAGTTGTGCCTCTTTGTAGGCTACCTCAAAGGTACACGAAAAGGTCACTTTTATGGTCCGTCCAAAAATAAGGTGTTTGTTTCCAGGAATGTTACTTTTCTGGAGGAGAATCATATCAGAGAGCACAGTCCACGTAGTAAAGTCATGTTAAGTGAGTTTTCCAAAGAAACTACTGAAACTTCAACAAGAGTTATTGAAGAACCTGCTTCATCAACCAGAATTATTGATGATAGTTCATCTGGTAGTTCGGTTCTACCTCAAGAGTTGAGGGAACCTCGACGCAGTGGGAGGGTTACGAACCTGCTGGATCGCTATCTGGGTTTCACCGAAATCCTAGCTATGGTGACAAATGGCAACGTTGGATCCGTTGTCCAAAAAAGAAATGGAGGATGTTGACCGGGATGAATAGGTCAAAGCTATGAATCTCGAGATGAAGTCGATGTACTTCAATTCGGTATGGGATCTTGTAGATTAGCCTGATGGGGTAAGACCAAAAGATTGTAAATGGATCTACAAGCACAAACGGGGTGCAGATGGGAAGGTGCAAACCTTCAAGGCTCGACTTGTTGCAAAGGGTTATACCCAGGTGGAGGGAGTCGACTATGAGGAGACTTTCTCACCTGTTGCCATGTTAAAGTCGATCTGCATCCTCCTGTCCATTGCAGCTTATTATAATTATGAGATTTGGAAAATGGACGTCAAGACGGCTTTTCTAAATGGAAATCTTGAGGAGACTATTTACATGGTGCAACCCAAAGGATTCCTTGCCCAAGGTCAAGAGCAAAAAGTTTGCAAACTAAATCAGTCCATTTATGGGCTGAAGCAGGTGTCTCGATCTTGGAATATTCGATTTGATGCTGCGATCAAATCGTATGGCTTTGGCCAAAATGTTGATGAACCTTGTGTTTACATGAAAATAGTCAACAGTTCAGTAGCTTTCTTAGTATTGTATGTAGACGATATACTACTTATTGGGAATGATATAGGTCTATTAACTGCAGTAATTCCAAATGAAACATTTGGGAGAGGCTCAGTTTGTTCTGGGTATACAGATTTTGGGATCGTAAGAACAAAGTGCTAGCTTTGTCTTAGAAATTGTATATTGACAAAATCTTGCTCAAGTACCCGATGCAGAACTCCAAAAAGGGCCTACTACCATTCAAGCATGGAGTCCCTTTGTTTAAAGACGTGTCCTAAGACGCCTCAAGAGGTTGAGGACATGAGACGAGTCCCATATGCCTCTGTTATTGGCAGTTTAATGTATGTGATGCTCTACACTAGGTCAGACATCTGTTATGCTGTGGAAATAGTCAGTAGGTATCAGTCTAACCCAGGCCAGGGTCATTAAACCGCAGTTAAAAACATCCTCAAGTATCTTCGGAGAACGAGGGACTACATGCTCATGTATGGGTCTAGGGATTTGATCTTTACTGGATACACGAATTCTGACTTTCAGACTGATAAGAACTCTTGAAAGTCCACTTCAGGGTCAGTATTTACTCTTAATGGAGGAGCTGTAGTGTGGCAGAGCACTAAGCAGAGGTGCATGTGTGAACACCTCTCGGACCATGTGATTGTGTGTGGCGCCACATCATTCAAGCTCGGGGATTAGCCCTTAAGGGAGAAATCTATCTACTTACCCCTGCTTCGGGAAGGAGTGAACTTCATTTTGTGAAGTTGAGTTCCCATCTCCCAAATTAGACGAATCCCCAAAGTGGTAGGTTTGAGTCGACGCTCTAGCCACTTGCACCCATGCAAGTAAAAGGACCGCCCTCAATGGCAGGAGTTCCTAACTCACTCAGGATTAAGGTCATCTTACCTATGGTCATCCTCGTGAAGTGAAATCTCTGTCATGAACGGAGTTATATGACGAGACGTTAACACTTTGTGGTCAAGTCTTATACTCCTTGTATAGGACGCCCCCGCTCGCATGTCCCCTACACGAATGATCAGGATCATACCATCTATGACAAGTCATAACACTTATAACTATTCCACAAAGTGGGCTGCATCCGTAGCGTTACCAGGAAAAGGTTTCTCTCCTATATCCATATACTACAGACCATTTTTTTTGTTACTTAAGACATGATCCACTTGTATGTCACCACATACATGCTTAAGTTACATAAAGACAACCAGGGATTTTAAGTTTATTGGTTTGTGGTAAAGCAAATAAAACATTTAAATGTACAAAGTCAATAAGGGAAGTAAATATCATATATTATACATCACAAACGTTCATACAAAATGTGTTTACAAACTACAGGACACGAGACTTTGGGGCACAAACCCCAACATAAATTACATAAAATTTAAAGAGTAAAACAACATGCAATGGAGTATCAAGGATCCATAAGCTTTCTAATTCACTAATTTTAGCAAAAACTAAAGCATGCTCTTCTAAAAAAATGGGTTTTATGAATATACCTTTGACGAACTCTTCAAGATAACGTCTGTTCAGCTGCTGTCTGCCCTTGTTATCAATGTGAACCACCTCAAAGCCTTCTCTACTATGCTCTTGGAGCTTTAGGCAAAGTTGTGGGGCTCAAGAACAGCTTGAAGATGTGAAAAAACAAGAGAAACTCACAGCAGCACAGCTGAAGAAGACAACTTCTTCTTTAGAGAAAATTCTTTCGAAATTCTATGTTTTTCTTCTCCTCTCCAATAACTCCAATCTTCTTTATATACTAGGATGAACATGTAAAGAGATGGAGTGCATGGCTTGCAGCTCATGCTTGGAGAATCAAGGTAGAGAAGATCATGGTTTGTATGTGAGCATAAAGATGATTTTCATTTTCTTTTTTAAAACAAAAAAGATATTAAATCATTTTAATTCAAAATTTAATTTTCTTAAATTAATTTCACAAATTAATTTAAAATAATAATTAATTTAATATCAAATATTAAATTAATTTTTGCACAATAATCATCTTTATATATTTAAACATTTATTCTCTTGTTTCGTTTAATTTGAACATTTCAAATTAATCTCTCAAGCTACCCTAAAGCTTATCCATTTACAAGCTAGTTGGGGGACCTCGCGGACCTATAGATTATGGGCTCCAATGATTCGAGATTAATCGACTAAACTCATTAGTCCGATCTAAGCCCAATTCATTAACTAATGGGACACTTCACTATAGCCCATAGTTGAACTCCCCTCACTGTAGATATATCATGTCCACTTAATAACCATAATCAGTAAGTCAATCCTTCACAGGTTGTTCGTAATCACAGCTAAGTCAAAAATACCGTTTTACCCCTGTGACTACATCTTGTTCCTTAATTTCCTACTGATCCTCTAATGAACAATTTTGATTCATAATCTCTATGAATCAAATCCTTTCTCTATCATGAGAAAGCGGGGCACCGATTGTTCAAGACCTAGATTCAGTACTTAAGAGAACAACCGGTAGGAGTGAATTCCATATTGCAAGGCTATGTCCCCAACTATTCATCCAGTCTTATTCCCAAAATGGTAAGTTTATTGAGTAGTGCTGTTGGATTACTCTCACCGTTTGCAGATTAAAGGATAATCCCGAACAAATAGAAGTTCATAGCTAGCCCAGGATTAAGATCGAGTTTACCTAGGTTATATAATAAATGAAATAGTCAGTTTTAACAGTAAGCGGTCGTTATAAAGAAAAGTGACTATTTTCGTGGTCCAGTCTATATACAAACTCATTGCATAGGATGCCCCCACTCTCATGTCTCAACATGAACGTTTTGTGAATCACATCGTTTGTAGCACCTTACAACTTCTTGTAACAACTACAGAGTGAGCCGCATTCAATGGTGTTACCAGGATGAGATACCCAATTTCATCCATATACTTATTAGACCATTTAGGCTATATATTGTCAACTTGATCCTGTTTATGTCACTACATAAAGTTACAGCATTCAGACTATAGCCAAGGATGCGTTTATTTGATTTTCATAATAAGATGCAAAATCAACAAGTCATTGTTATTGATTAAATAAAAATATTTAACATGAACTGGGAGTTCTAGGACATTCCCAACAAAAATAACCTAAGATCTTAGTTTATTGGACTGAGTGTATGCTCATAAAATTACAAATATTTTATTAATAACAATTTGTTTATACAGTGTTTACAATTTACGAAAATACAAGAGAGATTTAGTACACCAATCCCAACACCATCTTCATGAGACCACGATGTCCTGATATGAAAGATGTGAATAAACTCCAATTTGAAGCTATATGTATGAAAGTTGTACTATCAATTGTTCATTTAGATGAGTAGCTACTAGTTTGTGTGTTACTCTCAATACAGGCATAAACATCACTAATTATTTCATCATCAGTTTCAACCACATTTATCGTTACTTCTTCAGTTTTAACCTAATTTACCTCTTGTTTTTTTTTCTAATCCTCTTCCAATCTCCTACACTGGTTCTTGAAGTAACCTTTCTTATGATAGTAAAAAAATTATGTCTCTTTATTCCTATTCATCTACTTTTTATTATTGCTACTCGACCCAACCTACATTATATTCTTTACTATTGTCCTTCCTACAGATTTCTTCAGACGTAGCTAAATCACAATCCCTGAAAACTTTAAAGTGTTATCCCTTGATTGAATTAGACACCGGAGTTTTCATGGTCTCTTAACTATCCGGTAAAGACATCAATAATTGAATAGCATACACCTCATTAGTAAATTTTATCTTAACAGATTTTAATTGACTAATTAAAGTGGTAACCTCATTAATATAAGAATTAACATAAGCATCCTCAGTTATTTACATGTTGAAATACTTGTTAAGAAGATAAACCTTAATATCGGCAAATGGTCTTTTATATCTAGTTGTAAGCACTTCCATCAATTTCACTGCATTAGTCTCATCGGCTACATGATTAGCAACATTCATTGACACACACATCCTGATGATTGCAAATGTTTTTTCATTCAGGTTCTCCCAATCTTCATCCGACATCCCTTTCAATCTCTCCTTCAATACCTTATGCAATTTTTTGTAAGTTAAGAAATCCTTAACCTACAACTTCCAATACCCAAACTTCTTAGCTCTAATAATCCCATGACTCCTTAACCAAAAAGTTATAATACCACTTGTTGGAAATTTATACTTAGACATAAATAAAATGTGGAGGACTAAATTATATCTAAAATCCTCACTACAGGTTAGAGCAAAAAAGATTAATAATCATAAAATAGTAAATAATTAAGAGAAAAAAAAAAAGAACGACATTGAAAAATATACTGGTCGCTCCAAACTTGGAACTACATCTAGTCTTCTACAATTGTAAGTTTTACCATGATAAAAATTGCTAAATAATTCTCTCGAATAGCCCAACACGAACTATTGATTTTCTATACCACAACTTGGTATCTTAAAATTTAAAATAAAAGAAACACCGAAGAAAAAAGGTTCCTACCGCAAGTCATTATCTTTTCCGTCGTTTTTCTTTTTCTCCACTGCGTTTTATTGTGTGTATATATATACTTTTTGCCAAAAAAAATAAATAAATAAATAAATAAATGAAAGTATAGTGGGCCAGGCCCAAGACAAGAAACCTCCACCATTCTTCTTTTAATTTTGACTTCGGCCAAAATAAAGTAACAACACAATTCTTCAATTTTGACTATGGTCAAAATTATATTTGCTTCCTATATATATATATATATATATATATATATATATTCCATCGATACATGTGTGCTTTTTCATGGAGTTTTGTCTCCACAACCTCAACAACAACTATATGAGAAATTGAATCTTCGACCTCTAAAAAAAATGTCATGTCAATTACTATAGCTAAACTCACTTGACGAAAATTCAATCATATTAAAAATTTGATAATTATCAACAAAACTTTATTAAGGTCACAATTAAACATGGTTAATTGATTAAGACATCTAGCAGACTCTTGGTTGAGTTTTCTATCCAACTAAAAGACTTTATTAAAATCTATTGATTTCTTATTTAATGCAAAAATTTGCAACAATCGGATCTTGAATTTGGATTTCATATTTAATGCAGTTTACTCTTAACTATTCACATTATATTTTTGTTTTTGTTTTTTTTATTAAAATATTAAATTATAAAAAATAAAGAGAACCTCATAGCTCGAAACACAAACATAACACAAAATATAACTAAAGAAGTCAACAAAAATAAGAATTAGAAAAAAAAAAACAAACAAAGAAAAGGCATACACAAGTTGAAAATATTATTACATTTTTAGAATTATTATTTCCAATGTATTGTAAAAGAATCATTAACATAAATTATAACCAATAAATTTCGCTAATGTGAATATATGATATAACTAATAAACACTTTAGGTTAAAAAACATAAAAGGTTTATTTATTTTTTTCAATGTTTTTTACAAATTTTATTATCTTAATTTTTTTAAAAAAATATCCATCTACATCGATATGTTATCAATATTCTGATAAATATTTCTATAAAATTAAGACATCGATATTTTAATTAACATAAACTTTACTCTCAACACAACGCATGCTTAATTAACTAGAACGCCCAACTCCCTCATATATCAGCACTAGCTTAAGTGTTTGACAAAATTGGCCTAAAGAATGAATATTTTCTAGTACTTTCAGTAGTATCAAATTTATTGTTTACCATAAAAGTAAAATTTAATACTATGTAGGGTCTAGAAAATAAATGAATATATCATTTTAATGACGTATTAAATTTTGAATACGCTAGTGTATGAATTAAGTTCTATGTGGGTCTAGAAAATAAATGAATAATAAACTAATATATCATTTGATGACTTGTTAAATTTTGTGTGTGTACGTGTGGGCGTATGTGGGTGCATGTGTGTGACACACACGTGTGTAAAATTAAGTGAATGGATGGTCGCGAATCAGAAAAGGAATCGGCAGTGTGCAGAACGACACCTCTTTGAAGTGAGTGACGTGAGGTAACTTTGCGGCAATGGGAGAATTCAAATTTTTTAAGTCCGTCTTCAATTAGTTTGTGACAATGAGTATTTTCTTGGTTTTTTAGTGTTTCTTTTAAATGTTAATTCCAAGATCCCAACGTGTGGTATAGGGAATTAAATAATTCGTGTTGGTCTATTAGAGAGATTTGTAGTGCAAGTTTTTTGGAACCTTCTTCATCATAGTAGAATCCACAGTTGCAGAAAACTAGACGTAGTCCTGAGTTTGTGGCGAAACAGTATATTTTCGGTGTCGCTTATCTTTTTTCCTTCTCTTAATTATTGTTATTTTATTATTGTCAATCTTTTTGGTTCTAACATGTGGAAGTGAGAATTTTAAATATAATTTAGTTTTCGCTTTTTATTTATATCTAAATATAAATTCCCAGAAAGTGGTATCATAGATTTTTGGTTCAGGAGTCATGAGATTATCAGAGTAGGTTTCGAGGGAATCGTGAAATTTGATGAGAAAATTTTTGGGTATTGGAAGATGCAAGTTAAAGATTTCTTAACTTACAAGAAATTACATAAGGCATTGAGCGGATACCGAAAGGGATGTCAAATGAAGAAAACATGAGGTAAATCAGGTTGAAACTGAAGAAGTAACGATAAATCTATTTGAAACTAATGAAGAAATAATTAGTGATGTCTATGTCTATGTTGAGAGTAACATACAAAATAGAAGCTACTCTTCTAAATGGAAAATTGATAGTGCAATTTTCATACATATAGTTTCAAATTGGAGTTTATTCACATCTTTCATTTCAGAACATCGTGGTCTCATCAGGATGGGGAATGGTAGGGTTTCTAAGATCTCTGGAATTGGGAACATTAATCTGAAGACAAAGTTTGGAGAAAAATTAGTATTACGTGATGTCAGGTTTGTGCCTAGGATGAAGATAAATCTCATCTCTATTGAAAATTGGATTATGAGAGTTACAAGTGTGAGTTTGACAGTCACCAGTGTAAACTCATATCGGGATCCTAGGTAGTGGCAGTTGACCACAGAAATTTCACATTGTACAATTGTCAGTTTATTGTTGTCAAAAGATCAGAGAAATGGTGGATGATAGTAAAAGCTGCAGATATCAAGTGTAAACGTACAGTTGAGCCAGCTGAAATGATAGCCAGTGTTGATCTGTCAGATCAAGATCCATCAGTTCAAAAACAATTTGGAAGTCTGAGAGAGGAAGTTGATGGCTATTGCGAACCCTCGGTTGTTAGGGTTGACAAAATTCCCCATGGGGTTAAACCGAGGACCTCTTTAGGACCCGAACTTCTTTACGGTCAAACTGGGGATGGGAAAGGTATCCTCACCCCGTCCTCAACCCCGACCCCATCCCAATTAGATTTTTAATATAATATATATATATATTAGGTATTTTAACTTTTTCCATTTAGCTTAGTTTTTCATTTAGCTCAATTCGAGCCTAACTAAAGTGTCCAAGCCCAAACCAAAGATAATTTTAGGAAATCCTTATGGAGAAACAAAAGGGGAAACGGGGAATGGGTCCTCATGGGAACCTGTTTCCCTGACGGGGAATCCCCGCCCTCGTCCACGCCTTTAAATGGCGGGTATGGGGGCACGGATTGGGGTAAATTCCCCCATCGAGACAAGGATGGGGAACCCCTCCTTACCCCACCCCGGTTCCGTTGCCAACTCTATCAGTTGTCAGACATTCAAATGGATTGATGAAGTTGCAGAAGCGAGTAAGGGCATCAAAGTGGAAGGCTATTCTAGTTGTTGGGGTCAAAGATAAAGTCTCCAGCTTGGCAGCAAGTTTGAAGGAAGGATTCAAACCATTGCAGAATTTATTTTCTTCAAAGATAGATGTTCAAGATTGAAGAAGATGTCAGTTGACACTACTTAACTGAAGTGGGAGTACGTGACTATCTTTTATGTTTGAGAGACAGTTCCACATAGCTTGTCATACTTCAGGGCAAGAACATATGAGCTACAGTTAATTTCTGATGGTTTCCTATTTTGTTTTTATTGATTTTACAAGTTTTTATGTTGAACCTTGGAGTTTGCCAAGAAAATCAGAGATAACAGTTGCTGTGGGAATTGAGTCTTGAAGTTTGTCAAGACGATGAATTTTTATGTTGTGGGAGGAAGGATTGTCGCTTTGTCTCCAAGTGGAAGAATGTTGAGATAACAAAACTCTATGGAGGTACACATGATAGAAACTATATATATACATTTAAGAAAAGTCAAAATTGAATGGTCAACAACACATTCAATTTAGTTGGTGGGATTTCAAGTTGTTGGGCTTTAGGTTTCTTCTTCAACCATTGTGTGCATGCGTGTGTACATGTGCGCGCGTGTATGTGAAATTAAGTGAATAGGTGGCTGCAAATCAAAAAAGGAAACCATGGTTGCAATTTTTTTTCTTAAAAAATAAATGTTTGCAAAACGATACCTCTTTTGAAGCAACCG
Source organism: Benincasa hispida (assembly GCF_027475165.1). Taxonomy (NCBI): domain Eukaryota; kingdom Viridiplantae; phylum Streptophyta; class Magnoliopsida; order Cucurbitales; family Cucurbitaceae; genus Benincasa; species Benincasa hispida. The sequence continues at coordinate 20,577,638 of NC_143478.1, forward strand.
CCAAATGAAGGAAACAAAGGTAGTCGACATTCTTTGAAGTGGATGACATGCGGTAACTTTATGGCAGTAGGAGAATTCTAATTTTTGAAGTTCTTCTTCAATTCGTTTGCGGCAGTGAATATTTTCTTGGTTTTTTCGTGTTTCTTTTAAATCTCAATTCCAAGATACCAAGTTGTGGTATAGGGAATAATAGTTCGTGTTGGACTATTTGGAAGAAATTTGTAGTGCGAGTTTTTAGAATTTTACAAACTTCATCTTAGTATAACCTGCAGTTGTAGAAGACTAGACGTAGTCCCGAGTTTGAGGCGAGCTAGTATATTTTTTGTGTTGATTATCTTTTTCCCTTCTCATAATTATTGCTATTTAATGATTGCCAATTTTTTTTGGTTCTACCATGTGGAAGTGGTAATTTTAGATATAATTTAGTTTTTACATTTTATTTATATCTACGTATAAATTTCCAACCGGTAGTATGAGAAATTTTTTTACTCAAAAGTGTAATTTCTCCTATTCTTAATTACTGATTTGGCACCATGGATATTATTGAAATTCAGCCCAATATTCAACCCCAAATTCCTTGCTCATTGTTGCAATCAGATTGCCCCACCATTCACAATCACACAACGTTATCTCCCATGCCCTCGGGGGTTGTCTTCAACATGGTAGTAGGTTCGACATTCACAATCTGAAAACAAAAATTTGAAAACAAGGGATTAGATGAAAACATAGTTGTATTTTATGTTTTCAGATATGTTTTTGAAAGCAGAATTCAAAAATTGAATTCTAATTTAAACAATTGCAAACTAGTTATAGTTACTCACGGAATATTATTTGACAATAAGCTATTATTAATTTATTTATGATTATGGTTTTATATTAAAAAATGTATAATTATTATTTTTTAATATTATATAATTTATAGGTTAAATTAAAAATTTTGTCCCAATGATTTGGAAGAAGTTAAAGTTTAGGTCTTATAATTTATAATTAGAATAAACCACCTATGGTTTGATAAAAGCTTTATAAATAGTCCCTATGGTAGGAACTATTTAAGAGGATATAATGAACCATAGAGACTATATATGAAGTTATTATCAAATCATAGGAACTAAATTCTAAATTTTAAAACCATATGGACTAACTTTTAATTTTATGAAAACCATAAGGACCACATTCAGAGTTCAATTTAATTTATAATATAATACATAATATTTATTTTAATTTTTAGATCGAGTTGAGTTTATAACATAACATACTATATTTCTAAATTTTTTTTATCTTATTTAATATAATTCTACATTTTAAATTTTAAAATTCAAATTCTGGATAAAATAAAAACATTAAAAAAAAATTTGTTTCCAAAATTTACACTGTTTGGATCACATAATTCGAAAATAGTTTTTAGAAACAGAATTCGAATTGTCTGTCAAACACATATTTGCTTAACTCAATGAATCTGAAAACATAAAACAGAATCTGGATTGCGAACCAAACAGACTTCTAAAATTTAGTTAAAATTTAAATTTAGTCTATATTATTTATAATTAACTTTACTCAAATTATAAGGATCAAATTTATCATTTAACTAAAGAAGATAGACCAATTTACACAAAACACACATGGTGTTGCCTTTTAATTTATCTAGAAAGAAAAAGAAAAAAAAAAAAAGAAGCAAGAGGGAGAAGAAGAGAAGGAAGATAAAGATCCAACACTATGTGATTCTTTTAAATTTATCTTGTATTGTCTCACTAGAAGTCTAGAAAATCATTATGTCTTGTGAATTTATAAATTAAAAAAATGATGATAAAGTGAAATTTCCCAATTCACTGCATATGAGGCATTTGACACGTAGAGTTTAGTTGAGTCGAGTTAGTTAGTAATTATTATAGAAGTGAAGTAATTGGAAGAATTGACACGAATAACAAAAATGTTAGTTAACGTGAATAATGATATAATAAACTTTTTTTATTATTAGTCAACTAAACAATGGGTGGGTTTTTTACCCACCCAATCCAATCTGGAGACCAAACGTCTCTTAAAGTTTTGAAAGCCATATTTTTGCACATGCATCAAAATCTTTCTACTCCTCAACTAAAATAGATCCTTTTCATTTTAGATAAAAACAAAAGTAAAAATAAAGAAATAAGAAAATAAAGAAAATTATATTTATAGTCCTTAAGTTTTAGATTTAATTTTTATTTTATTTTTAAATTTTAAAATGTTATACTTTTTCTTTCCAAGTTTAATTTCCATTGAGTTTCTAAATTTTAAAATACTATATTTTTATTCTCAAGTTTTGAGGTTTGTTTTGAATTGCTTTCTAAATTTCAAGATTTATACTTATAATATTTATCTTTCACTAAATACTCAATGCTCATTCTTGGTGTTAATATCTACTAACAATTTAAAATAATAACATAATTAGAATGAATTAATTTTTACTAATTTTCGATTGACTGAAAGTTAATGCCAAAGACCAAAATGAAGATTAGTGGATAAGTTTAAAAAATTGAGACTTAAGAATCAAATAAAATCTAAACTCAAAACTCAAGGATTTAACATTTTGAAAGTTATTGTCAATTAACTGAGTTGTTAATGTCAATTATAACATTTTGAAACGACATAAGAACTAAGAAAGAAATGGAAACTAAACTTAAAATTTAGATATAAAAGTATAGAATTTTGAAATTTGAGAACTAAATGGAAACTATATTTAAACCAAGGACCAACAAATATTTTTTCCAGTAAATAAGTAAAATGTTTAAAATTTACCTTGTACAAATTATTTCTTTTATTGAATACTGAATAAAATCAATTTTCACCCAAAACTTTTAATATTTAAAGAGAGCTAAAAGATTCCGAGGTCCCATCCATTTTCCTCAAACTTTTGAACTGAGAGTGCATAATGAAAATTGAGAATGCACGGTAAAAATTAATTTAAACCGTCAAGTTTAGGAGTAAGAATTATTATTTTTTTCCCTTCATTAAACTAGCTTGGGTTAGCTACAAACACAATCAGTTTATAATAGCAACAATAACAAAGGAAATAATTAATCAGATATAAATAAAGTCAACCATACAAATTTAATTTGTCTAACACGAACCTAACTTAACTAGAATGAATATGTACTATCAATTTTGAGGTATGAAGTTTGATCCTCTACTCAATATATTGTTAAAAAAAGAAAAGGTAAAGAAGCAAAAACAATACGAGTGATCGTTACATATTGTTAGATATCGAAGAAAGATACATACCCTTTGATAACCAATTAATTTTTAAAAATTCAGTTAATAAACATTAATTTCACTTATAATTTTTTAGTCATTCACTATTTATGAATATTTATATATTTTCAAAACCTAAAAAGATTGTTTTGTGACAAAAAAAAAAAAAAAAACAACAAATCGAAGAGAACGGAAGGTGGAAACAAGTGAGAAAATATTGCACAAAGTGTCAAGTGTTTCAATTAAGTTCTACGTTCATTTAAGTGGAAACAATACAAATACTTATAGGAAAAGTAAAAAACTACCCACTAATACATTATCATTAATTTTCTACAAGTAACCTAGAAAAGCTCCTTTAATCAATCCACTAAACCATTATGCTACTATCCTCTAGTTTAAGAGGCACTATCTTAAATAAAAGCCAGTAACTTCAATCAAAGAAAAACTAATTTAATTAATAATTTGTAAAATAAGTTTGCACTAATTTTTAGCACTCCCCCTTAGTACAAACAAACGATAAACAATACCAAGTGCACACCTAAATTCTTCAAACTTGACTTTACCAAAAGCCTTGGTAAATATATCAATAATTTGCTTCTCGTAATGCATCTTCTCCAATCGAATATCTTGCGTCAAGACTTTCTCTCGAATAAAGTGAAAATGTGTTCAATATATTTTGTACAAGCATGAAACACTGGATTTCCTGCAAGCTTGATTGCACTTTCATTATCACAAAACAATGGAAATTGGATAGCTTAGTTAGAAGATATTTCTCCCATAAGCCTTTTTAGTCAAATACACTCCTCGATAGCTGCTATATATTCTGTTTTACAACTTGAAAGAGCAACAAAGTATTGTTTCTTACTGCACCATGAAATAGCTCCCAAATCTATATTGAAATAGGTGGAATGTATGTCATTTACATTACCAGCCCAATCTGCATCAACAAAACCACTTAAAATAAAAGATGTAGCTTGTTTGTACAACAAGCCAAAACATAGGGTACTCTTCACATATCGTAGAATCCTTTTTGCTGCAATTAAATGAGCTTCACATGGTTTATCCATAAACTTGGCAACAACACTAATAGAGTAAGAAATATCCAGCCTTATGATAATTAAATAAATTAAACTACCAACAAGTTGTCGAAAAGGTTTTGCATCAACCAATCGTTTTCCTTCTTCTTTAATCAACTTCAAGGATGGCTCCACGGGAGTAGTCATTGGTTTTAACTGATTCATGTCGAAACGATCCAATAAACTCGCTGCATATATTTTATGTGAGACAAAGTATCCATGTGACCTTTCAACCTCCAAACCAAGAAAACATCTTGCTTCACCAAAACTTTTCATTTCAAAGTGAATAGACAAAGCATCTCGAAGACTATTAATTTCAACTTTGTCATCACCTGCTATGATCATGTCATCAACATAGAGTAATAGCATAGTACATCCTAAAGTTGTCTTTTTAACAAATAGACTTAAATTTGCATTTGAAGATCTAAACCCACAAAATTCAAGATACTGGGGAATCTTACCATACCAAGTATGAGGAGCTTGCTTAAGACCTACAAAGCCTTCTCGAGTCAACACACAAAACTTGGAAACTCCTTAGAAACAAAACCATGAGATTGTTCCATGAAAAATATCTCAATCCAACTCTCCATAAACGAAAACATTCTTCACATCTAACAGTCACAATTTTCCATCTTTACAAGCAACTAATGAAAAAATTGTTGGAATGGTTACTATTTTAGCAACAAGACTGAATGTCTCTTCATAGTCTAGACTATATTGATGTGAAAAATCACGAGCTACAAGACAAGCTTTATACCTGCTGATAGTACCATTAGGATTTTTCTTTAACTTGTAAACTCATTTACAAGTAACCAACTCGACATTCTTTTAACTTTGGAACAGGTTCCCACGTGTTATTCTTGCTAAAAGTCAAGATTTCCTCCTTCATTGCTTCTTCCCATTCAAGAATTCCTTTATCTTCATTATAAGACTAGGTTCATCTTCACAAATATCCAATTAAAAAAAAAAGATACAAATGAACAGTTATTTAACTATACCTTATAATCAGATAAATAACTAGGTCGTGTTCTTGGTCTAGAAGATCTATGAGCAACAATTTCAGTATCTTCATTTACCTCAACATTTTCTCCAGGATTAACATTAATATCATTCTCATTTGATACATCATTAGTAAATAAAGGTGACAAATCAATAATGTCTTCTTTCTTTGAATTTGCATCCATTTGGTTTGACGAAACTTTGTCAAACACCGTATCTTGAGAAACAAAAACTTCCCTCGTCTTTGAACCCATACATTTCATTATTCCCTGTGAGTATCATATCCAACTAAAATATAATGTTTTGCTTTTGGGTCCAATTTGGTATGTTTACCCTTTGAAATGTGAACATAACAAATTGACCCAAAAAATCAAAGATAATTTACATTGGGATTGGGTTTTTTATGATATAGTACCTCAAAAGGAGATAGATTCGGCCCTACCCATGGAGGTAAGCGATTTATGACATGACAAGTTGACTGAATAGTTATTGCCCATAGCTCCCTTGGAGGATTCTTTGCATGTAGCCAAGACAAGCACATGGATGTAAGATGTGCTAATTTACGTTTAACAACTCCATTTTGTTCTGGAGTGTCAGTACAAGTTATTTGGCACTAAATCCCATTCTCTTTACAATAATTCTAAAACTGATCAGACATATATTCTCCCCCATTATCTGTGTGAAGGCACTTTATAGAAAACCAAGATTCCTTCTCCACTTGCTCCTTAAACTGGATAAACTTGAAAAAATTCTCACTTTTAGCTTCAAAAAATGCACTCAAGTGAAACGAGAAAAATCGCTCACAATAATCATAACATAACGACAACCAAAATAGCCAGGTGTTTTAATTGGTCTCTTTAAATTTGAATAAACTAACTGCAATGCACCAGTAGAACTGTTATATGAATTTGGAAAAGAAAGACGATGTGACTTACCAAATTGACAACCAAGGCAAACCACAACATGGTGTATTTCTTTAAAGAGAGGGACACCATCAAGAAGCTTCTTCATAGAAATTCTTTCTAACAATTGGTAACCAACATGGCCTAACCGAGCATGCCAAAGTGTTGCACCATCATTTTGACCTGTATTTTCAACATACGCATTACTTGCAGACAAACACATAGAGAGAATCTTTCAAAGTGAACAAAACAGCATCTTCAAAATTATTAAAATCAGAAATAATTTTAACATCATTTGATCCAAAAAGAACATACCTCCCAGAGTCAGCAATTTGAGAGACTAAAACCAAATTCTTTTTTAAACCTGAAAAATGATAAACATCTGTAAGAGAAATACCACCGTTCTCAACATTAACATGCCCTTCTTCAATAACAGGATGTAAGGAATTATCAACCGTCACAATTACTCTTCTTGCTTGGTGAGTACATACATTAGAGAGAAGAGAAACATTTCCAGTTGTATGGTGAAAACAACCAGAATCAACAATCTAATCTGTATTGTAATCTATAGAAACATTAGCATGCAAATTAATGGATTGATCAATAGCTTTAATTGATAAGTATTGTTCCCATTTAATTTGGTCAAATTTGTTATTTTTTTGTACAACATTTGCTTCTACTTCTTTGAGACCACACGACAATTCGGTCTAATATGACTTGATTTTCCACAACAATGACATACCACCTTCACCCGACAATCATGTTTGATGTGTCCTGGCTTGCCGCACCTTAAACATCTCTTCAATTTGCACTTGGACTACCCTTCAACCTTGGAATCATTACTATCATTTGAAGAACGTTTGGAAGAATAATTGACTCTTCCCTTGTCTTTTGTATAAAGAATAGCTTCCACCTCAGGATGAGATTGCTTGTTGTTGCCAAGAATTTGTTTCATTAGTGCTTTTTGATTTGAGAGCAAATTCTCTAACACAATGATCGAATGTTGATTTACCCAACCTTGTATTCAAGAAATAAATGGCATAAATTCCTTTTGCAGTCCACGAATAAGATAACGACGCAAACGAGCATCGCTAATAGGCTCCTCATTGTCCAATTCTGAAATTTCAGAACACAAAGTCTTAATTTTCAGAAAATATTTTGAAACTGAAAAATTACCTTAAGTTGTTCTAGCAAGTTCATTCTCCAAATAATGCAATCTTGTTGTATTCTTCTAAGTGAACAACCTTTCAAGTGTGTCCCACACTTTCTTCAGAGAATTCTTATCACGAACATGTTCTATATACTCCTTGTTGATAGAAGTTCGCAAAACAAATAAGGCTTTGCCACACTTGACTTTCCACTTCCTTTGTGCCTCAACATTCTCTAAAGTATCTTCTAGAATTGAATTGTCATCGGAAACAAGATCCCATAAATCTTGTCCTTGAAGAAAAACTTCCAGACACAACCTCCAATAACTATAATTATCGTCGGTAAGCTTGTCTACACAAATGATGTTTCCACCATTCATCTTCATCAAGTATTTAAACTCAAACATAAAACAAAGAACCTGAATGCTTTGATATTATGTAACGAAAAACAACAAATCGAAAAGAACGAAAGGTGGAAACAAATATTGCATGAAGGGTTAAGTGTTCCAATTAATTTCTACATTCATTTAAGTGGAAACAATACAAGTATTTGTAGGAAAAATAAGAAACTACACACTAATGCATTATCCTTAATTTTCTACCACTAACCTAGAAAAGCTCCCTTAATCAATCCACTAAACCATTATACCATTATCCTCCAATTTAGGAGACACTAACTCTAAATAAAAGCTATTAACTTCAATTAAAGAAAAAACTAATTTAATTAAAAATTTGCAAAATAAGTTTGCACTAATTCTTAACATTAAAAACATAAAAATAAAAATAGCTTTTAGAATATTATTTTTATTTTAGAAATTTGGCTATGCATTCAAATGTTTCCGAGATGAAACCATTAAATTGTTAAGAAATTGGTAAAAACAACTCAATTCAAAATAAAAAAACTAAAAACAAAACACAAGTTTTCCAATCGTTTTTTTAAAAAAAATTAATTCTAGAAACTTGTATGAGATTTTGAAAACACCCCTACTTTACAACAAAGTCACGAAGCATATAAGGAAATAGTATTTATAAATTTAATTTTTTTTAATAAAAAATCAAATGATGATTAGAGGAGACTTAAAAATTTGTATAAATCATCTTTTTCCCCTAACTTTACAACAAAATAAAGAAATAAAAATAAAAATAGTCTTCATAAATTTAATTTTTAAAATTTAAAAGAATAAAAAAACTAAAAATTCGAGGATTATCAAACGAAACTTAAAATTATATACAAGTCATCTACCCCATTTCCAAAATTAATTACAAGCCAAATCCCATCATAAATGAAAGCCGGTTTTGGTTGTTTTGCTTTTGCAAGTTGGTCCATTGGGGGTCTTTATCTCTCCAAAAATCACTAATTTAAAATCATAGTTATTATTAGTAAGGTAAATCTAAATTTATATTTTAACATTAGAGAGTTGTACCAATTTAAATCTCAAATTAATATTTGTTGAAATTTAGGATTGTATCAATTTAAATCCTTAACTTTGGTGGTTGTATCAATTTAAATCTTAAACTTTGGTGGTTGTATTAATTTAATCCCTCAAACCCATAACTGTATCCATTTAAACTCTAAATTTTCATAAATGTATCAATTTAAATCATGAACTTTCATAAATATTTCAATTTAAATCCAAGATATTAAAGAGTTTAAATTGATATAATTTCAAAAGTTCAAAGTCTAAATTGATACAATTATTAACTTTTGGTTTAAAATGATATATCCTCTAAAGTTCAGACGTATAAAATTGATATTTGCCTTTACTATTATTATTATTTCAAGTATTTTATTTTATAAAATTTTGATAGGAATGTTTGCCAATAGTTTTTTTTTTCCCTTCTTGTGGTTCTTTAAATCTAAATGCAAAATAGATTTTCCTTAAAATATATTTAGAATCATTTTTAAAACCAACTAAAAAGCTACACATAACTAGTTTGAAAAAAGCCTCTCACCCACTAATTTAATTACAAACTAACCACCCCATCTCTTTTCCACCATCTTTTTAATTTTTCCCTTCACTTTCCCACACTTTCTCTTCCACATTTTCCCATCATCCAAACACTCCTTTTAGTGAGGAAAAAAACAAAAAAACAAAAAAAAAAAAAACCAAAGAATTAGAAGAATTTTCAATGAGTTGTGGTGGGAAGTTAGAAGTGATTTTTAGGGTTTTGGGAATTTTGTTGAGTTCTGTGGCAGCCATTGTTGTGGGAGTTGGCAAAGAAACAAAGGTGGTTCCTATTACTATCTCCTCCAAACTTCCTCCTTTTCAAATTGTTGTGGTTGCAAAATGGTATTATTTGTCTGCTTTTGTGTAAGTTTCTCTCCTTCTTTCTATTTATACTTCATCTCTTTCAAGAATTGTATTTTCTTTTTTTATATGAATTGATTTCTTTTAAACATATTGATAGTATTTGAGTGATTTTAAATTGATTTGTTGGAGTTGAATATTGCTTTCACTCCTTTTTTTTTTTTAAAGTATTTTGAACAAAATACACCTTTTGGTTCATGAAATATGAGTTTATGTGTTTTATTTGATATGTGAAGTTTTCAAATAGGTTAAATTACAAATTCGGTCACTTAATTTTTTTATGAGTGTCTAATAGATCTCTCAACATTTGATTTTATTTCTAATATGTCTTTTGAAATATTTTAAAATTTTAAAAACTAATTGTTCTTTTGGATACATAAATTTAAACTTTATGTCTATATTGGAATCCTAAATTTTTAATTTTGTGTTTAGTAGATCTGTGAATTTTTAAAATTCAAATGTGTACGAACTAGATTTGTAATTTTGAAAGCTTTGAAACTAATTAGATATAAATCTCAAAGTTCACGGACTATTTAGAAACATTTTATTTTTTTTAGTAGACTAAGGGACCGTTTGGGGCAATAACTATCATAAAACTATAATAACTACTATTTTGTAGTCCCCAATTAGCTATAGTTAATATTATTTCAAAATCTCATTTGTTATAGTGTTTACTTTTTGTCACCGTTTTTACTATTTTACATTCATCATTTTTTTTTATTCTTTTGCAACAGTATTTACTATTTTCTTCTCAAACTAAAATAGTTTATATCTCAAACACATATTATTATAACATAAATTAAAATAATCTAAACCAAGAAAACAAACTATTATAACTCAACTATAATAACTAATCAAACGCCTCCCAAAAGTGTTTATTTAGAACTAACAATTAAATAAGTTTAATGATTAGTTAAACTTAATTTTCTAAATTTTAAATATTAAAAACCTTAAATCTATTAGAAACTTCTAAAACCAAATAGACACCCATTATAGACTTCAACCACGAAAAAAATATATTTTCCCAATGATTTTTTCTTGGCTAAAATGAAAATTGTAAGGCAAATTACTGATTTAATCCATATCATATTTTAATTTTCTATCAATTAGTCAAGATTGAAAGGCTCTACGACAAAATTCTTACTTTTTCCTCTTTTTGAAAATAATTACTTCCAACTAAAATTAATTTCGAGAGATTCTATAAATCAAACTCAACTTATTCCCATTTAATTCACATAAGCCTAAACTAACTCAAAATTTGCTCTTTTTTTTTTCAATAATTTATTATTGTTCATTACTCCTAATTAATTTAATTAAGTAATACATTGAACTAAATCATATTTATTTATTTAATTTTTTTTCGAAGGTACCTTTTCGTAACAAATGTAATAACAAGTTCATATGGATTGTTATCGTTGTTGCTTAGATTAAGCAACAAGAATCTGAGCAATAATAAGTTAACTGTACTGATCATATTTCTCGACACCGTGACGGTGGCGCTGCTCTCCTCCGGCACCGGAGCCGTCATGGCCATCGGAGTTATGGGCTATAATGGCAACTCGCACGTGCGGTGGAACAAAGTGTGCGATACATTTGGTAGATTTTGCAAGCAAGTGGCAGCTTCTGCCGTCCTCTCTCTTGCCGGAGCCATCGTATTTATGTTGCTGGTTATATTGGCTGTTCTCGGCCTACTGAAGAGGCCCAAATGAGTGGGCTTTCGGCCCAAAAAAAAGATGAAAAGAAAGGAAGCATATTTATTTGAATATTTGTAATAGATAATAAAATAAGAGAAAAAATTTTAAAATATATTTTATCTTTAAAATATTTGTAAATATAGATGAGTTGATTAGTCAATTTTTGAATTTTATTTTTAATTTTTAATTTTGTTCTCACTTGTCTGTCTTATTGCACACCTTTTTTAGTCTTTTTATTTCCTTTCTTTTCTTTTTCCCTCCTTTTTCTCATTTTCTTTTTTTTCTCCCGTTTTTTCTTCTTCTCTTTTTTTTTTTTTTTTATTCTTTGCTTTATCCGATTTTTGCTTCTTTTCTTAATTTTTTATTTTATTTCCTTTAATTTTTATTTTTTTTCATTTCCTTTATTTTCTTTCTTTTTTTAAAAAAAAAAATATTTTCTTTCTTCGGGTTTTGCTTATTCTTTTTTTATTTCTATTTTTTCCCTTTCTCCAATTCTTGGTTCTTCCCTTTTTTTTTTATTATTTTCTTTTCTTTTCTTTCTCCGATTTTCTTCCCTTTCTCCAGTTTTTGCTTCTTTTCTTTCTCTTATTTTAAAAATTTTTCTTTCCTTTATTTGATTTTTTTTCTTCTTCCCTTTTTTTTCACAAGAAATATGAAGCTGAGTTTCATATCCAAGACTTGAAAGTACTCAATTCATAAATGACTTAACACCAATAAGCAAATCATCAAGTTTGATTATTATAAGAAATAATAGATATAAATAGCAAATGAAAGTCTATTAGTGATGGCCATTAATATTTTCTATCATTGATAGCTTAATCTTTGATTATATTTTTATAGTTAATAGCCACTTATAGAAATCTATCATTGATAGCCAACTTAGTGAATTTAATTAATAAAGTTGAATCTCGAACTAAAATATAAGTGGAATGCCTAGAATTTATCCCTAATAGCATGTTTATCAATGATAGAAGCTATCATCGAAAAGAAAAGTGACTTATAAATGTTTGGGAAGGACAAGAAAGGGGCAAAAAGGTATTCAGTGGCTATGATTAATAGAAGCTACTTCTGATAGCATGTTGCTAGTGATAGAAACTAATACTAATAGCATGTTATCAGTAATAGAAGCTACCTGGTGATAGAAGCTATCACTGATAGCACGTTATCGGTGATAGAGAACTATCACTGATAGCATGATATTAGTGAGACCATTGATAGCATCTTATCAATGGATGTTATTAGTGAAAGAAGCTATCATTGATAACCACAATATGAGTGATATTAGTGATATCGGTGATAGAACTTAGGTGATATCTATATATCGAGTTTCTTTCAAAGATAATAACCAGTTATAGAAGTCTAATTTTTATAGCATTAAGTGTTAATATTTCAAGGTTGATTCTAATTGATGAATGTCTATCAGTGATAACGACTGATAGCTGCTATCAATAATAGCCATGATAAAAGATTATTAGTGATAGCTATTGTGGTAATCAAAGTTGTTGGTCTTCTTTCAAAGTTGATCACTATTTATAAATCTATCATCGATAGCCACTGATAGCCTTAAGTATTGATATTTCAAGGTTGATTCCAATTGATGAAAGTGAATCAATGATAGCTACTGATAATTGATAGCAAATTAAAAGTTAATATTTCAAGATTGTATTAATTTTTCTCAAATTGAAAGTTATCGCTGATAGCAACTATCATCGATAGCAATTGATAGAAACTATCAGTGGTAGCTTTTAATTTGAGAAAACTGCGAAGAATCGAGCAAAATGGTGGTTAGGCATGAGTTTTTTAGTCTTTTACCATTTTTTTTATCTACATATGCAATTATTTTATCCTTGTACTACATATTCTATTATTTTGGGCTTGAATTCTATTTATGCAACTAGCCCTATTTATTTATGTGTGTATGCTAGGGGTAGATAATGAAATCACATAAACCGAACCGATTTGCAAAACCGAACCATTTTATCAACAAAACCGAAAAATTCGATTCAATGCAGTTCATTGGAATGTTAAAATCAAATTTAAACAGTTCGGTTCGGTTCCAAGTTTGAAAATCGCTTCTTAAACTGAACCGAACCGTTTTAATATATATATATATACACACACACACATACGTTCAGGGTTTATTGGAATTTGCGAGTCGTCGTTCTTCACGTCTTTTCCCTTTAGACTTCAGAGTTCAGTTTTCACTCTTTAATTCAGCTTCTATCTTTTCACCTTCCCTCGATTCTCCCTCGACATCGACGGTTCCGATTCCATCTCATCTCCATCTCTATCATTCCACTCATTCCATTCCATTCAGGTTTCGGCTTCCATCTCTTCACCTTCCCTCAGTTCTCCCTCGACGTCGACGGTTCCTATTCCATATCATCTCTATCTCTATCATCCCACCCATTCCATTCCGTTCAGGTTCCAGCTTCCATTTCTTCACTTTCCCTCAGTTCTCCCTCGATGCCAACGGTTCCGATTCACCTTCCCTCAATTCTCTCTCGACAGAAGATTCCACCCATTTCGTTCAGGTTTTTGCTTAAGTGCTTATGCTTTTACTAGTTTCTACTTATATTATTATGGTGTGCAATTTGAAAAAACAATGATTTTCATATCTAAGGTCAAAAAATAGTGTGGTGGCATTTCTTGTTTGATTGTCTGATGGCATTTCTTGTTTGATTTTCATACTAAGCCAAACAGAATCCAACTCATGTGGTGGCATTTCTGCTTATGTCTTGGTAGCCAAACAGAATCCAACTCATTTTTCCATTTTTCATTTTATATTTGAGATGGTGACTGGATTGGTTTTTGAGTTTTCGTTATAATTTTTTTTTCCATAAGTTATGGTTAATATTAACCTCCTCTATTTTAGAGGTTTTTTTTTTTACTATTCATAGAATTTTAATCTCATTTACTTTGATAGTAATAAGTTTTCTCTCTATTTTTCCCTTTATAGGTACCATCACAATGAGCTTGAGCAAGAGCAACGATTCCAATGATGATGTTGTTGTGATGGCACCACCATCACCAAAAGATGAAAGTGAGGAGACAGTTTCAAAGCATGCAAATAGAAGAAAGAGGAAAAATTCATCTATGGTATGAGATCATTTTACTAAATGTTCTAAATATAGTGATGATGATCCACATGCTAAATGTAACTATTGTGGTATGGTGTATGCATGTCATCCTAGATGTAACACAAAGTAAGTTGGTCTTTAAGAAGAATGAGAGTATTGGAGATAGTTTACATTCATCCGTTAGTTATAAGATGTTTACTATTGAGAGTGCTCAGAAACTACTTGCTGAGATGATTGTAATAGATGAGTTGCCATTTAAATTCATGGAGAACCAAGGATTTAAGAGGTTTGTGAATGGGACTTTCAACGTTAGCAGAACTTAATTTTATTCTTTCTTCTCGAAAAACAATTGCTAGGGATATTTTGGGAATATATGATAGCATGAAAGACAAGTTGAAAGACATTTTTGTGAATCAAGGATATAGAGTGTCACTCACAACCGATACGTGGTGGTCATCAATCCAAAATATTAACTTTTTGGTTTTGACCGCATACTTTATTGATAAAGATTGAAAATTACATATGAGAATTATTAATTTCACCCAAATCGAGAATCAAAGAGGGGAAACGATAGGAAAAGAGGTTGAGAAATGTCTAAAACAATGAGGTATTGGAAGGGTTATGACATTGACAGTTGATAATGCTTCGTCAAATGATACTGCCATTGCTTATTTGAAGAAGCATTTTAAGCATGGGTTGGTGTTAGATGGTGAGTTCTTGCATATTCGATGTTATGCACATATATTGAACTTAAATGTATGTGATGGCCTAAAATATGTTAATGATTTATTGGCTCGAATACGAGATGCCGTGAAGTTTGTTAGATCTTCTCTTGCTCGACTTGCTACATTTAATAAGTGTATCAAAGAAGAGAACATAAATAGTAAAAGTATGTTGTGTCTTGATGTTCTAACTAGATGGAATTCTACTTATTTAATGCTTGAGGCAATTGTAAAATTTGAAAAGACATTTGAGAGGTTAGAAGACTATGACACACATGAATAGGGAGGAAAAACCAACCACTATGGATTGGGAAATTGCGAGAATATTTACCGAATTCTTGTCAGTATTCTATGAAGTAATTGTTAGGCTTTCAGGTTCTTTGTATGTTACTGCCAATATAGTCTTCCATGAGATTAGTATTGTTCAAAATTGCATAAAAAAATATTCAAGTGCAACTGGTCCTAATGATGTGCTTTTGCAAGAAATGACGACGAAAATGCAAGAAAAATTTGGTAAGTATTGGGGAAAAAAGATAGAACAAATTTATTCTTGTATGTTACCTTCGTTTTGTAAGATAAATTTTTTTTTGTCTTGCCTAAATAAATTATTTGATGTTGATGTGGCAAAAGCCGGGAAGTAAGATATAGGGTATTTTGAGAGCATTGTTCAATGAATACAATTTGTCACTGTCAATTACTAATAAAGGTCAATCTTTATGTACCACCAGAGGTTCTCCATTTAGAACTACAAGTGCAAGTGCTTCAGAGGTTTTCCATTTTGATTTTGAAGATGTGGATAAAAATGATTCGCAAAGTGTGGATTCAGAAGTTGATATTTTCTTACTAGAGTCTCGTGTTAAACATGAGGATAACTTTGATATCTTAGATTGGTGGAAGGGGAATTCTTCTAGATATCCATAGTTGCTTCTGAGTCCGTATTCAACACTAGTGAGAGAGTAATCGATCCTTTTCATACCTCATTATCTCCAACAACTATTGAGGCACTTGTATGTGCATAAAACTAGTTACGTTCTGAACAAATTAACATTGGTTTACGACAATACTTGGAGGAAATTGCAGATGAAGAGGAAGGTTCATATATTCTAAACATATTTATATATTTTTTTAACATATTTATTCATATATTTATTATAGTAACTACTAGCAAGTTCATAATTTTTTTCTTAGTCTTCATAACGGAATTGAACGAAGCGGTAAAGGCAAAAAAACAAGGAGAAAGAGTGTGATGTGACAAATAATGGGAAGAATGTGAAGGAGACCGACGTGAAAGACAAATGAACAAATTTGAGAATAATGATTGACAAGCAAACAAATTTGTTTGTATTGATTGAACTTTTTGGAATGTATTACTATGTTATTATTAAGTGTTTGGCTTGTTATTTGCTTTTATGTGACTTAAACTTTGAAGGTAGTTGTTTGAAATTTGTGTATTGTGTACTTTGTAGAACTTTTTAGTTTTTATAGTCATTTGGACACGTTCTTATTGGGAATTAATATTTAAATTATGTTTAGAAAAATCTGTAAAATAGAAAAAGAGAATATACAAATTTCAAAAGAAGGAAGAAGAAAAATAAAAGGCAAGAGAAAGTGGAAGGAAGAAGGAAAATAAGAGGCAAAAGAAACAAAAAAAAAGTTCAAAAATAGAAAAACAAATGAAACCGATTTACAAAACCGAACTAAACCGAATATAATCGGTTCGAACTGCACAAATAGTACGGTTTGATTTTACATATAAATGATTTCGGTTCGATTCGGTTTGACTTCCAAACCAAACGGACTCCACCCCTAGTGTATGCACTAAATTAGTTAAGTAAAAATTTTAACCTCGAACGAAAAAAAGTCGGATAACAAGAATGTTTATGTTGACTAATTTTTATAATCTATGTTCGAATAATTGAAAGTTATCATTAGATATTAAATTTACACAGACATATGAATATTTCAACATATCTATGAAGTCGACATAGATATGAGGAATGTATGGGTCTTCAAAAAAAAAATAAAAAAAAATATTATAAATAATAAATATTTTAGCTTATTTAAAAAGTGTAAAATATTTTTTTTATTAATTTAAATATAATATTGGGTAATTTGTAAAAGCCACCTTAAAGTAGGATTACAATTATATCCTCAAACTTTTAAAGGTAAAAATTAAGTTCTCAAACTTGATCCTCAAACTTATATAATTATAAAAATTATTATATGAGTTTGAGGGTTCAATTTTTATCGATCTCTCATTTTTCAGAACCTCCCCCTCTCCTCATTCTCTTCTTTTTCTCTCCTTGTATCTTTCACTTCTCCTTTTCCTTTTCCGTCTTATTTTTTCGATATTTCTTCTCATTTTCTTCGCGTGGTAGGTAGGTTGGCAGATTCACTCGCTCTAAAATCGAGCAAAATTGACAAGGTTGGTAAGAACTACAAATTTTTTTCTAACCATGATGGTAAATTTTAATCATCATACTAAATATATCTCAACGATAATTGGAAAAAAAAATTTCACTTAGTTTTAAACTAATTAAATTCTAATTTTTTTTTCGAATGATATAAACTAAATTTATAATTTAATTTAGAATAAATCTTATTTTGGTCACTTAACTTTGAATGATTTTCTATTTTAGTCCCTAGACTTTTAAAAATATTCATTTTAGTGTCTGAACTTTGAATATTGTTTTATTTTGGTCCCTACACTTTTAAAATTGTTTGCTTTAATCCCTGAACTTTTAAAAATTGTTTATTTTGTTCTCTACTATATTAAAATTTTGTTAACCCTTTGACAAAATGGCAGGTGATTTGTATTTTTGGATAATTAGATTACCAAATAAGTATATTAATTTTCAAATTAAAAAAATTTAAAGTTTCAATCCTGAATACCAATCACCTCATGTTTAAAATTTTAAAATACAAATGGCGATTTTGTCAAAATTAATTTTAAAAGCATGTATGTTATTTTGTCAATCGCCATTTGTATGTTAATTAAGCTACCAAGATATTGTTTTAAAAACATGTATGTTATTTGAAAATTCTCCCATGTTTAGATTTATATATTATTTTAATTTTCAATAGGTATGTTAATTATTTAATATTTCAAATTACAATCCTGAAGACACTTTTATTTATTCTTTATTTTTTTATATTTATTTCCATCTTTTATATATTTTTTTTATAAATTTTTCTATTTACAAAAATAATTTTATTATATTTATATTTTATTTTATTTTTGAATTTTAAAATTCCCAAATATTTAAATTTATAAACTACTCTAATTTTCAATATGTATACTATTTTTTTTTTATATTTCAACTTTTGATTATTAAATTTTACAATATACATGTTTATATATTATCGACATAACCTTTTGGAATTCTTTTAAAAATAATTTTATTTTAATAATTATTAACAAATAGGGTTGGGTGAATAATATTGACAAAAATAGGATTTTTAATCGTGTACCCGGTACACAATAACGTTTAAATCGTGTACCTTGTACACAACTAGAACTAAATTGTATACCCAGTACACGAGTCTTTGTGATCTGGCACGCAGACTGCTAAATCGTGGACCAGGTATACGATTACCCTAAGTCGCATACCGGGTACACGACTTAGTGGTCCCTTAAACGGCCGCAATCCCTTATTTTTCTTCATCGAGAGTTTTTTTCTCTTTTCTTCCTCCCATTACTGTCGGTCGCCAAATCCACCGTTATCCGCTGTCTTCACAATTACCTTTTTCTCATCTCTTGTTGTTGCCGCTGTGAGCCGATCTACCACCTGCTGTCTCCAATCTTTGTCGTCGTCCGCCTTAGGTAAAGTTTTTTCTTTAATTTTTTGCAATATATGTATTTGTTTATAAAAATGAGGATCAAGTTCGAAAATGAAGATTGTTTCATTTTGTTTGCATTTGAGTTAAATTAAATGATAATTTATGGATCCATGATTTAAATATATATCTTATATATGTTGAACTTAGAAATTGGATTTTGTTGGGTTGATTTTGTTGGACAATTTTTTTTGGATGATTTTGTTGGCTTATTTGTTGGGTTGACTTAAGAAAATATATGTAGTTTAGATATATATGTATTTGTTTTTATTTCGACTAATTTAAATGTCTATGGATCTTAGATTTGGGTTGATTTAAATGTATAATCTTTAAATCTTATATGTTGAACTTAGAAATTGGATTTTGTTGGGTTGATTTAAGAAAATATTTGGATTTCTTATAAAAGAAGAAATAATTTTTTTTTATCGTATTAACATATTTTTTGTCAACTATAACAGTTGAAAAAATCATAATAAATATGTCAATGCATCCTGAAGATTTAATTATTCTTGAACCTAGAAATGATGGAGACAGTGATACTGATGTTGAACTTGATGAATATTTGGAAATGATAGGAGTGGGAACATGATCTTGAGTTGGTACCATCGGATATGTTCACCCAAATAGATTGGAAAATTACTAATTTAACATGTGAATGAGGGTCAACTTTAGAGGAAAGGAGTATATATGTAGATAATTCTAGTTTAATACAGAAATGAATGTTATTTAATACTAAAGAAGATTTACAATTTGCTGTAAAAAAATACTGTGTGACAAAACACTATGAGATTATTGTAGTAGAATCAAATCAAGATATTTGGTATGCCAGATACAAACAATGGAAGGATGGTTGTGATTGGAGGTTACGAGCATGTCGGCGTAAAACTCATGGGATATTCGAAATCATCAAACTTGAAGGGGAACACTCATATTTGTTTTCAGAATTGACATAGGATCATTTACAGCTTGATTCAAATTTTATGAGTATGAAGTCCAAAATTTGGTTAGAGTTGATCCTGGGGTACCTGTGGCCCTACTCCAATAAGCAATTAAAAAACAATATGACTATAATGTTAATTATAGACAAGTGTAGCAAGCCAAGAGAAAAGCGTTGATTGCTGTGTTTGGTAATTGAGAGAAATCATATTCAGAGCTTCCGTATTGGTTGTGTGCTCTTGTTCATTACAATCCAGGAACACGTCTGATGTGCCAGGTACGACTATTTTTTGTCGAGTTTTCTAGTCCTTCGGTCCTACAAGAGAAGGGTTCAAATATTTTAGATCATTAATCCAAATCGATGGAACTCATCTCTACCGAAAGTATAAGGGAAAATTATTGACCGCCTTATCTATTGATGCAAACAAGCATATATTTTCCCTTGCTTTTGCTATTGTTGAAGGTGAAAATTCGTCCAGTTGGTCATGGTTTTTGTGGGCATTGCGTGAATGTGTTACTCAAAGAGATGGTATTTGCTTGATTTCTAATAGACATAAGGGCATTCTTGCTGTAATTAATAATGAGAAAATTGGTTGGAATGAACCTAGGGCGTACCATCGATATTGTCTTCGCCATGTTGCCAGTAATTTCAATACGAAATATAAATCAAAGCAACTAAAAGATTTGGTGTTTAAGGCAGGAAATCAAAACCAAAGGCGTAAATTCATTCGGTGCATAAAAGAATTGAAACAATTGAACCCTGAATGCCTTGAATATTTTTCTAATATTGACTTGGAAAAATGGACTCAATCACATGACAGTGGGTACCGCTATGGGTGGATGACAAGCAATGCAGCTGAATGCTTGAATGATGTTTTCAAAGATGCTAGAATGTTACCAATTACTTCTTTGGTTAGGCTAACATTTTATCGCACAACTATATTTTGAATGTCGAAGACAAAAGATTAGTGAAGCACTCGACCGTGGAGACATGTATAAAGAATATGCCCTGAGAAAACTTAAGAGGTGGGAAAAATGAGCATCTGCACACAGTGACATCTATTGACAAGGAAACTCAAACTTTTGAATTACAAACTAGCATAAGTATGATTTTTCAGGACAACACACACAAGTTTTGAGCTTGAAAGAAGGAACTTGTTCTTATAATAAGTGACAGTCATTCAAGATTTCATGCTCTCATGTAATTACATGTGTTTGACATACATTCCTCTTATTGATGAATGTTACAAATTTTTCCATTTCAAGCGATGTTATGAAGGTCGCTTCCAACCAATAGAACACCCAGATTATTGGCCAAAATTGTTATTTATAGAAGTTTGTCCGAATGCAGACTTCTAAGAGAACATGGTCAGCCAAAAAGTACACGCATTCATAATGAAATGGATTGGAGAGAGGCAAGCCAAAAAGTTCGATGTACAATTTGCAAGAGAGAAGGACATAACAGACATACTTATCCACAACATACATTAGATGCTTCCTCTTCGGGTCATTAATTTTTTTATATAATTGTATCTTTTATATACTTGTATTTTTCATGTAATTGTATCTTTTATATACTTGTATTTTTTATGTAATTGTATATTTTATATACTTGTATTTTTTATGTAATTGTATCTTTTATGTACTTATATTTTTTTTATGTAATTGTAATTTTTATATAATTGTACTTTTTATGTAATGAATTTATTTTATCTAATTCATTCTTAGGAAATAGATTTTGTTATGTAATGTAATTTGAACATCTTGGGTAATAAAGTCGGGTCCTTCTAATCATGTACAACTATATCAACAAAATATGTATTGTTCACAATCGATATGGGATAGTTCTTCTACCGTAGTTTTGAGTTGTTGGAGAAGGGAGGCATCTGCACAACATACTATCCCATTTGATCAATGTAGTATTCCATACGTTGAACATACAGGTTTTCTTAGGGTTGCACAGATCAGATTTATCCAACTTGATTGGCACCTCATTACTGCTTTAGTTGAGCGTTGGAGACCAGAAACCCACAAATTTCACCTACCTTGTGGGGAATGTACAATTACGTTTCAGGATGTTGCCATTCAGTTTGGGTTACGAGTAGACGGAGAACCATTGATAGGTTCATTACAATATGATTAAAAGAATGTTGTGACGAGCTCTTAGGCGTTCTACCAGATGATTTGAAAGGCTCAAGACTAAGTATCCCATGGTTGGCATCCCAGTTTCCAGAATTACCTTCCGATGCCGACGACATCAGCGTACATAGATATGCACAAGCATACATTATACAACTTAGAGGATTTTTGTTTGCTGACAAGTCGAACACTCTAGTACATCTCATGTTTCTCCCACTATTGTCTAATTTCGAGCATGCTGGTACGTACTCGTGGGGTGGTGTCTGTCTTGCATGGCTTTATAGAGAACTTTGTCAGGCTACTAATGCACAAGCGTTAGAAATAGCAGGGTCGCTGATACTACTATAGGTATGGGCTTATGATAGATTTCCAATTATAGCACCACAAGTCCAATTACAAGCCCCAGGTCATCGTCCACTTAGTGCCAGGTATTATTTCATTTATATATTTATTTCGTTATCATTTTATGTAAGAATATAAATTAATTGTATTTTTTATAATTTTAGATGGAGTGATGTATTAGCTGCCTCTGAACAGTCAGCAAATATGTTGCTAGTATACCGAAAAATATTTGACAGATTGATACACAATCAGATAACAGATGTATATATAAATGAAGATTTAAAACATTTTGGATGTATAATAATAATTTTTTTTTTTAGTCATATTAATTGGATGCCATACCCACAAGATATTTTGTCATCACTACCTGATTACTGTCATGATGGTGAAAACATCTGGTTGACTGTTAGCCCTCTTATATGCTTCCATATAGTAGAGTAGCATCATCCAAATTGTGTGTTGAGACAATTCAGTTTGCAATAAATGATACCTTCGTTGTGCTATACACTTCCAACACTACACCAGATTGATTTGAGAGGTAAACATGACCAAGACTGGTGTCGAATTCACGTGGAATATATATCCTACTTGAAGGAAATCGATTACGTGGATTTCCATGAGCAGTGAAAAAGATCATTTCAAATTACAATCATGTATGAACATTACAAATTACAGTCGTACACAGAAACAAATGATTATGCATTTATTACAGAAATTACAGCATAAAACCACAAATGATCAAGAAGAAATCTACACACATTTGTAAACTCGTCTCCACGCTCCTTGATCACAAACGCTCGAACACAGCAACCTTGAACACTCGAACTGTTAGATCGACACCAACATGCAACGGAAGGGAACAGGATCCATAGGCACTCTAATTCATTAATTTTGGTTGAAAAGAAACATGCTAAAACAGAGTTTAATGGGTTTCAAGAACATACCTTGGTCTAACCATCGAAATCTTTATTTTCAGCTGCTAAATCTTCCAAATCCTTGTGTAGACCACCACAAGATCTTTTTTACTATCCTCGTGGTACTTTAGATTGAGTAGTGAGACTCAAAATAAGCTAGAATCAAAGAGAATATGGAGAAAGCTCATTGAACCAACCCATTGAAGAATACCTTCTTCATCTGAATTTTTCAGCAAAAATTCAATCGGTTCATCATCCCTTTCTTCATTCCAATCTCTTCAATATATTGCAGACTATCATACAAAGAGATGTGCTGCATGGGATGCAGCTCATGTGTGGAGTAAACTAAAGGAAGAGGTGAGTTCCTTGTAACCTAGTTGAAGATGAACATGAAAAACTCATTTTCAGTTTTGTGTAATTTTTCAATTTCTAAAATCTATTTTGATTTTAAAATCATATTTTATTTCTAAAATCAAAATTTATTAATTTTAAAAATTAATTTCATAAATTAATTTTCTAATAAAATTAATAAATAATTATTTAAATAATTTTAATTAATTTAATATCCAATATTAAATTAATTTTTACCCAAATTCATCTTCATATATTTAAATCATATTTAAATATATTTTCTCCAATTCCGTTTGATTCTAATTTGAACGTTTCAAATTAACTTATCATGCTATTCTAGAGTTAATCCATTTTCGAGCTAGTAGGGGGACCTCATGGACCTACAGATCATGAGCTCCAACAATTCGAGATTAATCGGCTAAACTCATTAGATCGATCTAACCCCCATTCGTTAACTAATGGGCCACTCCACTAAAGCCCATAGTTGAATTTCTCTCACTGTAGATATATTATGTCCACTCATATAACCATGATTAGTAAGTTAACTCTTCACAGGTTGTTCGTAATAACGGTTGAGTCAAATCTTTGTTTTACCCCTGAAATTACCTCTTATTCCTTAAGTCCCCACTAATCCCCTAATGAACAATTTTTTTGTGATCCAATCACAAAACCGAGTCCCTCTCATACCAAATGAGAGGGCGGTATCCCTTGTTCAAGCCCCAGAATCAGCACTTAAGGGAACAACCTCTCTACTATCCCTAAAGCGGGTTGGAGTGAATTCTCTCTTGTACCCTACGTCCCCAGCTATCTATCCGGTCTTACCCCTGAAATGGCAGTCATATTGAGCTGGCGCTGTTGAGCCAACTCTCACCTATGCAAATCTAAGGGCAATCCCAGATAAACAAAAGTTCATAGTTAGCTCAAGATTAAGGTCAAGTTACCTAGGTCATCGCTTTGAAATAGTCAGTCTTAAACAGTAAACAACGTTATAAAGTAAGAGTGACTCATTTCGTGGTCAGATCTTGTACAAACTCTTTTGCACAAGGATACACTACTCCTCATGTCCAACATGAATGAATTAGGATTACTTCGTTTGTAGCACTTTACAACTCCTTGAAACAACTATAGAGCAGGCCGTATCCAATAGTGTTACCAGAATAAGGTACCCAACCTTATCCATGTAGCACTTTACAACTCCTTGAACCTGATCCACCTTATGTCTCCACATAAAATTCAAGTACTCATCCAATAGTCAAAGGACTTTTAGATTTATTGGATTTCTATTCAAGCAATAGATTTATTCAATCACTTTTATTGAATTATCAGAATAAGTTCCATTGTTTACATACCACAAGTTTTCGGACATAAAACCCAACAATCTCCCACTTGGACTAAAACTCCAATGGTAACTTATATATCCGATATATAAGTCTGAGTTTCTGAGTTTTATAGAGAAATACAATAAATTAGGGCATCCCATACCCATCTTTTACCATTCCGTATCTCTATACCCAATATTTCTTCCACTTGCCCTAGGTTATATGGTATTCTTAGTCCTACTAGGTAATTCTCAAACACTTTAGCCGAGAGAATTATTGTAAACATTTTAGTAATAGGCTTTAGATAAAACTATAAGGGGGTTGCATCTTAATCTCAATAATGACCAGGAAGCACACTTTCCTCCCACTACATTGAGGTACTCTTAACTCTTTAAGCAAGATGCGTCTGACCTGTCTCAACAACTCTTTGTTAATAGTCAGATCTATAAATCTTTAAATTTTCTATACTTTGATCTAGCCATTTAAATATCTAAATATCTACAAATGGCATTTAACAATTTGATTCTCAATAGAGGTTTCTAGAACAAACATAACTTTTGAAAATGAACATTTCATTTAACACAAAAAATATATACAATTTGTTCTTTATAAGATTTAATAGTTAAAAACAAGTAGCAACTTCTCCCATTGGATGAGCTGAGCAAACAGTCCCAGGGACAAGTTAGCCTGGTTACCTTTCTCTACTCTCTTCTCTCAAGATATTGAGACACTGCCCTTCAACGTTGCAGTGGAAACATTTCCCTTTTGCAGCGTTATCTTTGCCTTTCTTTCTAGTAGGAATCTTCTTCCCTTTCCCTTTGCCCTTCTTTAAAAGAATACTCTTACTCTTTGAAGATGAGGCAACATCAAGCGTGAAGGAAATTCCTCTCTTCTTGGCATTAGTAACATTTACTTCTGGCACCAGACCCTTTGTTCTCAGCATTGTCTGGTAAACCTATAGCTCATTCGGTAGAGTAGTCAAATTTTATTCATAAATGCATCCAGGATTGCAAAAAACTCTTCAAAAGATATTCTAGAATAAAACCAACTTGACTTCTCTCGTTCATGAAAACACCGTTTACTTCTGCCATATAAAAGTGGACCATCATGTCTAGGACATGTTCACAAACATTGGTCCCCACTTTAATGCGACTGTTGTAAACATACTTAATGGCATCCCTCACAGAGATTCCATAATCTCTTTGGCAATACTCATACCCTCATGTTTCTTTTGTCAACACATCAGATAAGCTAGCGAGAATGTAAGCACGGGCTATATCATTAGCCCTGACCCATCGTCATATACATTTCGAACATTTCAGTTTGTTTTTAAAGCTAGGAATGGGAGGACAGTCCTCAGTTAAGACAAACCGAAAATCGTCTATCACAAGTATCGTATTCAAATTTGATTTCCAATTCTTGTAATGCCATGTTGAGGCTAATTGCCCTATCTGACGCCAACACTTGTATTAATGAATTTGTCATTCTGAAATTTAAATCCAATCAAGTTTTAGCAATTTTAATAATTTACCCAAGATTATTCTTTTGCAACGATACTACATCATGACATTCTTGACTAAATACTACCTCAAGAATAACTCATATTCCGATAGTCATTTAGGTACCGCATTTGGTCAGATATTATTTACATTTAATAATTCTATAAGTGTAGACCCGCCATTTTTGGACTTCAGAGGCCACTAATGAACAAAGAAATCCTATCCATTTCTAGAGCTTGAGTTGTTCCGAATCAGTTACAACTCTCCGAAGGGATCGCCGTCGTTAAACGACTAGCAAAGGGCCGCTTAAAGCTAACAGCAGGCGCAACATAGGAATCTCACGATCCAAACTAACGGAAGAGACCGCATGATATGTTGACACATTTCCTTCACCCACTTACTATGAACTACTTCCTCCGTTCACCTTGATATTGACTCATACAAAACACTTTTTGAAGGGAGGTCACTTCCAGGGTGACATGAAGCATCATATGAATCTCACGGTGTGAATTAAATGGAGACGTGACAGTTGAAATCATACACTGGATTTCTGTTCGAACAACTTCCTCTTATTCACCCGAATCTAAATTTAAGCTAAACATACTCTTCGAAGGGAGTCACTTCCAAGGTGACACGAAGTACCGCTTAAATCCAGACTGTGAACTTTTAGGGATGCGAGATCTAAAGAATAACATACCGTGTATATTATTAATCTTCCACTGAAGTTTCTAATAACTCTATCATATAGAAGTTATTCACTACCACTGAAGTATTCTGATGTTTGGGTAACCTTGTACTTAGGTTCTTTTCCAGCTAAATAAAAATAACCCTAAGTTTATGTGGACTTAGCCCTACGATGTTTAGGTGATAAACGCTTTTATTACCTCACATCGCTCACAGAGACTCATAAAGTTGGTTACCAATACTCAATTATTCGACCGTAATCCTCGGGTAGGAGGTGTTCCATAGATCGTCAACTTAAATATTCTCAACCTTCGACAGGATTATATACCGGTTGAGTTTGTAACCCTAGTTTTACAAGTTTAACGACCTATTTTAACTAATTAAAACAAGTGGTTAACCTACGTGAGCATGCAGTTGTTCTTTGTTATGGATTTTAAATGTCAACCCAATTTTATAACAGCTTATAAAACTTTAGACATGCTAAACATCCACAACATACAGACATTCGATATCTAATATAATACTTATATTAAATACAAGAAATCCTAACATGCATACTACATATTATAACAAATTATAACATACTTTAAATGGCATACTATATGTGAAGGATCTCTCACCGAAGAGTTCCATGAGCGCATTCGGATTGCTCCGATCTCACCGTGATCGAAATACACATTAT
Source organism: Benincasa hispida (assembly GCF_027475165.1). Lineage (NCBI taxonomy): Eukaryota > Viridiplantae > Streptophyta > Magnoliopsida > Cucurbitales > Cucurbitaceae > Benincasa > Benincasa hispida. The sequence goes on from NC_143478.1 coordinate 20,605,496, forward strand.
ACATTCAAAACATACAGTTATGCAAACAAACTCTAATTATCGGCATGCTATGAACAACAAAATAACAAGGGAAAGAGTGCCATACCAGTTGAAGACATTCTTTAAACTTCAGCACTCAAAGCAGCGAAAAACCTCCACGCGATCTGTCAATGCCTAACGGAAGCGTTGACTGCAGCAACACGAACATCGTGGGGACGACAACACCAGAAAAGAGCTCCGGGTATTCTCAGAGTGAGAACCCAAAGCGTGGTCTTTGGTGAATTTGTAGAGAAAGGAGAAAACACGAATTGTGTAGGCGATAAGCAAGTGGGATGGAAAAAGACGCTATCGCATAACAGAATGCTTATCGTTTAGGAGAAGCTACATGATCGTGTAGATTTTACAGGACGATCGTTTAGGAAAAGGTATACGATTGTTTAACAAAATCGGCACACTATACGATCATTTAGAGAAGCTATCCAATCGTGTAGGAAATAGCGTGTGATAGTTTAGGCGCGAGGTAGACGATCGTTTAGGCGGAGAGTGCTATCCTATAGGCTCTCGAAACAACTTAAGCGATCGTTTTCTTTTTCAACAACGTGCTCTCATGAATTCTTTTGGGCGATTGAACAAAATGAAAACTATTTCATTTTAATTCATCGGTTACAATAACCGACGTTGCCCCACTAACCCACATCCAAACGTGAAATTTGGATTAATTATCATATAATTTATCAATCAATTAATTAATTAGTATAATCATATTATATTCTTATCCTATAGTTTGATATCACATATCTACTTTAGTATTTTCTCCTTTACTTGATATAAATCATATTTTATATCTAATTTACTCCAAAATAATGTATCTCATACATTTAGCCAATTATATCATATATAATTAACTAGTCCAGTTATATCATATATAATTGAACTTCCTCTTGTCATTTTGAACATTTCAAATTAACCCAAACACTGTTTCTCGACTTTATCCAAGCTACCCAGGGGACCTAATGGACTTGTGGTTCGAAGCTCCAACGGTCCGTGAATAGTGACTAAACTCTTTAGCTACGAGATCCACCATCCATTAACTGACAGACATTCCACTAAAGACCGACATCTGAACTCTTCTTACAATAGATATATTTCTGTATCCATCAAATATAACCAATCATGAGTACGATGACCCTTCACAGATGCTCGTAAGTACAACTGGGCTAAATTATCGTTTTGCCTCTGTAGTTACATCTCACTCCTTAAATACCATTGATTCCTCTAATGAATAATACAACATAGTCTAACTATGTGTGAATACCTCTCGGGCCAAGAGAAGGTGTGTGGCACCACATCGTTCAAGCCCCGGAATCAGCCCTTAAGGGAGCTATCTATCTACTTACCCCTGCCTCGGGGAAGGAGTGAATTCCATCTTGTGTAGTTGAGTTCCCAGCTCCCAAATCAAATGAATACCCAAAATGGTAGGTTTGAATCGGCGACCTGGCCACTCGCACCTATACAAATCAAAGGATCACCCTCAATGGCAGGAGTTCCCAACTCACTCAGGATTAAGGTAATGTTACCTATGGTCATACTAGTAAAGTGAAGTCTCTATCATGAACGGTGTTATATAACGAGACATTAATACTTCGTGGTCAGGTCTTATATAAACTCTTTGTATAAGATGTCTCTACTCGTATGTCCCCAACACAAAAAATCAGGATCAGACCATCTGTGACAAGTCACAACACTTGTGACCATTCCACAAAGCGAGCCGCATCCATAGCGCTACTAGAATAAGGTTTCCCTCCTATATCCATATACTACAGACCGTTTTGATTATCACTCAAGACATGATCCACTTGTATGTCACCACATACATGCTTGAGTCACATACAAATAATCAGGGGTTTTATGTTTATTGGTTTGTGGTAAAGCAAATAAAACAAGTAACTGAGCAAAATTACAAGATGTGAAGTAAATATCATATATTAACAATATAAGCGTTCGTACAAACTCTTTACAAACTACAAGACACGAGACTTTAGATCATCAACCCCAATAATCTCCCACTTATCCTAAAGTGAAGTGAGATGTACAAAAAACTAGTACAAAACAATAAATTAGGGCATAAAAGCCCAGTACAATAAAATCTCCCACTTGTCCTATTCCAACCGCGGGCAATCCTGTAGACCCATGCTCTGTAGGTGACTCTCAAACACTGTAGCTGTGAGAGCCTTCGTAAACGGGTCAGTAACATTAGAATGGCCTGGGTTAGACTGATCCGTCTCAATTCCTCAACCTCTTGAGGCGTCTTAGGACACATTTCCTTAGACAAAGTGACTCAATGCCTTAACGGTAGTAGACCCCTTCTGGTGTCTTGCATCGAGTATTTGAGCAACATCTTATCAATGTATGATGCCTGAGACAGTGCTAGTACTTTGTTCTTACGATCCCGAAAGATCTGTATACCTAGAACAAACTGAGTCTTTCCCAAAACTTGCATTTGGAGGTGGATTGCTAGCCAGTTCTTAACTGCAGTCAGTAGACCTACATCATTCCTAATGAGTAGGATATCATTTACGTACAACAATAAGAAGACTACTGAATCATTCATGATCTTCTTGTAAACACAAGGTTCATCAACGTCACCATCCCGATCAATATCCTCCATTGCCTTCTTATAAGACAAAAGATCTTCAACATCGACATTTCCTACCATAGCAATGATTCCTGTGAAATCCAGATAACGAACAGGTGGGTTCGCAACCCTCCCACTACGTCGAGGTTCTCTCAACTCTTGAGGTGGAACTAACCTACTGGATGAACTTCCATCAACAACTCTTTTTGATATAGCAGGCTCTTCAACAACTCTTGTTTTAGTCTCAGTAGTTTCATTGGAAAGCTCACGCAACACGACTTTGCTTTGTGGAATGTGCTTCCTTATATGATTCTCCTCTAGAAAAGTAGTGTTTGTTGAAACAAACACCCTATTTTTCGTCGGATCATAAAAATAACCCCCTCGTGTACTTTTGGGGTAGCTACAAAGAGGCATAACCTCGACTGTGGTTCTAACTTCTTGGGATTAGCCTCAAGCACATGTGCACGGAAACCCTAAATGCAGAAGTGACGTAAACTAGCTTTACGCCCATTCCAGAACTCCATAGGTGTTCTTGCAACACTCTTGAAGGGAACACAGTTAAGTATGTATACCGTAGTCTCCACTGCGAAACCCCAAAACGAGTCTGGTAAGGAAGCGTAACTCATCATCGAGCGAACCATGTCTAACAAGGTTCTATTTCTCCTCTCCGCTATACCATTCTGCTGAGGTGTACCTGACGTTGAGAGTTAGGAAACGATTCCATGCTTTATCAAATAGTTCTAGAATGTTGAGTCCAAAAACTCTCCACCTCAATCCGATCGAAGTGTTTTAATCCGTCTATCCAATGCGTTTTCAATTTCAACCTTGAACTCTTTGAACTTTTCAAAGGATTCAGACTTTCGTTGCATAAGATAAACATACCCGTACCTGGAGTAATCATCAGTAAAATTGATCAAATACTCATAGCCACCTTGGGCTCACACATTCATAGGACCACAAAGGTCAGAATGTACTAACTCAAGAAGCTCCTTGGCTTTATAACCTTTTCTAGTAAAAGGTCATTTAGTCATCTTACCCTCAAGGCAAAACTCACACACTGGTAAAGAATTTTCTTCTAACTCACTTGGAAGTCCATTCTTCACCAATCTCTCAATCCTATTGAGATTGATGTGCCCTAAACGTAGATGCCAAAGTTGGGCATTTTCTTTTGGAGAAATTGGTCGACGTTTTGATTGAGTTACGGCAGTTCTGAACAATTCAGTATTATGGAGGGAATTAATGGCTAACGACCTTAGCACATATAAATTTGATTCTAGATTTTCTTTGCAAATAAAAACACCATCTTTATGAATAAACGCTTTATACACATTAAAAGATATAGTATATTTACATTGCAATAAACACTTTACAAAAATAAGGTTCCTTTTTAGTTCAGGAACAATATATACATTATGTAAAATAAGAAACCTATTATGTAAAGCTAACTGGAGTTCTCCTACTGCCACAGCTGAGACGACGTGCCCGGTGCCTACTCGCATCGTTCTTATCCATCGCTCGTATACATTAGGTTCGGGCCTTCTCATTCGCCCTTGTCCATCACTCATATTCCTCCCGAACATTTTGAGTGGCATTCGGAGCTGGAATAGAAGGACAAGCCTCCGTGAGAGCGAACATGAGATCCTTGATGATCAGGATCGTCATGATCATGTGGTTCCATATTGCAAAATTATCGCCAGTAAGTTTTTCGATGCTTTGCAATGCTAACGTAACTGTTGCCATTTTGAAAATGTTGCTGAAAATACGAACAAAACTTTATTAGATTTGCTAATCCACTTTTAAACCAATCAGTTTTGCAAAACAGTTTCAAGTGCCCTAAGTTATAGACTTCTATTTTGCAATGATGCCCTAATGAGGCAGGACCATCGGTAGGGTGATCAGTTGCCCATTCGCTGGGATGAGACATTCTCAATCATTAGGCTGAACCAACTCTTGAAACTAAACCTAAAAGCCATCATTTTTCGGTCAAAAATCGTAACCTTTAACTATTCCGCGTAAGTGTAACCTCTCGCTTTCGGTGCCAGAGTCCCGCCCTAATGAGCCCACCGTAGGGAAGAAGCAGATTAAGACAAGAGACTAAGTTACCTTATCCTCTTACAGGAGATCAAATAAAGAAAAGCGCAAAACTGCCATCCTTTAGGGGGACACTCCGAGGGTGCCTTGAGGCGATGCATAGTAACGTTATTCAACCGAACGAGGGAGACCGAGGGATATGCTATCGCACTTCTCGCTCCCACTTACTATGAACACTCTCTCCATCCACCTTGATATTGACCTACCCAAACACCATTCATTGGGGGGACACGTTAAAGGTGCCGTGAGGCCGAGGATAGATCTCACGGTATGGACTATTTAGGAGAAATGTGAAAGGTTTAATTGAAGCATCTTATGCCCCAAGTACCCCCACTGAATGTTCTACCTAGGGGTTCATTAACCTAGACAATCCGGCTACTGATTTTAGTCTAAGTCGTCTTTTTAAACTCTACTCATAAACAACATTTTTCTATGAAATATGAACAGTTCAAGTAGTCACATTTAAACACTTTATTGGACTGTCCTTAACTTGCATGCATGCATCAAATCTATCTAATTCACCTTTCCAGGTAAGTTCCCAGGTAGGGATGTTACGTTTCTGTCAACTTAAATACCCCAGCCTAGACAGAACCCGCCTTAAACAAAAGGTCCCTTATAGATAGATTTGCTACACTTTAACCTTTTATTAGCTAATTTAATCCTATTAAACTGATTAAAAGATTAAATCCTTAGGGTTGCTAATCGTATTAAAACCGTGATCTTAGGTCTATTTGCTCCAAGTATTAAACATTTTAAAACCATGAATTAAACCTAAGTGAGCATGCATGCCTTTCTTATTTATTTTAGTTCTAATTTCTCTTTAACTTTTAAAAAGAAATAACTAAAAGCATTGCGCACAACGAGGCATTTATAACATTTCTTAAGTAACCTATGTGTCATGCTTCATGGAATGTCCAGTCATTACTATACATAACTTTTATATAATGCGTAACAACCAAGCAAACATGCTATCATTCACCCTTATACTATAACATTTATAATATAAAGATGATGCATGTCAATGCTTTTTATGCATGCATAAATATAATTCTTATATTATATGATGCATGAGCATGCTCTTACATAATTAAATCATACTTTCTAAGTTATAGCAATTACAATAAAGTGATGATGTATGACCATTGCATAACCTAAGGTGGGATTTACTATATGTGCATACCATATGAAATATAAAGACATACATCGCATATAATAATCAAAGGATTAATGGACCGAGATGAGCCTTTACAAAAACTAGAATGAAAAAATCCTATCTATTACATTTTTCATCGAGCAAACCAGTTCACAGGCGAACCGGGTCTTGAACCGCCAGGAGGTCTTCATCATGTAGCAAGCTTTGCAGGTAGACGGTCGTTCAGCGTGCAATAGACGACAGAAGTATAAGTAAACAATCGCGTAGACGACGAGGCTGCGAAGCCTGATCGTCCATGCGATCGTGTAGCGCAAAGACAGGTAAACGATTTACCTTGCATTACTAAGCGATCGTTTAGTCAATTACTAAGCGATGAAGCTTGCTGACCTAAACGATCGTCTAGCGCGCATGCTTTAAACGATACGCGAGTGTCTCATCGTCTAAATAATGCATGTAACTAGGTAAACGATTTACCCTGCGATGCTAAACGATCGTTTAGTCAGTTACTAAGTGATGAACCTTGTTGACCTAAACGATCGTCTAGCGCGCCCACGCGTTAATCGATTCACGAGCATCTCATCGTCTACACGACGTGATACTTAGCGATCACGTACTTGATCGTCAACCCAATGCGACCAACTCTTGATCGCATTCTCCATCGTTTAACCGATGCGTTCATCAGCGATCGCATACTTCTTCATCTTTATGATGCGATCAACAGCGATCGCGTAGAACATCTTCTGCACGATGCGATCAACCCTAGATCGCCTCCTTCCTCGAAGAGCCACAACGCTTGCCTAGAACTTCGACGAACGACTCAAAACTTCAAACAAACTTTGAATACAGACTCGATAATGATTATTAATGCCCAAAAACGTAGGGACCTTTACAAACAATCGCAAATGTAAAAGGATCTAAATCAAACCGAGGCTAATCATCCCGAAAACAACCATTAATCCACACATCCATAGAAAACTATAACCATTAAATTAGTGCAGAAATACACCCACCATGAATGCAAATCTCATTTCGTTGCAACAGATGAAATCGGAGTATTAGAACCTGGCTCGGATACCAATTGAAGGATCTCATATCTAAGAGTTCCATGAGTGTGTTCGGATCGCTCCGATCTCACAGCGATCGAAATACAAATATATGCATTCAACACACAGTTATGCAAACAAAGACTAATTAATGGCATGCTACGAACAACAAATAACAAGGGAAAGAGTTCTATACAGTTGAAGACGTTCTTCACACTCCGGAACTCCAACGAAACGGAACCCTTCAAGCGATCTACCAACGCTCAGCAGCACCGTCAAGACAGCAGCATGAATAACGCATGAACACGAACGCCGTGGGGGACGACACCACCACTAAAGAGCCCTGGATATTCTCAAAGTGAAAACCCAAAGGGTGGGCTTCAGTGAATTTGGTAGAGGAAGGAGGAAACACAAATCGTGTAGGCGACAAACAAGTGGGAGGGAAAAATCTGCTATCGCATAGCAGAAATGCTTATCGTTTAGGAGAAGCTACACGATCGTGTAGGATTTACTGAAAAAATTGTTTAGGAAAAGGTACACGGTCGTTTCGTAAAATCGGCACACTATACGATCATTCAGAGAAGCTATCCGATTGTGTAGGTGACAGTGTGCAATCGTCTAGCGTGTGGTGGACGATCATTTAGGCAGAGAAGAGGTATCGTATAGTCTCTCGATTTTCTTAAGCGATCATTTTGCTTTCTACCAACACGCGCACTTTTTTCTTTGGACGATTGACGAACAGGCTTCTTGAAAAATGAAAATGATTTCATCTTTTATTTCATCGGTTACAATAATCGATTCATCCCACTAACCCACATCCAAACGTGAAAATTGGCTTAATTATCATATAATTAACTAATTAATTAATTAATATAATCATATTATATTTTTAACCTATAGTTTGATATCACATATCTACTATAATATTTTCTCCTCTACTTGATATAAATCATATTTATATCTAATTTCCTCTAAAATAATGTATCTCATACATTTAGCCAATTATATCATATATAATCGAACTTCCTCTTGTCAATTTGAACATTTCAAATTAACCAAAATACTGGTTCTCGACTTTATCCAAGCTACCCAGGGGACCTAATGGACCTGTGGCTCGAAGCTCTAACGGTCTGTGAATAGCTGACTAAACTTTTTAGCCATGAGATCCACCATCAGTTAACTGTTAGACATTCCACTAAAGACCAACAGCTAAACTCTTCTTACCACAGATATATTTTTGTGTCCATCGGATATAACCAATCATGAGTACGATGACTCTTCACAGATGCTCGTAAGTACAGCTGGGCCACTACAGACATAATCCACTTGTATGTCACCACATACATGCTTGAGTCACATACGGATAACCAAGGATTTTATATTTATTGGTTAGTGGTAAAGCAAATAAAACAAATAACTGAGTAAAATTACAAGATGTGAAGTAAATATCATATATTAACAACACAAACATTCGTACAAACTGTTTACAAACTACAGGACATGAGACTTTAGGGCATCAACCCCAACACTATATAACTAGAACAAACTGAACCTCTCCCAAATCTTTCCTTTGGAATTGGGTCGCTAGCCAATTCTTAACTACAGTCAGTAAACGTACATCATTCCCAATGAGTAGGATAACGTCTATGTACAATACTAAAAAGACTACTGAAGCGTTGATGATCTTCTTGTAGACACAAGGTTCATCAACATTTTGGTCAAAGCCATACGACTTGATCGCAATATCAAACCGTATGTTCCAAGATCGAGACGCCTGTTTCAGTCCATAAATGGACCGATTCAGTTTGTAAACCTTTTGCTCTTGACCTTGGACTATGAATCCCTCGGGTTGCACCATGTAAATGGTCTCCTCAAGATTTTCATTCAAAAAGGTCGTCTTAACGTCCATTTGCCAGATTTCATAATTATAATAAGCTGCAATGGACAAGAGGATGCAGATAGACTTTAACATGGTAACAGGCGAGAAATTCTCCTCATAGTCGACTCCCTTTACCTGGGTATAACCCTTTACCATATGTCGAGCATTGAAGGTCTGTACCTTCCCATCAACACCCCATTTGCACTTGTAGATCCATTTACAACCTATAGGGCGAACCCCATTAGGCTGATCTACCAGATCTCATACTGAGTTGAAGTACATCGACTCCATCTCGAGATCCATGGCCTTAACCCATTCATCTTGGTCAACATCCTCCATTGCCTTTTTATAAGACAACGGATCCTTAACGTCGCCATCTGCTACCATAGCAAGGATTTTCGTGAAACTCAGATAGCGAACGGGTGGGTTCGCAACCCTCCCATTATGTCGAGGTTCCCAACTCTTGATGTGGAACCGACCTACTGGATGAACTCCCATCAACAACTCTTGCTGATGTAGGAGTCTCTTCAACAACTCTTATTGAAGTTTCAGTAGTTTCATTGGAAAACTCACGCAACACGACTTTACTTCATAGACTGTGCTCCTTTATATGATCCTCCTTCAGGAAAGTAGCATTTGTTGAAACAAACACCCTATTTTTCGTTGGATCATAAAAATAACCCCCTCGCCTTTGGGTAGCCTACAAAGAGGTATAACCTCGGCCGTGGTTTTAATTTCTTGGGATTAGCCTTAAGCACATGTGCAGGGCAACCCCAAATGCGAAAGTGACGTAAATTAGTTTTACGCCCGTTCCACAACTCTAAAGGTGTTCTTGCAACACTCTTGGAGGGAACACAGTTAAGTATGTATACTATAGTCTCCACTGAAAAACCCCAAAACGAGTCTGGTAAGGAAGCATAACTCATCATCGAGCGAACCATGTCTAACAAGGTCATATTTCTCCTCTCCGCTACACCATTCTGCTGAGGTGTACCTGACGCTGAAAGTTGGGAAACGATTCCATGCTCTATCAAATAGTTCTGGAATGTTGAGTCCAAAAACTCTCCACCTCGATCCGATCGAAGTGTTTTAATCCGTCTATCCAATGCGTTTTCAACTTCAACCTTGAACTCTTTGAACTTTTCAAAGGATTCAGACTTTCGTTGCATAAGATAAACATACCCGTACCTGGAGTAATCATCAGTAAAATTGATAAAATACTCATAGCCACTTCGGGCTCACACATTCATAGAACCACAAAGGTCAGAATGTACTAACTCAAGAGACTCCTTGGCTCTATAACCTTTTCTAGTAAAAGGTCGTTTAGTCATCTTACCCTTAAGGCAAGACTCGTACACTGGTAAAGAATTTTCTTCTAACTCACTTGGAAGTCCATTCTTCACCAATCTCTCAATCCTATTAAGATTGATGTGCCCTAAACGTAGATGCCAAAGTTGGGCATTTTCTTTTGCAGAAATTCGTCGACGTTTTGATTGAGTTACGGCAGTTCTGAACAATTCAGTATTATGAAGGGAATTAATGGCTAACGGCTTTAGCACATATAAATTCGATTCCAGATTTTATTTGCAAATAAAAACACTATCTTTATGAATAACCGTTTTATCCACATTAAAAGAGATAGTATATTTACATTGCAGTAAGGTTTACAGAAATAAGGTTCCTCTTTAGTTCGAGAACAATATATACATCATGTAAAACAAGAAATCTATTATGTAAAGCTAACTGCAGTCCTCCCACTGCCACAACTAAGACGACGTGCTCGGTGCCTACTCGCATCGTCACCTCACCAACCTTCAGCTGTCACCAAGATCTAATCCCCTGAAAAGAAGAACAAACATGGTTAGTGGCGCATGAATCAATTATCCAGGCAGAATCATCATTCTCCACTAAACAAGTTTCAAGAACAAGTAAATCATATTTAGCTTTATCGGCCTTCGCCTTCGCCTTGACTGCTTTCTTCTTTTTCAGATACCAAGGACAGTTCCTCTTCCATTGTCCATCTTGTTTGCAGTGGAAACACTTTCCCTTAGCAACTTGTGGACGCCTACTTGGGGCGACAGGCAATGGGTTAGCAGGTGCCTTCCTTTTTCCCTTACCACACTTCTTCTTCTTTCCCTTTGGAGAGTTAGAAGCAGAAGGTGCAGACTTCGTTCCTAAAGTCGAACCTCTATGGAACATCCTAGGGGATGAAACAACATTTGCCTCACCCTTCTACCTCTCCTTACTTTTCAGTAAAGATTGGTATGTCTGCAACTCGTTGAGGAGAGTTGTAAGGTTATATTTCACTTTGTTAAGAATCACATTGCTAACAAAGTGCATGAAGCTCTCCGGCAAAGAATGCAGGATTATGCTAACTTGGTTGTCGTCGTCATTGGTAGACACATTCAACTCCATCACATTAAAGTGGACCATCATCTTAAGCACATGTTCATGAATAGAAGTGCCTACTTTCATTGTGGCCTGTAGGAACTCCATGATCTCACATGCTGAGACCATAGGCCCATGTTTCTTGGCCAAGACTTCAAAAAGACTTGCCAAGATGTAGGCTCGAACCTTCTCTTTCACCCTTGTCCATCGCTCGTATGCCTCCCAAACATTTCGAGCAGCATTTGGAGCTCGAATAGGAGGACAAGCCTCCGTGAGAGCGAACATGAGATCCTCGATAATCAGGATCGTCGTGATCATGTGTTTCCATGTTGCGAAATTATCACCAGTAAGTGTCTATGTCTCCAGCTATCTATCAGGATCGTCGTGATCATGTGTCAAGCCCTAGAATCAGCACTTAAGGGAACAACCTCTATACTATCCCTAAAGCGGGTAGGAGTGAATTCTCTCTTGCACCCTATGTCCTCAGCTATCTATCCGATCCTACCCCTGAAAAGACAGTCATATTGAGCAGGCGCTGTTGAGCCAACCCTCACCTATGCAAATCTAAGGGCAATCCCAGATAAACGGGAGTTCATAGTTAGCTTAGCATTAAGGTTAAGTTACCTAGGTCATCGCTTTGAATTAGTCAGTCCTAAACAGTAAATTGCGTTATAAAGTAAGAGTGACTCATTTCGTGGTCCGATCTTGTACAAACTCTTTTGCACATGGACACCCCCACTCCTCATGTCCAACATGAACGAATTAGGATCACTTTGTTTGTAGCACTTTACAACTCCTTGTAACAACTACAGAGCAGGTCGTATCCAATAGTGTTACCATAGTAAGGTACCCAACCTTATCCATGTACTATAGATCATTTTGACTATTTACTCGAACCTGATCCACCTTATTGTCTCCACATAAAGTTCAAGTACTCATCCAATAGTCAAAGGACTTTTAGATTTATTGGATTTCTATTCAAGCAATAGATTTATTCAATAACACATTTATTGAATTATCAGAATAAGTTCCATTGTTTACATACCACAAGTTTTAGGACATAAAACCCAACACGAACAACATGACCACTACGCAGCACGAACACCGCGCACTCGTCATCTGCGATCGCTCGGTCATGAACACCCCAACAGCATGAACGACATCCATAGAACCTCGATGGTGTCGAGTTGAGTATGACACCACCAAAAAGGCTACCTTGGTATTTTCGGTGTGAGAATCCAAAGGGTGGGCTCTGTGTAAACTTTGTTTGAGGCAGAAGAATGGAGAAAACACCAATCGTGTAAACGACTGAGCAAGTGGGAGAAGACTGAACCTATCATATAGGTCGATGCCCAATCGTTTAGCAAAAACTAAGTAATCGTATAGCAAAAGCTAAGCGATCGTTTAACTCATCGCTTAGTTCCCGTCTCTGTCACTTACAAAACACTACACGGTCGTCTAGCTCGCTCAAGTTGTCGCTTAGTAAATTGTATTTACTTGACAACTTCCGTGAGTTTCTTTTTCCGAGAGAGAAATGTCAAAACAATTTTTTTGACAAAAACTTACTAAAAATAGGAAAACAATTTTCCTTTTATATCACGGTTACCATGAACCACCAATATCCTTCCATTCACTTGGTCATTAGAGAAAAAGATTTAATTATCCAATAATTAATATTATTATAAATATAAATGATAACCAACTTATCATACTATATTTATAACCTATAGTTTTAATATTTCATCTTATTAAACATATAAACCATAGTTCTTTTTCTATTCCATGGTACTTAATGTAAATCTCATTTACATTAATCCTCCACTAAATGTATCTCGTACATCATACCGATTATATCATATATAATCAAATTATCTTTTGTCAATTTGAACATTTCAAATCAACACCAAGAACTAATCCTCAATTGAATCCATTGAGCTATCAAGGGGATCTTATGGACCTGGAGCTCGAAGCTCCAACGGTACATGAATAACTGACTAAACTCTTTAGTCACAGGATCCACCATCCATTAACGGCCAGGCACTCCACTAAAGACCGACAACTAAACTCTCCTTACCACAGATATATTATGTATCAATCTTAACCAATCAAAAGTGCGACAACCTTTCACAAATCGCTCATAATTACAGCTAGGCCAATAACCGTTATACCCCTGTAGTTACATCAAACTCCTTAAATACCACTGATCCCTCTAATGAACATAAGTCATAGTCCTACTATGACTAAGTCTTCTCTTCCAAAGAGAAGTTGTGGCCAGTATGTTCAAGCCTCAGAATCAGCCCTTAAGGGAGCAATCTCTCTAGTTATCCCTGCTTCGGGAAAGGAGTGAATTTCATCTTGTGGGTTGAGTTCCCAGCTCCCAGATTAGACAAGTCCCCAAAAAGGTAGGTATGTTGAGTTGGCAATTTGGCCACACTCACCCATACTAATCAAAAGACCGCCCTCAAAGGCAGGAGTTCCCAAAACACTAAGAATTGAGGTCGTGTCACCTATGGTCATTTAGATGAGATGTAAGTCTCTAGTATCAACAATGTTATATACAGAGTCTAGTCATCTCGTGGTCCGGTCTTATACAAACTCTTTGTATAGGACACCCCCGCTCGCATGTCTCCACATGAATGGTCAGGATCTACCATCTGTAGTAGTTTACAACCATTGCAAACTTCTACAAAGTGGGTCGTATCCGTAGTGTCACTAGGATCAGGTATCCCACCTTAATCCTTATACTACAGATCTATTTAGAATATCACTTAAGGCATGATCCATTTGTATATCACATATACATGCTTAAGTTCACATAAGATGGCATGATCCATTTGTATATCAAATATACATGCTTAAGTTCACATAAGATAACCAAAGAGTTTTATTTATTGGATATGAGTAAATGCCAGAATGAAATAATAATTATTTTATTCATAAAAAACGTTTATCTTTACAAAACAACAAAACTCTGGGAGAATTAAGACACCAATCCCAACACTACTGGCATGGACGACGTGATCGTTGTGCACAGGGAGAAATAACAAATGAGCCAACTATGTCAGATGACTAGTTTTCCTGGTACGATTCAATCACGAGGCGATTTATCACACCTGACGGCGCTTACTATTACTACATGGTAAGAGATTTAAAATTAGAAATTTTCCAAATATATGATATGAATATTGTTTAATATTTATTTTTTTCATCATACAAAATAATTTTATCGAAGATGTACAACAGTATTCAGTACAAAACAATTTACCAGAATTGGGTTCAATGTGTCACCAAACATTGGTCAACATAGAAAATATTATTCGACAAACAAGACGACTCAATGTTGTTGACACTAATCAAAGACGTATTCGTCGTAGACGACAACGACTATAGGGTGAAGCTAATTTAGAAGCACGCGAAGACAACGCCATGTGGGGTAAGGGTTATGGGTCGTCTTTAAATTTCATGTAAACTTCTATTTTTAAATTAAAGAACTAATTGTAAATCTTCTTTAGTATCATGACTTTTTTTTTTTTAATATGAGTGCAGAATAATTATGTTTTCGTTGTAGATTAAATATATAATTAAGTTTAATAATGAAGAAATTTGTAAACCTCGTCCACGAGTTTGTTGTACATCTCCGATTAAAAAATAATAATTAGTCAATCAATTTTTTAAGAATCGTGGACCTGGTCCACGAGTCTCTCTTCGATCAGTCTACCAACCGAGCTGACGTGATGCTGACGGAATTAAATGCTAATCGTGTACTCCATACACGATTTCCCTTCATGTCAAAACTACCTTATTTTTATCAATAATTTATTTTCCAACCTATTTTTAAAAATACTTTCTCATATACCCCGTTTTTGTCAATAATTTGAAAATCTATAATATTTTTTAACTTGATCCAAACTTTTGATAATATTTTTTCGATGTTTAACTGTGACATGTCTTTTTTTATATATTATATTATTAAAAAAAACAAGAAAAATAGTCCAAATAAATAAATAAATAAAAATAAGGGTCATCCAATCCAATCCGACGACGAAAATGATAACAGAAAAAGTACAATCAACAAGAAAGATCAGAGATAATTAGCGAATCGAAACTGTAAAATCGGGAGTTGGAATTTTCAATCATTTCTTCTTCTTCCACTTCCGATCAATCTCTCTCTCACGCACATTCTTAAACCTTTTTCATTGCTCCATTTAAAGCCTCATCAATGGCGGAATAAAGGGAGAATCAACAAGAGAGAAAATTAGCAAGCTTCTATTTGCACTAATGGAGGCCTGCACCGACTCTGTCGTTCCACTTTTTCCCCTCATTTTGCCGGTTCATCAGTCTGAAGCCACTGAAAAGAAGGCTTCGGCATCAAGAAAGCGTATCAGAGCTCTGGAAGCCAACGGCGGTGTACAGAGGAAAGAGAGGGAGAAGAGGAAGGAGATGAGTGAGAGTTTCGATGTTCTTCAATCTCTCGTCCCGAATCTCTCTCCTAAGGTTAGTGGATAATGGATTTTATTCTCGCTTTAGTATAATCTAGCTTCTTCTAGGTACATTTTGTGTTCGCGGTTTTAGTCCTATTTTTGTGCTGAAATATTCAGGCCACGAGAGAGACTATTGTTTCCGAAACGATCCAGTTCATCGAGTTCCTACAAAAGCAGTTGATGAGGCTGGAAATGGAGAAGAAATCATCGGAATCGGTGACGATGCTTCCGAGTACGAACTCGGATTCATCAGGCGGCGGCGGCGGCGGCGTCATTGTCTCGGTCTCCGGCAACATCGTGTTGTTTGGGATTATTATTGCTTCTGTTCAACGAGGTATGGTGACACAGATTTTAATGGTGTTTGAAAGACACCAAGCTGAAGTTCTTGCAGCGAATGTTGCAGTCAGCCATGGAAATTTAACGTTAACAGTCACAGCTTCTGTACACGGTTACGTAGAGAATACTATAGAGCTGATTAAAAACGATATCCTAAGCTTAAAGAAGTAGTAACTTCCATTATATTCACGAGATTCTTCCCTTTTTATTTACTACGACAGGGATGATTAATACTTTTACAGAACTAGAAAGTAGAGTGAATGAAAACAATACAATAGTCTTATATATTTTGTATTTTGCTTCATAATCATGTTATAGAATATTAGTTGACAAGTCGGCTTCAATCTTTGATTCTAAATATAATTCTTATTTGCAAAGAAAGCATCTCTCTCTTTTTCCGCTGTTTTTGTTTTAGTACAACAATTGCGACCCATGAACCTTTAATTTAGGATGGTAATTGATATCTTTTAAACTGGCTTGGATTGGCCTCTCTACCTGGGTTATTTTGGTTTAAATTGTTATAATATTAAGATAATGTGTATTCGACTTTTCGATTGTAATAGTTATCATTCCTGCTTTCAAGTATCTCTCCCTCTTTCTCTATACTGATTACATATATTATATGCATAAGTATATATATATACTATACACAAGTAGTGTAGAATGTGCATATATATACTTGTTGGCTATTGATGTCATTAAACATGTACAAGTAACTTGAACATAGCTCAATAGATTAAAGTATGAACAACTCTTTCTCTAGGTACTTTGTACTAAATTGTAATAATGTTTTATTAAAAAAAACGCAAATGTATGGGAGAAGTCTACTTTAATCTTGAATTTTCCTCTCATCTTCTGGTTACAAATGAGAAATTTTTTAACAAAGGGGTTAATATATTGATTGGATGAAAACCAAAATATGAATTTGGTCATAAATTGTTGCAAAAGATTGGACAAAACCACATGAGGAAGCACTATCTAATGGCTAGGAATCAGCACAGTCAACAGGAGCAAAGGAAATAACTTGAGCTTCAAGGTCATATCCAACATGGAAGTTTTGCAGCTGAAAGTTCCCTAATATAGAAACTGGAGATCCAGAACGCAGAAAGGCAAGACAGAAAATTCCATCGTCCTCTATCTTCACAAAGGTACTTTCTACGTTAAGAATTAAATCTGCACCATCAAAATGAACCGTAACATCTGGAAATGACTCCAGATCATTTGCATTTGCTGCAAAGCACAACTCGAATCTGTCTCTAGGGTCTTTTTTTTCCTGTGGTAAATCTGGTAGTGTAAGGAATTTAGCTAGCAAACTATCAAATGTATCTGTTTCAAGACTTGAGTATGTTGTTCCTGAATCTATAATCCACCCATCTCTGACATCGTATACATCAAAAACTCTATCTAACTGGGGCTCATCATTGCTGAGGCCGATTCCTAGAACCTTCACGTAATAAGCATCTGAATCGGGGTATAACAATGGAGTTTGACTCCCAGAAGTCACAGGTAATGATCCAAAATACATTTTACTTGTTGATCCTAAATTATTGAAAGGAACCAAACAGTAGGAGAACTTTTTGATACCCAATTGAGAAATTAATGACAAGGGTGTTTGGTTCAAGCCCACACTCCCTGTATAACTCTGTATATCTTCTGTTGAAGGAGCTTCTGAGCAGCCAAAGTTCAAATAGCCAACATCCACAAGCTTCCCATCTGAGGTATCAAAACTAAAACTATCAGATGAAAGAATTCCACTTGTTGCTTTATTATCTGCATACACTAATCTATATTTGCACCATTTGTCAGATGAATTGCAGGTCTGGAAGCCAGTTAAGGAATTGCAAAAGTTAGAGCCACATGGCTCCATCTCATAAGTGAAAGATTTGGAAGAGAGGAACTTGGTGGTGGGGCCTTCTTTTTTTGGCTCACATTGGTTATTGCAGTCTGAGCATTGCACCCAAATGAGACCATTTGATGTGTCTGCAAACCCCATCACTTGACTTGGAGGATTTCCAATGTTGAAACTTATAAGGTACTCACCACCTTCATTAACTAATGTTGGTGAGAGTGACACATCATTGTCTAATGTATTTTCTGATAACATGTTGTAATACAGATAATTCAGCCGGGACCTAGAACGATGAACGGTCGCCTCTATCCGTGCAGTGTCTGTCATGGCGTGATCGTAAAATGGTGATAGAGGTGAATCTCGATGAATCAAACGTGCGGTGAAGCCAACTTCGGTCGGTACCGTATGCCTTGCCATTGATTCAAGGATGGTAAACAAAAGGAAGAGAATCATGCTTCCAAAACAATGGTTAGGACTCATTTCATCAACTTAAACTCAAACCATTACACTGAGTCTAGGCTTTATAACAAGAACAATTTTTCATTTCGTTTTCGTTGATTGGGGGAAGGGAAGAAAGTTTGTTAGGTCACACCAACGAGAATCTCTGAGTTTGTGGCAGTTGTAAAAATTCAAGTGGTTCATTCATGACCTTCTTGTGTTTTCCAATGTGCAGAGAATGGAAGAAATGGTTGAAGAACTACCAGCAATTTCATTTGATCCTTTTTGCCAGAGGTAACAACAATACCATTGTATATCTCTTTCATTTATAAAAGAATCAAAAGTGATCTTAATTAAAAAATATAGTAATGACATGCCTAAAAATTTACTGATCCAAAACTAAACTAGAGTAGAAGCATGAGGGAGCAGAGCTAGACAATTTGCTAAAACTCAAAAAACAGTAAAGATCTTCATTCTTGCCATCTTTACCCCTTCTTGTATTCTTTTATTTTCTTTTAATGAAAGCTTGGTTTCTTACCATTCTAGCTATCTTAGGTGTCATCTCAAGTCTCTTGAACTTGAACCACAACTTCTCAATGTCTTGAAAAAGAAAAATATTCTTTCCAACTCCCAATTAAGTACGTCCTCCACTGATTTAGTCCAATCATATTTACCTTTCATCTTTAGTAGAATAATGAGCATAATAGGACGAGTAGTACTTGTCCATCCAGGTAATACCTGCCTTTATGCGTCTCACCCTTATTATTCACATAAAAAAAAAGAATTAAAATAATTTAAGTAAGAAGAATTAATTGAACAATTTGGTAGAATGCCCAAAAATAAGTTTCCCAAGATGTACTAAGTATTTTTCCTATAGAAATATAAGATTTAAGAGATGTAGTTAATTCTGGCATAATAGAACAGTACATCAATATTAGCTTAATTTTCTATGAAAGATGAAAGGAAACTAATGAATTAATAATGCATAAAATATTAGACTTTTCGTTGAATTTCTTTTTTGTTAAATTACAAGTTTAGTCCTTAAAATTTTACATTTGTGTCTATCTTGTTAACTTCTAAAACTATCTAGTAGGTTTTTTAAAATTTTCAAATTTGAGTCTATTTGATTCATGAAATTTTAAGTTTGTGTGGTTTTTTTTTTTTTTCTTACACTTAAAAACTTTCGTCGAACACGGTTGACTAGTATTAAATCTCATGAACTCTCAACTTTGCATTGGAACAGACTATTCATTATTATATTTGTCAAACTTAACATCTCGAGCGTAAGTTAAATATATTGATAATATAGTGAAAAATGTAAATATATATCACATATATCATGGTTTTTTTTTTGTGTGTATTTACAAATATATTGGAAATATATATCGAATATATTGTTCTAAGACGATATATTGTACAAATTATATTGTTCATGCATTTATCAAATATACCCTAATTTAATTCTAGAAAATTTAAATATATAGTGTTATATATATCAAATAAACTTCCTTTAAAAGTTTGTTTTGGTGTTATTATTATTATTATTATTAGGTAAAAAAAAAAACTTATTCCTTTTCAAATTAGTTAAAGTGACAAAAGTCTATGAAATTTTATTTCAAAACGTAGGAAAATAAAATATCAAATTATTATAACAATAAATTAAATAAAATTATAATTTTAGTCCAAAGAAAATTTAAAATATATATATTCTTCTAAATTTTTTAGTTACTTTAAATTTAACTATATTAAATTAATTAAGATTATAAATTTAGACTAATTTAAAATCTATTCACTGTTTAAATACAAAAAAGAATATTTTGTAAAATTCAAGATTTAAAAATCTACCCTTCATTCTCAAGCTCCTTAAACCTATACTCAAAATACAAATTTTTTAAATTCAGACTTTCAAAATCTATACTCTTAAATTCAGATTACCTAAATCTTCTAATTTAACCTAGACTTAATATTCCTTGACTTGAGATTACAAATCACCAAACGCCCTTTGAAGATTTTGAGTTGGTTGCATTGTTGAAGAGACACGTGGCTTGATTTGGTCTCCTCAACACACGCAACAGTATTCTTTAAGAAACTCAATTCACACGTGGCTTGATTTGGTCTCCTCAACAGACGCAACAGTTCTTTAAGAAACTCAATCCAATAGCCTCTCCTCCCGGGAACAATTTATCGCTAATTGAACACTTTTATAATTTTTCAAAATGTACAATGATAAAGATGGTGATAGAAAATGTTTTAAGAGCAAAGTATTTTCTTATTATCGGATGAGTTTTAAATTTTTACCCAAACAGCATTTGAACAAAATCTTGAACTTTCAATTTTATATCTATTAAATTTTTTATTTTATTAAATAATTATAAAATTAATTAATATATTTAATACAAACTTGACATTTAGGTAAGTCAGAATTTGAAAATATATATATATCAAATCGACCTAATTAAACACTTTTTTTAAATAAAAAAATCATTGATTAAATAGGAAAAAACGAAGTTTAGGGACAAAATCTAGTTTTAATTTTAGGTAAAGATTATAAGATTGGATTGAAATTTCAGCAATGGAAAAGTTACTATTTTCTGTTTTCCTCCGATGAATGTTTACAGGACAATGGCCTCAATTTATGCAAAACACAGGGCAATCAAATAAAATCGTGACAAAAAGAATACGGATAACAAACTGGACAATAAATAAGTGGCAAACTGTGATTATCCAGTCACACATTCAACATTTTGAACCAAATAAGCATAGCTTAGTGATGTTTATACTATCAATCTCGAAGTTAGAACTTTGATTTCACCACTCCACCTAAGGGCCGAGCCAAAATAGAACAGCCAAGATTTTAGCTTTTGCCAGCAACGCATGAAAATATAATAGAAGCTCTTGTCAATTCAGGGTTCATCAATCTTGCTCGCATCCTCACTCTTGCTTGGGCTCATCTTTGGAGATCGCGTAGAGAACAGAGGGAGAAAATATGAAACAGAATGAAAATTAGTTTTGTTTTAACCTAGGGGCAATCCAGTAATTTTTCTAGTAGTGGACACAAGCAAAAGGTTATAGAACCTAAATTTTGGTTAAATTCTCAACATTTCTCCTCAAACGAGAGAATGGTATGTGATAAAAGAAGTAGAAGTATCAGGCAAAAACTTTGTGAGACAGTCTACCAATTGCTTCCATAGAAGGCCGGAAAGAACTTAAGGTCCGAAATATAATGTACATCTCTTCCAACTATAAGAGAATTAAAAATATAATAATTTGACAAGAATGCCTAATGTTATAACCATAAATCTACTAATGCAAAAATAAGACCAGAGCATAAGGCATTTAGTTAGCAGAGCTGGATTATTTGCTAAAACTCAAAAAACAGTAAAGATAAACCACCTTGCCATCTTTTGTGTCGTCTCAACGTCTCAAGTCTCTTTTGAACCAGTGTCTCTAAGTCTTCGTAAAGAAACAAACAACTCTGTTCACCCTCCCAACTGGATTCAGCTCTTGATTATATCCCCCATCATTACAAATCATTTTCGAATCAAGCTGAAAATTCATCTGAAATTAAGGTGTGTCCTTTACCAATTTAGAAGTTTACGTTCACCTCTACACCAACATTTTGTAGATTACTAAGCATTGTAGAAATATAAGATTTAAGATCCGAATCAAATTCCTGAGGAATAGAACATGATAATAATGTCAGTTTATTTCCCATGAATGATGAAACAAATGAATAAATAATGTTAAAATATTCGACCTCTCTGTGAGCTTCTTTTTGGTGCTTGCTAACTTCTGCAGGCCATTCATTGACTATCTTTTGAATCTCGGTCGTAAAGTCTGACTTGGAATTTGGAAAGGCCTGGCATTAAAAATACAGAACGAGATAAGAGACTCTTCAAGACTCTATTATCAGCTCGGTTATGTTTTTGTCCTCAAAACCCAAATGCAAATATACAAAGATCGACCTTTTAGTAAAAATTCTCTACTATCAAAATAGAGGACGTCTAGACTTGATCAAGAGTTGTTCATTAGAGAAAGAATGATGAGAACAGCAATCACCTGATAAATTTCATGAATGATAGCAGCAGCTTCCTTAGGCTTACGTTCTAAAAGAAAACCCTGGAAAATATACAAAAGGAAAATTAAATGTGTTTGGCAGTACTGTTGGAAAAAAAAGACATGCGAACACTTGCTATATAACCACTTTTGAAAAACTAGAACCACACGGCTTGAATTAGTTTGTCAATGGAATGGAACAAATACGAAGATGCCATGAACTTCAGTACCTTAGCACATGAAAATGCACTTCCAAGAGTATGTTGCTTCGTTGTTTCAGATCTCATCCTATCAAATTTCCATAGACAATCAACATCTCCTATGCACAGGAAGTTTTGGAGCTTGATAAGCAACTATTTAATACAGTGAAAAGAGTACCCCTAAGTACTTGGAAAAGTTGGTCAGAATAATAGGGTTTTCTTCCCTCGTGGGGGGTAGTAAAACTCAATCAAGACACCTTATTTTTCTATGTGATACATAATAATGAAAAGCTTTTTTCACTGTAATTGACAAATTGAAAGTTCAAGAACCAACCCACAGTAAAATAAAATTTTAAAAAAATGCAGTTGAAATACGTTCAACAGAACTTAGTAAAGAAGCCTCCATGTGTAACTTTTTAGAACGTAGACATTTTCTGCCTTAAAAAAAAAATAAACTGCAGCAAGACAAAAGTAAAAAAGAAGCTCACTTACATAATGCATCTTTAGCACGCTACTCAATATCCAAATGATTTATTTATATTAATGTTTAAAAATATGCAACCAACCAAAACAATGAATAAAATTCATTATTTCATTCAGAAATGCAAGTAATGTGGCTACCCATTTTGGAAGCAAATCCCATCAACGTGTCAAAAGATGTTCGGCGAAATTTTACTCCAGCCTTGGAGAATTTTTTGAAGTACTTGGAAAGCAACTCCCAATCATCAGCATTATAACACATCCTGCAAAGGATCAATACAATCACAGATTTTCAATCTTATAATAATGAACAATGCAAGACAGATATGACAATTCATAGCTTCAGATTGCAAACAGGAAAAATATGTTTATTTCTATTGAAACAGATGCACAAATTACAAGTCAAACATATTAATCGTAGGTTATTTTTTGGAAGACAATCGAGCTCAATCAAAGCTAACCTGGTCGTAAATGTCATGAGAAGAACAAAATAAAACAACATACCTGAAAACAATATCTGCAGTACCAGGTTGTAGTGGCAATTTATTCCTTCTTATAAGTGTCACAACTTCAGCCATGAGTTTTAGATCATTGTGATCTTCGGCATATGCCTGAATGGGAAGACAACACATAGATTAATAAATCCAAAACTGAAAGCTCAACAATAAACATAATACTATTAAATAAATCCTTAAGACCAGTAGATGGTGAGCAGATGCAACACTAGGCGTCAATCCATTCACGTTATGGATCCACAAGGTCTTCTTTCCTGCGCATGTAAATTAAGACTAAGAGTAAAGTGCCAATTGTCGATGCTAAAATATAGATTCACACAACCAAGAATAGAAAGGACATTTATGGCATACCAAATTGAAGGGCACCCGCCCGTACACATGCTTTAGTGATCTCTTGGCAAAGATGAGAATTATAATTATCATGAATACGAAGATTTGATAGCCTCTACAACCAAAACCAAAATAAAAACTAAAAATGTGACTTCAAAAGGGAACATAATAATAAGAGTGTGAGAGCTAAGAGACTCACAAATATCCGCAGCCTTTTCAAAATGCCAAATAGAAGCTGAATATCCTCGTAAGTTTTACAATTTTCAATCAATGACCACATCCAAGCATTGGGAGGCATGCTTCTTTTAACCTCTACAGATTCAAGCATTTTATCATATATTTCCTTGGCAGTGACTACACAAAAACAAAACAAAACCCTGTTAAATAATTTCAGAAATTATACCAAACAAACCAGAAAACATCAGCAGAATCAAGGAGAGCAAAACAACAACCTGTAGCGGTGCCCTCATCAGCATGTGCCACTGATGAAAAAGAAGCATTAGGCATCGAGAGATACATAGGAACGGAATAGTCTTGTGCCATTGTTGAACAACACTGTCGAGCTATCCCTGTTCATTTCATTGTCACATAATGAACCACTGCTCTAAGATATTCAAAATTCAGTTCAAGCATTTCCAGCATTAATAACTCCCCTCCTCCCATTTCCTAACCAAACTAGTTCAAATAACCAGAAAAATCTGACCTAAGGCACATAAATCCCGATACGCTTCCAGTAAATTTCTTCCTATAGAAATCTAAATTTACGAAATAAAACAGGAAAAAATGACATGAGTAAGACGTAACGTTGAATAATTACCAGAAACAGTCCGCCATTGATAAAAAGCTCGAGGATCCTCGTTTACTGGAAAATTAGATACAAGAAATCGATCGAACTGGAGAAAGATGGAAGAAGATTTGAGAAGATTGGAAAGCCTACGAGAGCTGGAGACGACTTGCATTTCAACAAAGATTGTGAAGAAATGGTGATTGAATCAGGCCTCCAATGGAATCAGCTAGCGGAGCGATGAAGGTGAAAGCCACACCCCGGGAACCGATTTCATGAGGGTTTTGCAGGAACTGCTTGTCTACAAGTCACCCCCACGGTTTTACCGTGCGACCCCGTCACAAATTTTCCTTTTAAATCTAGATATATTCGAAAATCAAAGGATTGCCACGTGTACAGTCTTCCTGCCCTAAGGTTGTATTATCGATATGCAAGTTAGAAATTTAATTAGCCCACTCATATTTATTATTAAAAAAATCAATATCTATAATATCTTTTATAAATACACATGAAATATTGAATAAAAATGTCTTGAAATACTAATAAAATATAAGTAATTATTTTAAATGTCAAAACTACCATAAATATTTTTAAATATAGTAAAATATCATTATCTATTAGTGTGATAGATGATAGTATTTTATTACCATCTATCACTGATAGATAATAATATTTTGTTATATTAAAATAAGTTAGCTTAGTTTTCTATATTTGAAAACCGCCCTAAAATATATTGTTGTTTAAAAAGTAAAAGTAATTTAATTATAAATTCCATAATTTTTTATTTAAAAAAAATATTTATCGATATTTTATTGATACATCCATAAAATTGAAATTTCGATATCGATATTAAATATCTATATTTTAATCCAAGATGATAAAGGATCAATTACAATGTTAAAGATTAATGATATCATCCTCAAATTTTCACTTTTTACATGTTGAATTCAAGTAAATGGGGAGAATTGTTGAAATCGTTACAAGCACACGATTGTTTGAATTTTCAATAAAAACTCACGTACACTTTAGATTGTTAGAAGTTGGTATGATTTGAATTGAGCGAGTTGTCCCTTTACTTATTGCTCTCTCGTAAGTTGGTTTGTTTTTCTTATTGATTCTCTTATCTCTTGAAAAACCAAGAACACAGCAAACCGTGTCTCATTCGTCAATGACTCAATAGAGATATGAACTCAAGTGGTTTAAAGCGTTATTTGGGAGTCTTAGGGTGGACCATCCTCGTGCCATAAATTTATTTTGTGATAGTCAGTTAGCATTACGTATTGCTCAAAAATTAGTTTTTTATAAATGCACGGAATACGTTGAGGTAAACTGTTATTATATATGTGATGTTCAAGACAACACCATATTACGACACATCATGTTTATATTAACAAGAAATTAGTAGATATATTTACGAAGGCCTTAGAAAACTGACAAGGTATTAGAAAATATATTTTTCATATATCTTTTCTCTATTTATTTATTTTTGAGATGTAGCAGTCGAAAATTCTTATTCTAGATGACAACCTAAGAAACATTTTTCCTGGCATAACTAAATGAACGAATTGCTTATGCTTATGTAATGAGAAGACACCAGAAAAAACTTATTATATTTACTAGTTTAGTTTTATTTGGACCTAATTTTATTTTGATTGGAAAAGTGTACAAAATGGCCTAAAAAGCAAAAACCTTTCTATGTCTATTTGTTATTGATTCTTTTGGCATATGAAACATCACTTTTATCTTCAATATTAAATGCTCTTTTTCTTTGTAATACCTACGTCTCTTTTGCTCTTCTTTTCCAACAACAGCAAAATAAAAATTCAAAGTCATTTAAAACTAAAAATGCTTTAACATTTTGCTTACTTTATAAGCATGATTGGAAAGAACACGAAAAATTGTATGAACAGTGGTTCATTTAATTTAAAAGAGAGTTGTATCGACAAAGATATGACAAAAACAAAATTATTGTTTTTGCAGAAAAAGTATATTATCGCTAACATCAGCGTACGCGATCTTTTACATCAACATATGCAATCGTTGACATCAGTGTATGCGATCGCTCAATTTTCATTTTGTAATTTTGTTTTGGTCATATCTTCGTCGACACAACTCCGTTTTTGCTAAATGAACATCCCTTTTCATATGTTTTTTAGTGTTCTTTCAAACCATGCATATAAACTTAATAGAAACTTGAATAATCTTTGAATTTATTACTCAGAAAGTAAATTTTATCTAAGTTTGAATGTCATAATGGCATTTATATTCATTATTTTTTAGCATATTGCTCAATTTAATCGAAAAGAACACGAAAAAACGTATGGAAACGAATGGTCATTTAGTTAAAATAGAGTTGTATCGATGAAGATATTACAAAAACAAAATTGTAAAGCGATCATATTGCATGACGTAAGCAATCACCCACATTTTCTGCTTACAAGATAATTTTGTTTTTGTCATATCTTCATCGATACAACTCCGTTTTAACTAAATGATCACTCGTTTGTATATGCTTTTTTGTATTTTTTCCGACTATGGTTATAAATTGAGCAAAATGCTAAAAAATAATGAATATAAATGGCATTATAACATTTAAACTTAGATAAAATTTACATTTGGAGTAATAAGTCAAAGATTATTTAAGTTTTTATTGTTTACATGCACGGTTGGAAAGAACATGAAAAAAAATATGAAAATGGATGGTCATTTAGAAAAAATGGAGTTGTATCGACGAAAATATGACCAAATTGCAAAATAAAAATTGTTGATGTAAGCGATCATGTATGCTGATGTTAGCGATTACTAATACTGATATCAGTGATTGCATATGTTGATGTAAGCAATCGACGTACGTTGATGTCAGCGATCACACATTTTTTCTATGCAAACAATAATTTTGTGTTTGTCATATCTTTGTCAATACAACTCCTTTCTAATTAAATGACCACTCGTTTTCATACACTTTTTTTGCATTCTTTCCAACCATGCTTATAGAATGAGCATAATGTTAAAACATTTTTAGTTTTAAATTTTCAATGTGTTATTGTTAGAAAGAAAGAACAAAAGAGTCGTAGGAAATACATAGAAAATAAGTTTTTAGAAAGTACAGCCATATAAAACTTTTTTTTAAGGTCATTTTCTCCAATTTTCTATTTTAATTCTTATGGTTTTAAAACTTGTAATTTTCTCATCATAGTTATTAAAATTAAGCCCACACTATAAATGTCGTATTTGTAATTTCAACATTTTTTTTTTAATAACTACTTTGAATCATCCCTATAAATTATAAACAAATGGAAAAACATGGGATATCGACTTTTTTTATTAGGTCAAACTATAAATTGACAGGTTAGTCGAGATAATATTATCATATTCAATTATAGAATAATTAAAATCAAATTATTGCAATTTAACTATGACAGTGGGAACAGTTTGTGTACTTTTTTTTTTGCCATGACAAAATTAAATTTTTCATAAAGAAATATATTTAGATATTCTACATAATCCAACTAGTAAAAATTTGTCGTGTGATAAATATTTTTCTTTTAAAAAAAACTTGAATAAATGCAATCATGAGCTACATCTATCTATTGTTTACTATGTAACAAAATTGGCTACAAGAGATATTGGTGCAGTTAAATAAGTTCCATATCTGATAAATCAATAGTATATTGAACAAATTTTTACTTGACAAGTTCGTTAGACAAGAATTTGAATAGTGTTCAATAGGATAGAATGTTAAATTTTCAATTTTGCGTTCGTTTGATTCATGAATCTTAATCTTAAAAATATCAAATAAGTCTATATACGAAATCAAAAGTTGAGACTTGTTAGACATTTATTAAAGTTTAATACCTGTTAAAGATAAAATTAAAAATTTAGGAATGTATTTGACACAAACTCAAACATTTAGAGAGTGAGCTCGTAAGGCCCTCTCTTATACCACATCGAGTTCTATTTTTTTTTTTTTTTTTCAAATCATCAAGATATCTAGTGGCAATTGTCAACTTCTTGCAATATGCGCATCTTCTTACAAAGAACTATTTAGATGAAAAATTATTTAAAGGTACCCTATAATAACGGTTGGATGTAAATTTAAGAATCTACGTGCCCTTAATAAGGGCTAAATATAAATTTGAAATACATTTCTCCATGTGGTAGTCTCACAAACCTATGAAAAAACTCTCTATCATGTGGTAGTCTCACGAATATATATAATATATATTTCTATTTTTTTTTAATGAAATGAGCCTTTAAAAATGGTTAGTTTTTTCCACCGTTGAAACTAACATCTTAATAAAAACCCTTAAACATCCTAAGGCCACCTTGGAGTATTCCATCATATAAAAATAAAATGAATAAAATCTGTCTTTAAACATAAGCCTCTAAAACTTCTTGATTTCATGAGAATACATGATGAATGCAACTTCTGAAAGCAATTAAGAATCAGAAGAACAGAGAAATGACCAGCAAAAACAAAAGCAAGGGAAGAGACAAATCTGTCTGAATTCAGTATTATATCATATAACAAGGAAAAATAAAGGTATTCACTTATGTTGGTATTTTATATGAATGTGCTTACAAATTCATTCACCCATGCATTCTTTCATACCTGGGTTTCTTTAAGACTCCACAAATGGAGGAAGAATAACCTGAAAAAAAGAACAGTTACAAAGACTCCACAACTGAATTCCCCATCCACTTCTGGAATCACAGATACAATCTTTGAAGTTATATTAATGAAGAATAACTGATACAGAAGCCAACCAAACCCCCTTAACATCTCACTCTGAGATGCCTACTTCTTTTGGAGACATAAGAATCTATCACTGTGGGAGAACTGGAGGAGCAATGGCACGCGTGTTGTACGATTGGCAGTGGCAGCATTTCTGCCCAATTATGTGAAAGTACACTTCAGTCGTGTCGTTGCAGTCGTTGCACAATATCCAAACCTGCAAAATGTAACCACGATTTTCTCCTGTCTTCATGAAACGTTTGGAATTGGTGAAAAAAGATTCAAATACAGGGGAAAGTGTATGGTAGCAGAGCAACAACTGAGGGATGTTAGACATTTTCCCAGTGCAGGATGTTTCTTTTTATCATGGATTCATAATAAGTGTTTATAGCAAACATTAGGTGTATGTAAAAGATAATGTCGTGAAATATATAATCCAGTTGGCTGAATCAGTTCACCATTGAGAAATGGAATGCTTTTCTCATAACAATATAATGACACACACACCAAATGAACAATAGCTCAACTGACTCGTAATACCTTCGAAGAGATTAGAAATTTGAATTTCCATTGTTAAACTCAAAAATATATCAATAACAACAAGAAAGAGGGCAAGTAGCTAAAGACAGTAAGATAGGGCGAAAACCTTTTTGTGACGATATTCCTCCGGCATGACTGTTGCTTCAATCTAAACAACACACAGCAGATGAAATATCATAAGTAAAGATATGTTTAACAAAGGGTAGTCTATGAATTAGTAAAACTCGTATAACATGCTTGATTTTTCTCTTAATTAAATAGACTAATCGGACTCTGTTATAGTTACCTCCTCATCCAATTGTTTCCATGTTTTGGACATGTCGATAACTGACTTGGAGCAAATCGGACAACAGTATCTGGGTTATAGCACAAATTCTGATTATATATCTATAAATATATGTTATGGCTTTGAAACTAATGGAACAAAGATAACCTTTACAACTTACTTATCACGATTTATCATCTCAGAGTAACATTCAAGATGCATCGTATGTCCGCATTTCATAACAGAAACATCTTTCAGCGTGTCAAAAAGGTACTGTTAAACACGAACACCCAGCATGGAGGTGAGAGGATGTAAATATGGGAACTCGCTTTTGAATTTTTGAAAGAACAGGAAAAGGCTGGAAAAAGACCTCATAACAAATTGGACAGTGGTGCTGCATAGAGTTCTCGATACACGAATGATTGCCACGCAAATTAACATGGTAACATGATCCTTTAAAGAATATAAGAAACATAATTAGCACAAATGACCAGATCCTTTTCAGTTGATGACATTTTTACTTGCAGGAAAAGTTAATAGATGGTATAGTGAATCAACAACAGCAAAAATAGAGCTCAGCCCAAACCTAAATGTTATGAAAATTAAAGAGAGATTAAGTTCAAAGTAGAATGGCTAACCAGTATAGTAAAAAACAACAATCTATGCTCTCAAATTGCAATAATATTAATGTTTAACTAAGGATTAAACAGAATTACAATCATCAATAAAAAAGAAGCAGAGCCTACCATTCATCCCATACTATATTAACACTTATGATACTTTGCAAGATTGACTAAGACAAGTAAAACAATTTGATATTCCTATGTCAGAAGCACCACAAAGTCAACATAGAAGAAATATCCACTACTGCATTTAGCTCTAGCATAATTCTCAGAGTATACAGCTTAAGCTTTCTACTTTCATGAATAGAACTTGGTCTTTGTTATGTGGACAAAACATTAGCATGGTCCGCATAAAATTCAGTCCGAGAAACTGGGCAATCACATCTGAGGTACATATGACAACATAAAGCATCAACAGACAGACTCAACCGACACTAATCAAAATCAAAAGCCTTAAAAAGGATCAAAGATTTACCACACTTCTTACAATGAAAATACTTTTCTCGACCACCAACCCTGTTTACATGAGATCAGTTAACTCAAAAGCTTGGTTTAATAAACCCTTTTAACTGATTAAAAAATTAAAAATAATTTTCTTTTTTTCCAAACTAACCTACAAATTCCACAATCCTCACAGTGGAACTGTCCCTTCTCAATCTGCAGAGAAGCAAGGAAACCATGAAGGACAAAGAACAGCCATACAATCAAACCAATTCTTGCTTTGTTAAGTCCAAGTATACACATAAATAGTAACAAAAATCTTAATATTTACATCATCATCATAAAATTTGCATATTTCACAGAAGTACTCCCCCATATTAACACCACAATTCGTACAAACTCGAGCAACCTGCAAACATTGGCGAATAGTAATAAAAAAATCACCAGTCATTAGATATTGAAAAAGATTTTTTTTTTTTTTTGCCTCCACACCCGTAAGCACCAACTTACTTTCTGACATGGCTTATTCTAAGTGGATTAAAAAGTAGATTACCACAAAATAAACCACATCATAAAGTAAATTAGAGATCTTACTTACCAATATGGTGTGGAGACAAGTTTTCTTCATTAAGAATAGAAGAACAAAACTCAAAATGCTATAATACGACAGAAATAACATTTTCGTACTGGCTGCTCCGTGTCACAAACCGCGCAGACGACCTGATTCAGGTTTGGGAAAAGATATCAATCGACTTGCCATTGCAAACTTACAGATAAGAGCACAAATTCAATGGGAGGAATGATATAAGGATAAAAGAAAACCATACTTGTTTAACGTCAAAACGATTGAGTTCATGACGATCAGAGGGTATGCTCATCACACTCTAATGCATCAACAACAGAGGACAATGAAATACATAAGTAAAAGTAAACGAGAAAGTTAAGAACATCAATCAACAACAAGAACAGACCGTAGCTTCGTTATGACAATGGCGACAGGGGTAGATCTCATTACAGCAAGGGGCTCGAATCTTACATCTCCTACGGTAATGCTGGCATCTATAAACAACAACCCACAAATTGAAAACAGAACACAAATCGAAAAAACAAAAAGAAACCCAATTAACAATCTTCAAATAGAGCATCAAAACAAAAGGAAGAAGGAAAAAAGGAACGAAAATCTGGGTTTTTACCCATAGCCCATCTTCCCAAAATCAAGACGATCATCAGCTGAGACTTCCATGAAAGCTCTCAGATGGAGA
Organism: Benincasa hispida; assembly: GCF_027475165.1. Lineage (NCBI taxonomy): Eukaryota > Viridiplantae > Streptophyta > Magnoliopsida > Cucurbitales > Cucurbitaceae > Benincasa > Benincasa hispida. The sequence goes on from NC_143478.1 coordinate 20,637,999, forward strand.
GGGAAGGGAGGCGACGGAAGAGCTTCTTAAAAGGGAAAGAATGGCTGTTTGGTTGTCGTTTCAATATCCCCCAAAAAGGAAATTTCAAGAATGGTGACCCCAGATTTATATCCACCTTCAGCATCTCGATCTGGCAATTTTCCTGCATAAAAAAATAGCAAGATAAAGCAATGCAATAAATTATATTATATCTAAAGGAATGCCCACTTCAAGAGAGAGAGAAAGAGAGAGAATCCGTAAAGGATAAGGTGGGTCGAAGACTGACATGGGAAGATGAAAAGGGCAGGCGCCGAAATTTTAGCGAATGGGGAATTCAACGAAAGGAAATAAGAACTGTGAAACCAAGAAACTGATTGGGGCATTTGAACAAACACCTTGAAGGCAACGAGGATTCCAAAACACTTTCTCTTTTTTGGGGGAAGAAACTTCTTCTCTTCCCTCACTTGGGAAGAGGGGAAAGGGAATGAGAATCCCAATGAAGTTCGGCTCTGCAAATTTTGGAAGCCATTTACGTACAAAAATAATTTTACAATTTACTAACTCTATTTTTCCTCTCAACCTCTAAGCTCTTGCTCTAACGGAGCTTAACATTTTCTACTTTCTAAGGCATTCTTTCAAAACAATTTTCGGTTCCTTTGAGTCCTATTTTGGTTTTGTCTTGTTTTTTATTATTTCGTATTTTTAAATGCTAACCCTTTGTTCTCTAATCACAAATGTTTAGGTTAAAGGTTGAACCTCTAACTTCTAAGAACTCATTTTGATAAGAAAAACCTCGGGTTAAAAAATTTATATATGCAAATGTTGAGTTTTTAATGGGTTTAGGTAAATGGTAAACATGAACAATAAGCTTGTAGACTTCGAAGTCAGAAGTTTATCTTAAATCACTAATTGATCCAAGAAACTAATGAGTTGAGGTAAATTTAATTATATTTTACTCACTCTTTTTCTCACTTATGGACTTGAAATTTGTGAGAAATCTAACGAGTGGAAATGAGTTTTAATTGGGGGAGGAAATAACCTAGCAAGGGTTGAATACAAGACCTTTTTAGACTACCTGATATCATCTTAAATCACCAATTGACCCAAAAACTTAAACTAATGGACAAAGGTAAATTTAATTATATATCACTAACAATTTGATTATCCCACCCTACATATTTAGAAAATTAAATTAGTTAAATGTCAAATTGAGTGTAACTCGGCTGCAATTGACGCATTACTCTGTTTTTTAGAGCTTGAAGGTTGAAACCCAACACATGGTTGAACATGCCAAAAAAAAAAAAAGTTAAAATAACATTTTGATACAACAACTTTTAATTGGTTGTTGATTGTTTTCAAAAAAAATTATAACTATTAGCATTTTTGCCAATTTTTTTTAAAGTGCATATTAACCTACTATATTTTCTTGCATAAAAATTATTATCATTGTTTGACCAATTTCAATTAATTTAATTTCAAATGACTAAATTTAAGATCCATTAAAACTATGAGAATTAAAATTGAGCCAATTTTAAAGTACAGTACAAAAATGGTATTTTAATAAGAATCCAATTTTTAGTGTTTGGAAAAAAATTGCTTTTTCTTTTAAACAACTTTTTAAAAGGAGAATTTTTCGCAGTTTAAAAAAAAAAGTCAAACATTTATATAAATAGAAAAAAAAATATTGATAGACTTCTATCAATCTCTATCAAAGAAGATTAATTTTTTCTATTTTGTGTAAATAATTTTCCTTATTTTTCTATTTTTGAAAATTTCCTTTTAAAAACTTACCATTTATGGTTTAAAGCGTAATTAGTATAAGTTTTACAACTTTTTGAGCCATTTTAATGATCAATAGTGATTGTTTTTAAAGAAGGTATTTTAATAAATAAATGCAGTTTAAGAAACTAGGTTAACTAAAAAAAATTGTTCGAGTAAATAGTGAAAGATGCATTATCAAGAAAATAATTTAAAGGGGCGTTTGGGCCCCCTATTTGGAATTGGGCGGGTGGGCTGTTATAGCCCACCCAACGTTTGGGGCTCCAACTATTTTAGTTGGAGCCCAAATCCCACTTAACCCACACTTAACTAATATACCACTATTCCAGCATTCCCCGTTTTGCTTATTGTTTCCTTCGTCTTGCTTCATTCCATCTTTTCTCCTTAGTTCTCTTCTCCTTAAGGTTTCACCATGGTTCCTGTTTTGCTTCGTTATTGATGGTTTTGGAGCTTCCTCTTCTCTGCTCTCATTTAACTCACACTTAACCCTTAGACCACTATTTTGCACTCTTTCGTTTTTCTTATTCCGATTATTTTGCTCGTTTATATTATTTCCTTCGTCTCGTTTCTTTCCATCTCTTCTCCTTAGAGTTTCACCATTGTTCCCAATTGACGTCGTTTCTAGTGGGTTTTGGAGCTTCTTCTTCTCTGTTCCCATCGATCGACTGCCATTGTAGTTCTCTTTGGTCGAATGTGAAGAAATCCTTCAAATATCTAGACTATGCTATGTTTGGTAGTCTAGATCTATGTTTTTCTCTAGATCTGTAACCCTTTCTTTTGGTTCCTCTTTCATCTTACCATTACGAATGACACTCCCGTTCCTCCTTTATCTTGCTGCTTCAAACGAAGGTTTCCATTTTCCGTTTCTTTCGATTCTCCAATCTATTGTGTTGTCCCTCCTGTCTAGAGTCTAAAATCCTACAACCATGTTGGAACTTAGATCTTGCTTGGTAGGGGATGGAGATCCTCGTTTGGAGCATGGTAGGGGATGGAGGATGGTGTTCGGATCTTAGTATGGTTACCAGATCAAATGGTAAATCTTCTTTCTCTTCACCAGCCAATGATGAGTCATTAATTTTTTTCCTTCATTTTTTTGACAAATGTAAGCTTATTTTTTTACACATCTTTTCAGCTTACTTCAATCTTTTTATTAAAAAAAAAAGTTTCGCATCTCCTCGAGGCCGGGAGAACAAATAGGCGTGAGGAAGAGGGAGAGGGGGGGCTCTATGCTTGATTTCAATGTTCCGATCTTGGTATTTAATCATCAGTCTCTGATAATTGTATGTCACTGTATAAACATTGATTATAATTGTATTTCCCTGAGATTCTTTATCTGTTCTTGGTCTGTGATTATCGATCATTGTATACACATTTATTATAATTGCATTTACATTTTTCTTACTTGTTCTTGATCTCTGATTATCGGTCCCTATTCATTTGTTGTCACTGTATAAACATTGATTACAATGTTATTTCCATGATGTGATTCTCTTTCTTGGTCTCTAATTATAGGTCAAAGGTATGTTATCTTCCTGGTCTCTAATTATCGGTCCCTTACTCCTTGTTTCTTTATCTGTTTAGTCTTGGTCTCTGCTACTATTTCAATGACTGTTATAAACATTGATTACAATACTATTTCCATGATGTGATTCTCTTTCTTGGTCTCTAATTATAGGTCAAAGGTAAGCTATCTTTTTGGTCTCTGATTATCGGTCTCTTACTCCTTGTTCCTTTATATGTTTACTCTTGGTCTCTGCTACTATTTCAATGACTATTTTTGCATTGACTCTAATGATCAATTTATCTGATTTACCATGATACATTATATTATTCGAAATTCAGAACGATTTAGGAAAGAATTTCATTGCTCTGAGGCTGGTTCTTACTGTCTAAGCATAATACTGGGATAGTTGATTGTTTGTTGGCTTCTTTGTTTTTTTTCCCTATCTCATTGCAACTATTCATAACTCTTATTTGGTTCCCAAGTTGTTCTTGTTTGGTTTATTCTAGTTTGATTGCAAGTAGTAGTTTGTAAAATACTTTATTCATTGTTAAGTCACTTCACTATTGATGTGATTGACAGTAGTGGTTTCTTTGGTTCTCAGTGATTTTGTTCACATCAATGGTACACTATTCACTTTATTTCACTAGGTGGGGTTTTCAAGGTGTACTTATTATCAGTACACTTTAACTTGACCTACCCATCACCTAGAATGTCAATATATTCTCTTCTCTATAAATAAGACCTCTTTTCTTTACAACTATGAGGACAACCCCATCTTTACCACACTATTGTTGGTAAGTCCCTTCCCCCTCCCTCTCTTTTGTGTTGCTTATCACATTTTCCATTAAGTCACTTTCACTTTTTTCTTCATATTATTATTAAAGCATTTGTTTATTCATTGCCATAGTGTTCAACTTATTAAAGAACAAACAAAGCTTCACATTTCCTCCTTCTATCGTACGTAAGGTGGTAATCTTCTTCGTCTCATTTTTATTTTCTTTTGTATCCTTCTTGGTAGTCTTTTCCTTTCTTTGTTTATTGTCTTTATTTGTACTATTTGTCTCACTATTTTCTTGTTTATTTCTATGGTTGATAGATTTAAAAACTTTTCTTTCATGTGTTATAGGTCGGGTGGAAACTAATCCGTACTTCTTTTTTCTCAAATTTCATCCAATTTCTTCTAGCAACAACTAAAATTGTGTAAACTATGGGATTTATTTGTTTTTCCTCAATTTGTACATGGGCGCTTTCTTCTCCTCAAATTTCATCCCATATATTTGAAGTGCTTATTGATACAAAACCTAAATTCTGAAAATAATTTAGTTATATATTAATTATGCTTTTGCAGTTGTTCTATTACAGCAATTTCCATTCTTAAAAGACTTGATCTTCTTCCTAAATACTTATTAGCCTTCACCACAGTTTTCTTTTTATTAATTTATTTTTCATTTAAAACTCAAAATTTGATCATGTGCCTAGAATGAAACCTACTAAAATCAAGACTATTTTATCAATGAGAATTTGAATTTCCATGTTCATATTAAAAAATGAAATCATTCGACGACATTGCATGAAATTGAATATGGTTATTGTTGATTAATAAAAAGAAAATAGTTTGTAGCGCTAACACTCATCTATGGGTTAAAGCATGCTAGTGATCAGGAGCCAATTTTCGTAATCTATGGTATAATGGACCCCCAAGAAGTAGTAACTGTTCACAATTACCCAAAGTCAATAATTGCTAACACTAGAGATGTTACTCAACAGCCATAGGAGGATATAATACCCGCCACATCACATTAGATATCATATTAGACAATTAGCATACTTTCGGCTAATCCATGAGTCTGATTTAAGTTTTCATGAAAGCACGCGAATGGATTGAAGATATTTTTCCATTTTATGTACTTTACTTAAGACAACTGGCAGATTAGTGGGAACAAAAGTTGTAGATGTTGAGGAGATGGTCACCATGTTCCTGCATATCTTAGCCTATGATGTTAAGAACAAAGTAGTCCGTAGACAGTTTGTTAGGTCTGGTGAAACAGTTTCTAGGCATTTCATCTCCGTTTTCAACGTCGTTTTACGACTACATGATGTGCTGTTGAAAAAACCTTTGCCAATCACAATCTCCTGTACAGATCCGCGATGGAGATGGTTTGAGGTATAGTGAAACTAAACAAATATTGGTGTGTTGTCTGTGTCTAGTTTAGATAACTTATGTATATGAATATATCATATATTCTGTTTGCACAAGATTGTCTAGGTGCGTTAGATGGTACGTACATAAAGGTCAACGTGAGTGCCACTGATAGACCAAGGTATAAGACGAGGAAGGGTGAAATCACCACGAATGTCCTTGGTGTTTGCAACACCAATGGCGATTTTGTGTTTGTCTAACCTAGGTGGGAAGGTTCTGCAGCTAATTCTCGTGTGCTTAGAGATGCAATATCATGCCTTAACGGATTTAAGGTTCCGATGGGTAACAACTTACACACATAACTTATTGTCGTACATCGTAGTACTCAACGATTATGATGTCATACAATTGGACATTGTATAGAGTATTATTATCTATGTGATTCTGGGTACCCAAATGCGGAGGGCTTCTTGGCACCCTATAAAGGAGAATGATATCATCTTTCAAAATGACATGGAGGAAGGAATGCACCAACAATTGCAAGAGAATTTTTAACATGAAACACTCTTCTGCGAGGAATGTCATTAAGAGGGCATTCAGGCTGTTGAAAGGGAGATGAGCAATACTCTGTAGAAAATCATACTACCCCATGCAAGTCCAAACTCGGATGATCACGACATGTTGCCTTTTTTATAATCTTATTAATAAAGAGATGAATACTGGTGAAATGTCCGAGGATCTAGACGAGGTGGTTTCACATTCTGCTACTATTGGTGGAGATGAGATCAATTATATTAAGAGTTCAAACCAATGGACACAATGAAGAGATGAACTGGCACATAATATGTTTTCTGACTGGGAGTTACGTAACAACCAATAGCTTCATGTTTAATTTGTGACTTTTACAATGTATTTTTTTAAATTTCATGTATGCAATTTTGGAAATTAATTTCCAAATTTCTTAATATAATTAGATTTACTACCTTATACATTGTACATAGCACATCATGTGACAATTTCTTTCTTTACTACTTAAATTGTATTACTGTGTACATGTAGCAGGATGGCAAGCTCTTCTAGATCTCAAAAGCACACTTGGACAAGGGAGGAAGAGTCGAAGCTGGTGAAATGTTTGGTGAATTTGGTTGAATCTGGTGGATGGAGATTAGACAACGGAACCTTTCACCCTGGGTACTTGACGCAGGCACAGCGTATGATGGCTGATAAGATGCCTGGCTGTACAATACAAAGGACCCCCTACCATAGATTGTAGGGTAAATAGCCTTAAAAGAACGTACCAAGCTATAATAGAAATGCGAGGACTGACATGCAGTGGGTTCGATTGGAATGAAGAAATTACAATGCATCACTACGGAAAAAGAGACATTCGATAGTTGGGTGAAGTTAAAATTTCATAAACATTTTTTTTCATTCATCGTCACCCGTTATATTGACCAGCTATACCCTTCATGTAGAGCCATTCTGCAGCAAAAGGGCTCCTGAACAAGTCATTCCCATGTTTTGATGACTTGGCTTAAGTCTTCAGCAAGGATCGGGCAACTGGAAAAGGGGTAGAGACACCTGGTGACATGGCCTCAAATGTGCCAGGGCGTATGCATGAAGTGATGGAAAAATCAGCATGCGCAGCGGAAATGAGAATCAATTTTACTCTAAGTACCCAAAATAAATATGCAACCTTAAAAGAATTAATTAGGATTATTTTGAAATAATACATTTGAAGCTCCCGAAACTCATCTATCTTCACCCGAACACGAACGGACCACCACTAGAGCTGACCTACTATTCTCTGGACTCAGAACCGGGTTATGGGACCGGATGGAAAAAGAACCCGAGAGAGAGAAAAGATGGAAATAGAATAAGGGATTTTTGGTTGGGTTTGGGTTTTTCCTTTTAGGACAATTTTGAAAAACTATTTTGGCAAAAATCTAAAAGTTTTTAATCCAAAAGGGCCATACAAAATTGCATGAAATAATATCATAAAATTCCAACACTTAGAATCCACTATCTTAGTGGGCTTAATATCTCCACTATAAGCCAACACCTAGCCCACTAATTTGTTAGTGGAATTATTTAACAAAATTTTGGATTTTTCCACTAACTTTAGTCACAGGGCAAAAGTCATTTGGTTAAAGTCAAACTTTGACTAAAAAGTCAAAGTCAACATTTTGACTTTTTATGATTTTTTCGTGTTGACTAATTTGATCTCCTGTGCATGAATCCGCATTCATTTTCTCAAAATTCAAATCACATTTGAATATAAGGTCGGTCAAAGTTTGACTTTTCAAAATCAAAAGTCAACTCTTTGACTTTTTACATCTTTGACCATTTCTATTATTTTCGAGCTTCTGAATATGAACGTATTCATATTCTTGATATTTAAATCACATTTAAATATTAAAGTTGTATCTCTAAATTGAAAAATCGACCACTATATCACATATACTTGTCGGTTTCTCTCTTTCTACCTAATTCGAACAATTGAACTATTCTATCATTCTGTTCTAAGTTTATTCCATATGAGTTAGTAGGGGAACCTAATGAACCTATAGATCATGGGCTCTAACGATCCGAGATTAGCTGGCTAAACTCTTTAAATGGAGCTAATCAACATTCGTTAACTAACGGGTCATTTCACTCTAGTCTCGTAGTTGCACTCCCCTCACTATAGATATATTTGTGTCCATTTGATACAACCATGATTAGTAAGCTAATCCTTCACAATTTGTTCGTAATCTCGGCTGGGTCATAAAAACCGTTTTACCCCCGAGACTACATCTTATTCTTTAAGTTCCACTGATCCTCTAATGAACAATTGGTTTAAGGTTCAACCTATAAACCGAACCCTTCTCGGGCCAATGAGAGGGTGGGGCCCCTTGTTCAAGACCTGGATTCAGTACTAAAGGGAACACTATCTACTATCCCTATAACGGGTAGAAGTGAATTTCATCTTGTACCCTCTGTTCCCAACTATCCACCTGATCTTACCCCTGAAATGGGAGGCTTATTGAGTCAGCGATAATGAGCTGCCCTCACCTATGCATATCTAAGGATAATTCCGAGTGAACAGGAGTTCATAGTTAGCTCAGGATTAAGATTAAGTTATCTAGGTCATCAATTAACAAAATAGTCAGTTTTATACATTAAACGACATTTAGAACGTAAAAGTGACTATTTCATGGTTCAGTCTTATATAAACTCTTTACATAGGGATGCCCCCATTTTCATGTCTTCATATGAACGGTTTAGGATCACATCGTTTGTACTAACTACAAAATGGGCTGCATCCACAGTGTCTCCAGAATAAGGCGCCCAACCTTATTCATATACTATAGACCATTTTAGCTATATATATTTGAACTTGATCCACATTTATGTCACTACATAAAGTTCAACTTAAACTTAATAGCCTTGGAACCTTAGTTTATTGGATTCATGAATATATAATTTAAATTTACTAATGATTTTCAATAACTTTTTTATTGAACAAGAATATGATATTAAAAACTACGAGTTTTAGGACATAAAATCCAACAAACTCCCACTTGGACTAAAACTCCTAGTAGGATCAAACGATGTTGAATTTAACTGTGAGAAATGAATATTACATATGAGTACAATAAACATATGAATACAATAAACTAGGGCATTCATGCCTCATATAATCTCCCACTTGTCCTAGTTTAGAAACACCATAGACCTAAACTCTGTAGGTGACCCTAAAAAACTTTAGCCGTGAGGGTTTTTGTAAAAGGATCAACAATGTTTTGCTCAGAAGGTATCTGGGTCACTACAACGTTACCACGGTGTACGATTTCCCAGATAAGGTGGTACTTGCGTTCGATGTGCTTTCCTCGTTTATGGCTTTGAGGTTCTTTTGTATATGCAACTGCACCGCTGTTGTCACAATAAAAGGTGATGGGTAGATGCATATTTGGAACAACTTCCAAATCTGTCAAGAATTTCCTCAGCCATACTGCTTCTTTTGCTGCTTTGCAAGCAGCCACGTATTCAACTTCCATTGTGGAGTTAGCTATACAGGTCTGTTTTACGTTTCTCCACACTACTGCTCTTCCGTTAAGAGTGAACACTGATCCAGATGTAGACTTTCTAGCATCTTTATCACTTTGGAAATCAGAGTCAGTGTATCCAGTAAGGATCAAATCCTTAGCACTATACACGAGCATGTAGTCCCTAGTTCTCCTAAAATACTTTAAGATTTTCTTAACGGCAATCCAATTATCACGTCTAGGATTAGACTGGTATCTACTAACTATCCCTACTGAGTAGCATATGTCAGGTCTAGTACTAACATTGCATACATCAGGCTTCCAATTGCAGAGGCATAGGGGATATTTCTCATATCCTTAACTTCTTGAGGTGTTTTAGGATATTGTCTTTTTTACAGATGAATTCCATGTCTGAAAGGCAACAGTCCCTTTTTGGAATTTTACATTTTATATCTAGATAATATTTTGTCTATATAAGATGCTTGAAACATGGCTAGTGTTCTATTCTTGCGATTCCGAACAATTTGGATCCCAAGAATATAGTACGCATTTCCTAAATCTTTCATTTGGAATTGTGTATCTAGCCATTATTTGACGTTAGTAAGATATCCTACATCATTCCCAATGAGTAGAATATCATCGACATATAAAACTAAGAATGCTATAGTAGAATTGATGATCTTTTTGTAAACACAAGGCTCGTCAACATTCAGTTCAAAGCCATAAGATTTGATCGCAGTATCAAATCTTATATTCCAGGATCTAGAAGCTTGTTTCAACTCATAAATGGATTTTTGAAGCTTAGAAACCTTTTGTTATTGACCATGTGCAATAAACCCCTCTGGTTGAGCCATATAGATACTCTCTTCAAGATCGCCATTTAGAAAGGCTGTCTTGACATCCATCTGCCAAATTTCATATTCATAAAAGGTGGCAATGGATAAGAGTATCCTAATCGACTTAAACATGGCAACGGGAGAGAAAATTTCTTCATAGTCCACTCCCTCTCTCTGGGTATAACCGTTTGCCACAAGTCAAGCCTTAAAAGTATGTACTTTACCGGCTTGGTCTCGTTTTCTCTTGTAGATCCACTTACAACCAATTGGTTTTACATCATTTGGTTGATCTACAAGTTTCCAAACAGAATTAAAGTACATAGACTCCATTTCGAGGTCCATGGCTTTGATCCACTGATCACGGTTCACATCTTTCATCGCCTGTTTATAGGTCGATGGATCCTCTGTGCCGTCATCAAGTATGACGACTTGTGTTTCTGTTAAAACCAAGTAACGGTCAGGCTGATGAACAACCCTCCCACTACGTCGAGACATTCTCAACTCTTGAGAAGGATGTGACTGACCTGATATACTAGTTTTTTCTACTACTTTAGTAGATGAACTAGCTTTATCTGTAGCATCTTTTGAAATTTCTTTCAACACTATTTTACTACTTCATTGATGATTTCTAATATGGTCTTCCTTTAGGAATGTGGTATTTGTTGATACAAATACCTTGTTTTCTCGAGGATGATAAAATAGACCACCCATTGTTTCCTTTGGATAACCTACAAATAGGCATAACTTTGAGCGATGTTCCAATTTCTTGGGATTTTGTACCAACATATGTGCTGGGCAACCCCAAATTCTAAAGTGACGTAAACTATTTACGCCCTTTCCATAGCTCATAAGGTGTTTCTGAAACACTTTTAGAGGGAACATTGTTCAAAATATGGACAACAGATTCAAGTGCATATCCCCAAAAGGAATCAGGCAATTGAGCATAGCTCATTATAGAGCGAACCATATCTAATAAGGTTCGGTTTCTTCTTTCTGATACACCGTTCTGCTGAGGTGTACTAGGTGCAGAGAGTTGTGACTAAATCTCGTTTTTTATCAAATAGTCTTGGAATCGTATGTCCATATACTCTCCACTTCGATCTGATCGAAGTGTCTTTATTGTTTTACCTAATTCATTCTCAACTTCAGCCTTATATTCTTTGAACTTTTCAAGAGAATCAGACTTGTGATGAAGTAGGCAAACATGACCATACCTTGAATAATCATCAATAAAACTGATGAAATATTCATACCTACCTCGAGCCTTGACATTCATTGGTCCATAAAGGTCCGAATGTACAAGCTCTAAGGGTACTTCGACTCTGAGACCTTTTCCAGTAAAAGATCTTTTGGTCATCTTTCCTTCAAGACAGGATTCATATGGAGGTAAAGAATTATTTTCTAATTGACTTAAAAGTCCGCTCTTAACCAATCTCCCAATCTTATTGAGATTTATGTGACCAAGTCGAAGGTGCCAAAGATAGGCGTTGGAAGAAACCTTTTTTTTTATATATTTTGAGTTTCTAATGTTCTAAACATTGCAGTATTTAAAAAAAAAAATTGCTCTAGTTTGTCTTAACTTATATAAGTTGTCTTCAAGTGTAGAAGAACAAATTTGAATACCTTTACAAAAAATGAACTCTTCATTTATATTAAAAGATATTGTATATAATTGTTCTATAATACAAGCGATAGATATCAAATTCCTTTTCATAAGAGGTGCATACAAAACATTTTTAAGTACTAGATATCTATCTTCAAAAAACAACTTCAGATCTCCCACTGCTTCAGCTGAGACAACCTCTCCTGTTCCAACTTTGAGGGTCATCTCACCTTCTTCAAGCTTTTTCCAAGAACTAGTTTCTTGAAACGAGAAACAAATATGATTAGTGGCTCTTGAATCTAGTATCCAGGTTGAAGTATCATATTCCATTAAACATGTTTCAACGACCAGTAAATCATTTTTACTTTGTGTCGTTTTCTCAGCTTTCTTCTCTGCAAGGTACTTTGGACAATTTCTCTTCCAATACCTGTTTTAGTTACAGTGGAAACATTTTTCTTTACCTGTATCCTTCTTTCCCTTCTTTATCTTGGGAGCCTGCCCTTTTCCCTTCTTTTTCATTTGAGCTTTAGAGGGTCCAACTTTTGCTTTAGAGAACGATCCTCTTAAAAACTTTTTCTTCGTGGTAGCAACATTTGCGTCCACTTCCTTCCCCTTACCTAAAGTAATGTTTTGGAATCGTTGGAGCTCGTTGAGAAGGGTAGTGAGGATAAATTCTATCTTATTTAAAGAGGCATTTGTCTCGAAAGGTATAAAACTCTTCGGAAGAGATTGTAAGATAAAGCTAACCTGGTTAGCCTCATCAATGGGTCCGTCATTTACTTCAACGATATTGAAGTACATCATCATGTCCAGGACACCTTAATAGAGGTCCCCTCCTTCATCCGCTTCGTGTAAATGTGTTTAATTACCTTGTGTCTAAGGGACCATGATGGTTGCCCAAACATTTCTCTTAATGAATCTATTATCTCTTTAGTCATAGCTAAGGATTCATGTTTCTTTGCCAAAACATCAGACATGCTGGCAAGAATGTAAACACGGGCCTTTTCATTGGCTTTGACCTATCGATTGTATGCTTCCCGAAAAGTTCGGTTAGCATTTGAGGCTGGGGCTTGAGGACATTCCTCAGTTAAGATGAATCTTTGATCGTCAACTACCAGTATTGTGTTTAGATTTGATTTCCATGCCTCGAAAGCTAAGAGTTGAATTATTAAGCTATTCATGCTGAAAAAGATAAACATATTCTTTTAGAAAAAACTATAATCACAAAGAAACCAATTTAATTTAGCAAAAACTAATAATATACCCTTCATTATTATATTTTGCAACGATATTTCAAAAGTTTGAGTAACCTCCACTGAAGGGCAGTCGATTATTCCTCTTTTGAACCAAGACAATCTTGACTAGATGCTAACCCCAGAATAACTCTTTATTCCTATAGCACTTTAGTTATTGCTACTTTGGTCGAGAATATACTAACATCTTAGTAATTCTTGTAAGTGTAACCTTCCATTTTTGGATTTCAGAAACCAAAATCAACATGCTCCCAAAAGTGGAAAGTCAATATGAAAACTGATCTAAGAGAGCCTATCCAGATTTGGAGTTCACGGTGTTTCGAATCCTATAATACAACCCTCTGAAGGGAAAGGTCGCTCTAGGGCAGACATGCAGGCGCATTATAGGAATCTCACGGTGCGACTTAATGGAAGAGACTGTGGGATATGTTGTTACATACCCTTCACCCACTTACTATGAACTATTTCCCCTATTCACCTTGATATTGATCCATGCAAACACTCTCCGAAGGGAGTCCGCTCCTAAGCACGACCCAAAGCCTTGCATGGACCTCACGATGTGAACTCTTAGGGACGCTAGAGCTAAAAGTACGCTACTTCTCTCTAACTGAAGTGTTCTATAACGATTTAGGGTATAAAAAAATACTTAGAGATATATTTCGGCTAAATTAAACATATCCTAAGTCTAGGTGATAGATCCATGTATAATTCTTATACTGGATTTTAACCTATGATGTCTAGGTGATAAACAAATTTTATTACCTCACATCTCTCACGCATGCTCATTCAAACTAGGATTATTTGACTTAGACGCCATTTTGATCTCCAGGTATGAGGTGTTCCGTAAACCGTCATCTTAAGAACCCCCAACCTTAGACAAGATCTCCCCGGGTAAGTAAATAACTCTTTGTTTAACAAGTAATCGACCTATTCTAACTCTTTAGAAAAGCCAATTGAAATTTCACCAATTTAATCCTAGGTGAGCATGCAACTTTTACCTTTGTTATAGATTTTAAAGTCTAGGTTATTTTATAACAATTATAAAATAAAATTATAACCATTATAACCCTAGAATCATACATCTATAACATACATTCATACTTAATGATCATGTTTTAATATAACACTTTATATTAAAAAACTTAACATGCATACTATATACATTATAACGATTATAACATATATTAAATGCATGTACATGTTTACCTATGGTGGGATTTTAAATCTATATGGTATACTATATGCACAACAAGATTTAAAATTTAATTAAAACATACATCAACATGCATAATTAATTAAACACCCTAAAATTGATTGGTTTTGGCTCTTAAATTAAGCTAACAACTAAATTGTTACAATAATAATTTGGTGTAGTACAAAAAACCGCTCTCGAACCAGCTTTAAACACTCAAACCGGCCCAAAAACTCCAAAATATAGGTTGAACCGGTCAAACCAGCTCAATTGGATCGGTCCAAACCGTCTGGTCAACTAAAGCAGGAGCGGTCCACGGAAGCTGCGGGGCACAAGTCGAGCGAAGCAGAGCGAGTAGGCAGCAAACCGGGTTGGATCTGGGCGCGAGCAGGCGGCGGCGATCCGAGTCAGATCTGAGCAAGTCTCGGGTCTGGACAAGCGCATGGAACACGCGAGTCAGGTCTGGGAGCACTCTTTCTCGGGTCTGGGAGCAAAAAACGGGGTTTGTGAGCATTTTTTTCTCCATTTTGAAGTAGTCTTCTTTCCCAGCACCGAGCAATTACAACCTAATTTCAACTCTAATGACTCTAGCGAATTTACAGACCCTTTTTAACACATTAATGCTCATAAAGATGTGAGCAATTACAAATTAATACTACAAAAAAAAAAACTTAATTTAATTGCCAAAACCTAAAAACCATTTTAGTTTCCAATCTCAATTTTATCTAATAAATTGATACCCACCACATGCAATTGAGTAAAATTATAACATGCTCTGATACACATGATGGAAAAATCGGCATGCACAATGGGAATTCGTCAATTTTACTCTAATTGCCCAAAATAAACATACAACCCTAAAAGAATTAATTAGGGTTATTTTGAAATAATACCTTTGAAGCTTCCAAAACTTGTCTATCTCCACCCGAACACGAACGGACCACCACTAGAGCTGACCTACTATTCTCTGGACTCAGAACCGGGTAGTGGGACCGGATGGAAGAAGAACCCGAGAGAGAGAAAAGATGGAAATAGAAGAAGGAATTTTTGGTTGGGTTTGGATTTTTCTTTTTAGCCCAATTTTAGAAAACTATTTTGGTAAAAATCTAAAAGTTTTTAATCAAAAAACACAAGCTCATATTTATAGAAAAGGGCCATGCAAAATTGCATGAAATAATTTCATAAAATCCCAACACCTAGAATCCATTATCTTAGTGGGCTTAATGTCTTTACTATAAGCCAACACCTAGCCCACTATTTTGTTAGTGGAATTATCTAACAAAAGTTTGGATTTTCCCACTAATTTAGTCAAAGGGCAAAATAGTCATTTGGTCAAAGTCAAACTTTGACCAAAAAGTCAACATTTTGACTTTTTATGATTTTTTCCGTGTTGACTCATTTTGACCTCCAGAGCATGAATCCGCATTCACTTTCTTGAAATTCAAATCACATTTGAATATAAGGTCGGTTAAAGTTTGATTTTTCAAAATCAAAAGTCAACTCTTTGACTTTTTACATCTTTGATTATTTCTATTATTTCCGAGCTTCCGAATATGAACGTATTCATATTCTTGATATTAAAAATCACATTTAAATATTAAAGCTGTATCTCTAAATTGAAAAACCGACCATTATATCACATATACTTGTCGGTTTCTCTCTCTCTACCTAATTCGAACAATTTGAATTATTCTATCATTCTGTTCTAAGTTTATTCCATATGAGCTAGTAGGGGAATCTAATAGACCTATAGATCATGGGCTCCAACGATCCGAGATTAGCTGGCTAAACTCTTTAGACGGAGCTAATCAACATTCGTTAATTAACGGGTCATTCCACTATAGTTCCGTAGTTGCACTCCCCTCACTATAGATATATTTTTGTCCATTTGATATAACCATGATTAGTAAGCTAATCCTTCACAAGTTGTTCGTAATCTCGGCTGGGTCATAAAAATCGTTTTACCCCCGATACTACATCTTATTCCTTGAGTTCCACTGATCCTCTAATGAACAATTGGTTTAAGGTCCAACCTATAAACCGAATCCCTCTCGGGCTAATGAGAGGGTGAGGCCCTTTGTTCAAGACCTAGATTCAGTACTAAAGGGAACAACCTATCTACTATCCCTATAACGAGTAGGAGTGAATTTCATCTTGCACCCTATGTTCCCAGCTATCCACCTGATCTTACCCCTGAAATGGGAGGCTTATTAGGTCAGCGATAATGAGTTGCCCTCACCTATGCAAATCTAAGGATAATTCCGAGTGAACAGAAGTTCATAGTTAACTCAGGATTAAGACTAAGTTATCTAGGTCATCAATTAACAAAATAGTCAGTTTTATACATTAAACATCATTTAGAACGTAAAAGTGAATATTTCATGATTCAGTCTTATGTAAACTTTTTACATAGGATGCCCCAATTTTCATGTCTCCACATGAACGGTTTAGGATCACATTGTTTGTACTTACTACAAAATGCGCCACATCCATAGTGTCCCCAGAATAAGGCGCTCAACCTTATTCATATACTATAGACCATTTTAGCTATATATATTTGAACTTGATCCACGAAGGTGCTTCTACTGGTGATTCACAGAAACATGATCTGTCACAGGATGAGTTTCATGGAACCCCGACTGGTTTTAGTTCTGAAGGAGGCAATTCATCAAGGGGTAGTAAGAGAAAGCGTTTTGGATATTAGTCTGAGTTTGTTGAGGTTTTTAAGAATGCAGTAGACATTGCAAATGACCAGCTAATGTCCATTACTGAATGGCCGAAAGAGTAGCGTGCAACAGATGTTGAGCTACGTGCCAAGGAACTTAACTATATTCCAAAACTGCAATCCCGACAAAAGGTGAAGCTTATGAATATCATATTTCGCAATGTGCATAATACGGAGATTTTTTTGTCTATTCCAGTGGATATGAAATTGGAGTATTGTGAGCTTCTTCTTCAAGATAACGCCTGACCAACTATTTTCATCACCTGCTTTTCCATGTTTAATTTGGACATATCTAAATTATGGCTTGTACTTTATAATATTTTTGATATTTCACTCTGTACCATTTCATGGACATGAATATGATTTGGTTTTCTTTTTTTTTTTTTTTTTGTTATTTGTGAAATTTCTCTACCTCTACATACATTAATGTGTTGGGAAATGATTATTATCATTTGAAGAGAATGAAATTGTATTTGTTGCATGCTTACAAAGTTTGATATGTCAAACAAAGTTAAAATTGTTGGAATAAGGACAATGCAACGTTCAACACATTTTATACAAATTGGTGGAAGAAACAATTTTATTTAGGTTCGTAAAAATATGATATTTCATTTAATTTTTTTTCCTTTGATATAAGGAAAAGTAGAATCAATTGTGATATATACTAAGATAAGATGCATTTAATTTACATACTGTTATAACCGACTATTATAATAATCTGCACCCCAAACACAGATTATTATACCCCATACTATAATAACCTGCACACCAAATATAGACTATAATAACATGCACTCCAAACACATACTATTATAACATAGATTAAAATAATTTGTACCCCGAATATAGACTATTATAACTCACATACTATTATAACCCACATACTATAATAAACACCGATTATTATAACCTATTCAGCATCCCAAACATCCCCTAAAGTGTTTTAAAAAAACTCAAAATATGCGGTAAGAAATAAAAATATATTTATAGTTAATAGAATCACCTTTAAAATATAGTGTAACCAAACAAGTTTGTAATTTAAAATAATTTTGCATATTTCTAAGATATAATATTACTTGTCTATGTATTTTTTTAATGTTTAAATTAATGAGAAGTTTTTGTTGTATATGCGTTTGCACTAGCTGATACTTTCAGAAGTCATCCCAAACTTGTTAATTATCTTCTTTAAAATATCCCACATGTGCTAAATTTAAAAGTAGATATGTACAATATGAAAAGTTAAGAATGACCCATACAAGTATTTATGGGCATGGAGATAAAAACTAAAATAGAATATTTAAAAATTGACAAATTATAAAAATCATCATTGAAATATGGTGGTAGTTGCAATTACATCTTCAAACTTTCAGTTGTAAAAATTGGATCCTAAAACTTCTACAAGTATTAAAATTTGACCCTCAAATTTATAATAATGGTAAAAATTAGACTATCAAATGATAAAAATTAACAAACTTATCCGTCGTTATAATTTTTGCAATTATGTAAGTTTGAGGGTTCAAATCTAACATTTATTTAGTTTGGTGGCTCAATCATTACAATAATTGAGAGTTCGAGGATATGATTATAATTACCCCATACTTTTTGAGCGATTCTTACCATTTGCCCTTGAAAATTTGATAAAATTAGAATCAAATAATTGTGAAAGTCGCAAACTCCAGCACATGCCAATTGGTTGGTACATTTATTCTTGACGAATAGAACAAAGATTTTGATCTTTTACCTCACATATTTTGTTTAACTAGAAAAATAAATACATAAGTTGTGATCATAATTTGGAATCAAAATAGTGTATTAATATTTATGTCCCTACCTTTTCAAAATCACAAAACATACCAATCAAATATAATATATCATACTCATAGTTTAAAATTTCGGTCGAAACCTCGATATGGAAAGAATTTTGATTTTCTCCCATTCTTGAAATTTCGATGGAAATTTCGGCTTTTTTTAAGCAATTAGGCTTGATGAAAATTCTTTAAGGTTTATAGACTTATCTTGATTACATGAATGGTATAGTTTCACACATCTGTATGATTTCACCTCAAAATTGATTAATGTAAGTTTTATTTTGCTGAAACCAAAATTGAGAAAAATAATAACATATATTTATTGTTAACTTCATTCAAACATTTTTTCATTTAATTTTCACATCATTTCACCTCTGAATTAGATTGATCTAAGTCTATTTTTTTTACCATCCAAAACTTTCATATCTAAGAAACCAAAATTGATAAAAGTAACATATATTTATTTTCAATTTCATTCAAACCTTTTTTTCATTTAATTTTCCCACCATTTCATCTTAAATTAAATTGATATGAGTTTTGCTTCTTTTATCATCCAACGTTTTCATTTTGAAGAAAAAAGACTTAGAAAACTATGATCATAAGCAGTAGTAATACACAAAAAACTATAGTTAAGATAATTATTCTTACTCGGATTGTGATGGTCCTCGCGGACTTGACCATAACATTTCCAGCCTAACTTTCCAACGAATAGTCATTATCCATCTTAAGGAAGATCATCAACCAATGAGATGTATCCATAAATAGGGTCTATATGTTGGTCATACCAGTCTTATCATTTTCATTTAAGTAGTTATCTGCAACATTTTCAATATAGGATGACATGGGTGTTGGGGTTGATACCCTAAATCTCATAGGGTCCCATAATTTTGTAATTGTAATGTTCAGACGTTTTATTTATGTAATAAAATATGTGATATTTTATTTCGAAATTAGTTGCATTAACCCAAACCAATAAACTAACCTCCAAGGTTATCTTGTAGCTTAAACATGTATGTAGAGAGATACAGGTGGATCATGTTTAAGTGATAATCTAAATGGTCTGTAGTAGATGGATAAGATTGGATACCTTATCCCGGTGATACTACAAGTATGGCCCGTTTTGTAGATGTTACAAATGTTGTAAAGTGCTACAGATGATCTGATCCTGATCATTCATATAGAGACATGTGAGTGGGGATATTCTATACAAAGGAGTTTGTATAAGACCAAACCACGAAATGTTTAGTCTCAGTCTCATTATATAACGCCGTCCATAATAAAGACTTACATTTCACTATGATGACCATAGTTAACATTACCTGAATCATGAATGAGTTGTGAACTCCTGTAGATAAGGGTGGTCCTTTGATTTTTTATGTGTGAGAGTGGCCAGATCATCGACTCAACAAGCCTATCATTCTGGGGATTCATCTGATTAGGGAGCTGGAAACACAACTACAAAGAATTCACTCCTTCCTCAATATCGGAGTAAGTAGATAAATTGCTCCCTTAAGGGCCGATTTTGGGGCTTGAACAATGTGGTGCCACATCCTCTCCTGGCTCAAAAGGAGTTTGATCATAGTTGGACTATGATTTATTGTTCATTAGAGGGATCAGTGGTACTTAGGGAGTTAGATGTAACTAAAGGGGCAAAAAGATAATTTTTGCCCAGTTGTACTTACGAGCAATTTGTGAAGGGTCATCGTACTGTTGATGGTTATAACCAATGGACACAGAAATATATCATGAAGAGTGGAGCTGTTGGTATTTAGTGGAGTGCCTGACAGTTAACGGATGGTGAATAATATCATTACAGAGTTTAATTAATTATTCACGTACCGTTGGAGCTTCAAGCTACAAGTCCATGAGGTCCCCTCGGTAGCTCAACGAGATTAAATGAGAATAAAATTTTGGATTAATTTGAATTGTTCAAATTAATTGAGAGAATTAATATATATGATATAATTGATTAATTTTAATTATATATGATATAATTACTATAATGTATTTGATACAATATGTTATTTGTGAGAGGAAATAAGTATTTGAATATGATTCAAATATTGATTATATGAATTAGATTCATATTGCTAAATTTAATATAAATGTGATTTATATTAAATGTCATTGGTGAGAGAAAAGAAACTATAGGTTATGTTGTATACGATACAATATTAAAACTACAGATTATATGTTATATTTGATATAACAAATAGTTTAATATATATTATATGAGAGAAAAGAAACTATAGGTTATGTTGTATATGATACAATATTAAAAATACAGATTATATATTATATTTGATATAACAGATAGTTTAATATATATTATATGATAAATTAGTTATCATATTAATATATATAAATTAACATAAATAAATAAATATTATTAATTTGAAATTAATTAATTAAGGGACTCCCCCTCTTTTCTCCCTACTTCATGTAAGTGGGAAAATGGGTTTTTCAAAAACTGCCTTCATCTTCTTCTTGGCAAAATCACACAGAAGAGGTACAAACTCTAAGGTAGAATTCCCAGTGATCATCTCTTTCTCTCTCAATTGCTTCTCTTCCCTCACCAAAATAGCCAAAGTCCACACCTTCTGGGTTCTCTTACCGAGATTATTGAGGTTTTCAAGTAGTGGTGCCCATTTTGGAGTTCGAGGGTTTTACAATTGAAGAACATTCTTCAAAGGTAAGGGTTTTCCAAAACCATTTCTTTTCTGCAATTTTGTTTAAGCATGTTGTAATTGTTTGAATTAAATGCATGATCTATTTCTTGTTCTCTGTAAAAATTGTGGATTATGGAAAATGAGATTTGGGACAATTCATTGTTTCCGCTCAAGGACCCTTCATTGGGATCCTTCACTGGGAGTAATACTGTAGTTTCTACCTTAATATCAAGATTTTGGATTAGATGCTCCAAGTTCATCTTTTTTGTATTAGACATGTAGGTTTTATAGTAAATAATTGACAATTATTTTGTATGCAAATATTTCATGTTCTTTAATTTCAATATTAATTGTCAATATTTGATATTGTTTTATAATTATTTTTTCATTTCTCTTTTAAATTTCTGCACTTGCACATTTACATAAATATTTACACTATACCTCTAAATATTATCTTACTTTATAGAAATGATGATTAAAAATTATCAAATATAGTATAATTAGGTCATAATCAAAATTTCATTAACTAATTATAACATTTTTCATCAATTTCCATAAAATTTCTTGAAATTTTTATTGATTTCGATATTACCTTGATTACAACAATATTTCAACCCTTTAACATACTCAATTTTGTTATCATCTCAACACATGTCATACAAACTTGTATTATTTTAAAGTCTAATTATATCCGAGTATAATTTAATTATTAGAGCCTCAAGTCTTTATTTAGAAATGCAATGATTTTTATCCAGAAAGGGAATGTTACAGTTCTCACCTCATGTTGATTGAATTAAAAAATAAAAAATAAAAAGTTTGTCCATTTTATCCAATTTTTATTGTTTTTTTACCGCTAATTTTTAAGATATAAAAATAGAAAACACTTTCCTTTCCCCAAATGACGAACTCAATAAGTCGTAGTAACTCAAAAAGTAAACAATTTTCTGAATTCTTAACTAAACTAAAAAATTCTTGTGCTAATTTATACCTTCGGAGTATGTTCTATTTGGTACCACACTAGTGTGTGTTCTTTTGCAAGTCGACACATTCGTAAAGCCATAGAAACTTAGTCCATGAGCTTAAGATTACGAAGAGATTTGCATACCAATAAACACAATGTTTTAATCCATTGAGTTGTGCTCCAATTAACAGATGAATTAGAAACCATAAGATCAAAATTCAATTGGTAAAATATAAGTCTACCTATACATTTAAGAACTACACAAACAAATTTCAAAATTTATTTTGTTTAAAGGTTCCAATTTAATGTAAGTTATTGTAATGATGAGTCCTCTAATTACAATTAATATATCAACCCAAAGACTTATATACTAAAAAAAAATAGTCTAACTCAATTGGCTTAACTAAGACATACCATCTTGAATAAGAGATGTGAGGGACTCGAATTCTTCAATCTAATGATTGTACTAAAAAAAACATGGATAGTTTGTATCTATAAAGTACAGACACAGATACGGTTACACGATATGGATACGATCGGATACGGCGATTCGTCAATTTCTAAAAAAATTAAGATACGGATATGTCTAAGGATACATAATTTTTTTAATATATATATTTTTAAAAAAATGAGAATATTGATACATTGAAGATACATTTTCTTTTTCTTAAAAAAATCTGGGATATAGATAAATTTAGCGTACACATTAATAACAACAACACAAAATTCACAAACACTGAAATACATTACAAAAAAAAAAAGCAACATCTAAGATGTTGAAGTACAATAGTTAATAAATGCAATAGAAAAGTGACTCATATTACAGAGAACAAGAAGATTAGAGGGAGAAGTATGAAGATAAACGAAAAACTTCTTCATTGAATTGTTGAAGATATTCAAATGGTTTATATTTTGGTGAACTTTGTGGGGAATCAAATGTGAAGATAAAGATTATGATTCTAGGGTTTGGTCTTTTATTTATTTTTTTCCTTTTAATTTTAGACTCGAGTAGTAAACTTTTTAAATAGGATGACTAGTTTTAGATTGGGAAAAATTAGATGAGTTGCTTATCTTTTTTCTTTAAAAAAAGATATGCGTAGAAATAGGGACGTCAAATCGCGTGTCAGATACGTATCTGAGAAGTATCTAGAAATATCAGTATCTGATGCGGATTCTTTGCCTCACATGAAGTATCTGTATTTCATAGGTTTGTATGCATGTAGAAATGGTATACAAATTAGGTTTGGATTAGTTGGGAATTGTACGGTTGGATTGTTGATAAAGATTTGTTGGTTGTTAGGTGTAAATGAAAATGAAAGAAAAAATTTAGAGATTAGAAATGAAAGGGTAGATCATAGATATTCCCTAAAAAAGAAAAGATAAATGGTAGATATGATTGAGCACGTAAATAGATCGACAATTTGCCCCCCTAAAGAAAGAAACAATACTTCAATTATTTCACTCACATAGCTATTCATTATCCAATTCATTTGGTCAAACACATCAACTAGCATTTGATATATATTTTTATGTTCGAATTCCACTAAAAAAAAAAAAACTTTTGTCAAACGCATACCTATAATCATGGTATTAAATTTTCGTCAAATATATCAATATGTTTTTATGAGTTCGACATCGACATAAGGGATGAATCAATATTTTTATTATATCGTAGAAAAATCTACAAAACATGATAATTAAGTAACAAAATACCACTAATATAAGTATAATATAAATAATAGACATGTTAACCATAATATTAAATTTCTGTTAATATATCGATATTTTAGTTGATATTTTTACTATCTTATAAAAAAATTCACGAAACATAATAATTAAGTAACAAAATATCATTAATATAAATATAAATTATCAAAATTTTCGTAAAATTAAGACGTTAATATTTTCATCAACATCGATTATGTCTCTGATGAAAGGCAAATGGGTTGAGAGATTGGAAGGCCCCACATGGAAACATTATTGCCTAACATTGTGACAAAATTATATTATTCCATTACTTTTTCTCCATGTTTTTATTTCTTTTTATAGGTTATTTTGGCCTCTTTACTCTTCAGATAAACTCTTCAAAAATGTTAAAAGAAAACATAGATATAATAGTGTGTTTGATATAATTTTGGGAAAAAACTGTTTTATAAATAAAATTGATTTTTCTATATTTGAAAAAATAAAATAAAAAGTATATTTAGTAAGTAATTTTGGATAATAAAAAGTGGTTTTTTTTAGGGAAAAAAATCTTAAGAAATAAAATATAGCTAAAATATTAGATTAATTTTAAAACATTTTTGAAAAAACACTTTAGGGATGAGTTTAAACTATAAGATATTTTTTAAAAAATAATTTATGTTCTAATTTCATTTACATCATTTTGTTATATCTAAAGTGGGTAAAATTTTTTCCTTGTTATAAAATAGAGAAAAAAGAAGAACGAACATAAGAATACAAGAGAAAAATGGGGAGAAGAAAATAGAGAACATATGTATTATGCTCAATTGAGGTGTGTTTTAAAATGATTTCTACAACCTCTATTTAGAGGGTTGTGAGAATGGCGTTACAAGAATGAAACATAAAGAGGAGACAAGATAATTATAGGGATTAATTGGAGAGGTTGATGGATGAGTTTTAACTTATGGAGGTTATGCATGAACATCAACATAATTACCATATTATAATACTTCCTCTTAGATGTCCATGGTATATAGAATATATGCCTCGTTAAAACCTTACTAGGAAAATCCAATGGGATAAAAACCTAGTTGTTGGAACGGAAACCTCCGGTGGACAAAAGACAACAGTGATCAAACGACATCGGACGTCGAAAAGTAACCTGCAAAACAAAAGACCTTTACATGTTGAGTCGTGGAGCTCGCTCTCTTTAAGACGTTTCGCGACTTTTCCCTTTTGTGGAGCAGTTCAACTATGACTACACTGTTCCCAAGATAAAACAACCCAAATAAAATTGTCTCAAACAAAACTGCATTGGAACCGATCGAAAAATTTACACCCTTCAAAGACTGGTATGCTCAGTAAACCAAACACGTAAAGCAAGAAGAATGAATCAGGAGAGAAAATGAGAATGAGACTGTGAACTTTGTTTTCGTTGTGTCAAATTGATGAAAAGCTCACGCCTTTTTTAAGCCTCGAAGACCAATGGTGGCACGAAACGAACGGAAAGGAAAGTGCGCCTAATCTTTGAATGTGTGCGAAGACCACACATAAGAGGCGCGCACGTGGAGACTTATTCTTTCTTCTTTATTTTTTTGACAAAATAAAAATAATAAAAAAAATAAAAAAAATTATTATAAAATAAAACTTCCACACACACATGTTCATCTGTACAACATTGTGCATAAGTAAAGGTGTCTTACACTTGAACTTTTACGTAGTATAGATGATTCAAAATATATTAAAGTAAATCTTGGTTTTGAACTCTATCTCTAACAATATCTCACACACAACATCATTAGGCTGTAGTCCAAAAGCCTGTTCTTTAAGGCCTAGCATGTATATCTCGACTCTAAAGAGTTTGCCTAAAACTTCATAGGAAGCGACTCCCACTTCCACATTCACATAGGTGAGTTTATCAAGAGTACTCCTGTAGCTAGGTACCCCATTTAACATCAAGTATAGATCTCATTAAGAACTAAGTTCAACTTTTCTTATGCTTCAGGATATTATACTCAAACTCTAGGTCATAGGAAGGGAACTCTATGTTTGTTTTAACATGGTTCACTTCATATCACTTGTGATCGGTTATTACTGGTTGAACATGTTTCTTGGGATCTCCAATCTACAAGTTAGGTTTCCTCACAATGATTTTGATAGGATAAACAAGCATACAAGGAAGCATTTAGAATCAATAAGCACTCTAATTACATTTAATTTGAGTTATAAAAGCATGCAAACAAAACATTTATCAAAGTAAAAAGTTTCAAAATTGATACCTTTGATGAATCTTCCAATTCTAAGCTGCTTTTCTTGAAATTTCAGCTTCAAATCCACAGTAAACCACCAAGAGATCTTCTTTACTATTCTCAACCTTGAATTTGAGTGGTGGAACTCAAGATTGAAGTGAAATGTAAAGGGAATGAGTGAGGGGTTCTGCAGAAACCATTTTTTGCAGCAAATTTGGAGAAATTCAACTTCCTCATCCCCTTTCATCTGAAATTGAAGTGGTTTTATATAACTTATACATGCAACCATTAAGTTTGAAGCTGAATGCCACCTTAATTATCAAAGAAAAAGTGAGAAAAGTATTTTAATTTGAAGAAGACATCAAGCAACTTCAAAAAATGTGGAAGAATCCACTTTCTTTAAATTTTCATTTTTATTTAATTAATTCACCATTAATTAAATTCAATATTCAAAAAATAATTTCTGAAATTAAATAAAATAAAAAATTAATTTGATTTTAATTAATTAAATAATAATTTAATATCAAATATTAAATTAATCTAACACTTAATTTAGACATGAATTCTATTCATATAATCAATATTTAAATATTTTAAACTCTCCAATTTTGTTTAATTTTGATAAATTAAACGTTAATTGTATCAAATAATTGTTCAAACCCTAATTTGAATTTGAATATTTCAAATTCAAACCCTAATTTAATTTGAACATTTCAAAATTGAAACCCTAAATTCAATTTGAACACTTCAAATTAAAATTCAACTTGAATACTTCAAATTGAAATCATTTCAAATTCACTCAATTTACTAATTCAAGATGTTCATGTTTTACGAGCTAGTAGAGAGACCTTATGGACCTACAGACCATGAGCTCCAACGATTTGAGATTAATTGGCTAAAACTCTTTATACCAAATTAATCAAAATTCGTTAACTATCGAGCCACACCACTATATCTCGATAGTTGCACTCTCCCCATTGTAGATATATTTGTGTCCCCTTGATTTAATCATAATCAGTAAGTAGACTCTTCACAGGTTGTTCGTAATAACGGTTGGGTCATATGCTGTTTTACCCTTGAAATTACATCTTGCTCCTTAAGTTCTACTGATCCTCTAATGAACAATTGGTTTATGATCCAATCACTAAACTGGATCCATCTCGGGCTAATTTGAGGGTGGAGTTCCTTGTTCAAGACCTGGATTCAAAACTTTAAGAGAACAACCTTTCTCCTATCCCTAAATCGGGTAGGCGTGAGTTCCATCTTGCATCTTATGTCCTTAGCTATCTACCCGGTCTTACCCCTGAAATAGGAGGCTTAATGAGCCAGCGTTGTTGAGCCAACCCTCGCCTATGCAAATCTATTAATAATCCCAAATAAACAGAAGTTCATAGTTAGCTTAGGATTAAGATCGAGTTATCTAGGTCACCTAAGCGAAATAGTCAGTCTTAGAAAATAAACAACGTTTATAAAGTAAGAGTGACTTATTTCTTGGTCCGACCTTACGTAAACTCATTACATATGATGCCCTCACTTCTCATGTCAAACATGAATGAATCAGGATCACTTAATTTGTAGCACCTTACAACAAATTGTAACAACTATAGAGTGAGCCGCATCTGATAGTGTTACCAGAATACGACACCCAACCTTATTCGTATACTATAGACTGTTTTGGTTATTTACTCGAACTTGATCTATCTTTTATGTCTTCACATAAAGTTCAAGTATTCATATAATAGTCATGAATCTTAGTTTATTAGATTTAGACTTTATAAGTGCAATTTACAAATTCAATAACAACTTTATTGAATAAATGTTGAATAACATCTTTATTGATAACAGAAAATGCTTAACTTTACAAACTGCGAGTTTTAGGACATACAACCCAACAGATTTATCTCTCTATAGGCATGAGTCTCATCCTTTCTTAGGTTTTGAAAACCTTCTCTTTGGCCAATCCTTCATTGAAGAATTTGCCAAGTTTTCATCAATTTGTATATAATCCAGTCTAACTGCACCAGTAGTGAGGAGTTCTCTAATGGCACTGTGCTTACGATGTATTTGTCATCTTTTTCTATTGTAATAATGGTTTTGAACTTTTACGGTTATTGTAGTACTATCATAATGTATCAATATGGTTGGTACAAGTTTTTCCCATAGGGGAATCTCTAACAGTAGACTTCTAAGCTAACTTGCTTCTTCACTAGCTGTTGCTAGTGTTATTATTTTTTACTCAATCTTAGATTGGCCTAAGATAGTCGTTTCTTGGACTTCCAAGAGACAAATTCGTCTGCTATATTAAAAATGTAGCCATTTGTAGCCTTTGAATCATTTGAGAGGGAATTCCAATCAGTACCGCTGAACCCTTCTAGGACAAAGGGAAACTTCTAATAATGTAATCCTAGGTTATGGGTTTTTTCAAGCACCTCATAACTCTTTCTATAACATTCCAATGCTCTATACTAAGTCTGCTTGTAAACCTACAAAGTAAAAAAACATAAGCTAAGGCCTAATGCAGTCAGTAGCATATCTCAGCACGCTCAATAGTGCTCTCTCATCTTCTTTATTCAATGGGCAGAGATGATGATAGGAAGAGTTTCATTATCTCCTAAGTAGGCATACTTGAGGTGAGCTGGTAAAGCTTTGAGCTCTATTGTAGGTGGCTCTTCTAAGGATGGTTTGATCTTTTCCGTAGTGCGCTTAAATAAAATTAGTGATTCAAAACCAAAGTCTGTCTTCACCAACGCATAAATTTCTTCCATGATTGCATCGTCTTCAACTTCCTCTTCTTCAAGTTTCTTCTATATTGCGTCCCAATGCTCGATTCTGAGGTCATCCATATATTGACATGTTTTAATATCGTCTGGGTATTTTAACGCATTAAATATGTTAAACTTCACTTTTTGATCGTCTACTCGAATTTTCAATTCCCGTTTATGTACGTTAATTAATGCATGCCTTGTACCAAGAACGGGTGACCCAGAATGATGGGAACATCTACATCTGCCTCATAATCTAGGATGATGAAATCGACTGAAAAAATAAACTTGTCAACTTGCACCAGCACATCTTCAATTTTTCCTTTAGGATGCGTTATTGACCTGTCAGCAAGTTGAAGGGTTACAGTGATGGGTCTTGCCTCACTAATCCCCAACTTCTTAAAAAAAGAGAGCAACATCAAATTGATGCTGCCTCCAAGGTCACATAGTGCATGACTAACCTTTTTTCCCCCAATAGAGCATGGTAGTGTGAAACTTTCAAGGTCTTTCAGCTTCTCAAGAAGGTTGTTTTGGAACAACACACAACATTCATGCGTCAATGCAACCATCTCATACTCCCCAAGTTTCCTTTTGTTAGCGAGAATGTCCTTAAAAAACTTTACATAACTTGACATTTGTTCGAGCGTCTCCACGAGGGGTATGTTGATGTGAAGCTGCTTCAAAACATCCAAGAATCTTCTGAATTGCTTGTTGTCGTCTTTTTTTTTTTTCTCAATCTGCTAACAAATGGTAGAGGATCCTGCCTTACTTTCTGAGTAGATGACTACTCTTCAATATTCTTCGTCACTTGCGAAGAAGGTGCTAGACTGTTGATTTGGGAAGCATGTCGCGTTGATTCTTTTTCAGTATGCGGTTCTGATATTAGAGTATAGTGTTGTTTGAAGTGTTGGTTATATTGGTGTCTTCTTCTACGATTTCTGTGGAATCATTAACAATAGTCGATGTGTTTTCAGTGGTAGCTGCTTTGTCTGTTCGCCTCGCTTCTCTGTTGATTGTTGACGCATGGGCAACCATTCTTCCACTACGCAATGTCACAGCTTGCCATTGCTCATTTTCATTCCCACGAAGAGCCTTTGAATTGCTCGGTAAAGCTCACTATTGCCTACTTTTCAAATCACTGGCTAATTGTCCAACTTGGACTTCCAGATTTCTGATGGATGAAGCTTGTGATTGAATCGATGCGTCATGTTTTTGGATATACTCTTTCAATAGAGATTCCAAAGATGCTGATGTATTAGAAATGGATGCTTGGTTGTGGTTGCATGCATGTCTATTTTGGTGTAGCCGGTGGCCTTGCAATAGTGGGTGGAATCCCGAGGATTCCCTTTATGTGCTTGTTGATTTTGGTGTAAATTCTTTTGTCTTATATGGTCTGTGTTACCACCCCATCCAAAATTGGGGTGATTCCTCCAACCAGGATTGTAGATATTACTGAATGGGTTATTATGGATTGAGAATACAGATTTCTAGTCAACTGGTCAGACATCAACTGAATGGGCATCATCGCATTGGACACAACTGACTGCAATAGCTTGTGTCAGTTTGTTTGCCTATGCGGCATTTCGATTTAACATGCCTTAATTTCATGCCATAGTTTGAAGGGGAGATCTAACTGCGGCCATTTGTGCAGCTACCATTTAGAAAACTCGACATGCTAAGCGATCGTTTAGAGAATGCGTGCGATCGTTTAGTACACGAGGCGTGCGATCGTTTAGGTGATAAGGCACTATCGTATAGGCTCTCAGCTAAGCGATCGATACGTTTTCACACCTATTGGGATTTTTTCGAACTCTTTGCAAAATGAAACCAATTTTCATTTTATTTTTCAGTTACAATAACCGAATAAGATTTTTCCACTAACGCACGATTGAAGAGAAGTTTCCAGCCAATTATCACATAATTAACCAATACCTATAGTTTGATATCATATATCTACTATAGTAATTTCTCCTCTGCTTGATATAAATCATATTTATATCTAATTTCCTCCAAAATAATGTATTTCGTACATTTAGTCAATTATATCATATATAATTAACCAGTTCAATTATATCATATATAATCGAACTACTTCTCGTCAATTTGAACATTTCAAACGACCTAAAAACTGATTCTCGACTTTATAAGCTACCTAGGGGACCTTATGGGCCTGTGGCTAAAAGCTTTAACGGTACGTGAATAACTGACTAAACTCTTTAGCCATAAGATCCACCATCTGTTAACTGCCAAACATTCCACTAAAACCCAACAGTTGAACTCTTCTTACCACAAATATATTTCTGTGTCCATCGGATATAACCAATCATGAGTACGATGATCCTTCACAGATGCTCGTAAGTACAACTGGACCAATTTATCATTTTGCCCCTGTAGTTACATCTCACTCTTTAAGTACCACTGATTCCTCTAATGAACAATATAACATAGTCCAACTAAGTGTGAACACTTCTCGGGCCAAGAGAAGGTGTGTGGCGCCACATCGTTCAAGCCCTGGAATCAACCCTTAAGGGAGCTATCTATCTACTTGCCCCTGCTTTAGGGAAGGAGTGAATTCTATCTTGTGTAGCTGAGTTCCTAGCTCCCAAATAAGACAAATCCCCAAAATGGTAGGTTTGAGTCAGCAACCTGGCCATTCGCACTCATACAAATCAAAGAACCACCCTCAATGGCAGGAGTTCCCAACGCACTCAGGATTGAGGTTATGTTACCTATGGTCATCCTAGTGAAGTGAAGTCTGTGTCATGAACGGTGTTATATAACGAGACGTTAACACTTCGTGGTCAGGTCTTATACAAACTCTTTGTATAGGACGCCCCCGCTCGCATGTCCCCTACACGAATGATCAGGATCAGACCATCTGTGACAAGTCCCAACACTTGTGATCATTCCACAAAGCGGGTCGCATCCGTAGCGTTACCAAGATAAGGTTTCCCTCTTATATCCATATACTACAAACTATTTTGGTTATCACTCAAGACATGATCCACTTGTATGTTACCACATACATGCTTTAGTTACGTACTGGTAACCAGGGAGTTTATGTTTAGTGGTTTGTGGTAAAGCAAATAAAACAAACAACTTAGCAAAATCAAGATGTGAAGTATATTATACAACACAAGCGTTCATACAAACTGTTTACAAACTACAGGACACGAGACTTTAGGACATCAACCCTAACAGTTTTCAACCCTTTTGACCAATGCATCAGATATGTTTGCCAAATGTGAAGTCGGACCATCGAATTAGCCTTCATCTACACCTCATATGCATTACGAACATTTCACGGTGCATCAAGGGTCGGGACTTGAGGAAACTCCTAAATTATGACAAACTCAAGGTCATTTACCACGAAATACGTTTTAGTAGACTCTTTCCAATGTATGTAATCAGTTAAATTTATAAGAGGTAACTAACAAAAAATCATACGATGACATGTTGCTGGAAAAAAAAACAAACACATTGATCTACATTAGATTTTAGCAAATACTCTTTAAAATAAATCCAATCTGGTTTAGCTAAATCTAAATGAACCCCATGTGACATCTAGTTTTGCAGTGACGCTTCAATGGTTTAGGACAAAAACCACCAAAGGATAGTCAAATTATCCCTCATCTGAATTGAGACATTCTCAACAAGTCATTATACTAGAACAACTAGCCATCATTGATTTGGTTTAGAAACCATTAACTTGCTTAATAATTTCCGGTAAGTATGACCCTTCATTTTAGATCCTAGAGTTCCACCCCAAGTAGCCAATCCGAAGGAAAAAAAATCTGATTGGGACAAAAACTAAAGTGACCCTATCCATTTCTGGAGTCACCTTGATATTGACCAACTGCACAAACTATCCGAAGGGGAACGCTCCCAGGGCGCCACCTGGGCGTGCAAAAAGATCTCACGGTGCAATCCAATGAAGGAGATTGTAGGACATGTTGACGCACATCCTTCACCCATTTATTATAAGTACTCTCTCTATCCACCTTGATACGGATTCATGTAAACACCATCCGAAGGGGGATTCTCCCAGGGCACCACGAGGCCAAGCATGAATCTCACGGTGTGAGCATCCAGGGAAAAACGTGAATAGAATTGACATATCATATATATCTTTTCCTCCCACTGAGTATTTTAAAACCTAGGGTTTAGTATACATAGAAAAAAACACGGCTAATTATTTTAACTAAGTTACTGTTTAGGTTTGCCCAAAAGTAACTTTTACTTTGGAAAGTTAAACAACGTTTGATCATCATTCATTAAACTCTTTAACAAAGTCTTTGATCAACTATTGCATGCTTGTAGCAAATCTATCTAATTCACCTTTCCAGGTAGGTTCCCAGGTAGGGGTGTTCCGTTTCCATCAGCTTAAAAATCCTAGCCTAGCCAGAACCCGCCTTAGACAAGGTTCTTTATAGATATATTTAATACAAATTTAATCTTTTATTCAAATAAATTTAATCCTATTAAACTGATTCAAAAGATTAAACTTAGATATCTAATCTCATTAGAACTATGAACTTAGGTCTACCTCAATCAAATTTTAATACCCTTTTAAACATGATTTTACCTAAGTTCGCATGCAACTCTTTTATAATAGGAAACATCTAAAACCATCCACAATGCGAAGCAGCACATACAAGGTATTTATAACTCTTATAAATAAACCTAAGTGTCATGCTCCATGCATTGTTCATTCATTACTACTTTGATACAATTCTTATATAACAAAGTAGTGAAACAAGCATACATGCTCTCATACACCCTTATAGTATAACACTTATAATATAAAGAAGATGCATGAATATGCTTAATGCATGCATAAATATAACTCTTATATTATATGATGCATGAACATGCTTTAATGTAATTTCAACATGCGATCTACTATATTATAACATTTATAATATAAAGATGATGCATGAACAAAAGCATAACCTAAGGTGGGTTTTAAATCTATATGTCATACATTATGGCATATAGACAAACATACATCTCATGTACATTAGATAAAAGTTGATGAACCGAGATAATTAGCTTCAAATCTTGAAGAATAAAGCTAACTATTACAAAGAGCATTGTGTCAACCGGTTCAAACAGGCGAACCGGGTCTTGAATTGTCCGGGCGAAGCCGCATCTCCTTGATCATGTAACAGCTCCCTGTGATCGTCTAGCAACGCTATATGAGCATAAACGATCGTTTAGCATGGATCGAGTGCCTATGACAATGCGATGAGGCATGAAGGTCACGCGATCATGCATCGCACATCGTGTAACGCATGCCTAAACGATCAGGTAGACGACAACTATGCGGTGAAGCATGATCGTCTAAATGATCGCAGAGCAAGCGTCAAGTATCGTATACCGGGTGATCGTGTAGCCAGTGACTATGCGATGAAGCATGCTGGACTACACGATCGTTTAGTGTGCGTGCCTACCGTGCAACGAGTACAATAAATTCGATGTGATCGTTTACCCCTGCGTCTATGCGATTGAGCAGCCAACGCAACACAATAGAGTAAATGCTTTACTTGATCGTTTAGCATTAGCCATGAGATCGTTTAGCAAATGCTACATGATCAGGTAACTTTTCTACACGATCGTTTTGCCAAATCTTAATGATCGTTTAGCTTGGGCTACACGATGTGACCAACCTTTGGTCTTCTTCCTCGATGAGAACAACATCTTCATGTTTCGAAACTTCATCATGAATGACTTAAAACACTTCAAACACTTTGAATACAGACTCGATTTCTTGTTAATTGTTTTATCTAAGGAGCAATATCCTAAGACACCTCAAGAGGCTGAGGAAATGAGACAGATTCCCTATGTATCGGTTATTGGAAGTCTCATGTATGCAATGTTATGTACTAAACCTGACATTTGCTATGCAATAGGGATTGTCAGTCGATATCAGTCCAATCCAGGATTAGATCACTGGACGACGTTCAAAACGATTCTCAAGTATCTTCGGAGAACGAGAGACTATATGTTCGTGTATGGAGATAAGGATTTGATCCTTAAAGGATACATAAACTCTGACTTTCAGACTGATAGAGATTCTAAAAAATCGACACAAGGGTCAGTGTTCACTTTGAATGGAGAGGCTATAGTTTGGCGAAGCATCAAGCAAGGATACATCGCAGACTCCATTATGTGTTGGATTTTATGTCCTAAAACTCGTGGTATGTAAACAATGGAACTTATTCTAGAAATTCAATAAATATGTTATTGAATAAATCTATTGCTTGAATAGAAATCTAATAAACCTAAAAGTCCCTTGACTATTGGATTTTACTTGAACTTTATATGGAGATATAAAGGTGGATCAGGTTCGAGTAAATAGTCAAAATGATCTATAATATATGGATAAAGTTGGGTACCTTATTCTGGTAACACTATTCTGCTCTGTAGTTGTTATAAGGAGTTGTAAAGTGCTACAAACGAAGTGATCCTAATTCTATCATGTTGGACATGAGAAGTGAGGGTGTCCTTGTGCAAAAAAGTTTGTACAAGATCGGACTACGAAATGAGTCACTCTTACTTTATATCGCTGTTTATTGTTTAAGACTAATTATTTCAAAGCGAAGACCTAGGTAACTTGACCTTAATCCTGAGCTAACTATGAACTCCTGTTTATTCGGGATTATCCATAGATTTTAATAGGTGAGGGTTGACTCAATAACGGCAGCTCAATAATACTGCCATTTTAGAGGTAAGACTGGATAGATAGCTAGAAACATAGGGTGCAAGAGGGAATTCACTCCTACCCGCTTTAGGGATAGTAGAGAAGTTGTTTCCTTAAGTGCTGATTATGGGACTTGAACAAGGGATTCCGCCCTCTCATTTGGTATTGAGGGACTCAGTTTTGTGATTGGATTACAAAACAATTGTTTATTAGGGAATCAATGGAGACTTAAGAAACAAGAGGTAATTTCGGAAGTAAAACAGAGATTTGACCCAACTGTTATTGCAAACAACCTGTGAAGAGTTAACTTACTAATCATGGTTATATCGAGTGGAGATGATATATCTACAGTGAGGGGAGTTCAACTATGGGTTTTAGTGGAGTAACCCATTAGTTAACGAGTGGGGGTTAGATCAGTTTAATGAGTTTAGTCGATTAATCTCGGATCGTTGGAGCCCATGATTTGTAGGTCCATGAGGTCCCCCTACTAGCTCGGAAATGGATTAGCTCGAGAGTAGCGTGATAAGCTCGGAAATGAAACGTTCAAATTAGAATCAAAGAGAATTGGAGAAAATATATTTAAATATGATTTAATTATATGAAGATAAATTTGTATAAAAATTAATTTAATATTGGATATTAAATTAATTAGAATTATTTAAATTGTTTAAATAATTATTTATTAATTTTATTAGAAAATTAATTTATGAAAAGTTTGTAAAATTTATAAATTTTGATTTTGGAAATAAAATATGATTTAAAAATCAATTTTAGATTTTAGAAATTGAAAATTACACAAACTTGAAAAATGGGTTTTTCAAGTTCATCTTCAACTTGCTCACTAGGAACCCATCACCTCTTCCTTGATTTACTCCAAGTATGAGCTGCATCTCATGCAACATATCTCTTTGCATGATAGTCTGCAATATATTGAAGAGATTGGAGTGAAGAATTGATTGATGAAACCGAATGAATTTTCTAAAAATTCGGATGAAGAAGGTGTTATTCATTTTAGGTTGATGCAGTGAGCTATCTCCATATTCCTTTTGATTCCAACTTATTTTGAGTCCCACAACTCAATCTAGAGCACCAAGAGGATAGTAGGAAAGATCTTGTAGTGGTCTACATAAGGATTGGGAGGATTTAGCAATTGAAAATAAAGATTTCAATGGTTCGGCCAAGGTATGTTCTTGAAACCCATTAAACTTTGTTTTAGCATGTTTCTTTTATGCCAAAATTAATCAATTAGAGTGCTTATGGATCCTGTTCCCTTCCGCTGCGTGCTGATGTCAATCCAACACTATGGAAGCCAAATATGTAGCCGCTTGTGAAGCTGCTAAAGAGGCTATTTGACTTAGGAAGTTCCTTACCAATTTGGAAGTTATTCCAAATATGTCTTTGCCGATCACTCTTTATTGTGATAACAGTGGGGTTGTGGCACATTCTAAGGAACCTCAGAGTAACTGAAAAGGAAAACACATAGAACGGAAGTATCATTTGACAGTTTTCTGGATGTTAAATACCATTGGATGGGTTACTTTTTATTGGCACTGGAAGCACATCACATTATGGCAGGGTAACGTTTCACAGTTTAATGAATCTTCCACTTATTTGATGGGATGGTTAAGAGATTATCTATGGTTAAACTCTTCACAACTTATCAATGGATATAATCCTTTTGGTATGAATAAGCTCACGTCGGAGCACAAAGTTGTTGATCCGTTTACAAAGGCTCTCACGGCTAACGTGTTCAAGGATCATTTAAAAAGTCTGGGTCTACGAGACATATGACACCTTATCTAGGGCAAGTGGGAGATGATACTGGGGTATAGAATATGCCCTAGTTTATTGTATATTGTACTGTTTTCATGTATTGTACATTAGTCTCCTGAGGCATTAGAACAAGTGGTAGATTGTTAGGATTGGTGTCCTAATTCTCCTGGTGGTCTCGTAGTTTGTAAACATTTTGTACACATATTGTTATTAATAAAATAAATTTTATTTTATATGCATTTACTCAAATCCAATAAACTAAGATCCATGGTTATTTCATGTAACTTAAGCATGCATGTGAGACATACAAGTGGATCATGACTTAAGTAATAACCTAAATGGTCTGTAGTAGATGGATAAAGGAGGGATATCTTATCCTGTTGACACTACGGATACGACCCGCTTTGTAGATGTTACAAGTGTTGTAAAGTGCTACAAATGGTTTGATCCTGACCGTTCATTGGAGACATGCGAGCGGGGGTATCCTATACAAAGAATTTATATAATACCGGACCACGATATGATTAGTCTCTTTATATAACACCGCTGATAATTGAGACTTACATTTCACTTAAATGACCTTAGGTGACATGACCTTAATCTTGAGTGAGTTAGGAACTCCTGCCTATGAGGCCAATCCTTTGATTTGTATTGGTGAGAGTGGCTAGATTGCCAACTCAACAAGCCTACTATTTTGGGGATTCGTCTGATTGGGGAGCTAGGAACTTAGCTACTCAAGACGAAATTCATTCCTTCCCCGAAGCAGAGTAAGTAGATAAATTGCTCCCTTAAGTGTTGATTCTGGTTCTTGAACATAGTGGCCACACCCTCTCCTGGCCTGAGAGAACTTAGTCATAGTAGGACTATGACTTATTGTTTATTAGAGGAATCAATGGTACTTAAGGAGTTAGATATAACTATATGAGGCGAAAACGGTGAATTGGCCCAGTTGTAGTTACGAGCGATTTATGAAGAGTCATCGCACCGTTGATTGGTCATATAGACACATAAATATATCTGTAGTGCGAAGAGTGTAGCTGTCGTTATTTAGTAGAGTGACCAACAATTAATAGATGGTGGATCTCATGATTAAAGAGTTTAATCAGTTATTCACGTACCATTGGAGCTTCAAGCTACAGGTCCATGCGGTCCCCTTGGTAGTTCAATAGGTTCAAGTTGAGAATCAGATTTTGGGTTAGTTTGAAGTGTTCAAATTAACAAGAGGAAATTCAATTATATGTGATATAATTGATTTGATATATTTGATACATTATCATTGGAGGAATTAATATAAATATTATTTATATTAAATACCATAAAATAGAAAAAGAACTATGGTTTATATGTTTCACGATCGAGTAGCAAAGTCTATACGATAGGCTTCATTTTCTAAACGATTGAGTATTTCGTCTATACGATAGACAACCTTCATCTCCCACTTACTTGATCGTCTATGCGATTGTCTACCTCTTGCTTTCCTCAATCCAAAATCATACAAAGCCCACAACTCCTGAATTCTCACACCGAGAATACCAAAGTAACCATTGTGTTGATGTTCTAATTTTGTTCGAGGATCGAGTTGGACTCGATTGGTATCGAGGTTCATTCAGACGTTCGTTGAGATCAAGTTATGATCGTTGCGTTCGAATTCGTGTTGATTGAACGATTTGTTGAACGATCGAGGGATACATGAAGAAAGGTTCTTCAAAGGTTCGCATATTCTATCCCTTGTATCTTCATATTATGTAGCATGCTGTAATTTTCTAATTATGCATAATTTGTTCGTTTCCGTTTAGACTGTAATTGTTGTGTTCTTTCTCAATAGGATTTGGATCGATCCGCTTCCGTTCACAGGATGTCTTGTTGAGATTTCCTTTAGATATGTGTTGGTTTGTTTCAGTTCTTAATTATGTTGGTTTTTAATATTGAGATTGAGAATAATTTTGAGATGGATATATGCTATAAGTGGTGGTGCGAGGGTTAATTATATTGACATTGTTATTTGTATATTGAATTTGAGTTTAAAATGTGTAAATACGGGTTGGTTTTAATATTAAGTTATTTGTATATTGAGATTGAGAATACTTTTGAGATGGGTATATGTTACAATGAGTTTGTGGTTAAATTATAAGTAGGGGGAGGAGACTGAATATACTTAGGTTTGAGATTGAAATATGTAGATATGAGTTTATTGGGTTTAAGTTGGGTTTTAAGTTCTATATTAGGTTTGAGATTGAAATATGTAGATATGAGTTGGTTGGGTTTTGGGTTTTAAGTTTTATATTAGGTTTGAGATTGAAATACGAAGATATGAGTTGGTTTGTTTCAATTTTTAATGTTCTTAGTTGAGTTTTAAGTTCTATATTATTGAGAATAAATTTGAGACGCGTATATGCTATATTAAGTATGTGGTTAAAATAAGTTGGGGGAGGGAACATGAGTGATTGTCTAATTATGTTGAGATTGTTATTTGTATATTGAGTTTGAGTTTAAAATGTATAAATACGGGTTGGTTTGAAATTAAAGTGGGTTTTATTTGTTAATGTGAATATTGGTTTTAAAGTTGGTATAGGGGTAAATGTATAATTATGATTAAATTTAAATTGGGTTTTAAGTTCTATATTGAGTTTGAGATTGAAATATACAAGTTTGAGTTGGTTTGTTTCAATTCATTAATATTCTTAGTTGAGTTTTAAATTCTATATTCATTTTTAGATTGGTATATGGTATATTGAGCATTAAACTTATTTAAATTTGTATTTTGTAGGTATTTCGAGATTTATGTTGAAGATGTTGACAAGCGTAGTTAGGTGGTAGAATTGTGTTTTATAGGTAGTTTGTTATCATGTAATCTTATTTTGGAGTTAAGGAATTGTGGATGTTATGGTATATTTAAGATGAATAGTATTAGTAAGTTGTTTACTTGACAAACTCTTGAGATTCAAACATGTTTTCTATATATTATTTA
This sequence comes from Benincasa hispida, assembly GCF_027475165.1. Classification (NCBI taxonomy): domain Eukaryota; kingdom Viridiplantae; phylum Streptophyta; class Magnoliopsida; order Cucurbitales; family Cucurbitaceae; genus Benincasa; species Benincasa hispida. Next base: position 20,678,614 of record NC_143478.1, read on the forward strand.
CTATTGTAGACATAGACTTGATTTTGGCAAATTTTATTTTAGTTTGTTTGATATTTGTAAGATTCAAATAGGTATGACATTTGAAAAAAAAAAAAGATTTAGATATAGAAAATTAAAAAAAAAAAGTTAATTTCAACGGTTAAATATATAATCTCGACAATACAAGGGGTCGGGAAAAAGAATAATTTTATGTGTTTCACCTTTTCCCGACTCCAATAAACCATCCCCCAACGGTCCAGGGGTCGAGAAAAGCCATTAAATTTCGACGATGGAAACACACCGTCTAGGCAAGGCCGCTTATCCCAACGGTCTTTATAAATTATCACCGACGATGGAAACAGACAAATTTGTCACCGTTGGGAGATATTTATTTATCCCAACGATATCTTTGTACCGTCGGGCTAAGTTTTAGCTCCCGACGGTCTTTATAAATTAGGACCGTCGGGGTTTGGCCGCTTATCCCGATGATTGTTTAGGGCTATCCTCTATCCGTCGAGATAACTTTTTTGCCCTACAACACGACTTTTATACCGATGGGGAAGGTTTCGCCAACGGAGCTTTCCTGACGATTTTCAGTCTGTCGAGAAAGATTTGGTTGGCGGTTTTTTGGACTAATGTCGACGACTTTCAGTGTTGGGAAATGTCCAAGTTATTGAAGTGTATCAATTATATGATCTATCGCTAATAGACTTTTACCAACGATATGTTCTATCACTGATAGACTCCTACCAGTGTTATGGTCTGTAATTGATAGACTATCTAAATTTTGTTATATCTATAATTTTTTTCATTATGCTATATTTATTAATATTTTATGTTTGATTGCTATATTTGCAACCGCTCCTAATTTATATTAGAAATTTTTTTAAGACAAATTTGAAAGTATAAACTTGATTTACTGTTAAAAGAATCCATTTACATTATATCTATAGAGAAAATGTTAACGATAAATTATCTTGTCTTTTCGTCTCCAATCTTTAATTAAGTTGATTATATGCTTAGTAAATATACGTATTGCCAATAATTTTATGGTGCTTATTCAATTAATTTTCATTGAATTAATTAGTTTAAATTTTGCAAAAGATAGTGTAGTTTTATTAGCAACCTTATTGTCAAAAAAGAAAATTATTGTAGTAGGAAAAGAGAAATTATTTCAAATGATAAAATTGTTGAAAATATTTATAAAATATAGCAAAATTTCAGAACTATGAATGATAGACGTTGATAGACACTGATAGACTTCTATCAATGTCTAACAATGTTATTGGTAGACAATGATAGAAGTTTATCAGTGTCTATCGGTATCTATCCTTTATAGTTCTAAAATTTTATTATGTTTGATAAATATTTTGATTCATTTTTATATATTTAAAAATAGCCCCATGAAAAACTTAATTCGTACTTTAATAGGTTAAGTAAACTTAATTCGTACTTTAATAGGTTAAGTAAATGTTGAAATTGACATAAATTTTTAAGACAAACAAGAGCTGAATCTCAAATAACGAATAATATTGTAAGTGGCAATGATTATTAACGTCTCCAAACAAAATTATAAATAAAGGATCTAATTGATAATTTTTTATACATCACATGTCAAATTGAAAATTTTAAAAGATGAAGGACGAGATGGAGAATTACTAAAAACATTAGTGAATCTTATCTATATTTTGTTCATTATAAAAATTTAAATTACCGACTATTGAACAAGTTCTTTTTTACAGCCTTTTAACGTTCAATTTTGAGTCTAATTATATATTCTTAACAAATTAAATCGTTTTAAATTTAATTATTCTATTAGATATAAATTAAAAAAAAATTATCCAATAAAACCCAAACTTTCTATATACTAGGTCTGTCCATTAAAAAAATATCGTTAAAGTGAGTTTGACTTAGTGATATTAGCATGTGGTCGGTAGTTCAATCTCCCACTCCTGCAATTGCTGACCTATTGAACTCAAAAATCAATGTTAAAAAACACTTTGATCCCATACCTTTGTAAGAAATTTTATAAAATTAAGATCAATTTTTATTACGCAACGGGTTAGTGTTTATAACTTATAAAAATATTTGATCCCAGACATGTGTGAAAATTTTTATAAAATCTTAATAATATTTTAATGATAAGTACTAGCTCATTAAAAATTATTATAAATTTAAAGGTAAATGGACTAAATTATTATAAATTGAAGCTTAAAAACTAAATTCTTACTAGTTTGACTTATAAGTATGATATTAAATTTCCTTTGACACCTCGACATTTTTACATTTGTATGGGTCCAAAATGATGAATTGACATTTCCATTATATCTATTAAAGAAAAATCTTATAAACATAAGGAACAAAAAAGAAAATGTCACTAATGTAAATATAACAATTAATAATAAATATGTTAACTTATTTAAAAATTATAATATACTTTATTTACAATTTTTACAGAGATATCCATCAACATTGATATTTCACATTTATAAATTAAAACCTCAACATTTTCGTCAACATAGACATTTTAAACCTTGCTTACAAGACCGTTTTTAAAATAAACCCATTTTAATTTAAAACAAGTGAACAAATATTCAAAATAAGAGTGGAAATATAAATAAAATTTTAATAAAAAATAAAAAAATTGAAAACCAAAAAAAAAAAATAAACCATACCAAATAAAAACTAATCCTTTTTTTTTTTTTTGTTGGACATTGTTTGAATCCATTCTTTATAAAATTATTGGTTTTGTGCCAACAAGAGCATAGCTCGATTGAATGCTTGTACTATCGACCTCGAGACCTAAGGTTCGATTTCTCCACCCCTCACTTTAATTACAATATCTTTAAAAAAAAAAAATATTAGTTTTGTTTGACTCCAAAATCGAACCCGTTGTCTGCCTTATGAAGAGGCTAAATTTGTCATTTAACCCAAAAAAAAATTGAAAAAGAAAAGGAGGTTTATTTTGGGTGTTTGAAAGGTTTTCAAGTTGAGAGATGGTTGGTTTTAAATGGAAGGGTTTTGGAAGAAATCCGCCATTTTCGACCTTGAAAGCAGCGATAAAGACGGGTCTGTAATGGCTATGGAGAATTATGCCCTAACCAACCAAATTCCTCTCATTATAACTATAAACAAACTACGAACAATCCTACCAACGAATCAGACCTTTCCGCTTCCATTTTCTTCCTTCCTTCTTCGCGATCTCTCCCCTCTCTGTTCTGAATCCGGGAGAGATCTATTTCCTTTTCCTTCCAATTTCTTCTTCTCCTCCGCCTCCTCTTCCGTCGATTTTCCCTCTATCAATGGGTTGCGGAGAGTCCAAGCTTGCTGTCGCCACCGCCGATGGCATCCTTCACCGCAAGAAGTCCATCGCCGGACGATCTAAGAGCGGACGCAAATCTGCTGATGGATCGAAGAGCAGCGCCGATGCGGCTGTGGCTGATTTGAAGGTTCCGTCTCAGAACAAAATCGATGAGGAAAAAGTCGATAGCGCTGTGAAGATTGAATCGGAGAATAAGATAGAGCAGCGAGAAGAGAAGAAGATCGATGACGACGCTGCGAAGATTAAATCGGAGAAGAAGATCCATGACGCTGTGAAGATTGAATCGGAGAAGAAGATCGATGGCGCTGTGAAGAGTGAATCGGAGGAGAAGATCGATAGCGTTGTGGCGGAGGTTCAGAATGTGGCGACGGAGGGAGGGAAAACAGAGGAGAGAAAGGAGAAGGAGGTCACCGGTGATAGTGAGAAGAAGGAGAAGGAGGCCACCGGTGATAGTGAGAAGAAGGAGAAGGAGGGCGGAGATAATGGCGGTTCTGTTGAAAAACAGGTCGCCGGAGAAACGAAAGCAGAGAAGGAGAAGGAGAAGGAGGCCGGTGAAATTGTAGTAGAACAGAAGATTAAACCTGTTGAAGAAAAACCGTTGACCGGAGAAGTCGAACAGGGAATTAAACTTGTAGAGGAAAAGCAGTTGGTCGGAGAAACGAAAACAGAGAAGAAGGACGGCGGCGCTGTTGAACAAGCAAACAAACCTGCGGAGGAAAAACAGTTGGCCGAAGAACCCAAAGTAGAGAAGCAAAATGGTACGTAAAATTTTGAAAGAATGCAACAAATTATTTTCATAAAAATGGCTTTTAAAAAATAAGTTAAATTACAACTTTTGACTATTAGCTTTCAAGTTAAATTTATATATTGCTTTCTAAATTTTGTTGTCAAATACTTTTAATATCCAAAACCAAATTTAAAAACAAATTTTTATATTTGACAAATTCAAGCATTTATTTTACTATGGTTAAGGAATGAAAAATATTTGGGTGTTGTTGATATCCAATAACATATTGTCATGTGTCATTTTAAAAAAATGAATTATTATTATTTTGTGTAAAAGAAAGAAAAGATGTTATTAGAGGTGAGTAGGTTGCACTAATCATTCCTTTTAAATAATTATTATAAAATAAATACATTTTTCAAAAACCAAACTTGGCCTAGATTTTTTTAAAGTTTTGAATAGGCTCTAAACATTTAATTGCATTGTTTACTACATTATTAAACATTAAAAATATCTAATAAGTACTTCAACTTTCAATGAACTGTTTTCAAATATAAAATAATGAGTCAACTTATTTATAAATACAACAAATTATTACTGTCTATTATTTATAAACGCCGATAAATGCCTATTAATATCATCATTATCTATCACTATTGATAAATAATGACATTTGACTATATTTCGAAAATATTCCTAACAATTTTACCATTTAAAACGACTATCCCTTCAATTGAAATTTTTAAAAATTATCTTATCAACACTTGATTTTGTGCACAATAAATAGGTAAAGGCTTAGGCTTTTGAAAATTTAGAGAAAGTGGCAATTTCATAATAGCTTAATGATTTCATAAGTACCTCTGAAAGTGGTCTATGATGTATAATTATAACCAAAATACTAATTATAACATTAGTGACTTATTTCATTTTACCCACACAAAGATGTAAAAGTCTTGAATCAATTAAAAATAAGTTGTGAACCGCTAAAAAGGTAATTTATGTGGACAGGAGAGGCAGTGAAATTGAAAGAAGAAACCCAAGCTAAGAAGGAAGAAGCTGCAGCTCCAAAAGTTGAAGAAACCCAAAGCTCAGCCACTCCATTAGAGGACAAGAATGTGAAAGATCCCAAGGTTTGCTAGTGAAAACTTACTTCAATCCTCAAAAAACATCGATACAATAACTTCTAATTGTTGTTATTATTGTTCATTATTTACACTATTATTCAAAAAAGCACAAAATTTTGATTAGAAAAGAAAGAATAATTAGAAATTAACATTATTAAAATAAATAGTGTTTGGAATACTTTTTCACGTGTTTAATTGAAAAAATAAGTCATTTTTTAAAGAAATTTGAGTATTTGACGATCACTCAAAATAGTTTTTAAGTATACTTTAATCCCTTTAAAAAAAAAGAGAAAATTTATTGAAGAAAACTTTTTTAGGCCTAAAGTTAAATTATGATTATGGAAAAATCTTAACTACCTACCTTCTTTGATAAATCAAATTATTAATTAATCTAACAGAATCACTCTTAAATTTTAACTAACATGTAAAAGTTGATAGATAGTAACTTCTAGATTCTGCTTTAATAAAAATCTATTACTTTATTAACAATTACATAAACATATTATAATAATAACCTTTCATGTTAATATATTTTGTCTTATCTATTTTCAAGTTATAATTGATTCAATTTTTTATAACCATTATTTCTTACTTTTATCAAATAATTCAGGTCAAATAAAATTAGTTGAAATTAAAATTATAAAATTTTAAAACAATATATTGTTATCAATATGAAAATAATCAAAACAATGAACTTATTTTGGTTTATACAACTAAATTACATCAATTTAGTATTAATTTATCAAACATCATAATTAATTTTTTTTTAAAATTTGAAATTAAAATTTACTAAACACTATATTACTTCGCTACAACAATCCCGAATGAAACCTTGATCTCAGAAATATGACGTTGGTGTCTATATGGTATTTAAACTTTCAAAAATATAAATTTAGACATAAATCTCGAAATTTAGAGATTAAATTGATAATTAATTTAACTTTACCACAATTATCCAGTGCATTTTACCTAATGTTTGTTGTAAAAATTAAAATATTAAAAAAAAAAGTTAAGAAAACAATATTTTTAAAGGAGTTGTTAATGCAGGAAAATGCAGTTGATTTGGGAGTGAAGGACTCAACAGCAGAGGAAAAGAAAATAGCACCAAAAAGTGGAATAGAAGGAATGCCAGCTAACTGATAAATGATTTTGAGGCCAAATTGAAAGATGATTGGAGAAAATAGTTAATATCTTTCTATATATAAATCAATTAATTGTTAATGATGTTGTAAAGATAACAGAATGTTGATCACTTTTATTGTCTAAATAAGAACTCTGGTGGTTCAATAATAAGTTAAAATGATTTAAACTGACTCAAAAGAGAGGCTCTTAATTAATCTATTTTTAACTCATTTTTACCTTTTTTTTTCCTTAACTCCACTATATTATGCAAAATTGAACTACTGTTACATAAATAATAATGGATTAAAATACTATTTTGAATCACTTTCAAATTTGTTCAATTTTAATATTTATATAGCCCTTCAAATATATCTTTTACTAAATTGATTAAATAATAATAATAATAATTTTCATTCAAAGAAATATAATATGTGGATATGTTTACAAAATTTATAAAGAAATGCTAGTAGATAACAAAAAAATAATAATAAAAATAAATAATAAACTAACAATTGGGACTGATTTTAAGATTTATTAAAAGTACGTGGACTAAAATTGGACAATTGAAAGTTTAATTACTAAAATTGAATAATAATATAATAATAATAAATGACAATTACAAATATAACAATCGGATTTAAAATATTTGTAAATATGACACAATGTAACAAAATTTGTAGATATAACAAAATTTAGATTTTGCTTTCAAAGTTTGTCAGTGATAGACCATATCAATGATAGGGTCTATCAGCACTAGTAGGAGTCTACCATCGATAGAGTTTATCACAGATAGATGTTGCTATATTTGCAAGCCTTTACAAATATTGGTATACACTTAATTATCCAATATAATTACTCTAAATAAAATATTAACAAACTGTCAAAGTTCTTTTGTTTTTTTCTCCTGCTCCCCCCACTTAAATGGGGGTTTTCTTGCCAGTCTCGTCCTTGTAAAAAAAATGGACATTCCTAAAAAGAAGGCAGTACTCAAATAAAACATTAATAAATTAAATGTAAAGTAAGTAATATAAATAATTAAAGTGAAAAAAAAAAAAGCAAACTTTTTGTCAAGTTGTATTAACTTTACTTTACAATGCTAATTTAATGCTAATTTCATCCGATTACAGATTAAACTCGAGTAAGATCTTAGCCTTATATTTAAAAAGCTACTGCAAATTTTACCATTTGATAAGTTTTATTATGGAAGACGGTTAAAAAAAGTAACATATGTGTCTCATGAATTATAAAAGATATATAATATTATTTTGGGTGATTTTGGATCAAAGGGTGCCATTGACATTTAATACAAATAGAAATGAAAAAGTAAAGAAAAAATGTAATATGAGCCAAAGCAACAACTAAAGACCAAAATGGGCTAAGAAAAAGGGGCCCTAGCAAGTGTGCGTGTTCTTAGCCAAGGTCGAGATCGAGCCTTGCCAAATATCCAACGGGGCATGCTTTTCACATGTCTCAACCCAAGAGATCACTTTGGACCCAAAATGTAGCTTCGAGAAGATGTTCAACCTCGATTAAGGCCAAGTTCGACCTTAGCCAAACGGGAAACTCTCTATAAATACGTCATTATAACTCTAACTCGAACTTCAAACTTCTCTATTCTTATGTTCTCCATCTCTGACTTTGGCATCATGGTCGTTTTTCTTTATTTTACCGTTCATCTTTTTCCTTATTCTTCTTCTATATTTTTCTGTGTTACAGTTCATCTTTTTTCATATCTAACATGTCCATGAAAAAAAAAAAAAAAAAAAAAAACTGTAGAATAAACTCAAAAGAAAATAATAAAAAATTAAGAACCTTGTTAGACGTGAAATTAAGTTTGAAAACCTACTGGACTAACTTGAAACCCAAGAAATTCAACTTTTTCTTTTTTTTTAAGGTACAAAAGTTCAACTACTAAAACTGTACTTTTACCAAAACCAAATTTTAATAACCTTAGCTGAACAAAACTCAACCATTTGCTCAACAATTGTGCCATATTTATCAAATCGTAATAAAAATTGATATAATTATAATGAAAGTTCCTTGATGAATTAGTTGTAATGAACTTAAATCGCAAATGTAATTAAATTGTTTTTTTATCGCATTTACTTATAAGTATGAATTTTGTCACACCATTATCGTTACCTCTGAAGATCAGATAGTAACGGTTACAGTAAAAATGTCAAAAATCCATAATTTTTCCTCTAGAACAGTAACAACAATGATAATGGTAAGGATAACGACACAACACAAGTAAATACTACCAAAGGAAATCAAATGAGGTCCCTTTCATATTACCATTGATTTATTACCTTACGGGATGAGCTAAAGAAAACTTTACCATTCACTCCGGCTCCTACAAAAAACCAAATCAATGACCTAAAATTGAAAAGCCACCTGAACAAATAGACCGACTGAAATACCTTTTAAGTTTTTAAGACACTATCAAAGCAAATCAATGAATGTAATCTTGCACCTTGAGGTTGGAAGTTTTAATTCTAACTTCAAATTTCGTTTCTATAGGTTATTTCAAATTCAGACGTTATTATGGTTGGTGCATAATCCAAAACATATTAACATATAATAAAACGAGCTTTGATCCTCTTCGGCTGTTCCCTGCATTAGAATTCAAAGCAAAAACAACCAATAACAATAATATATAAACACATGAATGTTTCTTTCATGCTATTCAAAATTGCATCTTATTGTAACCTCTCTATCTACATTATATTAAAACTAACAATTTTCAGCGTATAGACACATGCTTCGGACATTCTTCAATAATATACATTTTTTCATATGTACAAAATAAAGGAAGCAAGTTATTTACAAGGATGGATATTGAATTACCGGCCAAAACCCCACATCGATAGAGTCATTTACTGGCAATCTTGAACAAGATTTGATAGAATTCACATGGTACCCGGCCCCTCCATTGTCTTCTTTTAAGGTTATTATGAAAGAAAAAGCATGGCATTATAGAATGAATGCTACCAGGATTCGCCATTGAGTACCGACTGTTCGTTCAGTCTGATAAGAGAAATTCCAGGAACTTTAGAGAAAACTCGGTTTCCGTTCAGATCTGTCGCTCCATATGCCGCCAGAGGAGGATCCATTACAAATCTACATGACCTCCATGCCGGACTACTTAACTCAACACCATAGTACACCAAATGATCTGAAATACTTTTCCCAGATACAGACCTGCATTGATGCAACAGGTTAAAAGTATTAGGCCAAGTCCATGACCAAACAAGGAAAGTTCATCTCTTAGTTGAGAGAAAACTCGTCAAGAACATTATTCTATTTCAAATGATATTGCTAAAAGCTTCCTATTACAACTCTAAAGTGACTATTTATAGTCTTACAATGAAATAAAACAATCAACTAATTGATTCTAAAATATTAATTAAACACTAATTAATCTAAATTAACAACTAAACAAATATTAAACTGAAATATACTAATTATCTCCTAATTCTCCTCCTCAGGCATTGGCAATATGTTTATTGTTTATGCACTTTTAGATTACTCGATCTAGATTTTTCACGATTCAAAATTCATAGCTCAAAAATTAGGCACCAAGTTTCAGAATAAATCCACAAATAAGGCATGCCTCTCATCAACATTAGATCAAGTAGAGAAGAATTACCTGCTACAGGATGGGTCTTCACCAGAACCATCACAAATCTTTTCAGCTTGATAAACGAAACTTCCAAATCCAACGTTATACAGCCAAACCTGCAGATAATTGGAACTCTTAACTTAACGAAATGGCTCTAACTTAGCAGAAAAAATGTAATGCTTCTGCCAATTGGGTCTGAAATGAAATGTGTACAACTTTTAGGGTTAGTGGTATTAAACATTGTACAAGTACCAATAGCATGCCCTAAAAAAGCATATGAGGTTACTTTATTTTATTTTTTCCTCCCTCTCTCTGCTTGACAATTGCAATCAACCAAATATTTTTACCAGAGTCGGATTTCTGAGGGTATGGACAAACAATTTCTCAAAAGATATATTTACTTTTACAACCCTCATTTAACAGTTAAAATTGAGAAATATTGTTTGATATCAAAGAGGCATACCTCTCTAGGAAAATGGCGATATGTCTTTTTAGGAAAATAAGTATAAAATGGAGGCAAATGGGGAACAACATCATTTCCATTTGTAACTCGAAATGTATTTGGCACTATATTGCTATAGTAAGATGCAAATACAGCATTGCCAATACGAGGCTGTCCAAATGTCATAACCTGGACATTCTGGGAATTGTAGTTAACCTGTAATGAATTAGAAAATCCTCAGTGTATGCATCCATCCACTAAACAAGAGGATCTAAATAATTACCTAACACAAAAAAATTCATATCTCCTTAAGATACTAAAGTATTGATAACAAGAATGTTCAAGCACCCTTATAAAAAATGTTCAAGTGCAACACAGGCAGTCGAAATATATTTTTAACTTTAATTTCAGTATATTGACCATTCATGCAAATAGTAAGATTGTTAAATGTCTAGCACCTTTGGCCAATATATCTTTCAGAAAAAGCACGACAACAATTATCACAGTTATCAAGGAAGGAAGAATCCAACATCACTTACTGCAAGATCAAGGCCACAAAATGCTGCCATTGCCCCTCCCATTGAATGTCCAGTCACCATGATGTCAAGGTTACCATAGAACTTCCTGGCTCTATCAACAGCACTTAATATCGCAGGGCGTATCGTTGTATTGTGATAAGCATAATAAAACCCGTGGTGCACCTGAGGTAAGACAAGAATGGAAGTTATTGCTTTTCTCTCTAACTGCACAACACTGAGTTCTGGTAAAAATAATGAGATAAAGAGTCTCATCAAGGACTGCGGTCCAAATCCTATTTGGCGTACCGTAATTAAAAGAACCAAATTTTATCTAGAAAATATATTAATTAATGAAAGTCAAATAAGAACTAAGAAACATAACTATATAAATAGAAGGCTAATTAAAAAAAACTAAAAGTTAATAAAAAGAGAAAATTACGTGTTAAATTTTCCAACTCCTCCTTAGTGCAGTTTGTTACTCCTGAATTCTGATCATGGACTATTAAATATTTTAGAAGCTCAGTTAGGTTCCTATATCTTTTTGTAGGACTTCAAACAGACTCCATGGCTGCAACTCTATACTCTTCAATTTGTTGTCGTTTAAAACTCTAACCTAAGTCCATCTCTCCACACTCCTCGTGCTTGGTTAATCCTTCAATAATCAATATGATATAAAGACATAACATCCAACAATCAAATCTTGAGGATTTAAACATGCACTAGAAGCAACTTTACCCAGTGCAATCCTTCTTTTATATTATCATAGATAAGGATTTAAGCAAGCAGAGGAAGAATTAGAGTTGGAAGACCTACAATCTTTTCGACCTTTCGACGTCTTATGAAAAGAACTAAGAACCTATTTAAGCTCCTAGAGTATTCAATTTAGATAGGATTGCATTCACGATCAGGAGTAAGTTGAGTAACTTTACCTCTACTACATACTAAATAACAGTTAGCAGAAACTTTTCAGAATACACACCATTGCATCCGGCATGCCAGGGTACATCAGGTCAAGCTGCTTCCAGTATAGGTCTTCAATCCAGTTCTGTATGCTGTAAATAAAGTTAAATGTATAGAGTAGAGTCAATATAGCCATCAACAACCCCCAACATCAGATGTTTTATTTATCTAGTCCTAGTCAACAAATGATTTGATTAACTGGTTTCATAAAATAGAAAGCATGGGCATGGTTACAGAAAAGCATAACTTCAGTGGCATGATTTTCAGAAATTTTGTCATGGTTGATCAATAGTTTGCAAGGTCAAATTGTCAAAGGACAAAAGTATTATCATAAACCACAAAAATAAATCGGTGCATCACTCATGTATACTGATACTTTAGACTGGAAAATTGTTTTCCATTTTCTCAATTGCAAAATGCGAAAGTTTGATATCACAAGAAAAAGGAAGCTATTAGTCCACTAGTGAAGAAAAATAAACTCATGTAAATGAAAATTTTCACCCTGAAAACCTGTATTCACTCACCTGTTTTCTTGAGTTCCTCTAAAAGCAATAATGACAGCATTAAGACTCTCTGCTACTCCGACATATGCCTGCAGTAAAGAACAAAAATAATATCACAACAATAAATGGCAACCAAACTCGATTAGTATAGGCCTAAAAACCATCCAATGAAATATACCTGTAGGCAGTGCTGGACATCAACAACCAGTTCTATAACTTCAAACCCCTGTTTCCATTGAAAATAAGCATAGCTGCTGATTATTTTGGCTAAAAGAATACAAATAAAGTCAACTGCCTCAACAGTCGACACATATAAATTTTAACTATCAAAGAGTTAAATATTTAGTATGTGTCCACATCCAATTAATATCATCATCAGATTACCTAAGTACCTGAGTCAGGCCATCGCATCTTGTGCATGTCCAAGTAAACAGTTCCGTTAAATCAGATATGTATGCCTGCAATCACAAATTGCTCAATTCAAGCGAGTGACGCAACTATAAGCAGCACATAACATGAAGAACACGAGTATCTCCAGGAATTAAAAGACAAAAGCATACCGCAGAAGCATACTCCACCAAGATTTCGGCAAGAGTGTGGTTAAAGGAAATAGCATCACCGCTGCGCTTGTGGTTAAATCTGAACTCTGAATTTGAGGAATTCAAGGACAATATTAGACGAACTCGATGTTTTCACCGAACAAAAATAAACGAACAACATGCACACTGTGTTTCGATACTTAAAATCAAAACAACAAACAAAAACCAAACAAGTTAAACGTATTACCCCTTCCGACGGAAAAAACGATCAGGCAAGCAAAAATCACCACTGTCAACCATCTATGCCTCTCCATAGTCCAGAAAACTAAACGAGTCATGATTTAAAAAAAAAAAAAAAAATCAAAACACGCAAAGAAAGTGCAAGGCGATTAAAAGGAGAATCATCAGTGCCTCTAACGCCGAGGAAGGAGCAATCGAAATTCGAACGTCAATTTGCAGCAATCGAATTCAACTCACAAAATCAGAATCACATTCCACAAACAGGAAAACTAATCGAAATAAAGAAGAATTATAAAAAGGGAAAAAAGAACTATGAAAGCGAACGAACTTGGAAAAGGAGAAAAGCAGCCCGGCGATTCGGCGGTTGTGTCGATGATCGCAACGTTCAACTACCAACGACGGCACCGACTTGAATCAAGGAAAGAGGAATGGTGCGTGTCGAAGGACCTAAGCAAGTGCAATCAGTCCTTGCCGGAGAAGGAAAGGGAAATTTTCTGCAACAAACGGACAAAGTTTAACGAAGCAGGAGAATGACGGAAAACGACTTAAGAAGCCGGTGATTTACGTAAAGTTAAAAATGATATTTTAGATTACCGAAAATGCCCTGGCTTATGAGTTTATTTACGCTTTTGCATCGAGTTTGAGCTAGCTGATTCTACGATGGATTGAATACACTCTGCCTCCTCTTAAAATTCTGTGGTTTTTTTTTGTTGCAGCAATTTCAAGAATCTTCGATCATGTTTTTTCTTAAAAAAATAATTATCTTTTTTTAATTTAAAGATTTAAGCAGGAGAAAACTTTAAATTTTAATTTCAACCTTCAATTATGACCTAAAATATTTATTATTACTTTTACAAGATCAGAGACTAATTATATAATTAAGTAAACCATTAAATTTTTTTAGTTCAATATGATTTTAGCTAAGATATATGCATCAGTGAGTTGGATTATGCTCAGGTTAAGCAATAAAACAATGTTTGATATAAAATATTGAAATAATTAATAATTCTATTGAAAATGTGAAATTGGTGTGCTACAATCTACACTTATCATAACCTTTCTTAGAGGAAAAAAGGTAAATGGCATTGTGTAGGTATACATGATTTAATATGTCAATTTAAATATAGTTGAATAGGGTCCGTGGTAGATCTAGAAATTTTGTTGATGGAAAGCTTTATATAATTTAGTAAAAATAAAAGTAATGAGTGGGGATTGAATTTAGGTTTAGAGAGGACTAAAAAATAGATTTACCGCTAGCCTAGTTAATAGTTTTGATACTATACCAGTTATATATATATATATAAAGAACATAAAGTTGGGAAGGACTCAATCCCCAGACCCATACTAACTCCGCCCGTAAATGGGGTATTACATATGTTGTCATTTGTCAAAGATTTGAATTTTCAACTCTCGCATATTATTGAATTAAATGTATAAACATAGAGAAAGAATACTTGTGCAACCCATCTCCATCCATCTTTTCAAAAAAAAAAAAAAAATGAAAAAAATGAAAATTTTTATTTGCCACACGACAACTTATTATTGGTCACTTGGTTGGTCTATTGCACAAAAATGGGTGTTAGTCGGGCTGCTGCACAAAGAACATGCAAATACATCCAAGTATTTTTCCTATATAAAGTTTAATTCTAATCTATAAACTTTGAGTTATGTATCTAGTCTATTTAATCCCAAACTTTTAATTTTGCAAATTTAATTAATTGACTTTGATATTTTTTAATACTCAATATATTAGATACAAAATTGAAAGTTTACATTCTTATTCGACATAAAATACAATTTTATATTTAATAGATCAATTAATTTTTAAAATTTTCAAAATTTTCAAAGATCCATTAAACATAAAATTATATTTTTAAAAATGGAAGGATCTAAGCTTGTCATTTAACTCATACATGTGAACATAGATAGATCATATGAAATGTGCATTTTATCCCACAGTTTTTATTTTATTCCAGGCATCTCCAAAAGATCCTCTTAAAAAGAAGTTTCTCCATTCTATTTTAAGGGGGAAATAATTTAAAATTACTCTGATATTCTCAGAATATCCCATAGATATAATTTTTGGGAAAAAAAAAGGGAATTTGATATCATTTATCAATAAAATTCTTTTAATCACATCAATAATTTAAAAATAGAAAAATTTTCACAAATAGAAAAAATGTCAAACTTCTATCATAAGATCAACCTCTATAAAAAAAAAAAAAATTAATTTTTGCTATTTTGTATAAATAATTTCTCTTATTTTTCTATTTTTAAAAATTCTCCCTAAAAATATTAAACAAGAGCCCATTCACCAAATAGTCATTCACACGTGTATTTTACCCATAATAAACAATTTAAAATTCTTAACCAAATTTCAAAAAGAAAAATTAGAAATGTGAGTTTTTTTTTTTTTCTTTCTTTCCCAACAATGTTTATTTTATTATAATTTAATTACTATTTAAAAAGTGTACACATATATTACAAATGGCTAGTAGACCAAAGTAGGTTCTAAAAATAAAATAATCATTACTATTTTTCTCTTTTTCTCTCGTATTCAATTAAACATCTATTTGAATTTTGAAAAGTGCTTAAAACTACTTTTAAAATACTTAGAAAGTTAATTCAAACCAACAAAGAGAGAAACTAGAGTACTTTACTCCAAGAATTTACTTAACTAAATGGAAGAAAAATCATTGTATTTGGCTACCAGCATAGTTGCCCCTAATAAACATGGGATGGCTGTTTGAAATCAAAATCCTCTCCATATACAATCAACCGTTTAGAAATACCAACCACATTCTGTCAGCTTCCGCCAATAATTTTGGGGAGAGAAATTCATACATCTAACAGTTTAAAAATACCAACCACATTGTTTCAACCTCCTTCACTAATTTCTCCAGCGGAGGCAAAAAAGAAGAAAAATTATTGTATGTGGCCACCACAATGTATCTGTGCCTAATAACCGTTGGATGTAGGTTTGGAACTTTGAACTACGTGTCTCCTACTATTTGATACAAGTTCAAAATACAATTTATAATTTTTAATGTACATCCAACGATATAAAAGTACCAGTCACATTGTTCTAACCTCCTCGAATAATTTCTCGAGATTTCGCGAGTTAACAAAACACACACGAAGAAAGATGAAAGAGAAGGAGGAAAGAGAGAGGGAGAGAATGAACAACAAACCTTTGTGTATAGCCGAAAGCATGACCAACTGTGACTCAGAGAGAATCCATATATGAAAGGGATTTGTAGGACTAAGAAGAAAGAACTGAACTAATAGCCATAAGTAACAATGGAAACCCCACACCAAACTCACTACTTTTTCCAATATTCATTCCCATCCTCACCATGAAATTTCAGACACCTCCAAAATTTACATGGTTCAACCAGGAACCGACCGACCAACCTAAGCTCGACACCTTGATTCGATTACCATTCTCCCTCTTCCTTTACCTCACCATTGTTTTCCACACTCATAGAAGAACCACCAGCAAGAACAGTAAAACTTGGATGCAATTGATACTAGAAAAAAATTTTATTTTCTGGGTTGGACTTGCAAATGGAAGTACCTGTAGTTTTGTAATCTGAATCTTTCCTTCGTCTTCTTCCTGCAATTTTTACCTGTAGTCTAGTAGGCACTTGCAACTTCATTTCCTATCAGAAGATCAAGCAAAATGTGACAAGGAACTTCGAGCTTCTTTTCTTTCATTCTTGTGAACCGTCAAAGCTGCCTTGTGCATTTGCCCGCTTTCTCTCTCTCCAGTTTTCACCCCACACTTTTGCTTCTGCAACTGCACGTTCTCTGTTTAGGTCGCGGTTCCTTGGTGTTTCCCTTGCTCTCCCAGTATATACAGGACTGTCTCGCTGAGATTCTTGTCGCTCTAGCTCATCCAATCCCCATTTTCGACCAGATCCGCCTCCAGTGTCAATTTTGCTCAGCTCTGTACCTCCACAATTCAATTCCCTATGGAGGTCTTTCTTTCGGTAATCAGGTGAGTTTCTGTAGTTCGATGGGGAACCACGTCCTCGTCCACGTTCATCAGGGCTATCCAGTCCATCTGGAAAACCTCTCCGTTCATCTCGGGCTCGTGGAGTAGATCCACCCATTCGATTGCTTTGAGAAGCAGCTGCATTAGGATCATAAGTTTGGGAAGCTAAATACGTCAAAGCAGTAACAACGTCCCCTATTAGAGGTCTTGTTGCAGCCTGTTCCTGCAAACACATTGCTGCAACTGCCAATGCTTGATAAAGTCCCCGCATGGGATATCGACCTTGTAGTAGTGGATCAGCCATCTTAGGGAACTTCCGGCGATCTTTAAAAAGTGGCCGAGCCTGTATACCATTTGAAAGCAAAAGGCTTGAGTAATTAATATAAACAGAAATGCACAAAGAATGAAATCGATAAAGAAAAGAGTCGAGCATACTTACCCATGCGACAAGATTATGCTCCCCTGGACCTCTGGTATTATCAATTGCCTTGCGCCCCGTGATAAGTTCTAAAAAGACAACTCCAAAACTATATACATCCGATTTGAGAGTGAGTTGGCCAGTCATAGCATACTCTGGAGCACAGTAACCATATGTTCCCATCACTCTCGTCGAGACATGAGTCTTATCACCAACTGGACCCAGTTTTGCTAGACCGAAATCTGACAGCTTGGGGTGATAGCCCTCATCAAGAAGAATATTCGACGACTTCAAGTCTCGATATATAACAGGGGGGTTTGCTTTGTCATGCAAATATTCCAATCCTTTTGCAGCACCAGCTGCGATCTTCATTCTAGTATTCCAGTCCAAGGGCTCCTTATCTGGCGGAAGATCTGAAAAACAGGTATAAAAGGTAATCAGAAAGGTGTTAAAGAATACAAATTGATGGCTGAATGCTAAAATTTCAGGAGAACGCAAGATTTGTAAAAATTTAGCCGAAATTAACACATGCGAAACAATCCTAAGATTACAAAACCAAGAAAGGGCAACAACCGAGTCAGTGTTTTGAACATCATGAATTGCTGGCTTGTGGCCTAGCTGCATTGCCACAATGCACTGGCAGTCAATCATTTGTCACTTCAAACAGTAAATATATACACACATAACAAAATCGGACTTTGAGTGACACATCAGAGACTATAACTCTTAAATTAATGATCAAACAGCATTATCGTGAACCACTTTTGTAGCTTCTGATTCTGAATCAGATGCCTTTCAATGAGAGAAATCCCAATTGATAACTATATCTTAAAAATATGATGGGAACCCAACACAAGACAAATTATCTTCAAAATAGAACAAAGGATGTATAAATTGAAGCATTTGAGAGATTCGGTGCTCTCAAGATGACTATCCCCAAAATTTGCTTGTTGCCGACTCCCCACTCTCACTCTACTTATAACTACCAACTCTATCTAACTTGCCAAATGAAATCAAGACATCAAGAATAATTGATATAACTTACAAACGAGCTAGCACATCAGAAAAATAACCTCCAAAACACCACATCGGAATATACTACATCAGGAATATGTGGATCAGACGATGCTTTCAGAATTGAAACTTAAAGATTTGTGCCATAACCTCCAAAACAGCACATTGGTAATATACTACTTCAGGAATATGTGGATTAGATGCTTTCAGAATTGGAACTTAAAGATTTGTTCCTTCCACAAGATGAAAAGAAAAAAGGAAGGGTAGATATCGAACCATGCAAATGATCTTCCAATGAACCCAACGGCATAAACTCATAAACAAGAAGACGTTGATCCCCATCAGCACAATAGCCTATCAAGTTAACAAGATTTGGGTGATGTAACAGGCTAAGCATTAGAACCTCCACCAAAAATTCACGATTTCCTTGAAGACCATTACGGTCAAGCTGCTTCACAGCCACTACCTGCATATTATAAGCGTAATCATTCAGAACTTACATATTCATGTTATAAATTTGCGAGAAAGTATTACCTAACCTGTCCTGTGCTCTCCAAGCGTCCTTTGTAAACCCTTCCAAATCCCCCTTCTCCCAGCAAGCATTCTGATCTAAAGTTCTTTGTGGCCATAGCAAGCTCCCGAAATGTAAATGTTTGGGCTGCAATATGTGCTGTTGTTCCATCCTTTTGAACAGTTGGTTCCTTCTTAGCATCAGATACACTCCGTGACTTCGATTTATCTGTGAAAACTAGCAACTTAGACGTTGTACGGTTCGTATCAACCATAATAATGTACTAAAATTCATAAACATGCTAATATTTAGCAAAGTATAAATCCCATTTCTAGAAACAAACAAAAGAATATAGGAAGTTAAATTCCAAATGAATCCATATACTTCAATGTTGTTTGCATCCTACAAACTAATTTGACAAAATCACCAGATGCAGATTATAGCATAACTCTATGACATGGTTCACATAAGTCTACTGAATTTGACATTTTCATTTCTTAAAATAAAAACAATTCATGGTGTTGTGAAATTGTGAATTGTTAAAAATAGTGATGACTGCGTTAAATAAGCTTATCCAACTGACAAATGAACATACATTTTGCCCTTTAGAGAGCTTTAAGCATTTCCATGAAAGACACTACCTAGTCCATACAATTCCCTCCAACAGAGTCAAAAGCTTCACAAAACATCACTAATCTAAACCAGTTGAATTGAACACATATCCCAAAGCCATCCTCAGTTAAGAAGAAACCAGAAATTACCACAGAGAACACGATGAGGAAGTTAACAAAACCGCACAAAGACAAGTAGGGTCCCAAAAACACAAACCCAATTCAAAAGGAAAACGAAACGCCATTCAATTCTTCAGATCAAAACGACACAAAATTTCTCCGAAAAACCTATCAACAACGAAAACTCGATGAACCACCAAAAATTGCCAGAGTTGAAGGAAGCCATAGCTCTATTAACAAGGAAAAGAAACAAAACCATACAGAATTAAGCCCAAAAAATGAAGAGTCCACCATTGATTAAATCACCTGAGCTCACTCTGGTAACATGGTGAGACTGAGCGGTGGAGCCATCCTTAGCTGAATCCTTCTTAGTAGCTTCCTTCACACCATTACCATCTTCATCGGAGGATCCAAAACAAGGAAAACACCCACCCATAATCAAGTGAAAAACAAGCAAAAAAAAAAAAAAAAAAAAATCCAAAGAAAATCCACTCGAACGAACCCAATTACAGGGCCAAATTTAACTTAAACGATTCATAATCATCCAACCCCTAAAATTGGCCCTCTTCCTCAACTTTTTAGACAAACCCATCTCCAAATTTCCATCAACATCCTTTCTCTTCCTCGCTTTCTCGCTTCAGAATTCTGGGTGGCCATTAAAGGAAAAGATCGCGGCCAACATGCCCGAGAAGCAGATCACCAAATCGAAGAAACTGACGTCGTGGAAGAGTAGCAAGGTAAAGAAAAAGGAATGTGAATGTGAAAACCTTTTTTTTTTTTTAAATTTTAAATTTTGAAAAGAGGAAGAAAAAAAAAAAAAAAAGACAGTCGATTAAGTAGAAAATAAGATATTTATATGGGGAGTATTGAATTTTGAAAGACCAAATCTGGGTGCAATTAATTTCTTAGTTGCAAATCCATTGGAAATTAATTTTTAATTTCTACCTTTGGATGAAAAAGAAGAAAAGAGGGAAAAAAAAAAATTACGGCCAGTGTGGCAGAAGGGATTGGTAATAATAATGATCGCGGTCGGAGGGAGTGGGCCCCACAGTGGAGGGGAATGTGCTCCCTCTCTCCCACATTTGTGATGGACATTCTTAAGCACATGTTTTAAATCTCATTTTATTGCCTTCTTATTATCCAATTGTAACACTATTTCGATTTGTGGCTTTCCTATATTATAATATTATATATAATAGAAATTTCATTTTAAATGATAAAACTCTTTAAAATATTTATAAATAATACTAAAATATCATAATCTATTTGGGATAGACTATGATATTTTACTATTATTTGAAAATAGCTCTATATAATAACACATTGGTTCTTGTATTTTAGAGTTTGTTGCTAAAGTAAATCTAGCTCAATGATAATTGACATGACTTTTCTCTCTTAAAAAAATAGTTCGTTCAATTTTTGTCCAATTACTTTCAAATATCCAACTTTTGATTTTCGTACTTTCAATATATCTTAAATTTATGGGCCGTTTGGGGTAAGGACTATCTTAAGACTAACCACCTCTTGCTACGGTAAATACTATTTTGTAGTCCTCAATTATTTATAGTCAACACTATTTCAAAACTTTCATTTACTACAGTATTTACTATTTGCTATAGTTTTTACTATTTTACATTCGTCTTTTTTATTATTATTATTCTTTGACACAGTATTTACTATTTCATTCTTAAACTAAAATGGTTTACATCTCAAACACATATTATTATAACTTGACCTAAAATAATTTATATCCCAAACACAAACTATTATAACCCAACTATAATAACCAATCCTTTGCTCCGAACGTCCCTTAGTTTCTCAATAAATTTTTAATACAACAACGGTGGGAATGGAGAATCAAACCTACAACCTCTAAGGTGGAAAGTCATGTTAATTATATTTGAGTTAAGCTTACTTTGACTAGTCTCTTGAAGTTAATTTTTATCAAAATTGACTAAATAATAACAATTGTTCCCATATAGGAAAATCCCTATATGAGAATATATTTTCAAATTTTAGATTAAGAATTCGGATAAGTAACAATAAGTTTTTGAAAAAAAAAATATTAGTGATATAGACTAAATTTAAGATTTATTAAAAATATATAGATTAAATTTGCACAAACTCCAACATAGAAAGACTCCAATGATATTTTAACCATACATCTTTTAAGGACTTTTTTTAATCTTTCAGTCAAGTCAAATATATGTATTTTTTTTATGTGGCCATAGCTTAGAAGATGCATCATTTTGCAGTTGGTTCAGCTATATACACACATACATACTTCAAACTTTGGAGGGAGTTTTCAATTATGCCTCTAATTTGCACAAGTTTTATTTGTTCTCTTAAACTGATTTCCAAAAAATCTCTCTTAAATTTTGAAGTTGTTTGAAAAAACTAAAAATCTAATTAATAGTCTAGTTTATTACTCCGACATACACACATATAAGATTTGAATGCATGGACGATTTTCAAATATAATCTTAATAAGGTGTCTAAATTGATTCACTTGTCACGATTTAGAGGTTTGATTTTGGAGTAATTATATGTTTCGCACTATATTTTTTAAATTAACTTTGTAGGAGAGGTTGATACAATTATTAAAATTTTAGAGTTTAAATTGATAAATTTTTTTATTTCTTAAAAAAAATCCTAAAATTTTAAGACGCTTATTGGTTCATTGATTTCTCAATTAACATTATCCAATTATATATTGTTATGGTGGTTGTTTGAGTTGACTAGGATATAGTTTTAGTTGTCGATATACATACATATATATATATATATATAACAACGTTTATGGATATTGTAGTTTGAATATAGTCACTCCATCCCTAACATTATTATATTGAAAATACTTAGATTTGGAAAGTGACTTATGTTTAATTTACATTAATTTTTTGCATGTATAAATAATTTATTATTATTACTAGAATGTCATATCTTAAATTATAATCAAGCAATTAGAGATTTGTCTCTTCATCTACAACATTATATTGTTAAAAATATATATATATACTTAGATTTGGAAAGTGACTTATGTTTAGTTTACAATAATTTTTGTGTATATTTTAGTTTATTATTATTTTTTAAAATGTCATATTTTAAATTATAATTAAGTTAGGAGAGATTTGAATCTAACACTTATGTTGAACGACTGAGCTATATATTCATAATTAAACATTGTAAAGTGTATTTTATATTTGACAAAAAAAAGTAATATTACAATCTAAAGACAAGGATTGAAGTTTTGTTCAAGTGTAACCTGAAATTGAAAGGGGTATTTATTTTAAGGGTTGGGCTTGGGATGGATTAGGCATCCTAAGCTCAACCTTTGTTTGGGGCAAGGGATTGTCAAGGCTTCGGGTTTGAATAGTAAACACTATTCAAACTCATGAGTTACATTTTTTTTCTTTTTTTCTAATTTAATATAGAAAATTTTCCTACCAACTTTTGAACACTACTTTCGGTGATCGCCATTGGTCAACTTCGAGATCACCTCCGATGATCTTGTCGGCGAACTCCTGGCCACCAACACTGGCCAACCTCTAGCCGCTACCGACAAACTTTGAAAAATATTAATAAAACACTTTTAGTATATAACAAACCAAATAAACTTATACATAAAAATACTTCTAAGAAAAATTTGTTAAACACATGTGTGTTTTTATTTTAAAGAGTTTTTATCAAAAGTATTTCAATGAAAATGATTTTTTGGAAAATATTTTTTTTGAAGTCATTTCAAACATGCCTTTAGTGTAATTACAATAATGTTTTTTTAAAATACACTTTCTCTTTCTTCATTTTTTTTTTCTTTTGTAGTTTTTTTTAATTATTATTATTTATTATATTAGATCTTTTAATTCTCTCTCTTCTCTTGTTTGTCTAACATTAATGTTTCCTTTGTTTTAGATTCCATTTCTTTTCTTGTATTTTTTCTAATCGAAGATTGATCACCTATCTATAGGCTTGTATAGGTTTCAAAAAGAAAACTATTTTAGAAAGTTCATAACTACATGAAATTTCCCTTATATGCTTCTTTTCATATTAATATTATTATTATACTTTTTATAAGGTGTAATGAAATATATTTAATTAAAAAATATGTGTAGAAATTCCTAATTTAAATTAGTTAAAATGACAAGAGTTTATGAAATTTTATTTCAAAACTTAGTAAAATCAAAATATCAAATTATTAAAATGATAGATTAAATAAAATTATAATATTTATCAAATCTCTTTTTCAGAAATAAAAATACATATTCTTCTTCTTCTTCTTCTTTTTTTTGTTTATTTAAAACTTAACTTATTAAAATAATTAAGATAACAAATATAAACTAATTTAAAATCTAACCAGTAATTAGATACAAGAAAACATTTCACAACTCAAGTTTTATAAATTTGCATTTCACTCTCAGGCTTCCTAAACTTGCACTTCAGATTCTTGAACCCAGACTTCCAAAACTCGTATTTTGATGCGTTCATACCATGTGATAAAATGAATGTTGAAAATTGGGTTTTGTTTTATATAGTTAAACCCAAGTATAAACTCAACTAGAGTCTTGGTGAGTCTAAGGTCGAACTCATGGATTGCTTTATTATGAATGCGTTGACAACTAATGTTCTGATCTTGACGCGATTTGAACTCTAAACAGGTGATGGATTTTGATGTTATTCTAATGCTAAGATTAATTTTAGTAATGGATGCGATAGAATTTTCACTTCAAGTGAAACAGTGTATGTGATGAATGTGAAATTCAAATGAGAGATGATAGGGTCGAGAAGAATATTCATTATTACCTAAGCAAATATATAAATCATGCGTTCAAGCAGTGTACTCGATATTATAACCTACACCTTTCAACGTACATAGCCACAATATCCTTTTTTCAGGATGCATGCAATGAATGTATATTGCGAAAGATATTTCTTTATTTCTAAAGAACCTCTCTTTTTGTTTTACGAGTTATAAATCTCTAGTTCTTTTGAACCTAGATTTAATCTACTTAGAATAATCTCTCGAGTTATTCAAGCATTTCAATAAGTATGCATAAAACAAGTTGAACATATGGTTTAAATATTGTTTAGTTCATGTTAGCTAAATGCTTCTCAACCTATGAATGATTTAGTTACGCATAATGAAAATAGAAAGGATGGATGAGGAATGAACTGACTATGTATTCATATTGAGAAAATAGGGTTCTCAACATTTATACAATATAAATACACTAAAATAGGAAATAGAGATAGAGAAACAAGTCATGGTGTGCAATTTCTTGCTTTCTCCGACTTTACCAATGACTGCTTCACTAAGAGTGTTGAGAAGGGAGTTCCTCTTCTGCCTCCAGAGGTGATTATTAAGTTTTCTCTTAAGATTTACAAATGGTGGAAAGAGAAGAGCCTTTTGCAGAGTCTTCCTATCCTCCCGTGTTCTTTTGCATGACAATTTCATGGTGTATTTTTAGGTGTTTAGAGGCAGCTTTTCCTCTCTTATTAATAATTGTGCTGATAAGGTGCATTAAATTCCATACCCTGATGCGCCACCTGCTGCGCGTCAGAAATTCATTGGTTTTGCAGCGAAGCTTTCTTATCAGCTACCACTTGATCTTTGATTTGACCCCCACCGCCTACATGTCATTGCATATCTCATCATATGATACCACCGACTTGATCGACTTTGCGATCATATATTGGCATTGAAAACTCATGTGATCGCATCGACAAATTTTCTACACCAAACAAGTATGATTTTTAACCTTTTGTAGACAAAATAAGTTTTGTGTATGTGATCGCATGATATAATTATTTTCATGAATTTCTTATCAAGTTGTCATATTTTTAGAGCTTTTTCCTAATTGTTTTAGATAAAAGAGGCAGAATAACTTGTATTTCTACAAGTTCACACCCAAATTTAAAACAATGCTTGTCCTCAAGTATATACTTGGAGTCTTAACAAAATTTGATCATTTTGACATGTCACCTAGACTTCTTAGAGTGTTTTCAACTCAACCTGTTGGACCAAGCTTTCTTTAGTTTTACTCTTCTACCTATGAAAATATTTTTAGTTTTTAGATGCGGCAAGCTTATTCTTCAAAAATCCATTACTCATTTCCAAAACTACCTTATATTTCAATTTTCAGGAATGGGTTTTGGGTTTGAGAAATTTTCAAAACAAAACAAAACAAAATTCTCCTTGGTGTATTAATTGGATTTGATAATGCACTGATGAGCATCTCACCTTCGTTTTGGCTCGCTCCCATGGGTGTCATGTGGACATCCAACTATGGGCAAGGTGCTCTTTTCAGACTTAACCCATGCCTATGACAGTGGAGTTACGATTAATTATTTCTTGTGTTGATCACAACATCTCATCTTCGTTTTGGCTTACCCCCCAGCAGTGTCGTGCGGACATCCAACTATGAGCAAGATCCAATTTCAACACTTTTTTTAGGAACTCAAATATTAAGAAATGTGAATTGAACGCATCAAGCTCAAACCTCCCCCTCCTCCATCCAAATTTAGAGAGCAACAAAGCCCTCATTGCTGAAAATCAAATTATGTGACAATGTCAGAAAGATATCACAAAAGAGGTTTGAGGTAAAACTTGCACGCATACTAAATTCAAGAAATGTTTCCTAAAGAAAAATCCTAAAACTTAATATTGGCACTAGTCTATCTAATCATTGCGTTGACACATAGTATTATCATTGAAGTCTTTTATGGAACACGATAAAAATAACAAACATTATTAAGTGATTAGAAAAAATAAGCGAGATACAAGAAGAAAAAAAGGCAAGAAAAATTGGCACATATAATGGAATTCATGAATTTATTCATAATGTGATGATAAGTGAATACAAAAGGAGAAAAATTAAAAACAAAACACCCTCAAATTTTAATTTTCTCCTGCATCATTGTTTTGCTCCTGAGGTAGTGCGTTTTCTTCAGGGAATCGTAGTGGAGCTTGGAGATGCGAGGGAATAGGTGGTCCAACCACTAAGCGAGCAACGAAGTCTTGAAAAAATTGCATCATAAAATGAAACTGTTTGTGTTGCCTTTGCGTTTGCTGGCGAATGAAGTCACGCGTAACACTTTATTGGTTTTGTACAAATTCCTTCAACCTGTTTTGTTTTCAAACGAGTTTCTCTCGTTGTGTTCATTTGCATTGTGAGTGATGATAACGGGCAGAAATGCACGTTATCATAGTGCTAAGTTCTTAGACAATGTTTGATTGCATTGATAAAACATGTTAAATTGCGTCCATCAAGCATCAATTTCATAATATTGCGGTCGCATGTGTTCATCGCATTAGAACAGTTGATTTTTGTATTTTTGTGCAGAATATGCATCAACACAATGCAAGAATTGCGATAATAGGAAATCATTGGTCGATCAGAACTTCATCGCAAGACTTTGCGATGATTGTGTTCACAAACATTCACCCAAGAAGGATCGCCGCAACTTGGTCAGTACAACATAGTGGGCGCATATGGGTGAAAGGCTAATTAATTGCAATGGGACGGAAAGCTGATGACAGTCGAATCCGAATTAAGTTGACAGCCGATAACGATCACAAGTACATTTGGCTTTTTGGCGACAAATATTCGGTGCATCAATCAGAAATTAAAGTCGTCCCATCTATGCAATCATGAGAGAGAAGCCGCCGTTCACCTTGGATGTTCTATAAATACCAGAGGCAACCTTTAGAAAAGGGGTTCACCATTCTTTAGTTCGAAATTCATACGTTCGTACGTCCTTGTTCATAGTTTTCGTTCATTTTAAGACGGACGCGAGAGAGAAGGTTATGCCAGCAGATCGTTCCGATAAGCTTGGGAGAGCACCAGAAGCTTCAAGGACAGAGAGAGGGCCGACGCCTGTGGAAGCGGGAACATCTTTAGAACCGAATAGAGATTTCAGTGTAAAAGCCTCAGTCAACAAGGAATTTCTATTAGACTCTCTACCTTTAACTTCCATTGTTATTTTGTACTCAAACTCATTTATAAAAGTGGAATTTCCTTCTCTATATCTGTTCACTCTCTGTTATTCACGCATGAGTAGCTAAATCAGTTGAATGGGTTGAGAAGCATTTAGCTAGCACAACTAGGGAATCTTCATGCTAAGCAATTATCTTGTATTATGTATGCTTCATTCGTCCATTAGAGATAGTCTAAGGACAGGATCTAGAGTTGAGAAGGTCAGGTTAGAATCTAGGCTCGGAAGAGCCAGATTAGAACGCATAATCAAGAGATGGGAGCTGAGGAATAAGCACGATTTGTTATCAACGCATCGCATGTATCCTATAGATAGGATATGATTGTATGCGGTCATCTTTCTTTTCTGCATTTTGCATCATCGAATAGGACAAGAGTAGAGACTTAGGGATAAGCTCTATGGACAAATTTGCATTCAACACATGCGTCCTAGACTTAGGAGCATTGCATTTGCATTAGAAAATGACTTATTGTGCATGGTTATAATATGATCGTATAGTCTAACGCATTCCCAAGTAACGCTAGCTAAAGATTTTCTCAACCCGTTCATCGCATACTCATTGCGTCTCTCACACAACTGACTTTTCTCAAATCTGCCGCAATTGTTTATTTTCTCATCAACGCAATCAATAACAAACCAACAATTTATTTACTTAGTTACCACAAAGTTTTTATAAAAATTACCAACACATCATTTTTTTCACAAGTCCCTGTGTTTGACCCTGGACTTACCAGGAAACTCAATGGAATTTACACTTGGATTCCGTTGAGGAAACTTGAGTGCACAACGAAATGTATATCATTCACATTTCCACTTCACAAAAATAAGCATCAGATAGTTGAATTTTATGAAGTGGAAATTATGGATGATATGTGTTGGTGGATTGCATTGTGCACTCAAGTTTCCCCAGAGGAATCCAAGTGTAAATTCCTCTGAGTTTTCTGGTAAGTCCAGGGTCGAACACAGGGACTTGTGAAAATAGTTGCATTGATAATGTTTATGAAAACTTTGTGATAACCAAGTAAATAAATAAAGTGTGGGTGTGTTATTGCGTTGATAAAAAAAGTGTAAATAAAGGCGGCGGATTTGAGAAAGAGAGTTGCGTTAATAGATGCAATGAGTATGCGATGAACGGATTAAGAAGATCTTTAGTTAGCGTTACTCAAGAATGCATCAAAGTTTGCGATCATGTTACAACCATGTACAACAAGTCATTTTTCAATGTAAATGTGATGCTCATAATTCTAGGACGCATGTATTGAATGCAAAATGTCCATAGAGCTTATCCCTAAGTCTCTACTCTTATCCTATGCGTTGATGCAAAATGTATGAAAGCAAAGTGACCACATACAATCATATCTTATTGCTAAGATGCATGCGATGCGTTAATAACAAATAGTGCTCATTCCTAAGCGTCTATCTCATGTTTATGTGTTCTAATCTGGTTCTTCCAAACCTAGACTCTGACCTGACCTTCCCAAATCTAGATCATGTCCTTAGACCACCCTCCCAAATATTTCTAATAGACAAATGAAGCATACATAAACAAGATAATCACAAAGAATGAAGATTCCCTAGTTGTGCTAGCTAAATGCTTCTCAACCCATTCAACTGTTTTAGCTACTCATGCATGAATTACAGAGAGTGAATAGATATAGAAGAAGACATTCCATTCTTATAACTGAATTGAGTACAAAATGATAATGGAAATTAAAGGTAGATAGCCTGGTAGCAATTCCTTGTTGACCGAGGCTTTTTACACTGAATCTCTATTCTAATCTACAAATATTCCCACTTCCGTGGGTGTCGACCCTCTCTCTGTCTTGAAGTTTTCGGCTCTTTCTCTAGCTTGTCGGAACGATCTATCGACACACCTTATTCCTCGCGTCCGCCTTAAAATGAAAAAAGACTATGGACAGAGACGCGAGCTTGTAAAATGATGAAATAATTGACTGCTTAACCACTTCTCTGAAGAATGCACTTGGTATTTATAGGGCATCAAAGGTGAAAGGCGGCTTCTCTCTCCTAGTTATACAGATGGGACAACTTTAATTCCTGACTGATGCGCCGGATAATTGTCATCAATAAACCTGGATGTACTTTGTGACTGTTATCGGCTGTCAACTTAATTTGGATCCGACTGCCGTCAGCTTTCTGTCCCATCGATCTTAATTGTCCTTTCGTTCGGATGTGTCCACCATGTTGGGGTGATTCTTCTTGGGTGAATGTGCGAGCACGATCAACTCAAAGTCTTGTGGTGAAGTTGCACTCAACCAATGTTTTCCTATGATCACATTCTTTGCATTGTGTTAATGCATTATTCTGCACAGAAATATAAAGATCAAGTGCTCTAATGGATTGGACGCATGTGACCGCAATATTATAGAATTTATGCTTAATGGGCGTAATTTAACATATTTCATCAATGCAATCCGATATTGTTTAAGGATTCAGCACTATGATAACATGTGTTTCCTCTGCGCTCAACGAAGACCAGGAGAATGTGTTGATGAGCATTCTAAGGAAGCATGTGCGAGCAATTGGCTGGATGCTCGCCGACATTAGAGAACTTAGCTCTTCGTACTGTATACACCGCATTCATCTTGAAGATGACCACAAAACAACAATTGAACATCAACGCAGAATCAAACCAGCGATGAAGAAGGTCGTCAAGAAGAAGATAATTAAATGGCTAGATGCGGGCAATATCTATCCTATAACAGATAGCACGTGGGTCAGCCCCGTGCAGTGTGTGCCGAAGAAGGGAGGCATGATGGTAGTCCGAATGAAAACAACGAATTAATATCGCAAAGAACCATCATTGGATGACGCATTTGCATGGACTACCACAAGCTGAATGTGGCCACAAAGAAAGATCATTTCCCTCTGCCATTCGTTGATCAAATGCTAGACCAACTAGCAGGGAATGACTTCTACTACTTTCTGGATGGTTATGCTAAATACAACCAAATTATGATAGCTTAAAAAGATCAAGACAAGACCACATTCACCTGCCCATATGGGACATTTGCTTTTCGCCGCATGCCGTTTGGCCTCGGCAATGCGCCAAGTACGTTCGAAAGGTGCATGATGGCCATCTTTTTCAATTATCTCGAGGACTCCATGAAAATATTTATGGACGACTTTTCTTTTTATGGGAACACTTATGAAGTCTGTCTAGCCAATTTGCAGAAGATACTGAAAAGATGCGTAGAGACGAATCTGGTGCTTAATTAAGAAAAATGTCATTTCATGGTGAAGAAGGGCATAGTGTTGGGACACAAAGTCTCCCGAGATGGGTTGGAGGTGGACAAAGCAAAAATCGAAGCAATTGGAAAACTTCCACCTCCAACTAGCTTAAAGGTTGTACGAAGCTTCTTGGGGCACACTGGATTCTACAGACGATTTGTCAAAGACTTTTCCAAAATAACACGTTGTTAAAGGTTGACAGAAAATTTGAGTTTGACAACAACTGCCTCAACACATTCAGAGTTTTCAAAGATGCGCTGATTACCGCATCCGTATTAATTACGTCGGACTAGACACTTCCTTTTGAGATAATGTGCGATGCAAGCGGGTATGCGATAGGAGCAGCTTTAGTGCAAAAGAGAAAAACAATCTTGCATCCCATCGCATATGCAAGTAAAACATTAAACCCTGCTCAGACAAATTATACTACCATAGAGAAAGAACTCTTGGCAGTAATTTTTGCGTTGGAAAATTTTCGGGCATATCTGTTGGGAACAAAGGTACTCATCCACACTGATCACTCGGCGATCAAATACTTAATGACAAAGAAGACGCAAAGTCGAGGTTGATCAGATGGGTTCTCCTCCTTCAAGAATTTGACATAGAAATAATTGACCGGAAGGGGACAGAGAACTAAATTGCGGATCACTTGTCTAGACTGGAAAATCTTGAGGTTGACCACAATGAATCTGGGGTGAGTGCGGTATTCTCGGATGAGCAGCTATTCCATATAGAAGAATTGCCCTAGTATGCAGACATAGTCAATTATTTGGTTTGCGAGCAATTTCCTGAAGATTACACCTACCACCAACAGAAGAAGCTAAAAAATGAATGCATACATTATTATTGGGATGAGCCGAATCTGTATAAAATAGGTGCAGACTAGATATTTCGATCATGCATACCAAATGTTGCTCAGCAACGCATATTATCGCAATGCCACGACTCACCATATGGTGGGCACTCTAGAAGGCAGCGCAACGCAACCAAAGTTTTGCAGAGTGGATTCTTCTGGCCTAGATTATTCAAGGATGCGGCTGACTATGCAATGAAGTGTGATCGGTGCCAACGCACAAGTAACATTTCATGGAAACATGCAATGCCAATGAACACTATCTTGGAGCTTGAATTGTTCGAAGTATGGGGGATTGATTTCATGGGACCATTCCCTCCTTCGAATGGTAAACATTATATTTTATTAGCCGTCGATTATGTATCCAAGTGAGTAGAGGCAATAGCATGCGCGACAAGTGATGCGGCGGTAGTCTCCCAATTCCTGAAGAAACATATTTTCACTAGTTTTGGCACTCCCCGTGCCATCATAAGTGATGAAGGATCCCACTTTTTCAACCGTAATATGAAGGAGCTACAGCGCAAATACAACATTCTCCACAAAGTGGCCACTGCATACCATCCGCAGACGAATGGTTAGGCCGAGATGTCCAATCGAGAAATTAAGCTGATACTTGAGAAGGTAGTAAGGCCTTCACGAACAGATTGGGCAACAAAGCTTTATGATGCGTTATGGGCATACCGGACCGCATTTAAAACATCCATAGGTATGTCCCCACATGCGTTGGTATTTGGTAAAGCATGTCATTTGCCTTTGGAGCTGGAATATAGGGCACTGTGGGCGGTAAAGAAGCTAAACTTTGATTTGAAGAAAGCAAAAGAAGCGCAAAAAATGCAACTGGTCGAGTTAGAAGAATGGAGGATTAACGCATATGAAAATGCGAAGATTTATAAGGAGCGCACCAAGCACTGGCATGACAAACGCATATGCGGTAAAAACCTTCAAGTCGGGCAAAAGGTCTTACTCTTCAACTCATGTCCGCGGCTCTTCCCGAAAAAATTAAAATCACGCTGGTCCGGACCCTTTATCTTTAAAGAAATATTCCCACATGGTGCGGTGGAGCTGATTACTGAGGATGGAAGCCGTACATTTAAGGTTAATGGACAGTGAGTTAAGGCATATTTGAGAGGTGATTTCCAGCCAGAAAAAGCCTCCGTGAAGCTGAAAAACCTGGAATACCTCTTACTTGATTCTTGAACTCTTATTCCTTCATCACTTTTATTATCATTTAGCTATCTGCATCTTACTCATTTTTCCTTCCAAAAAAAAAAAGAAAGAAAGAAAAGAAACTTGTTGTTTTGTTTAAAATTATTTGACCCCCTCTTTGTTTGTTTACAATGATTAAGGCACAAGATTGCAGAGATGTTACATGAAGCAGCAAGTTATCTCACTCCATCACCACAATCCAAAGAAAGATATCGCCGCAAAGATGGATGCGTCACTACACAATGTGGGCGATAACGCAAATTTGAGGGAGTATTCTTCCTTATCTTTATTTCAAATTTTGCGCTATCGCATCGCATGTTAGTTTTAAAATTTTATCACCGCATCCTCTTTGATTACCGCAATCATTCGACATAGATAAATTTAGTAAGATACCGCATGATGTCTCTTTGCGAGGTATGATTTCAATGATGAAAAATATGCTTCTATTTTCTTCGTATATACTAGAGTCAACTTAATCTTAAGATAGTCACCTCATAAAATATTTCTAAAAATTAGGGGTTTGCTAGCTTTCTTTCAAACTCTCTTTACGAAGCTTTCTAAGAACATCGCATGACTTATTTTAATCTTTTGGCAATGAGGACATTGTCGTATTTTAAATTTAAGGGTGAGGTATTTATTTTAGACCTTGCTATTCTATTAAAAAAAATGATGTTTTTCAGAATAACAACTCTACTGTCAACGCAATGGGAAACCCATGTTGATAAGAATTAAGTTGTAAAAGGCACTTACCCGTTGTTAGATGTCCGCATGACACACGTGGGGGCAAGCCAAAACAAAAGTAAGTCACTAAATGACCGCAACTCCACTGCCAAATAGGTATGAGTTTAATCTGAGAAAGAGTGCATTGCTCGTAGTTGGATGTCTGCATGACACCCGTGGGTGCAAGCCAAAACGAAGGCAAGGCACTTGGATCAGTGCAAGGTCAGAAAAAAATAACAATGAAAAAAATTTATGCAAGGATAAAATCATTTGACACCCCGGTGGAAAATTTTCTTTTTGAAATAAATCATGCGATGTTCCAGAATTTAGTAAAGTCCTTTTGAAGGGTAAGTTTGCAGTCCCTAGGTCTTAGAAATATTTTAAGAAAAAGACTTGAATAAGACTTAAGGAAATTATGGTATATAGGATTTGAACGTTGTATCCTTGAGAAATCTAGGAAAAGAACATTGCAGTTGACTTGCTAAAGGTCTTTAGTTTATGCTTGAGGACAAACATTGTTTAAATTTGGGAGTGTGATAACGGGCAGAAATGCACGTTATCATAGTGCTAAGTTCTTAGACAATGTTGGATTGCGTTGATAAAACATGTTAAATTGCGTCCATCAAGCATCAATTTTATAATATTGTGTTTGCATGCGTTCATCGCATTAGAACAGTTGATTTTTATATTTTTGTGCAAAATATGCGTTGATGCAATGCAAGAATTGCGATCATAGGAAATTATTGGTCGAGCGCAACTTCACCGCAAGACTTTGCGATGATTGTGTTCGCAAACATTTGCCCAAGAAGGATCGCCGCAACTTGGTCAGCGCAACATGGTAGGCGTATCTGGGTGAAAGGCTAATTAATCGTGATGGGACAGAAAGCTGATGACAATCGAATCTAAATTAAATTGATAGCCGATAACGATCACAAGTACATTCGGCTTTTCGATGACAAATATTCGGCGCATCAGTCAGGAATTAAAGCCGTCCCATCTGTGAAATCATGAGAAAGAAGCCGCTGTTCACCTCGGATGTTCTATAAATACCAAAGGCAGCCTTCGGAAAAGGGGTTCACCATTCTTTAGTTCGAAATTCATATGTTCGCACGTTCTTATTCATAGTTTTCTTTCATTTTAAGGCGGATGTGAAAGAGAAGGTTGTGCCATCAGATCGTTCCGGTAAGCTTGGGAGAGTGTCGAAAGCTTCAAGGACAGAGAGAGGGCCGACGCCTGCGGAAGCAAAAACATCTTTAGAACCAAATAGAGATTTCAGTGTAAAAGCCTCGGTCAACAAGGAATTGCTACTAGACTCTCTACCTTTAACTTCCATTGTTATTTTGTACTCAAACTCATTTGTAAAAATGGAATTTCCTTCTCTATATCTGTTCACTCTCTGTTATTCACGAATGAGTAGCTAAATCAGTTGAATGGATTGAGAAGCATTTAGCTAGCACAACTAGGGAATCTTCATGCCAAGCGATTATCTTGTATGATGTATACTTCATTTGTCCATTAGAGATACTCAGGAGAGTAGTCTAAGGACCGAATCTAGAGTTGGGAAGGTCAGGTTAGAATCTAGGCTGGGAAGAGTCAGATTAGAACGCATAATCAAGAAATAGGAGCTGAGGAATGAGCACTATTTGTTATCAATGCATCGCATGCATCCTATAAATAGGATATGATTGTATGCGGTCACTTTGCTTTTCTGCATTTTGCATCATCGCATAGGACAAGAGTAGAGACTTAGGGATAAGCTCTATGGACACTTTTGCATTCAACACATGCATCCTAGACTTAGGAGCATTGCATTTGCATTGGAAAATGAGTTGTTGTGCATGGTTGTAACATGATCGCATAGTCTGACGCATTCCCAAGTAACACTAGCTAAATATTTTCTCAACCCGTTTATCGCATACTCATTGCGTCTCTCACACAACTGACTTTTCTCAAATCTGCCGCATTTGTTTATTTTCTCATCAACGCAATTAATAACCAACCAACAATTTATTTACTTGGTTACCGCAAAGTTTTCATAAAAATTATCAACGCATCCTGCTTTCATAAGTCCCTAGGTTCGACCCTGGACTTACCAGGAAACTAAGTAGAATTTACACTTGGATTCTGCTGAGGAAACTCGAGTGCACAACAAAATTTCACCATCGCATATCATCCACATTTCCATTTCACAAAAATAAGCATCAAGTGAGTGTTACTGCCCGTGAAAGCTCATCAGGGCCTCTTAAGATTTGTTCTCGAAGGTCATCATGGAGGAATTTATACCACTCATCATCAGGATCGATTTCCTTTAGTGCGTTGGCGTCGTTGTGCTGACTTTCTTTGTCAGTTTGACGCTTACTAGCCTCACCAATGCATGATCGCCGCCTATTTCCAGTATAGGTGTTGGTAAGCTTGGGTCATTAGCAGTGACACGTGGTGGGCCTATGTTGGATTTAAGGGAGGATGGAGGTGTTGGTAGTCTGGTTGAAGTAAGAGCGATGAGAAGAGGGTAGTCTTTGGGAGTATGGGCTTTTCGAGCAAAGGTGGACATTTGTTCAGATCGACATCTAGCCTAGAAGACTTCCTTTGATCATCGTTGTTTTGGTTTGAGGCAAAGTCTGTTCTAGGCTGAGGCGATGGGGTTTAACTTTTGTGAGGCCGGGACCTTTCATAGTGGGGTTGCGCGATCATCCTTTCTTTAACCCTTGGTGAAATAGTCACCTTTCGTTTTTTTGGTTAAGAGGGCAGAGGAAGCGTTAGGATTTATTGGGGCTATCACTTGGTTGGCTGCTTGAGCTGGCTCTCAGATTGAGCTGGAAGTCCCATAAGGCAGCAAAGGGACTGACTTGTAAGAGTGCTTCTAACATTCACATCTTCTCCTTCCTCAAAACTTCGTTGCGCAATGCATAGTTTCGTAATTAACGACAGGAAGAAGAGCTACCCCATTGGCCTTGAGAATGATGACCATATCTGATATGCAATAATGCGACCAACATTGATTGGGATTAGCTACATTATGCAGTATATGGCCATCACTCTATCTCTTGATACGGAGTGATCGTACATTGGTGGGAGTAACTTTTTCTTGACGAAGTACAACCACATGTTTGCTTCAGGCACTAGGCTGTGTGGCGATAGCGTCTTGACCCCTTTTGCTGAAGTAGACCACTTCGTCCCTGGAAAAGCTACCACCTTCAATGCCTCTTTCTATTCTTCAAATGTAGGCGCTTCTATCACTCGGTTGTCTTCAGCGTTGAGGATATCTTCCAAATTATACAATTGATTTATCTTTTTAATATCAAACCCGATAGTTGTTTCACTAACATCCGCTCGTATTGATCTTTGTGAGGTTTTCCCTTATAAAATGTGGTCATTATTGATGGTTTGACCGTTTTTGCCTCTTAGAAGTCTTTCCATCCCAACGGGCTGATCACATCTATGATGAATGAAGGAAAATGTGCATTTTCAGGGAAGAACCCCATCTATATCAGTATTGAAGGCCTCTTCTTAAGCATTATCTCTTCTACCACCGCGGGCGCTTTGCCCTTATTTTCTCTTCTTGCCTTCGCTCTTTTTGGCGCCACTTCCTTCTTCAAGGTGTCGCCTACTTCAAACATTTTCTTCCTCCTTTCTGCTTTCCTTTTCTTCTTTTCTTTTCTCAAAAGTCTATTTTCCTCATGATTTTCTTTTTCAAATTGCACTTGATACGCTCGGTCTTCTTTTTTCAGGCCTTTTTATTCTCATCGCATTCTTCCCTCTACTCATTTTCAAATTCAAGCGCGGAGATATCCACATTATATAAGGATTTGTCTGATTGTGGTTGGGAAGATGCCCCTGCTTGTTCAATATCTTCATCGTGTATTTCATGGTGCATTTCTGTCACCGCAATGAGAGCCGTAGCTTCGATCCTTAGCCCTCTGAGGCTCTTTTTTACATTTTTAACCTTGCTCTCGATTTTCTCTAACAATTTCTCGGTAGATGATGTGGGAAAGATCACTTCATTGCTTCTCCTATTTCTCCCCATTGTGTTCTTTTGCTGCATAGGTTCGTCTTCTACATCTACAACATCAACGCATGCCACTTTCATCGCGTTGGTTTGTCTTCTTGCCTTTTTCTCTTCGAATGCGATGAACATCCTTCCTAAGTGCTCTTCCTTGATGCCTAACGGGCTCGGTACTTTAGATGTTAGCGCCTCAGGGCCACACACCGCATGGCCATAACCATGTTGAGTCATTTCAACACCAACCCTCTCCTTGCTCGGTTGGTTTACTACATTTCATCTTCGAGGGAGTTGAGTGATTTGAGGTTTTTCATAATATCTCTGTAGACTTCCCACTCGTCACATCGCCTCGCTTCATAGGCGTTGGATACTCTTGTTCGGAGGCATTCATGTAGTGATGAAGAATGAGACAATATTGGTTCAGGTCTACCGAGTGTGGGGTTGAAAGAGAGAGGAGACGCCACAGTGGGTGGTGGCGGCTGAAAAGGCAATGGGCTGAAGGCTGAATGAGGGGGAAACCACCTCATAAGAAGAGGAGGATGTGGCGGCGTGGATGGAAGAATGGGTGTTTTGGTGAGCCATTTGTGGAGGAAGAGAGCTATAACGTTCAGATAATGGGTTGGCTAGAAGGCTAGGGTTGCCGGAAAGTTCAGAAAGCTTTAGGGTTAGTTCGTTCAAAAGTACAGAGAGCTTGAGAGGAAGAAAAGGATTGGTTTAAATAAGCTTTCGAGTGGAAGAGAAAGCAATTTGATGTGTTGCTCGAGATTTGATGCAATGATGATTCACGCGCAATAAATGGATGGGAAAGAATGTCAGGCGGAACGTCCCTTCATTTATAGTTCCCTCACCTACGATGAGTTTGATAAGGATGCGTTGGATTGCAATCCCCACCCCAAGCTCATTACAACACTTGACGCATCTAAACCCCAATCGTCCCCTCCCCAAATTTATCCAATTCTACTGAGCAATCAAATGTTCCAAAAGTAGTAAATTAAACGAAAGGCAAAGAAAAAACAAGAAAATCATAAAAGGATACAAAAAAAAGATATAATGCATCCCTGAAAAAAAAATGTCATCGCTTCTCTAAAGGAACTCAGGAAAGAACCTTGAGGGGAAGCAAGATCATCCCAAATCCATTTTTCATTGAATGTAAGTTTTACAGTAAATTAAGAACAAGATATGCATTTACATAAATTATAGCATGCATTAATAAAGGAAAACTTAGGGTTTCAGAAACTCTTACCTTTGATGACTATTCTTCAAGAATCCCTCAAACAAGTCATGAACGGATCTCCTTCTCCAAAAAGGACACCACCAAACAAAGCCTCCTATATTCTCCTTAGGAATTGAGAATGGCAGAAGGTGTGGCCTCTGCCTTAGGGTTTTGGAAGAAGGAAGGAGATGGAGAGGAGGAGAAGGAGAAGAAGAACTTTTCTTCTCTTTTCGTTTTTCTAGAGAGTAATATTCTCTCAGTGTTTCATGGAGGAATATCAATTAGCACCATTCCTCTCTCTGACCCCTCTCATCACGTATTTGGCTGAGAGAAATTAGAGGGGGGAGGGAAGTTGTAACTCCCCCCCTTTAATTAATTAATATTAATTTAATAAAATAAAATAAATAATAATTATACATATAATAACGACATTATTATATGTATATAAACTATATGTTATATCCCATATAACACATAATCTATAGTTACATATTGTATCAAATACAATATAATTTATAGATGTATTTTCTTTCAACTATACATGACATTTAATATAAATCACATTTATAGTAAATTCACTTATATGAACCTCATTCATATAATTGACATTTGGATCATATCCAAATATTTAATTCCTCTCAAAATAAATCATATTTATATTAAATTTAATTACATGAATCACATTCATATAATTAGTATTTGAATCATATTCAAATTCCTATCATATTACTTTATATTATAATGTATCAAATACATTATATTAATTATATCACATATATAATTAATTCCCTTAATTAATTTTAACACTTCAAATTAATCCAAAAATAATTCTCAATTAAATCTTGTTGAGCTACAGAGGGGACCTTATGGACCTGTAGATTGAAACTCCAACGGTACTTGGATAATTAATTAAACTCTTTAATTAAATTACCCAACATCCATTAACTGCCAGTCATTCTACTACAGACCGATAGCTGCACTTTTTGCACTATAGATAATTTTTTATGTCCATTGGATATAACCAATCAATAGTGTGATGACCCTTCACAAATTGATCGTAAGTACAATTGGGCCAAAATTATCGTTTTGCCTCTGTAGTTACATATAACTCCTTAAGTACCACGGGTCCCCCTAATGAACAATAAATCATAGTCTAATTATGACCAAGTCCCTCTCGGGCAAGGAGAGGGTATGGTCAATATGTTCAAGCCCTGGAATTAGTCCTTAAGGGAGTAATTTATCTACTTGTCCCTGCATCGAGGAATGAGTGAATTCCATCTCATGTAGCTGTGTTTCCAGCTCCCCAGACAGACGAATCCTCAAAATGGTAAGATTATTGAGTTGGCAATCTGGCCACTTTCACCATACAAATCAAAGGACCGCCTTCATGAGCAGGAGTGCACAACTCACTCAGGATTCAGGTCATATCACCTATGGTCATTCTAGTGAAATGTAAGTCTCTATTATTAACGACGTTATATAAAGAGACTAATCATTTCGTGGTTAAGTCTTATACAAACTTTTTGTATAGGATACTCCCGCTCACACGTCTCTGTATGAATTATCAAGATCAGATCATTTGTAGTACTTTATAACACTTGTAATACCTACAAAGCGAGCCGTATCCATAGTGTCACCAAGATAAGGTACCCAATCTTATCCATCTACTACAAACCGTTTAGGTTATTATTTAAACAAGATCCACTTGTATGTATCTACATACTTGTTTAAATTACATAAAACAACCTTGGATCTTAATTTATTAGATCGAGTATATGATTATAAAATAAAACTTATTTTATTAACAACAATATGTTTATACAAAGTTTACAAACTACGAGATTACAAGGAGATTCAAGGCACCAACCAACATTTCAGCACCGAGACGCCTCGCACTTTATTACTCAAGTTTTCCCAAATCTATGGAGGCCTTTTCATGATCAAACTCGCCTCTATAGTAAGGTTTGATTCTTTGACCATTGACCTTAAATATGTTTATTCCATTCTTCATGCGTCAACTCTACCGTTCCATGAGGGTAGATTTCTTTTATGATGAAAGGTTCTGACCGTCGGGACTTTAGTTTTCCTGGAAATAAATGCAATCGTGAGTTAAATAGTAAAAATTTTTGGTCAATTTCAAAAGTTTTCTTGCTGATGCGTTGGTCGTGCCAACACTTCATGCGTTCCTTATAGATTTTGGCATTCTCGTAAGCTTGCAATCATCACTCATCCAATTCCAACAATTGTAGTTTTTTTGCTTCACCTGAAGCTTCCATGTTGAAGTTGGGTTTATTTGTTGCCTAAAATGCTTTATGTTTGAGTTTTAAAGGCAAATAAATAGCATGCCTTTCCAAAGACAATTGCATATGGGGACATCCCAATAAGTGTTTTGTAAATGGTGTGATATGTCCATAATGCCTCACCTAGTTTTTACACCCAATCCTTGCGCGTGACTTAATAACCTTCTTGAGTATTTACTTCATTTTGCGATTGGACACCTCAGCTTGACCATTTTTTTGATGATGGTAAGTTGTAGCTATCTTATAATGAACATTATACTTGACCAAGAGCTTACTTATGATGTGGCTGATGAAGTGAGTTCCTTCATCGCTTATGATAGCGTGATGGGTGCCAAAACAAGTAAAGAAATTCTTTTGCAGGAACTTCCAAACTGTGGCCGCATCGTTTGAGGCACATGAAATTGCTTCAACCTATTTCGATAAATAATCGACAACTACCAGAATGTAGCTATGGCCATTGGAGAGTGGGAATGGGCCTATGAAATCAATTCTTCATACATAAAATAGCTCAACTTCTAGAATGACGTTTAATGGCATCACATTCCTTTTAGAAATGTTCCCTGTGCCTGGCACCTACCGCATTTTATGACGTATTGACGGACGTCCTTGAATAATGTAGGCCAGTAGTACCGTTTTGCAGTACTTTTGCCGTTGTGCAGTGGCCACCGTATGGTGACTCATGACATTGGTACATAATGCAATGAAAGATGTCTCAATAACACATTGTCTTAAAATATTATAAGGGCCTCTCTTGTACAGATGTGGCTCATCCTAATAGTAGAACTTGCAGTCGTGCATGAGCTTCTTTTTTTGTTGTGATGTATAATCCCCTGGAAACTAAGTTAATTATCTAAAATTACTGAGTTTAAATTTCCCTCTCATTTGGAAAATTGGGATTAAATTGAAATAATTGAAAAAATTTTATTGGTTAAATTGAATTTAACTGATTAGATATTCGAACTGATTATCTTGAAAATATTGAATTTTGCTCCCATTTGATTTTGGATTTTAGGGCCAACTTAAAAAAAATTAAAAGAGATAATTAATTTCATATGGTTTTGAATTGATTTAATTTGTATCAAATTGATGGATCTTATGCCCTCTAATTTTGGTTTTTGAAGCCTAAATTAAGATAATTTGAAAAGTTAATTGATTTATAAATTTAATAGTATATTTGGAGATTTTGGAGATATTGTCATAAAATATTTTATTTATCTTTTCAAATTTGGAAAAAAATAATAAAAGAATTAAGATTTTTTTTTCAAAATTAAATGAGCGTGAAAAGAGGCCAAAAATTGGGAGAAATCAATTCGATTTTTCAGCGACAGCTTCCACAAAATTATCGATTTTTGGAGTTTGAACTGTTGGATCGTGCTCAAATTTGGTCAGTCTGTTAGAGACATATAGAATTTCATTTTGAACGATTGGATCATTGTTTGACGGTCTGGTTTGTTCGTAATAGCTGCTGAATAAAACCTGTAAAACTAAAAATTTCCCTTATCTCTCACTCTCGCAAACCCTCCTCATGCAAGACCCTCACTACCAGCTGCTAACCTAAACAATTTATACCATCCGACAGCAACACCCGCTGCCTATCTATGGTAGCCATGAGCCGATGCGCCATCAACCGCCACTATCTTTTCCAAAATCTTGAGAAAAACCTTGGGTAAGACTTGTTTTTTTCCTTATAATTTAAGAGGTGAAATTCACCCATTTGATTTTGGGTTAAATTAGTAACCTCTTTTTGGTGTGAAACTTAGATTAAAGATTTGAAAGTTTTGAGGCATTGACCATCAAGCTAGAGACCATTTTTCGTTTTGTAGAAAATTAATAATGGTCGGTAAGTTCTGGGTAAGAGCGGTTGAGTTTAGAAGGTTCTCGACTGCTCATTAAATTTTGGTTTTCTTTTTGGTTGATGCCGATTATATTTGGAATTTAGATCCAAGATTGGAGTACTTCAAAGTGTGCAATGTGCTGTCCAGCGGATTGAGTTCGTTCGGCAGGTAGTTTGGTAAACATTGTGATCCTTATTGTTGGTTGTCGGCCACTTATTGATTATTGGACTAAAAGAATGGTTTAATTTTAAGTATTTTGAAGGTTCTAAGTCGTTATCCATTGAGTTTTAAAATCTGCTAAGAGGATATTTTGGAGTTGAAATTCTGCGAGTATTTGTTGATCAAGTTTCGTTTGGGTAAGTTATTTAGTGACTGTTTGATTAAATTTGTATGTTTGGGTCCTGGTTCCAAAGACTGAAATTTAGTATTATGTCTGTGTTAAGGGACTCAATTCAAGACTTATTTGGTTGGAGATCATTAGCTTGGATTAATATATGAATTTGACTTCAAAGTAAGTAATTTTACTACTAGAACTACTCACGGGTCAGACACTGGATGTATGCTAGCATGATGGTTGAATGTTATGGTAGAATGACAGCATGATGAACTGATAGTTTAGTATAACCAATGTGTGTTCTTGCTTGAGGATCTGAAAGACGTATTTGTGCACATAGATACTTGAATGCTAGCATGAGATGGTATTGATTTCATGAGGTTGTATGTGATATGTGGATATTGAGGCATGTGTATGTTGTAGAACCATGATGTTGAGGCATATATATATTTCATAGAACCATATTGTGATAATTATGGTGTCGAGCCTATGATAGTGATTTTACTAATTAGTTAGAATGCCCACTAGGTTTGTGTTTCCTTCGAAATTCACCAGTTTGTGTTTCCTTTGGGATTCACCAGTTTGTGTTTCCTTTGGGATTCATCAGTTTTTGTTTCCTTCGGGATTCACAAGTTATTGTGTTTCCATCGAGATTCACCAGTTTGTGTTTCCTTCGGGATTCACTAGATATTGTGTTTCCTTCAGGATTCACCAGTTTGTGTTTCTTTCGGGATTCACTAGTTATTGTGTCTCCTTCAGGATTCACCAGTTTATGTTTCCTTCGGGATTCACCAGTTATTGTGTTTTCTTCGGGATTCACCAGATGTAGTGTGCATATTTAGCTACAGCAGGATAGAACTCAGTTTTTCATGTATGTATGTGTCCCATGAAGACTAGGACAATTTATATGTTCCACCAGAGGTAGGCATCTAAAGGACATAGATGCCTAACTTGACCCCAGTAGTGGAGTTACTTATTGAGTATTTTATACTCATTCTTTCTCATGTTGTTGTTTCAGGTAAAGGTAGAGATGCACTAGCGATGGACAAGCAGAATTCGTGATCGAGCCACTGGGACTAGTTTTATGCTTTCGCTCATGAGATTTAGATTTCCTTTTATGTTTTTCTTAACTTTCAGTTTTGATGTTTA
The DNA here is from genome assembly GCF_027475165.1 of Benincasa hispida. Classification (NCBI taxonomy): domain Eukaryota; kingdom Viridiplantae; phylum Streptophyta; class Magnoliopsida; order Cucurbitales; family Cucurbitaceae; genus Benincasa; species Benincasa hispida. The sequence continues at coordinate 20,723,231 of NC_143478.1, forward strand.
AAACTTACTATTAAGAATCGTTTTCAGACTTATTTATTATCATTTATGATTTATGAGTACCCTACTGTTGTTTTTAATGTTTGAATTTAATGAAAGTCTTCTGAACTTACCTTATTTAATTAGCATTTATTTCACCATAACAGAGTGTCATTTTAAGTTCCATGCATACACGTATTTAGTAAAGGCCTAACTTAAGTCCTAGGGGGTTGGGTCGTTACACCCTAGGTCTCGCATTTTTTGAGGAATTATTGTGCTGCAATCTTGCGTCAATGCCACTGTCTCGTAATTGCCTATTTTTCTCTTTTTGGATATTATATCCTTAAGGAATTGGGCATATGCTAGCATTTGTTTTAACGCCTCTATGAGTGGGATATTAATGTGTAGTTATTTTAACACTCCTAGAAAGCGTTGAAACTAGCATTCAACATTTTTCTTTCTTAATCTCTGTGGGAATGGAGATAGTTGTACCTCATTTGATGTCATTGATTTAGAAGTTGTTGCAGATGTGTCTCTGTGTTCCTCTTGAGCTTCATGTGATGGCTGAATGTTGCTTTTATCAGAAGAATATTTGTGTGCTTCTTCAGGGGATTTATTTGACTTTTCCTTCACGGTTTTTGTTGTGATGCGTCCACTCCTTAATGTCACTGTTTAACATTTTTCTTTTCTTAAATTCCCCACACTACGAGGGATCTCTGTGGTGCTTGAAAGTGAACTTTGCGGTCTATTCTTCAATTCCCCTACAATTTGTCCCATTTGGATTCAAGGTTGCAAATCGACGTCTCTTGGTTTTGGAGGACTGATTCATTCTTTTGTATATTTTCCTTCAACAAAATTTTCAAAGGTAAGGTGGCTGGTGGTTGAGATTAGCTGGTTGCTTGTTGATGCCCATTTTGTCTTTGATGGAACACAGGTGGTCCATTTCTAGGGGCGTTGCGAGAGTATCCTTGTGGTTGCTGATTTCCTCCCCATGAAAAATTTGGGTGATTTCGTCAATCAGGGTTGTAGGTGTTGGAGAAAGGGTTATTTTTGATAAAGTAAACAGATTGTGGGTTGCGCCGATATACTTCAAACTAATGAGGTTTTTCACAAAGAATGCAACTTTCATTAGTCATCTGAGTAACTGCGTTCACTTGCCCATTTCTTGCGCTAGATTTGGTCATGGTCATCGCCTGTAGTAGGTTAGTCATCCCGCTCACTAGCATTTGAAGCATTGCGATGGCATCATTACTCTGCCTGTCATTTGACCATGAACCATTTTCATTTTCTTTCCAATCTTCATAATTCGAGATTCGATCAAGAATGTTTTTAGCTTTAACATATGTTTTTTCCAACAGCCCACTTGCTACAATGACATTAACTTCTATTTACGATGCTGAGTTTAGCCATAGTAGAAAATTTCCATTAGTAGGTAGTTAGGGAGTTCTTTATATAGGCAGTCTCTTACTAACCTCTTGAATCTTGCCCATGCATCACTGAGCGTTTCATTTTCTTCTTGCTGAAAATTTGTAATTGCCCTTCTCCTCTTCACATTTTCTGTTAATGGGAAGTATTTTGTCATAAACTTTTCTACTACTTGCTCCCAAGATGTGTGGTTCAAGTGAGTATGCCCACTTTCTGGAGTCATCGCACAATGAAAACGGGAATAATATAAGTCAAACTTCTTCCAGGGTGATGTTTGGTAATACAAATGTATTGCGAATTTCAATGAAACTCCTCAGATGGGCATGAGAATCTTCGCCACGCCTTCCCCCAAACTGGCCAGCTGTCTGAATCATTAGAAGCATTACAGGCTACATTACAAATATGGTTCCATCTAAAGCTAGTCGTATGATTCCTTGTGAGAAATCATACAAGTTAGGTGACACATAGTCCTTGATGGGCCTATTGCAATCATTTGCCAAAAGAATAGGGTTGACAAGGAGAACAACATTATTATTGATCACTGCATGTGATTCTTCCAGATGATCTCGCTGATCTGCCATTCTTTGAGCCCTATTCCTTTGTCGTATTCTTCTATTTTCTCTTTGTCTTCTGCGAAAAGTCCTTTCGATTTTTGGGTTGTATACAAGCTCGGACGTAGATCCATCACTCATCTTCTTCATGGGCAAAGGTACGATACTCTAACAACCGAGATCTGCAAAAATAAAAAACAATAGTCTTAGCACACTTGATTACCGTATTCCCCGACAACGGTGCCAAAAATTTGATGCGTTCATATCATGCGATGAAATGGATCGTGAAAATTGGGTTCTAACGCACTGTTTTATCTAGTTAAACCTAAGTATAAGCTCAACTAGGATCTTGGTAAGTCTAGGGTCGAACTTAGGGATTGATTTATTATGAATGTGTTGACCATTAATGTTCTAATCTTGATGTAATTTGAACACTAAACAGTGTATGCGATGTATTTTGATGCTATTATAATGCTAAGATTAATTTTAGTAATGGATGCGATAGGATTTTCACTTCAAGTGAAACAATGTATGCGATGAATGTGAAATTCAAATGAGAAATGGTAGGGTCGAGAAGAATATTCACTAACATTCCCTAAGCAAATATATAAATCATGCAAGTTCAAGCAGTGCACTCGATATTATAACCTGCACCTTTTAGCGTACATAGCCACCAATCCTATTTCTAGGATGCATGCGATGAGTGTATATTGTAAAAGATATTTCTTTATTTTTAAAGAACCTCTCTTCTTTTTTTATGAGTTCTAAATCTCTAGTTCATTCAAACCTAGATTTAATCTACTTAGAATAATCTCTCGAATTATTCAAACATTTCAATAAGTATGCATAAAACAAGTTGAACACATGGTTTAAATATTGTTTAGTTCATATTAGCTGCTTCTCAATCCATGAATGATTTAGTTACCCATAATGAAAATAGAAATAATAGGCGAGGAATAAACTAAATATGTATTCATATTAAGAAAAGAGGTTTTTCAACGTTTATACAATATAAATATACTAAGACAGGAAATAGAGATAGAGAAATAAGTCGTGGTGTGCAATTTCTTATTTTCTTCGGCTTTATCAATAAGTGTTTCACTAGAGTATTGAGAATGGAGTTCCTTTTCTGCCTTCAGAGGTGATTCTTAAGTTTTCCCTCAAGATCTACAAATGGTAGAAAGAGGAATGGAGTCTTTTGTAGAGTTTTCTTCCTATCCTCCCATGTTCTTTTGCATGGCGATTTCATGGTGTATGTGTAGGCGTTCAGAGGTAGCTTTTCCTCTCTTACTAATGATTATGCTGATAAGGTGCATTAAATTTTATACTCTGATGCAACCATCTGCTGCACGTTAGAAGTTCATTGGTTTTGTAGTAAAGTTTTCTTATCAGCTATCACTTGATCTTTGGTTTGTCCAACCGCCCACATGTCATGTCATATCTCATCGCCTGATACCACCGAATTGGCTGACTATGCGATCATATATCGGTGTTAAGAACTCATGCAATCGCATCGACATATTTTCTGCACCAAACAAAGTATGATTTTTAACCTTTTGTAGATAGATTAAGTTTTTTCGTTTGTATGATCGCATAATGTAATTATTTCCATAAATTCCTTATCAAGTTGTTGCATTTTCAAAGCTTTTTCCTAATTGTTTTAGATAAAAGAGGCAGAATAACTTGTATTTCTACGTGTTATCACATTTCAAACACAGTTTTCTTAAACCCAAACTACCTAAACCTTCCGGCCTAACTCCCAAACTTAATATTACCAGATTTAACATTTCAAACCTGCGCGCCAAACACCAATGTTTTTTTTCATATTTCTTTCTTTCTTTTTTCTTTTTTTTTTTTTTAGAAAAAGAGGAATAACCAAGGAACTCAAGTAAACGAACCAAGCACGGAGAACGGACTATCCTTGTTTAACGTAATAAAGATTCAAACTAACACATCTCGCCGTCTTCCATAGAAAAAGACCCGATAACTTAACTTATGCGCAACCGAGATCCCAATACGATTACAAAAAGAGAAACTAACACGCTCAGAGCATTGAACTTAAAACATAATAACAAAATTGATCTTTGACAAGTCAACAATCTCATGACTCAAAATCTCCTACAAGTCAACATGTCATGTTTACTTTTCTTTATTGTGTGTATATATATATATTCTTGAATGTCACCCTTTATTACAAAAATATCTTTATTATTTAAAAAATTCAATATTATCCTTCACATCTTATAAATGTTAAGTATTTCTTGGAGTAGAAATTATTTACAATGTCGGCCGAAAAGCCTCTAATATAAATTGTGATCCGAATATTGTGCCACAAAATTCTAAGTTACCATCACACTCGTTCGAATTCTCAAATTTCATTCAAAGAATTTCTTACTCCAACAAGATTCAAGAGTTTATTTTTTTTTAAAAAAAAAAATAGCTGGTATATATGTTAAATTACAAGTTTAGTTTTAAAACTTTGAAGTTTATGTCCATTTAGCCTCTAAGCTTTTAACTAGAGTGTCTTAACAAACAAATTTTGATTTTGTGTCCAATAAGTCCCCAAACTTTAAAAAGTGATTAATCATTGAACTTTTGATTTTGTGTCCAATATATCTTTAAAATTTTAATTGTGTGTTTGTGACCTAAAAATCCATCAATCTACTAGATACAAAATTGAAATTTTATATTTTTGTTAGTTATGAAATTAATAGATCAATTAATTATTAAAAATTTTAAACATGACAGCAAGTCAGCAAGTCAGCAACTTGAAAGCTTATAACTATATTATACCATTTTTAATTTAAAGACCATTATATACAAAATTAAGAGATTTAAAATCAATTGAACACTTATAAAAGTTCGAGAACAAAATACACTCTATTCTTAAAATCTTGAAAATAAACTTGTAATTTAATACACAATAAATAAATAAGTAAATAAATTACTCAGGTAAGTTACTGATTTTTTTCGAACTGGTGGAAGAATCACATCCCAATACCAAATATTAAAAAAATAAATAAAATAAATAAATAAAAATAAAAATAAAAATGGCTTAGTCAGCATAGTCAAAAAGTTGGTCGACAATGTTGGGTAAATGATTTTGAGGTAAATTTATTTCTATTTATATCGACAATCACGTTTTTTCTAGTTATCAAATTATTCAAGTCGATGATTACGTTTTTTTTAGTTATCAAATTATTCAAGTCGAAGCAGTATATAGGTGCGATATAGATCATAGATATGAAAAATCACAATCGTAACGGTGAAACTATGTTTGGACGAACAATCACGTTTCGTACCTTTTAAAATTTCATAAATTTCTATTTTGTATTCCCTTTTCAAATATTTACCATTCTAAATTTTTAAAAAAATAATTTTTTTCTTACCATACAATTATATATACATATATTCATTATAATTTATTTAATTTCATAATTATCTTTCAATTATTCATTCTCTAAATGTTCTCTAAAAATAATTATTTTAAGTCCATAAAATCCAATTTTTTAGAATTAAATATTGAAATGGAATGTTTAATCTTAATCAATAATTGAAAATAAATAAATAGATGTTCTAACCTCTTATTTTTTAAAATGAAAATTTAGATAATTAATTGGAATAATCTAAACCAATCTAATCCAAATATTTTATAGTTGGGTTGGGATCATCATTTAATTAGTATTACCGCATAAACATTATTATCCATAATTAGATAAACCTCTAAACTACTACAATTCTTTTCTTTTATTTTTATTTTGAAGATTCAAATCCCACACTTTATTATAGGGATATTAAAAAAATCCGATGCTCCGAAAAAATCAATCAACCAAATCCAACCAATGCAGTTTGGATTAGGTTATCAACTCATTTGATTTGAGATAGGTTGGGTTTAAATCAATGAATTTTTTTTTTTGTTAGGTTGATTCTAGGGTTCACCTAAAGTAATCCAAATCAATCTGAACCAATGCGAACAAACACAAATTTATTATTTACTTAAAATTGTATTTTTTTTACTTATGATACAACTATATACATATATATTTATTTTTATTTTGTTTAATTTCATTATCTTTTAGATAATTTATTCTTTAACAATTCATAAAAATAGTTTTATAGCACTTTGAAAATAAAACTTGCATTATATAAATTGAAATGGAATTGTTAATCTTAATTCAATATATAAAAATAATTAAATCAAATTTCTACATATTAACATTTTACTTATTTTTAGAACAAAAAATTAAATAAATAACATGAGCAATCTGAACCAATCCAACCCAAATATTTCATGGTTGGGATGGGTTGGGTTCTTTTTTCAATAAAGGTTATTTAAGTTAAGAAATTTACCATCCGAATAATTAGGTTGGGTTTAAAAAGTATTTCAACCCAACCTAATTCACCCCCGACCCACAAACACCTCTAATTCATCACATATTCAACATGTTTTTTTTTTTTAAAAAAAAAGTACCAATTCTAGAAACATAAATCTTTTATATATCTTTCCTTTTTCTTTCTAGAAGATCATTTGGGGTCTCTTTTTAATGGGTTTTGTCCATATCCTTTGAATCAATTTGCTCCATTGTTCTATATCCATTTTATATTTCAGGAATAGATGATATTAATAATTAATTGGGTTGCATATTATTTAAATATTAAAGCTATATATAGCTACCTATTAAATTTTCCACCTTATGTGAAAGAAAGAGAATCTAATATAGAGGGGGAATCAATTCCATCTTATAATTAGGTATGGTGAGAATTTTTCTATATTTGGAGAAAAAATAATTTTGACATTTTCACTTATTTTATACTGTGGTTTCTTTTTAATTGGATGCAGTAAAAAAAAAAAAAAAAAAAAAGTTACAAACATATCAATGGTCTAAAAGTGAAAAATATAGCTATGGAAGAACATCTCTACTTATATTATGAGGTCTTTTAAGTGAAAGTCGGTTGGTCATTTGAAGTTTGTAAATAATGGCACATTTTCCATAAAAAATTAAGTTATTTCATTTTATTTTTTCATATATCCAAAAAAAAAAAAGTAATTTCAATAATTCACCTCTATCATATGTTTTAAAAGAAACTGTACCTAAATTTACGAACACCTATTTGACACACAATTGAAAATTTAAAGATTTATTAGACATTTTTGAAAGCTTAAATAACAAATATATAGTAGAATGTTTGTGAGTTTTTAGGTTGAATTGAAGCACTTTTTATGCTCAACTCAATTATTAGGTTATAATTTTTTTTCAACCCAAATACCCTTATTAAGTAATTAACTCAACTCGACATGAAACATTAGACACTTTTGAAAGTTCATCGAAACAAATAGACATTATGGTACTTGTGGGTTTGGTCGAGTTGAAACACTTTTTAGATCAAATACAGATTGTTTGAATTGTAAGTTTTTTCAATCCAAATAACCCTATTAAATAACGAATCCATCCCAACACAACTATAAAACAGTTGGATTGGATCGATTCGGGTTATTCATGTTATTTATTTATATTTTTATGAAAAAGAAGTTAGATGTTATATGTAAAAAAATTATTTAATTATTTTCATATACTAAACTAAAATTATCGACTCAATTTCAATTTATATCAAGAATTTTTTCTCTCTAAATGGTTAAAAAGAATGTTTTTATGAGTTGATGGAGATTAAATTACCCAAAAAGACAATAAAATAGAAATAAATCTATGTTTTTAGAAATTTTTAAGTTGAGTTGATCGAGCATTTTCGATTCATCAGATTTTTTTAACAATTTTAAGAGACACAAACATCAAAATTTATGGACTAAACTTGAAATTTATGTTTATTTTCGCCCAATTTTCTTATATTATTTTTTTCACTTTCTTAAATAAACATTTGAATTCTTAATTAAATTCATAAAACAAAAACAATTTTAAAAAAATAATAGTAGAAAGTGAATAATAAAATAAAATAACTTAAGAATCGTATCTATAAGTTATTATTTTGGTCTGCTCACTATTTTGGCCTCCAATTATAATCGCCGACGATGTCAATTATTATAAATTCACAATTAACTACAACAATATTATCTGACTTATTTTTTTTTTGTTATGATGTTAACTATTTTTTATTTATCCTTTCTTTGTGTTATGATATTTCCGTAGACTAATATAATTTATACTTAAAACACATATTATTATACCTATAAACAATAGTGACAAACTGAACACACGAAAGTTTGCTATACATAAGTTGAACAAAACCTTCTGCTCTGGAAAATCAATTCTAATCCAACCATTCAGTTGAATTCAAACCTTCTCCATTTTGGGCTTATTGGGCCTAAACTTGCAATACCTATCTTCGGCCCAAATTTCAATCCAACATTAATAAGGTAATCGTTTGATTCACCCCCACAATTATTGAACTAAAAAGAAAAATAATAACAATCAATTTTCTTTCCAGAAAAGACACAAATGTGAACATATATCTATGTAAAGGTAATAAGAGGAGAATTCTTCTCTTTTATTTTCACCCTTACAATTTTTTACCATTTCTATTTGTTCCTATTCTATCTTTTCCGTTAAAACATTTCTAACATATATCTCATCCATCAAACTCTTTCATCGAAATACCCTTCTACTAAAGGATTTCATTCCTTCTACAATAACTACCTTAACTTTTTTATAGGATTTTATTTATATTATTACCAAAGATTGAAATGGAATCAGAGCGGACATGACTCTGAAATCTAGGGCCATCGTTGATATGACCAAGTGATAATTTCAAAATGATAATTTCAGGTTGAATTTCAAAACGATAATTCTAGATTCTTTTTGTTATCTCTTTTATTTTTGTTTGAATTACTTTTTGGAGAAAATGTTAATGGTCCTAAAATTTTTACTTTGGTTAACCGGACGATTTTTTGTGACTTTGTGTAGGTGTTGAGAGGCAACGATTTATGACATCGTTAATATTTTAGAAAATGTTGGAGTAACAAATTGGTTCTTGTTGTACTCTTTGTTCTTTTAGATGCATGTTTTTGTGCTTTTTTGTTTAGTAATTTCCATTTGATTATATTTTTTTGAGGAATAATTTTCATTTTCACTTAATTCTTTATAGAAAGACGAAGAATCCATATATTTTGATAAGATTTTTTGGCATTCCCAAGGCCGTCCGACAACAAGGTATCTGTATTCATTTGTTAAAATTCATATTTACTTTTTTTAAAATACATTATATATATATATATATATATATATATATATACAATCATTTTATTTTTATTAAATTCTTATGTTACTCTTTGTCAATACTATGAGTCTTTTCGAGTGTAGGTATCCATTCAAAAGTTAATAGATGTGACAATTCTAATTTTTAATTTACAAAATATATTTTTATGTTTCAAAATTAAAGTTTTATGTAGAATATATGCAACTGGTGTTGACGGGACGCTAATCTTCGAGCGTATGCGTTTGATGAGCATTGATTGATGCAAATGATGCTAACAAGATGTGAGGATGATGGATACACATCGAACAGATGCTTCTTTTCATGTAGGTGTGAGATGCATACATAAAACAATAAGTTTGCTTATGTTCTCACTACAAGAAAAGAGAGTTTTAATAATAATTTTTTTAGCAGCACGTGCAAATTTTGTCACTAAAGGTCAATTTATAACAACGTTTTGCAAAAATGTCATAAAAAATTCATTATTAGCAACATATCTTAAATTTGTGTCACTAAAAGAATTAGCAACACACCCATCAACGCCACTAAACATTAAAACTTTTAAGCAATACATTAAGATGAAAAAATGTATATATTATTGTTTAAAAAAAAAATTGTGGCTTTCCTAATTTTTTGACACTCATTCCTTTCCCTTCTCCCCTCTATTCCTTCCGTCCCTCTTAACTCATGCATCACTGCCAGGACGAACAGAGGTTTCTGCTCACCGCCAGCAACGAACGCTGTTGTTTACCGTTGCAAGAACCTGCTGCGAACCCACGAGATGAATGGCCTGCTGCGCAAAAATGGAACTCCTTGTTGCAAAAGGAACACCCTACTGCCAATATATCGCCAATGAATGGACACCTACTGCGAACGGATCGCTGGTGAACAACCTCCCTACTGTGAATGGACCATTGGTGACCGGATGTGTTGTCGAACCCACTCATTTTGGAACTCACACATCACAACCAATGAATGGGTTGAAATAAACCTACGAGATATTTGTTTCCACGTGATCCCACTCATTTTCAAGTGATTTTTGTGTGAAATTTTTATCAATTAGTACACATTTAACCTCGATTTCCAGACTCACGCAGCTCTTTGATGATTCCCACCTTCTTCTAACCACAAGGCACTTGTTTTTAGTGAACTACTCATTTTCAAGTACTTTTATGTGAAATTTCCATCAATTAGTACACTAGAAACACTTTTCGATAGTTTTCTACCTTTCCACAAACTAGATGTTGTTTTCGATAACCCACTCATTTTCAAGTTATTTTTATGTGCAATTTCCATCAATTAGTATGTATTTTATTAGTATATTTAGCCAATCAATTTTTCATCAAGAGCTTATTTTACGAACTCAACAAGTTTTAATTTCTAATTTTAAGAACATATGGGTTTGGTTATTTAGATTAATGCATGTTAGTTTCTTTATTTGTTGAGAAATGCTTCTTGTATATTAAAGATAATATGATAAAGAATTGAGAACCTTTGTACAAAATCCCTAAAATTGAAGTTAAGTTTAAGAATTTATGGATAGTTTTTCCCTAAAATTGAAGTTAAGTTTAAGAATTTATGGATAGTTTTCAATCTTTCCTTATATTAGTTCATGAAAAATAGAAAATTTGGTAAAATAGTTTTTTTTTTGCTGGTAGTGCAACAACTCTATTTAGGTATCTTCTCTCACTTTGAATATAGTATAGGGTAGTTTTAATGATTTGTAGCAAGTGATTTTAGCTTCGATTAAAAAATTTACTATATATCCCAACTCATCAATTTAAAACTGAATGTTATTAGTAATTTAACGTGGTATTGAAACATCTAGTAATTTAACTTTAAAATTATTTTGATCGCCTATTTTACAATTTACATATGACTTAGACTCCATTTTGATTTATAACTTAGGTACTTATTTGTATTTGTCCCCTCCCCCTTCCCCCTACTTTGTTTGGTCCATTTTAGTATGACACTAAAAAGTCATCCATCTAGTATGAGTTTTCTTGTTTGTGTTATGTTCTATGTTAATGAGTTTTCTTGAATTGGCGATGTTTAGCATGAGTATTCTATGTTATGCTTTTGACCCCCTAATCATATTTAGCATGAGTTACTTTGTTTGGTCCCTTTTAGTATGTCACTATGAAGTCATCCATCTAGAATGGATTTTCTTGTTTGTATTATCTTCTATGATAATGAGTTTTCTTGAATTGGCAATGTTTAGCATGAGTTTTCTCTATTGTGCTTTTGACCCCCCAATCATATTTAGGATAGTTACTTTGTTTGGTCCCTTTTAGTATGACACTATGAAGTCATCTGTCAACATGAGTTTTCTTGTTTGTGTTATGTTCTATGTTAATAAGTTTTCTTGAATTGGCAATGTTTAGCATGAGTTTTCTCTGTTTTGCATGGTTTTTGTTATTGATATTTAGAATATGGTCGTGCTTTTGACTCCCCCTCCCCCTCCCGCCCAAATCGTATTTAGGATAATTACTTTGTTTGGTTCCTTTTAGTATGAAATTTAAAGTTCATCCATCAATTTTTTTATCCTTACGTGCTTACATATTTCACTTCTTTGATTTCCGGCTTTGATGTCTCGATGTCTCCCGTACAAGATGTTTAAGTTCAACTTGGAGATGGGAATGGATAGAATTGGTATTGGCATTTTATACTTTTATTTCACAGTGATATTGCAATGCTTCAAAGACCTTCAGTTGAAATTTTTGTAATGAAAACTTGTGATAGCTAGTATTCTTTTTGTGATAGATAGTGCCGATACTAAATTTGTTCATATTATTGAAGTTTATTGATATAACTTGTAGCCAAGTTAGTATTATTTCTTTTTGTTTCAGTGATAGTCTGTGATATTGGGAATATGTATCTTCAATTATAACTTTTGGTTTAAATATAAATTGATTAGTTGATTCTTGATTTGCTCAAAAGATTATTATATTTTAAATTTTATAACAAGTTTATATATTAAATTGTGTATTATTTTTTAATTAATAAAATACTTTTACTGACGTTTTCTATAAAGTCAGTAAATTGTATCTTTAAAAAAAGCATCCAAAAATTTACAATGGCATAAAATATTCATTTTACCAACACTTGCAAAAGATACTTACAATGATCATTGATCTACATCTAGCAACAGTCTTATATGTTGCTAAAACATAACTTTCAGTGACAAAATGTCAGTGTCACTGTATATGACAAATAGTGACAAATAATGTGTTGCTAAAGTTAATATTTAGTGACGTATATGCGTCAGTAAAAAATTACTTTTAGCAACGTGTGCTAAACACGCCACTAAAACCTTTAGCTACGCGACAATGACGACATTTACAATGACGTGCTTCTACGTATTGCTAATACCTTTAGTGGTATTTTTGGGCTTACAACAATATTTTTTGTGCGCTACTAAAACTAACTTTTTTTTGTAGTGTTAGTTAAACAAAAAGTATTTCATAGAGCTAAAATGTAGGGAAAAATACAAGAATTTTTAAAGAGACAAGTCTAAAAGTAAATAAAGTAGATTTATATATAAAAAAGTTCGAAGATTAAAATTATGCACATGCGCATAAATTAATTACGAATCTTGAATTTTTACTTAAAAACTAGAATAAAGATTTCAAAACAATTAAAAAAATTTGAAATTACTGAATTTCAGTAGAGATGATTAGTTCTCAAATTAAAAATTTACATGTATTGTATTGGTTTTTTAAAATTAAAATATAATCTTAATTTTTTAAGTAATATTATATTACATTTTTTCATAAATTTTATGGAGAATAAAACAAACTTCAAATAATATTTAATTATGATAAAATGATCTTAAAAAAAAAAAAAATAAACCTCTTTTAGTTACTTTAAATTAAGACAAGATTTTATGATGCTATAAAGAGAATATTTATCTTACTATTTAATTCTTAATTTTTTTTTCATAAAATCCTCTTTTGTCATTCTGTTCAAGTAGTTACCAACAAAAAATAAATTGTTTGGTACTCTACAAAATATAATATAATTTCTTTGTTAAAAAACGATAATATAAAAATATAAAAAAATTGTTATATTTTCTAACTATTAAAAGTTTATGGTAATTAAAATAAAAATAATAATAATTTATTTATTACAGACTAAAAAATCACTATAGTTAAAAAAAAATTTTAATAAAGACTAAAGCTTTACATGCATATCCACGTGTTTCTTGACTAGCATTTTTAAAATTTACGAAGAGGATTGATAGAATTTTTTTTCTTAAGAGAAAGGTTAATCATAAACTAACAACTAATAGGACTAATTTTAACTTAAAATCAGTCCTATTAATGATTTAAGAATGGTTCTACATTAATTTCATAAAATAAATTCAAATATGATTACCAATTTTCCACTCTTAAAATTCTTATAATACTACAATAAATCTGGCCTTTTACAACTAATAAAATTCATTGCTAAAACTATATTTTTGTTGAAAAACATTTTAGTAATTAATATATATTGTTGCATTTATTAGACGCTAAAGGCATTCGGTGAAAGTTTTTTGCAACTTTCTGAACAAAATCGTCGCATCATGCAACAATTCTGACCAAAGTCACAAGCTGTGACGTCCAAGATGCCTAAACGAAAGTCACAGGATGCAACGTTTACTACAAAGTCGTAGGATGCGATGTTCTACATTAAAAAGTTGATAGATGCGATGTTTTTATGTTCATTGCATTGTTCGTTGTCTATGTTCTCGATGCAATACATGATGTTTTAAGTTATGTCTCAAATTTTAATAATATTTTAAAAAAATTAGTGGTGCAAATCTATCGTACTATATTAGAATATGTTTATAAAATATTTCATATCCACTACAAAAAAAAAAAAAAAAAAATCAACAAAGTTATTGCTACCAACAACTTCACAACTAAGTCCAAAATGTAGCCTACTACAAAGATTACAATAATAAGCTATGGTTTAGTCCTGCACACACGAATAGATACATGTTACATTATTTTAAAATGCAAGTCACATATTTCAACAATATCCAAAGTTAAATATCAAACTTAAACAAATTTACCATTTTACATAAGAAGATTAATCCATTTTATGTTATCACTCGGAAGTTGGTCTAAAACATAATTATCACGCAACTTAATTTCAAATCTAATTATTACAAAAACTTATCATGTCACAACAAACATAAATTCTCATTCACCAACTATAGTTTTCACAACAACAAATATGAAATATTCATTAGCTACTACATAATAAAAATTATAAACATATTTCTTAATCACGCATATTTTGCATTTATTCTTCTCTCTCCTCTCTCTCCCCCCCTAAAATATGTAGTTTTCATATATGTAATTTTCACCCCTAGAATAGTCGCTACAATTTCTTCATCACTCACTGGCGTACTTGAGTTTTCTAGCTCTAGTTTTAAGGCAATCATTTTTTTCCTATATGATTCAAAATAAACAAATAAATGTCATAAATATTAAAACATTTGAAACTAATATTATTTGTTAAAACACTTTAAATAATACTAACATATGCTTCATGTGTTGCATCGCCAATCCAACCTTTTGTAACAGAGCAATAAGTTTGGTAGAAGATGTCGATGGGACTTAAATAAGTACCATCATCCCCTATCTTCGAAAATATTATTCAATATTAGTAAGTAAAATAATATAGGTAACTATAGATAAAGTATAGTATCATAACTTTTGAGCTCGATGAGATAGAAATGATGTTGTTCCAGCATAATGATCGAAAGGAGTTTACTTCTACTACTTTTTGTTTTTGTTTTGATTTTTGTTTTTTGTTTTTTGTTTTTTGTTTTGTTTTTTTTTTTTTCACTTTTCGTGCATTATAATGTATAGTTATAAACAACTTGTTTATTTATATATTAGAAATTATTAATACTCCAATTTATCACACAAAAATTGTCATTCTTCAGTTGTAACACCTTTATACGGATGTTGACAAGCTTGCTCTGAATCACCCAATTTTCTATAATACTGGTATAATCTTGCTCTGTAGTCCTTAAATTGATTACCAATCTCATATCTAATGTAGCTTCTGATATGTGGTTGAGACTAGTATCTACTGCAAGATAACAATGTTATGACTTATGTTATAGCAATCCACAAGACAATTATCAAAATGTAGAATAGATAAAATAACACTAGAGATTGGTAACCCAATTTGGTGTAAATCACCTACGTCTGTGGTACAGTATACCCAAGGAAGATAATTTCACCAATGTTAATGATAAGTAATTACAGCACAATATTTATCTGTAATAGATGCACGACTACGGTGACTTTCGTATAACTTTATCACGCAACTAATAAACTAGGCTCCCCTAGGTGTGAGACTCATTCTCATGGTGTTTTAGACTCCCCCTAAGTTATATTAGTGAAGCAAATCTTAGGCTCCCTCTAAGATCGAGACTCTCTCTCTATAAGGCTTGAGCTTCCTTCAAGACGTGGACTCCTTTTCACTCGTGTTGTATCTTTCCTTCTAAAAGCTAAGTCCCCTTTGCTCGAATGGCCTAGGCTCCCCCTAAGCTTGAGAATCCCTTCTCAAAAGATCTTTTACTCTTGATGTGAAGAACACAAAGTACGTCTTTGAGAAAAAACACAACTTTGTCAATGTACTACAATGTTGACTTGATACACGTTGATTGTTTGATTCAATAAGAGCTTTTTACAATAATAAGAATCTTTTAAATATGAGCAGCAAAAACACATCGGACAACCCTAACTTCCATAGCAACCAAAACAACAACATTTGAAAATTATTTTCTTCGTCTTCTCCTCTTTCTTGGTCATGCTTAAAAAAAACTTGAGAAGATTTTACCAAGGGAGATATCATCCACATCGTCATCCTATGCATCAGAGCTTCCACTCTGACAAAGACCATTGTTCGTCACCTTATATTCGCCGTTTGAAGTGCGTAAGTGTACTTAACTTGAAGCTTAAGTCGTGTCTAAGGTCGAACGCAGGGATTTTATAATGTGACTCGTTGAATGATTAAATGATCTATTGTAGTAAAATGTAAATCGTAAGCAATGATGACGTGTTTATATTAAATATGTTAATAACTACAATGGTGATGGTGATGATGATGCGATGACTGTGAGATGATGACTAGGCGAGCAATACAAAAATAACAGGCGATGGAATGAGGTTGAAAAAAGATGCATAAAGTAGAGTCAAGAAGATTCACTAACAACTCCTTAAGCATAGCATACGTAAGCATTCATGTATCGATTTTTGTTAATGAACCCACCTCTCGATGTCAGAAGTTACATTTGTTCTATCCTTAGAATGCATACTGAGTTGATTGTTTCACAAAAGATCTAACTTTATCTCTAAAGCTAAATCTCTCTTTATTTAATTAAGTCTAAGTCACTTGCTCTTTCAAGTAGTTGACCATTTATACCTAATCGAGTTTTCACTAAATTAGGCATTAAAATAAATGTAGATTAAACAAGATGAATTATTTTACGTATGTATACTTTTGGAAAATGTTAAGTTATCTTCTCAATTCATTGAGAGTTTAGTTGCACATGGTAAAAGAGAAGGAGAATATGAGTGAGATGAAATGTATAGTAACCATATATATATAAAAAATAACAGAATTCTTAAATGTGATTCGTAATACGAAATATGAAATGAAATGCGAGAATAAAAATAATAGATAGAGATGTTAAGCTGTAGGTTGCAATCTCTTACTTCCTTTGGCTCAAACGTTACCTACTACTGTTGATTGCTTCGTAATAAACGGCGAATTCTCCCTCAGTTCTAGAGAAGAGACTAAGCTCTCACTTAGATTCTTCACTTAGAACTTATGAGATTGAAGATGGAGGTATTTTGGCAGAGCTTTTGCAATCTCTTGTAGAGCCTCTATGTCTTTTTCATGTGCTGCCACGAGCTATTTATAGGTATTGAAAATATATTATGAACATCTCTCTAATGATGATCTGACACTTTTACATTTAATTCCATGTCCTACTACGCCAGCTAATCGTGTCATAGATTCATTGGATTTGGCTTGCTTGGGTTGAGGTCGGTTACCAATTTGCTTTGTAATTTAACAGTTTGCCAACCACGTTATCGCTTTGTGGTTTTGTCGTGTACTAGAATCTTACTCGCATGGTTGTTCTATGTGTACAAGTTTTGTATCACCTTCCTTTTGTCTCTGTGATTAAGGCTGTAGCTTTCATCTTTTCATGAGAAACTTATTCCTTTTTTTCATCAAATCTTGCGTCGAAAAAAGTTAAAACTTTTAATTTCCAAGATATTATTTCTTCTAAATATGTGATCACGTAGCTTGGATTGTTTTTATGAATTCTCCTTGAGTTAACACATTTTCTTCTTATTTTCCTTAATTATTTTAAATAAAAGGTTAGGATAACTTGTATTTCTACAAGTTATCACACTTTCAAATTTAAAACAATACTTGTCCTCAAGCATATTTTTAGAACTTTAATTAGATTCTTAACTTGAGATGCAACATTAACTAGATGTCTCGACATGTTTCCAATGTTTAGGACTCGTTGGGCAAACTGATCACCCCAATGTTTTATTCTATTTCCCACAAAAGCATTTCTTTAGTCTATACGCAACAAGTTTAAGTCTCAAAATACCCTTACTCATTTCTAGACAATCTTTTTCTCCCTTTTCAGAATGGGCCTATGGTTCAAAGATTTACAAAAAAAAAAAAGAAAAAAAGAAAAAAAAGAAAAAAAGGTATTTAACTCCTTGTGTTATTGAGTGATCATGCGTTCATACGGGTGTCTTACCTTCGTTTTGACTTGTCCTCATGAGTGTCATGCGAACATCCAACTATGAGCAAGAGCTCTTTTCAAATTAAACTCCCGCCTTTGAAATTTTCTTTCAATTTACGCAATGGAGTTGTGCTTATCATTGATCATGATTCCCGCCTTCGTTTTGACTTACTCTCATAGGTGTCATCCAGACATCCAACCACGAGCAGGTTCTAATCTCAACGCTATTTATTATCATCATCACCATCATCACCATCATCATTATTATTATTGATGAAAACAAAAATTTGAACGCATTTAGCTCAAACCTCACCCCCTCCAAAATTTGAAGGCAGCAACGTCCTCATTGTTGAAATTGAGTTGAACGCCTAGCAAATATCAGAAATGCTTCCTAAGGCAAATTTCCTAAAACTAGAGTTGAACGCTTGATTGTTGAATCCTAAAGTATGGTTAGCATAAGTATCTTCATTGAGGTCATCATTGCAAACACACCAAGGTAGGAAGAAATAATTAAAGTAAAAAAAATAAATAGACTAAACACAAAAAAAAAAGAACATAATCCAAAAATGGATAACCAGTGACGTATTTATAATAATAGCAAATATAATATAGTGATCACAGGTACAAAATATAGAAAGAAGAAGGACAGAAACAACCAAAATAAGCAACATCCCAAAATTAATTTCTCCTTGCATCATTGTCATTATTGGGCGTGGGAGGATCGTTGTCATGCTGGAATGGTAGGGGTTGTTGAAGTATTGGTGGGATGACTGGGGCGGGGACGCGTTAGACAAAGTGTTAAGTTGTATGTTCTAAAACTCATCGTTTGTAAACATTAAACATATTATATTTTGTAATAAACATGTTATTGAGGTTTATTTAGTAAATATGTTATTGAATATGTGAATTGCACCTTTTAACCCTAAATCCAATAAACTAAGAACCCCTGGCTATAGCATGAATATTTGAACTATATATGGATGTTGGGATTGGTGTCCTAATTCTCCTGGTAGTCTCATAGTTCTTAAATACTCTATAAACATATTGTTATTAATAAAATAAGTGTTATAATATAAGCATTTACTCAATCCAATAAACTAAGATCCAATGTTATTTTATGTAACATAAGCATGTATGTGGAGACATACAAGTGGATCATGCCTTAAGTAATAACCTAAATGGTCTGCAGTATAAGGATAAAGGAGGGATACCTTATCCTTGTGACACTACGAATATGACCCGCTTTGTAGATGTTACAAGTGTTGTAAAGTGCTACAATGGTCTGATTCTGACCATTCATGTGGAGACATGTGAGCGAGGTATCATATACAAAGAGTTTATATAAGACCGGACCACAAAATGATTAGTCTCTTTATATAACGCCATTCATAATTGAGACTTACATTTCACTAAAATGACCATAGGTGACATGACCTTAATCCTGAATGAGTTGGGAACTCCTGCCTATGAGGGCGGTCCTTTGATTTGTTTGGGTGAGAGTGGCCAGATTGCCAACTCAACAAGCCTACCATTTTAGAGATTCGCCTGATTGGGGTGCTGGAAACTCATCTACACAAGACGAAATTCACTCATTCCCTGAAGTAAGGGTAAGTAGAAAAATTGTTCCCTTAAGGGCTGATTTTGGGTCTTGAACATAGTGGCCACACCCTCTCTTGGGAAGAGAGGACTCAATCATTGTAGAACTATGACTTATTGTTCATTAGAGGAATCAATGGTACTTAAGAAGTTAGATGTAACTATAGGGGAAAAACAGTGAATTGACCCAGTTGTACTGATGACCGATTTGTTAAGGGTCATTGCACTGTTGATTGGTTGTATGGACACAAAAATATATCTGTAGTGCAAAAAGTGCAGCTGTCGGTCTTTAGATGAGTGACCAATAGTTAACGGATGGTGGATCTCGTGATTAAAGAGTTTAGTAAGTTATTCACGGACCATTGAAGCTTCAAGCTACAGGTTCATAAGGTCTTCTTGGTAGCTCAATGGTTCAAGTTGAGAATTAGATTTTGGGTTAGTTTGAAGTGTTCAAATTAACAAGTTCGAGTATATAGCCAAAACGGTCTATAATATAGTGATAAGGCTAGATACCTCAACCTGGGGACACTGTGGATGTGGTCCACTTTGTATTTGATACAAATGATGTGATTCTGAATCGTTCATGTGGAGACAAGCGAGTGGGGGCATCCTATGTAATGAGTTTGCATAAGACCGAACCACGAAATAATCACTTTTACTTTATAACGTCGTTTATAGATAAGACTAACTATTTCAATTCGATGACCTAGGTAACTCGATCTTAATCCTGAGCTAACTATGAACTCTTGTTTACTCGGAATTATCCTATAATATGCATGGGTGAGAGTGGCTCAACATACCGACTCAATAAGTCTTCCATTTTAGGGGTAAGACCGGGTAGATAGTTGGGAACATAGTCCTGCAAGATGAAATTCTCTCCTACCTGATTTTAAGGATAGTAGATAGGTTGTTCTCTTAAGTGCTGACTCCAAGTCTTGAACAAGGGGCCGATCCTCTCATTGGCCTGAGAGAAACTCAATTTAGTGGTTGGACCACAAACCAATCGTTCATTAGAGTATCGGTGAGACTTAAGAGACAAGATGTAATTATAGGGGTAAAATGGTAATTTTGACCCAACTGTAATTATGTACAACCTCTGAAGGATCCATTTACTAATCATGGTTATATCAAGTAGACAGAAATATATCTATAACGAGGACAGTGTAGCTACTAGGATTTAATGGAGTGTCCCGGTAGTTAACGAATGTTGGTTAATTAGGTTAAAAAGTTTAGTCGGTTAACCTCAAATTATTGGAACTCATCATCTATATGTCCATTAGGTCCCCCTGCTAGTTTATATCGCACTAAACCTTAGAGCAGTGTGATGAGAGAATTTGAAACGTTCAAATTTGGTTTAGGGAATGATAGTTAATTATGTGCGATATAATTAACGTAATTATATAGTTTAATTGTTGAATTAAACGAAATTGGAGAGTTGTAAATATTTAAATTTAATTTAAATATTGTACACGTAAATGAGGATTCACGTTCAAGATTGGTGTTTTATTAATTTAATATTTGATATTAAATTAAATTGTTTAATTAATTATTTGAAATTAATTATTATTTTAATTATTTGAAATTAATTATTATAATTAATTGTATTTAAAATTGTTTTTAAAGAAATTTTAATATTTAAATTGATTTTATGTAAAACTAAATTTCATTTCAAAATTGGATTTTTGGAAATTCATTTTTTTTAATGAAATTGGAGTAAGTGGAATTATTCCACCTTCTCTACTTTGCTTAAACCCCTAAGCCCACCCACTTTTGCATGTTGAATTGGTGTCAACATGAGAAGCAATTCATTTTGCATGATTTATTTGACTAAAAAGAGAAATTGTTTTCTCAAGTTATTAGCTCCAAACTCTTCCAAAACTCTAAAATCCCCTTCAATTTCTTTATAAATTGGATCACACAATCCATTCTAAGGTCAAAGAATAGTGGAGAAGACTCTAGTGCTAGTCCACGACGAGTTCATGATCAGAATTAAGCAAGGGATTGCAGAGATCTACAAAGGTTGTGTTTCTGAAACCCTAATTACTTGTTATGAACATGCATGCTTTAATCTTAAAATTAATGTAGTTAAAGTGCTTATAATCCTGATTGCTTCCGCATGTGCGTTGAGCATGATTTAAGCATTCAATTTGCATTAATTTTAGCTTGGTAGGTGTTAATTCATGTGATGAATGTTGTAGTGGCTGAAGTGGATATATTACGGTTTTGACATTAAACTTTACCTTCAATTCTGTTGTAATTGTTGTAATTGGCCCCTTGTTTATGGGTTTTGATGTGTGAAGAAGGGTCTTTAAATTTGCTAAAGTATTCAGAGTTGTTCTTTAGCAAGGTGCGTGTGCGAGGAGCAATAGTCCAATTCGACCGGTTTGGCTCGATTCAGCCCATTTCGGTTTGGTTCAGTCTATTTTGGTGCCTTGGAGGTTCGGTTCAAGGGTTTTTTTAGCTGGTTTGGGTCGGTTCGAAGTGTTCGGGAGCGGTTCAAAGCTGTTTTTTGATCATTATTGTAATAATTTAGTTATTTGCTTGCATAGGATGCCAAAACCAATCCACTTCAGTGTGTTTAATTAATTTTGCATTTGAATGTATGTTTTAATTAAATTAAATCTTATTTATGTATAAAGTATGCCATGTAGATTTATAATCCTACCATAGGAAAGCATATTGCATGCATTGAAAGTATATTATAATTGTTATAATATATATTATGCATGTGTAGGATTTCATGGGATTTAATATAAGTTATTATATTAAATCATGAAATATGTGATGTATGTTATGGAGAATGTCTAAGTTATAAGTGTTACTAGATATTTCAAATATATAACAAAGATAAATGCATGCTCACCTAGGGTTGACAGATTACAACTTATTTTAATAGTTGAAATAGGTCGTTATCTTGTAAAACTTTGGTAACAAACTCACCCGACAAGATCCTGTCTAAGGTTGGAGGTACTTACGTTGACGGTTTATAAAACACCTGCCTTCTGAAGATCGAGCCGGTTCTTGAGTTTCGTTGACTCGGTTTTATGAGCATGCTTGAGCGATGTAAGGTAATAAATAGTTTATCACTTAGAAATCGTAAGTTAAATACAGTGTGAAAGTTATACTCGGATAAACACCTAGATTTAGGTTGTATTTAATTAGCCGGAATATACTTAAGTAAAAATTTACCCAAACTATCTAGAACACTTCGGAGGGAGATTATTGATATATATGATATATTATTTTTAGCTCTCACGTTCCTAAGAGTTCACACCGTGAGATTCATGTTTGGCTTTATGTCGTTTGTAAGTGACCGCTCCATTCAGAAAGTGTTTGCATGGGTCAATAACAAGGTGAATAGGAGAAGTTGTTCATAGTAAGTGGGTGACAGAAGCGTGTCAAAATATAATACAGTCTCCTCCATTAGGTTGCACTGTGAGATTCCCATGTTCCGACTGTGTGTCGTTTTTAAGTAATCACCCATTTGGAGGGTTGTTTCATAGGGATCGAAACAACACAAACTCCAGAAATGGATAGGGTCTCCTAGATCCATCTTAAGCATTGTCTATCCCTCTGTAGCTTATTGATACCGATCTATAGGATCTGAAAATGGCGGCTTACACTAATAAGAATTAGTAAGTATTAGTAAGTTCTTTACCAAAAAGCGACAACTAAATGTCTTGATTCAAGGAAGGAGTAATTGACTGCCCCTTGTTAGCGATTATTTTGACTCATTCAATGAGATATAGGTACCTTATTACTTTTACTGAAGCTTGATTGGATTTAAAAGCATTTCACTAATAGAACTTGTTTAATTTTTCAACATGTCTAGCTCAATCATTCAACTACTCGCTTCTAATAAATTAAACGACAACAATTACACAACTTGAAAATCTAATTTGAACACGATACTATTGATTGATGATCTTAGGTTCGTTTTAAATGAGGAATATTCTCCGACTCCCAGCTCATCAGTAAATCGAAATGTTCGGGATGCCTATGGTAGATGGGTTAGAGTAAATGAAAAAGCTGGAACCTATATCTTAATAAGCATATCGGATATTTTGACTAAGAAACATGAGAGAATGGTTACTGCTAAGGGGATCATGGATTCCTTACATGCAGTATTTGGACAACCATCCTCATCTGTCAGGCACGATACTCTCAAAGAGGTTTACAACTACCGCATAAAGGAAGGAACCTTCGTTAGAGAACATGTTATGGATATGGGGGTAGAAGTAAATAGTGCTGTCAGAGATAAGAAAGTTGAGAAAGCAAAGTAAGGTAAATATGATTTACTCGTTATTGAAACATGTTTAATAGAGAATGATACATTGACATGGATACTAGATTCAGGGTGCTGGAAATCTCTTAGAACTCAAAGTTCGTATTAAACATTCTATTTATCAATAATAATAAGTTGTTGATTTTTCATTCTATTATGAAAATCCAATAAACATATTCATGGCTATAGTCGGAATACTTTAACTTTATGTGGTGACATAAACAGGAATACTATAAATGGTCTAATAAGTATATAGATGAAATTGGGTATCTCATCCTGGTAACACTATTGGATGCGGCCCACTCTGTAGTTGTTACGGAGTTATAAAGTGCTACAAACGATGTGATCCACAGATCGTTCATGTTGAGACATGTGAGTGGGGGCATCCTATGCAATGAGTTTGCATATAGACTGAACCACGAAAATAGTTACTTTTCTTTATAATGACTGTTTACTGTTAAAACTGACTATTTTATTATTAAGTAACCTAGGTTAACTTGATCTTAATCCTGAGTTAGATATGAACTCCTGTTTGTTCGGGATTATACTTTGATCTACCTGGGTGAGAGTAGTTCAACAACATTGCTCAATAAGCCTCCCATTTTGGGGATAAAACCAGATGAATAGCTGGGGATATAGCCCTACAAGACGGAATTCACTCCTACCCGATTTAGGATTAGTAGATAGGTTGTTCTCTTAAGTACTGATTCCAGGTCTTGAACAATTGGGGCCCCATTTCTCTTGATAGAGAAAGAACTTGATTTATAAGCATTATGAATAAAAAATTGTTCATTAGAATGTCAATAGAAACTTAAGGAACAAGATGTTTTCATAGGGGTAAAACAGTGATCTTGACCTAGCTGTAATTACCAACGACCTATGAAGGATCGACTTACTTATTATGGTTATATCAAGTGGACATAATATATCTACAGTGAGGGGAGTTCAACTATGGGCTACGCTATAGTGGAGTGACCCATTAGTTAACAAATGGGGATTAATTCCGTATAATGAGTTTAGCCAATTAATCTCGAATCGTTAGAGCCTATGATCTGTAGATTCACGAAGTCTCCCTACTAGCTCGTAAATGGATAAGCTTTAGAGTAGCATGATAAGTTAATTTGAAACATTCAAATTAGAATTAAACGGAAGAGGAGAATTTATACTTAAATATGATTTAAATATATGAAGATGAATTTGTGTAAAAATTAATTTAATATTTGATATTAAATTAATTAGAATTATTTAAATAATTATTTATTAATTTTATCAGAAAATTAATTTATGAAATTAAGTTTATAAAATTAATAATATTTTCAGTTTTAAAATCAAATAGATTGATTGAAATCATTTGTTTTTTTTGGAAAAATTATAAAAATATGCACAAAATGGAAAAATAGTTTTTTCTATTACCATCTTCAACTAGCTCACTCAAAAACCATTCACTTTCTCTTCAATTACTCCAAGCATGAGTTGCACCTCATGTAGCCATCTTCTTTGCATGTTCAATACAATAAATAAAGAAGATTGGAGTGGAATTGTGGCATGCATTCAAAATATTTTTATTGAAAAATCGGCAGAAGAATTGTTCTTCAAATGGTTTTGTAGCAGTGAGCTTTACACCTAATTTCTATTTGTTCAAGTTGTTCTTGAGTCCCACAACTCATTCTAAAGCTTCAAGAGGATAGTGGAGAAGATCTTAAGGTGGTTCATGACAAGTTTTGGAGAAGACATCTGTTGAGGATCAAGATCTTGAAAAGTTCTACAAAGGTATGACTTTAAACCCTCTTATATTAGATGGGCATGCTTCAGTTTTTGCAAAAATTAATGAATTAGAACGCTTATTGATCCTTGTTACTTCCATTGCATGCTAATTTACTCTTACACAGGGGAGGCTAATCATATTTATGCTTTCGCTCAGGAAACTAATTGTTGGAGGCAGCTTGTAAAAGGCGAGATAACCTTCAAAGTTGGAACAAAAGAAGTTGTCTAAGCTAAAACAGTGGAAGACTTGAAGTTGTTTTTTAGAGATAGATTCATTTGACTTGAAAATATATTGCATGTTCCTATTATGAGAAGGAATTTAATATATATATCTTGTTTGTTAGAACAATTGTACAAAGTATCTTTTGAAATAAATGAAGTGTTCATTAGTTCAAGAGGTATTTAAATATATTATACAAAACTAGAAAACAACTTATATGTGTTAAAACCAACCGAGGCTAAAGCTATTTTGAATACTGAGATGTTTAAAATAGTTGAGACTCAAAATAGAAGACAAAAAGTTTCTCCTAGCACCTATCTTTGGCACTTAAGACTTTGACACATTAATCTCAATAGGATTGGGAGATTGGTCAAGAGTGGATTCCTAAGTCAGTTAGTGGACAACTCTTTACCTCCTATCTTAAGGGTAAACTAACCAAAAGATCTTTTACAAGAAAAGGACTTAGAGCCAAAAAAACCCTTAGAACTTTTACATTCAGACCTCTATGGTCCGATGAATGTCAAAGCATGAGGAGGGTATGCATATTCCATAAGTTTTATTGATGATTATTTAAGGTATGACTATGTTTATCTAATACATCATAAGTCTGAAACCCTTAAAATTTTTAATGAATATAAAGCTGAGGTTAAGAACCTGTTAGGTAAAACAATTAAAACACTTTGATCAGATCGAGGTGGAGAGTATATGGACTTGAGATTCCAAAACTATTTGATAAAACATGGAATCCAGTCTCAACCCACTGCACCTGGTACACCTCTACAGAATGGTGTACCAGAGAAGAGAAATAGAACCTTGTTAGACATGGTTTGTTCAATTATGAGCTATGCTCAGTTGCCTAATTCGTTTTGAGGATATGCAGTACATATTGCGAAATACATTTTGAACATGATTCCTTCAAAAAATGTTTTTGAAACACTGTATGAGTTATGGAGAGGGCGTAAAGGTAGTTTTCATCACTTCAGAATTTGGGGATGCTCGACACATATGTTAGTGCAAAACCAAAGAATTTGAAACATCGTTCAAAACAGTGCTCATTCGTAGGAAACCACAAAGAAACGAAAGGTGGTCTATTTTATGATCCTGAAGGTGACAAAGTGTTTGTAACGACAAACACTACATTCTTAGAGGAAAACCACACGAAAGATCATCAACCTCCCAATAAACTAGTATTGGATGAAATTTCTAAAGAAGCTACTGATAAACCAACAAAAGTTGTTGATCAAGTTGGTCCTTCAACAAGAGTTGCTGATGGAATAGGTACTTCTGGTCAGTTACATCCTTCATAAGAGTTGAGAGTGCCTCGACTAGTGGAAGGATTGTTCAACAGCCTGGTCGTTACAGGAGTTTAATAGAAACTTAGGTTATCATACCTGATGATGGTATTGAGGATCTATTGACCTATAAATAGGCAATGAATGATGTAGATCGAGACTGTGGATTAAAGCTGGATAGGGGTAAGACCTATTGGTAAGACCAGCCGGATATGTACTTCAATTCGGTCTGGAAACTTGTAGATCAGTCGGATAGGATAAGACCTATTGGTTGTAAATGGATCTACAAGAGGAAATGAGACCAAGCGGGTAAGGTACAAACCTGTAAGGCTCGACTGGTGGCAAAGGGTTATACCCAAAGAGAGAAGATGGACTATGAAGAAACCTTATCTCCTGTTGCCATGCTAAAGTCGATTAGAATACTTTTATCCATAGCCGCTTTTTATGATTATGAGATTTGGCAAATGGATGTCAAGACAACTTTTTTAAATGTCGATCTTGAAGAGAGTATCTATATAGTTAAACCATAAAGGTTTATTGAACAGAGTTTAGAATGCTACAGTTTTGTTGACAACACATTTAGAGCCTCGACCTCAACATGTTTAACATTTTGAACAATTTTATCAACATTAAATTCAATACCCAATGCAGTTAGACTGCTTTAAGTCAAATTATCTTTTGAAGAATTTGTAACATTAGAAACCCTACACCCTTTTACTCTACTTTCATCATTTTGAGTTTGATCATCATTCATAACATGCATGAAAACCCCAGGCAATGTAAAGTTTTCATTTCCAAAGTCAACAAGGGGAGGATCGATAGTTGGAGAATTCTGAGAATCATATGAAAGTTGAGAGGGATCAATTTTTACACCAGGACTCACAAGGTCCTCCATGGTCAGTCTAAGAGAGATCTCCCCCTTCTTTTTCTTTTTTCTTTCACTCGTTGTCATGTGACACAATTTTTTTCACTTTTCACCAGAAGAGGAAACAACATTACTTTGACGCGATGTCTCAACATCAGGATTTGAAATGTGATCAGCTTCAATAACATTAATTGGAGCATTTCGATCAGAAGATTCGCCAATATTTTTCCTGTTGGCCTTTTCTTTATAGCGCACAATTTTTTATTTAGAAGTGTGAGTTCCTCTTCGGGTACTCACCATTTTGTTTGGAACCACTAGAGAGAAATCACTGTTCAAAGGGGAAGTTCAAGAGAATGTGACATGCAAAAATTCAAAATCTTCTTTCCTACCAAAAGACAACTGACGAGAGTTATGATAGAAACACAAGCAGTACATGTTTCTCTACTTACAATGATCTGCCACACGACATGAACTACTAGAATGCCACAAGTCCTACGTCAGAGAAATGAAATGATGCCTGATGTCAATATGTTTTGTTCTACTCTGTTGAACTGGGTTCTTAGAAATAAATATTTATGGCACTCAAGTTTTCATAGTACAATGTCATAGTATTTTGCGAGACATCATATTCTTTAAGCATCTGTTTCATCTAGAAGCTGAGTGCAACTGCTTCAAGCAGCAACATATTCGGCTTCAGTAGTGGAGAAAGGCACACAATTCTGTTTCTTGCTGAACTAGGACACCAAATCATTTTCTAAAAGAAACATCCACCAGAAATACTTTTCTATCTTATGAGCTTCCAGCTCAATCCAACAAATGACTAGCTCTCGGTTTAACTTGATATCTGGCACAGACCCCTACAGCAAAAGCAATGCCAGGCCTACTAACAGTGAGATAAAGTGAACTGAGAATAATGCTTCAATACAGGCTCTAATCAACACAAGACCCATCAGAGTCATTATACATTTTAGCGTGAGTAGGAGCAGGGGTTCTCTTTGTACAAGAGGAACAAGGGTTCTCTTCATACAAGCCTTTTAAAGCCCAAGCTTTTTTACTAGGTCTTTTGCATGTTTTCTCTGAGAGATGAAAATTCCATGTTTAAGCTGCTTGATTTGGAGTCCCAAGAAAAATGTCAGTTCGCCCACCAAAGTCATTTCATATTTAGTCTGCATTTGATTTACAAATTGATCTACGAGAAGCTGAGACATTCCTCTGAACATAATAACATTCATATAAACTTTGGATATCACAAGATTCCTTTTTCTTCCTTCATAAACAACATTTTTTTTGTCAACTTCTCCTCTCACATATCCCTACTTAAGAGGAAATTCATATAAGTGAATGTACCAAGCACTAGGGGCTTACTACAGACCATACAAAGCTTTTTGAAGCTTATACACATGACCAATGTGAATAGGATCAACAAAGCCTTTAAGTTGTTCGGCGTAAACTTCTTCATTCAAGTACCCATTGAGAAAGGCACTTTAAACATCCATCTGATCAAAATTGAACTTTAGTAAATAAGCAATACTAAGCAAAACTATGATGGCTTCCAGACAAGCTACAGGGGCAAACATCTCATCAAAGTCTACACTCTTTATTTGAGAGTATCCTCGAGCAACAAAGCAAACTTTATTTCCTGGTGTCATAATATTTGCTGAAACGGGATGTGGAGCCAATGACCAGACCTGAAGTTTTTCAAACTGCACCAATTCTTCTTGCAGATGATTAGCCCAACACTAATCTTTTAAAGCTTTAGATGCTTGGGTTCCATAGGCAATGTGAAACAAATGTTGTCAATCATTTGGAGATAATACACCTTTTCTTTCTTCCTAGTGGAAATTCCAAACTCAACATCTCCTACTAGAAGGATGATTCTGTAAGGTTCTACTGAAAGGCCGTTTTGAATGTTTTATTATCATCTTCATTGCCTCAGACAGTACCATATTGATAAATTTTAGTCTTGAATTGTTATCAATATTTGGTGGAATCGTCGGCTTTGGTTTATGCACATCTGTCACAACAGACACAACATCATCTTCATTTGCCTCAGCATTAAATTTTTCTCCATCTGTATCATCTATAACAACATTGATAGATTTTATAACACACTTTGTATGCTTGTTAAAGACCTTATAAGCTTTGTTGTTTCTGAATAATCCAAGAATATTTCTTCATCACTTTTGAAATCCCCTTTTTTTTTATCTCAGTTAACTAATATAATAGGGACTGCCAAAAATATAAAAATATTTGATATTGGGTTTCCTCCACTTCTAAATTTTACAATGTCTAGCCAGTGCTAGGACGAATAGTAATTCGATTATTTATGTGGGAAGCAATACTCAGAGCCTCGGTCCAAAAATGATAAAAAAAAAAAAAAAAGGTCATAAGCATAAAGCATGACCATAACCATCTATTGTAGAGTGCGGTTTTCTATTCGAAAACTCCATTCTACTGAGGTGTGATGGGAGCAAAGAATTCTTGGTGTATTCCTTCATAATGACAACATTTAGCAAATTGACTGTTTTCAAACCCCTTTTCTCTCTTTGCAATTGAACACACGGTGTCTTGAGCACCTGAAACGACTCAAACTTTTCTCTTATGAATTTAACCCACATGTATCTAGAAAAAGCATCAACATAGACCATGACATATCTTTTTCCACTAAGGCTTTCAACCTGTATGGATCTCATGGGATCAACATGAGTCAGCTCAAGAATCCGATTTATATCAGTTACTTGTATCTGTTTATGAGACACTCTCGTTTGCTTCCCAACTTGGCATTCCTCACATATAACTCCTTCGTAGCTATTGACATTTTGAAGGTCAATCACAACATTTCTCATCACAACCATCTTTCAATTTAATGTCGATATGTCCAGGATGTTTGTGCAACAAGGCAGATTCACCTTGCTTAGAGACAAGACTCCTTTGTTTCGAGTCAGTAGGAGTTCACAGATTGTCTAATGAGTGCTTTCTTGTCATGACAAGAGATGTGACATTATTTGCAACAATACAACCATCTTTGGTAAAGTTCACTTTCAGCCCATGATAACAAAGTTGGCTTATGCTGATCAGGTTTGTCATCAAGCCCTCTACCAGCATCACATCATGAAGAATAGGTAATCCATAATATTTAAATTTTCCTTACCAACAATCTTCCCTGTGGCTCCATCACCAAATGTGACCTATTCTGATCCAATAGCCTTTATATCAAATACATAGCTCTTCTCACCAGTCATATGCCTTGAATACCCACTATATATAAAAAAAAAAAAAAAAAACAATCACCTTTGGTGGAGGATCGAAGAGATGTAAGAACCGCAATACAACGATTTGGGTTGGTTTTAATTTTCCACACCTTCTTCACAAGGGAAGAGATTGAGTTTTGATTGTAGACGCCCTTAGGAAATCTTGAGTGATTCTCACGTTTATGATACTCGTGTACCTTCTAGCAATAGGGTCTTTTATGGCCTCGTTTTCCACAAAAATGAAAGATCCAATGTACTTTATTTACATAATTCTTGTTTCGAGATTCACTTGTGGTAGAACATTCAAGCTATGAATTTCTCCAAGGCTCTTGCTTGTTGACAAAAATAATCTTATGTTTCCCTTTGTTTGAATATTGTCTCCCTTTTGAAGTATTGGAACCAGTAAACCCAATGCCACAAACATCCCTAGATATCTTACTTTCGTAGAGAATCTGTTCAAAGTGATCGATTCTGGAATTTAACACCCCTACAAATTTACACTTCCACCCTTTCTTAGCTTTAACTTAATTGAGTTCACATTTTAAGCTAGAGATAACAGATATGAGGCGAGTGTTATAAGCACTAAGAGATTATAATCTTTCCTTCTGAACATCAAGAGTCTTAGCATCCTTACATTCCTACTTGTAAAGATCACGATAGCCAGCTGCAATAGATGGGACATGAGTTTCTTCATCACCAATAGTTGTAGTGAAGTCATCTATGGAATGTTTATCTTATGAGCTATCAGATGAGATGCAACGGAAAAATCCTTCACATCTTCTTCTGGATCACTACTGTCATCAAACTCTTCATATGACAAGGTCAAATATAAATATTGTTGTCGTTTAAAAAATGTAGAGCATTCTACCTGATAATGACCAAATCCTTTGCATTCTCTACATCAAAACAGCTTATCTTTGTTTGTATCGTTCCATTCTAGTTTTTCAGAGTCCTTCTTGTACGAATGGAAGCCCTACTGCAGCGAAAGAAAAACACAAGATCATTGCTCGTTATTAATTTAGGTATTTTGAATTATCAGTACTCTAGAAATTCTAGAAATAATTATAGAGGCCAAAAATAAAAATAGCCTACCGTAAAATTAATCTAGGTTAAGCATGCAGTTGAATAATTCTACAAAAAAAAAAAAATAATAAATAAATCTTACTATCGTTGGACGACTCATACGAAGTGGCAAATTCTCTCTTCTGATTGAAATCAACACCACCACAAGTGTAGTCTTCCTATCCTCTGAAAAACCTTAAGGATTGATTTGTGGGAACCAAATATCAAAATTAGGGAAAGGATGGAAGAGGTTTTTTTAGAGATAATTGAGATAGAACCATTCTGTATCATCAGATCTATCACACAATACCTGTAAAAAATATGTTTTGTAGGTTTTGATCAAAGGAGAGAGAGAGAAACGTGGGAATCATCCCACGTTTTTGTTAACTCCCTGCATAAGAGTTAATTTTTTAATTTAATAATTAATTAAATCTTATTTAATTAATGATTTCATTTAAATCAAACATCTCTCACATAACCTTTGGTTTTAATTCAATTAATTTAATCAAATCAAATCAAATTAAGTTAAATAATTATTTAATTCTCCAATTAAATAATTACCAAATTAAATATCAAATATTTGACTTAACCTACAAATGAATCATATTCAGTTATATTTCTCTCATAACCTATGGTTGTAATATGCTTCAAATACACATTAATTATAATCTATAGTTTCAAGATGAACTCAATTCATATTAAATTAATATTTGAACTCTTTCAAATATTTAATTCTCCATAAATTATTTTTTAGTCATATTCAAAATTAAACTTATATTATAAAATTTAATTAAAATATAAACTTTATATTATAATGTATCATTATACATTGTATTATTTTCCCTAAGGGAATTTGGACATTTCAAACTTAATTCAAGACATAGTTACCTCAATTCCTTTTACGACTAGGAAGAGGACCTCCTGAACCTACAAATCAGAAGCTCCAACGATATAAGATTAATTGGCTAAACTCATTAATCATTAATCAATATTCATTAACAATGGGTAAACTTAACTAAAGAGCCACAATTGCACTATTCTCACTGTAGATATATTTATGTGTCCATGAATATAAACCAATAACAACAAGTTAGTCCTTCACAAGTGTTTGTAACACCAGCTAGGTCAAATTATCGTTTTACCCATAGGTTACCTCTATATTCTTAAGTACCAGTGCTCCTCTGGGTAGGGTCTTTTGTTCAGGTCCCAGAGACACCACTTAAGGGAACAATCATCTACTTACCTTAAAGGTGGGAATGAGTGAATTCCATTTTGTATTATTATGTTCCTAGCACCCCACTCGGTCTTGTCCCTAAAATGGTAAGCTTATTTAGTCAGCGAATTGGCCACTCTCATCCATACTAATCAAAGGATAGTCCCTCGTGAACAGGAGTTCATAATATACTCAGGATTAAGACTAAGTTGCATAGGTCATCCTATTGAAATAGGAACCTAACTAGTTAACGGTGCTAGATCTAGTGGTTACTATTTTGCAATCTAGTCTTATGCAAACTCATTGTATAGGATACCTCAACTTGCACGTCAACTACAAAAACGCATTGGATCATTGTGTTTGTATCAAATATAAAGTGGATCGTATCTATAGTGTTACCAGGATAAGGTACTCAACCTTATTCCTATACTATAGACACTTCAGGTTGTATCGTGAACATTAATCCTTGTATGTCTTTCCACATAGTTCAAGACTCATAAAGTAGCCTTGGATGTTAGTTTATTGGATTTAGGGTTATTAAGACAAAATAGACAAACAACACAAACAATAACATTTATTGAATTAATATCTTTCTCTTTATTGGTGACGATCAATTAATAACATTTACTATCTATGAGTTTTAGGGCATAAAACCCAAAAAAACTCCCACTTGAACTAAAACTCTAGTCAGTGGGTTGTACATGATATCAGGTTCTAAAAGGCAGAATTATTGTAAATAAATACAATAAACTAGGGCATCCATATACCCATTACACATCTTCCACTTGCCCTAGATTATACAATGTACACTTCTCATATACCTAGATTCTCTAGATGACCGTCAAACACTTTAGCCAAGAGAGAGCATTCATAAATAGATCAGCAACGACTACTTCCCCATTGTTGGCACAATTTAAGTTGTTGGGCAAGTTCATATTTGGAACCACTTCCAAATCACTTAGGAACTTCTTTAGCCAAACTGCTTCCTTTTCTGCTTCACAAGCAACTACATACTCAGCCTCCATAGTGGAATCTGCAATACATCCTTACTTGGAGCTATGCAACACTATAGTTCCCCTATTCAGGGAAAACACTGATTCTCACGTAGATTTTCTAGAATCCTTGTTAATTTGAAATCAGAGTCGGTTATTCTATAAGGATTAAATCCTTAACTCCATACACCAACTTATAGTCCCTTATTCTCCTAAGATACTTGAAGATGTTCTTAACCACAGTCCAATGGTCTAACCTCGGATTGGATTGGTACCTACTGACTATTCCCACTTCATAACAAATGTCTGGCCTAGTGTAGAGCATAACATACAATAAGCTGCCCACAATGTCTTAGGACACTGTTTCATAATGTCAATAAGGTACCCTACATCATTTCCAATGAGTAGGATATCGTCCACGTAAAGTACTAGAAAAGCTATTTTATCGTTGATGATTTTCTTATAGATACAAAGCTCATCAACGTTTTGATCAAAATCAAAAGATGTGATCATTGTATGAAATCTAATGTTCCAAGATTTGGATGCTTATTTCAACCCATAAATAGATCAATTCAGCTTGCAAACTTTTTTGCTTCTGACCTTGGGCTATGAACCCCTCAGGCTTAGACATAAAGATATTCTCTTCAAGATTTTCATTCAGAAAGGAAGTCTTGACATCCATTTTCCATATTTATAGTCATAATATGTGGCTATGGACAAGAGAATTCTTATATACTTAAGCATAGCAACATGGGAAAAAAAGTTTCCTCATAGTCAACCTCTTATCTCTAGAAGATAAAGTATGCCTATTTGTAGGCTACCCTAAGGAGACAAAAGGTGGTCCATTCTATGATCTTCGGGAAGATAAAGTATTTATATCAACAAATGCAACCTTCTTAGAGAAAGATCACATAAAGAATCATAAACCTCACAGTAAGCTAGTATTAAATGAAATGTCCACAGAAGCTATAGACAAATCAACAAGGTGTTGGGTTTTATATCCTAAAACTCGTAGTTTGTAAAGTTAAACATATTCTATTATCAATAAAGTTGTTATTGAATCTATAAATTACATACATAAAGTCCAAATCCAATAAACTAAGATACATGGCTATTACATGAATACTTGAATTTTATGTAGAGACATAAAGATGGATCAAGTTTGAGTAAATAGCCAAAACGGTCTATAATATATGAATTAGGTTGGGGGACCTTAGTCTAGTAACACTATCGAATGCGACCTACTCTGTAGAGATTACAAGTTGTTGTAAAGGTGCTACAAACAAAGTGATCCTGATTTGTTCATGTATTGACATGAGGAGTGGGGGCGTCCAATGTAATGAGTTTGCATAAGATTGGACCAAGAAATAAGTCACTCTTACTTTATAATGATGTTTACTATTTAAGACTGACTATTTCACTTAGATGACCTAGGTAACTCGATCTTAATCCTGGGCTAACTATAAACTCTTTTTTATACGGGATTATCTTTAGATTTGCATAGGTGAGGGTTGGTTCAACATTGCCGGCTCAATAAGCTTTCCATTTTAGGGAACATAGGGTGCAAGACGGAATTCATGCCTACCCGATTTGGGGTAAAACAGCACATTGACCCAATCGGTATTACAAACAACCTGTGATTGATCGACTTACAGGTTATGGTTAAATCATGTGGACACAAATATATCTACAGTGAGAAGAGTGTAACTACCAAGCTATAGTGGTATGACTAGATAGTTAACGAATACTGATTAATTCGATCTAAAGAGTTTAGCTAATTAATCTTAATCGTTGGAGCGTATGATCTGTAGGTCCATAATGAACACCTTGAATTATTAAATTGAGTGAATTTGGGATGATATCAATTTGAGTTGTTCAAATTGAAATTAGGGTTTTGAGTTTGAATTAATTCAAATTCAAATTAGGGTTTGCATAATTATATTTGATATAATTAAAGTTTAATTTATTGAAATTAAATGAAATTGGAGAGTTTATAATGCTTAAATATTGTTTTAAATATCAATTACATGAATTAAATTCATGTTTTAAATTTAGTATATGATTGATTTGATATTTGATATTAAATTGATTAATTAATTAAATATGTTTAATTAATTTCCATTTTTAAATTTCAATTTGAGAAATCGAAAATTGAAATATAACATTTGGTTAATTGAGAATTAATCAAATTAAATTTAATTATGGAAATTAATTTTTGAAAAATGAAAAGTAGGAGAAACTGGGTTTATCCCACTTTTCTCTAGCATGAGGTGTAATCCTCATGTTTGATCACAATTCCACTAAATTAGAAGAAGCAGCTACTGGCCATTAGTTTTTTGTTGATGCTTGCATGTTGTTGAAGTACAAAATACCTCCAATTTGTTGAGTAAGAGGGGATTGACTTAGAATTGAATACAAAAAAAATAGTTTTTTGCACTTCATCTTCTTCTCTCTTCAAACCTACAAAACACTTACGAAATTCATTCAAATCTGAGTTCCACCACTCAAATTTAAGGTTGATATTAGTAGAGAAGACCTTTTGGTGGTTCACAGACTTATTTAGAACTGAATTGGAGTAAAGAGCAGCTTGGATTTGAAGATTTCATTAAGAAAGGTATGTAACTTGAAACCCACTTAAATATGCATGTTTTAGAACTCAAATTAAAAGTAATTAGAGTGCTTATTGATTTTGTTTGCTTTCATTACTTGCTTGTGTATTCTATCAAATGGTATCAGAGTGTGATTTAAGTATTCAATTAACGTTAACTTGAGTTTTGGTTGGTGAATTTCTGAAGTTGCATGTTTGGACTAATATGACTGGTTTTTATCAAATTTGACATCAGATTCCTCTTTGATTTCCAAGTTAAGTTTGTAATTGTCTATTGATTAATGAGCTTATATGTGTGCTCTAAAGTCTGTAGTTTATTTGAAGTCATTGGAGTCTGAATTAAGCTGTAATTTAAAGATTGAAGTAAGCAAGGTCGAAGAGAAAATTTCTGGAGAATGGATTCTGCCAGGCAGTGTTGCAACGCTGCCCTTGAGCGTTGCAATGTTGTTCTTCGTGGCTGCCCAGATTGTGATGTTCTTCCCGTAGCATCGCAACGTTGGGATGTAGCGTCACAACGCTATTCATCCTAGCTAAGATCCAAGGCGCACACTCGAGCCGGTTCATGCAGGAGAGGCCTAGTTCGACTAGTTCAACCCGTTTTTTATACATTGGAGGTCTGGTTCGGGTCGAGTCGGACAATTCTACACCAAATTGAAGCTGTTTCTTAGCCTGTTTTTGTAATAATTTAATTATTATGCTTGCTTAAGATGCCAAAGTTGAACCATATCAGTATAATTTAAATAATTATGCATGTGATGTATGTTATATTTAAATTTAAACATGTTTGTGCATATCGTATGCTATTTAGATTTTAAATCTCACCATAGGAAGCATGTTACATGCATTATTTATATGTTATAAATTGTTATAATGCATGTTGTGGATGTATAAGCATGTCTAAGTTTTCTAAGTTGTTATAAAATTGAATTAAAAATTAAAATCCATAACAAAGATAAATTGCATACTCATGTAGGTTAAACACTTGTTTTAATAGTTAAAATATGTCGTTATCTTATAAATCACGGTTACAAACTCAACCAGTATAAGGCTGGAGGTTCTTAAGTTGACGATTTACGTAACACCTCCTACCTAGGGACTATGGTCGAATAATTGAGCATTGTTAACTGGGTCTATAAGTGTACGTGAGCGATGTGAGATAATAAAATGGTTTATCACCTAGACATTGTAGGTTAAAATCCAATCGTTATACTTGGATAAACCACATAGACTTGGGGTTGTTTTAATTAACCAAAAAGAACCTAAGTATAATTTCACCCAAATTAATAGAACACTTCAGTGGGAGTTTAATAACTTATATATGATAAAGTTATTAGAACACTTTAGTGGAGATTAATAACGTATATGGTATGTTATTTTTAGCTCTCACATCCCTAAGAGTTCACAATCGAGATTTAAACGGTACTTCGTGTCACCCTGGTAGTGACCTCCATTCGAAAAGTATTTGTATGAATCTAGATTCTGGCGAATAAGGAGAAGTCGTTCAAACATCAATAAAATATATGATAAATAGATTTCAACTTCCACATCTCCATATAGTTCACATTGTGAGATTCATATGAGGCTTCGTGTCACCCTACGAGTGATCTCCATTCGAAAAGTGTTTATATGAGTCAATAACAAGGTGAACGAGGGAAGTAGTTCATAGTAAGTTGGTGAAAGATATGTGTAAATGTGTCCTGCGGTCTCTTCCGCTAGTTTGGACCGTGAGATTTCTATGTTGCGCCTGCTGGTTTGCTTTAGACGACCCTTGCTAGTTATTTAACGACGACTATCCCCTTTGAGGGTTGTAACATAGGATTCAGAACAACTCTAGAAATGGATAGGAATTTCTTAGGTCCATTCTCAACCTTGACTCTCCATTTCGGTAGCATAGTTGAGACCAATCTCTGACGTCTTAAAACGAAAGGTTACACTTATAGAATTACTAAAGTATTAGTAATTTCTGATAAAAAAAAAAAAAAGGTAACTAAACTGTTATAGAAATAAGACTTATTCTGGAGATAGGGTTTGGTCAAATTTTTTTTGCTTAGTGAATGAGTATCTGACTGCCCCTCAGTAGATAGTATTCTAACTCACTAAAGTATCGTTGCAAATAAATAATAGTTATAGGTACATTATTACTTGTTTTGCTAAAAAATGGATTTATTTGCAATTTGCTAATTAGAATTTGTTTAAATTTTTCAGCATGTCGAAATCTTCTAGAATACTTGCTTCTAAATTAGTTAACGGTAAATTCAAATCGACATACAAATTACTAGCGGTTAATAGTTCTAAAAGGGCTTTAACAGAGGATTGTCCTCGATCTCCCAATTCATATAAAGTTTTGAACTATATAGGTGAGAATACAATATTCGAAAAATAAGATGAATATGATTTACTTGTTATCGAAGCATGTTTAGTGGAAAACCATAAGACCTGGATAATTGATTCAGGATCGCTGATCATGTCTGTACTTTCTCTCAGGAAACAAGTTCCTGGAGACAGCTGACAAAAGGCAAAACAATCTTTAAGGTAGGGATCAGTGAGGTTGTTTCAGCTAAAGCAGTGGGAGATATGAAGTTATTTGTAGGAGATAGATACATTTATCTTAAAAATATTTATTATATTTCTTCTATGGAAAGGAATATAATATCTATCTCTTATTTGCTAGAACAAAATTATAGAGCTTCTTTCGAAAATGTTGAAGTGTTCATCAATTCAAGAAATAACAAAAAAAATTTATGCAAAATTAGAAAATAACTCATATATGTTAAAAGACGTAAAGGTTGTTTTGAACATAGAGACCTTTAAAACTAATGAGACTCATAAGAAAAGGAAAATTTCTCCAAATGCCTTTCTTTGGCACTTGAGACTGGGTCATATAAATCTCCACTAAATGAGTTAGAAGATAATTTATTACCGCCATGTGAATCTTGTCTTGAGAGTAAAATGACTAAAATAAATTTTTCTGGAAAATGTCTTAGAGCTAAAGAATCCTTAGAGCTCGTATATTCTGACCTTTATGGTCCGATGAATATTAGAGCTAAAAGAGGGTATGAATATTTCATCACCTTTGTTGATGACTATTCAAGGTATGTGCATATTTACCTAATGCACCAAAAGTCTGAAACATTTGAAAAGTTCAAAGAATATAAAACTGAGGTTAAAAATCATTAGGTAAAAAGATTAAAACACTTCGATCAGATCGAGGTGGTGAGTATATAGACATGGAATTCCAGAACTATTTGATAGAACATGGAATCCAGTCTCAACTCACAGTACCTAGCACACCTCAGCAAAATGGTGTGGCGGAAAGGAGAAATAAAACTTTGTTAGATATAGTTTATCCATTATGAGTTATGCTCAGTTACCAAATTTTTTTTTGGGACACGCAGTTAAAAGTGCAGTGTATATTTTGTTCCTTTGAAAAGTGTTTCTAAAACACTTTACGAGCTCTGGAGAGGACGTAAAGGAAGTTTACATCACTTCAGGACTTGGGGTTGCCCGGCACACGTGTTGGTGCAAAATCCTAAAAATTTAGAACGTCGTTCAAAAGCTTGCCTATTTATAGGTTACCTAAAAGAAACAAAAGGTGGTTTCTTTTACAATCCTCAGAAAGACAAAATATTTGTATCGACAAATGTAACTTTCCTAGAGGAATACCACATAAAGAATCATCAACCTCGCAGTAAACTAGTAATAGATGAAATATCCAGAGACACGGCAAACACATCAACAAGAGTTGTTGACAGGAAGGGTCCATCAACAAGAGTTGTTGATGATATTAATACTTCACATTCTTCTCAAGAGTTTAGAATGTCTCGTCGTAGTGGAAAGGTTATGCAACAGCCTGATCGATACATGGGTTTACCTGAAACTCAAGTCATCATACCAGATGATGGCTTAGAAGATCCATTGACTTTCAAACAAGTGATGAATGATGTGGACAAAGACCAATGGATTAAAGCCAGGGACCTTGAAATGAAATCTATGTATTTAAATTCAGTTTGGGATCTTGTAGATCAACCTAAAGGGGTAAAACCCATCGGTTGCAAATGAATCTACAAGAAAAAATGAGATAAAGCTGGTAAGGTACATACCTACAAAGCTAGACTTGTGGCAAAAGGGTTTACCCAAAGAGAGGGAGTAGGCTATGAAGAAACCTTATCTCTGGTTTCCATGATCAAGTCAATAAGAATACTTTTGTCTATTTCCGCATTTTATGATTATGAAATATGCAAATGGATGTCAAGACAGCCTTTTCTAAATTGTTGTCTTGAAAAGAGTATCTACATGTCTCAACCATAAAGGTTTATTGAATAGGGTCAAGAGTATAAAGTTTACAAGTTTAATCGATCCATTTATGGGTAGAAACAAGCATCTAGATCCTGGAATATAAGATTTGATAATACAATCAAATTTTGTGGCTTTGAAGGATGTGACCTTCCCATTTTCAGATCCCAGAGTCAACAAGCTACCAAAAGGAAAGACAACTGTTGAAGTTTGCATTGTTCCGATCCCCATGATCAGACCATTCGAAGGGATGGTCGCTCTAGGATGACACGCAGGCGAACCATAGGAATCTCACAATGCAACATAATGGAAGAGACCGTAGGATACATTAACATGCATCCCTTTCCCACTTCCTATGAACACTTCCCCATTTACCTTGTTATTGACCCATGCAAATACTTTCCAAAGGGAGGTCGCACCCAAGGCAACGCGAAGCAGAACATGAATCTCATCGTGTGAACTCTTGGGGACGTGAGAGCTGAAATTTTGATATATCACATATACCAATATCCTCCCACGAAAGTATTCTAATATTTCTTTTTATTTTATTATATTTAGTTAAAAGTCGGCTAATGAATTTATCTAAGTCATTTTTAATTTGCTCAATATAACATTTATGTTGAATAATTTAACAATACTTGATTTCATTTATTAGACATTTTTAATAAAATCAATCATTTATTGTATGCTTATAAAATATTTGTCCAATTCACCTTCTGGGTCGGTTCCCGGATGGAGGTGTTCCGTTTTGTCAGCTTAAATACCCCCTCCTAGATAGAAACTTCCTTAGATGAAGGTCCTTTATGGGCAATTATTTTATAAATTTATTATTTTATTTATATTCATTTTAATCCTATTAAAACAAATTAAAAAGATTAACCTATTTCTAATCCTACTAGAAATAACATAAGTCTATGTTGATTAATTTTAAACTATTTAAAACTAATTAGGACCTATGTTTGCATGCAATTCTTGATTATAGATTTTAAACTATCTCATTAAAACTATAACACTTAAATTTTAATGAATATCTCATTAAAGATATTCACGCACGTCATTCCACTATTTATTATAACGATTTTAATATATAGTATGATGCATGAACATATTTAGGTTAATCATACATCACTAACATAACACTTATATCATCATGCATGAGCATGCTAATTTAATCATACATCTATATAATATAACCCTTATATTTAATTATGATGCATGTACATGTTTATCCTAAAGTGGGTATATTTGAATCTATATGACATACAATATGTAATATGAATTCAAATATTAATTTAAACATCTATCAATGCATAATTAAATTAACTTAAACAACAAAAATTAGACCAATTTTAATACCCTAATGAAAAATTAATTGATTAAATTAATATAACTATTATATTAATTTAATTAATTAATAATTAAATTAAATAATACATTAAAGAATTAGGTTAAAACAGCTGTTGAAAACGTATTGAGTGTGTCGCCTGCTTTCCGTCAACTCTCAGAGCATTGCAATGCTGTGACTGCTATGCGCTGCTGCTGCCTTTCAACGTTGCAATGTTGCGATAACAGCGTCGCGACACTGATTGGCATAATCATTCTGTTTTGTACGTTTTTGGCTCCAAATTTGCCCCGGACACCTTCATTTCTTCTCGATCTCTTCAGTAACCGTTGCTCTCTCAATCGGCACGGACCTACAGACTCAAAGCAAGAATTAAAATGCCTAAAAAAATACAACGGGCTCTGACAATTTAATCAAATTAAAAGTAATTTAGTACCAAAATTAAAAAAAAAAAACATTCAATTTTACAAACCGGCATTCAAACATTCCAAATGAAAAATATTAAACCCACCTCTAAACTGATTTTGTTTTGAAAAATACGAAAAACGAAGAAGCAAGAAATTGGCTCTAATACCAATTAAAGGGATCAGATCCCGCAACGAAGGTATTTTGTTAGAACGCCTTGCATCCTGCAATTCGATTTTTACATGAAATCATCATACTAAAACAGAATATAAACATGTAAATTAGCATGCTTTGGGAAAAGATTAGAACCATTCTTACCTTTGTAGATTCCCAAGTTCCAAGAACGATCCTCTCGAAGTTCCAACGAATAGCTCCTCCTACCGCTTTGATTACGAACGATTTCTTGAGTGATCTCAAACACAACCACGAGAATAACCTCGTTATTCTCTAGGATTTCAATAGAATGATAGATGGTATCCAATTGGGAGAGGGGGAGGAGAAAAGGCTTTTGGGGAGTAGAAAGGATTCTCTTTTTGTAGCTTCAAGAAAATTTTCCACAATAACACTTGTGTGTTGTGTATTATCTCTGTATCTTCAAAAGGGGCCACAAGTAGGTCTTTATATAAAGAATGGTCAAGCCTTTTTCCTAATCCTTTTCCTATTTCCCTTTTCCACAATTAATTAAAACTTATTTAATTAATTTAGCACAATTAAATAACACTTATTTAATTTAATTTGCACATTAATTAAATAACTATTTA
Source organism: Benincasa hispida (assembly GCF_027475165.1). Taxonomy (NCBI): domain Eukaryota; kingdom Viridiplantae; phylum Streptophyta; class Magnoliopsida; order Cucurbitales; family Cucurbitaceae; genus Benincasa; species Benincasa hispida. The sequence continues at coordinate 20,767,117 of NC_143478.1, forward strand.
TACAATAAATCCAATTTAATATGTATATATTAATGATCATAAATATCGTATGTATATGTGCAATACCTCTCTATTAATTAATTCTTTATGAATCTAATTCACTTGAATTAATTAATCGAATCTTATTCAAATATTACTTTCCAATTTATTTTTAGCTATAGATCATATCCATAATCAATTATATATTAATCACATTAATATACGGTTTCCTCAAATTAATTTGAACAATTCAAATCATCCATCTTAAATATCCTCTAGTAAGCTAACAAGGGAACCTGATGTGTTAGGGAACCTGATGGACATGTAGATCAAAAGCTCCAACGATATGAGATTAATTGGCTAAACTCATTAACCATGTCAATCAATATTCGCTAACTGTGGGCGCACTCCACTAAAGACCCACAACTGCACTCTTCTTACTACAGATATATTTATGTATCTATCGATATAGATCAATAATTGCAAGTGAGTCATTCACGAGTGTTCGTAAATCCAATTAGGTCAAATTACTATTTTACCCTTGGGTTTCCTCTGACTCTTTAAGTATCAGTGCTTCTCTAATGAACAACCTATTTATCATCCAACCAATAAACATAAACCCTTCCTAGGCCAATGAGAAGGTAAGACCCTTTATTCAAGTCCCAGAGAAACCACTTAAAGGAACACTCATCTACTTACCCTTAATGCAAGAAGAAGTGAATTTCATCTTGTATTATTATGTTTCTAGCTCACCACTCAGTCTTGTCCCCAAAATGGTAGACATATTGGGTCGGAAAAATGGCCACTCTCACCCATACAAATCAAAGGATAATCCCTCATGAACAAGAGTTCATAATATACTCAGGATTAAGACTAAGTTTCCTAGGTCATCCTATTGAAATAGGAACCTACCTAGTTAACGGCGTTACATCTAGTGATTACTATTTCGCGGTCCAGTCTTATGGAAACACATCGCATAGAATACCTCCGCTTGCATGTTAATTACAAGAACGCGTTGGATCATTGTGTTTGTATCAAATATAAAGTGGGTCCGTATCTATAGTGTTACAAGGATAAGGTACCCAACCTTATCCTTATACTATAGACCCTTCAGACTGTATCTTGAACATTGATCCCTGTATGTTTTAACATATAGTTCAAGACTCATAAGACAACCTTGGATGTTAGTTTATTGGATTTAAGGTTATTAAGAAAAAATTGACAAACAATGCAAACAATATCATTTACTGAATTAACATCTATAACTCTTTATTGATGACGGTCAATTAATAATATTTACTATGTACGCATTTTATGGCATAAAACCCAACAAATAGGTCATCTATTTTAAGAACTTCAATATCATGACTATGACAGAAGTCATAAACCATACTCAATAACGAATCCCAATCAAACTCTCTTGTTTTCTGCAGTCTTTCTTTACAAATTTTGACTAAATTCATTGCATTCACAATATCTTGATATTTTCTTTGTAATGATTGGGACAAATCATTTGTGATTCTTAAGATAATTTTCAAAAAATATATATGAAAAACAAAGTCAAAAGATAGAATTGAACTTATTAGAGTTTTTGCTTCATATTTTTATTTTGAATTTGATCCACCTTGCACAATTGTCTTAAGTACATCAACTACTGGAGAAAACATTGTAATAAAACTCGTTAAAGTGTAGTAACGTAATCCCCATCAAGTATCTCCCAGTCGTTTAATCATTGTCTCCTAATTTATTCCTTGACCACTAAATATTTCATCATTATTTAAATCTTCAAAAATTTTCATTCTATGTTTCTCTCGTAGAATATCTCGATATTTTGCTGATGCCCCAATTACATTCGTCACATTTGTAACAATTAAAAGTAGACCAACAATTTCCACATGACCAGACATCCATTTAAAAAGTTTCAATATGTTGTTTTTCTTTCAAAAAAGCCTCACATTTACCGAAAAACCTTATTGTGTGCACTATTAGGACCACCAATATGAATATGCAATTTCTCTTTTTCCTTCCAATTAGAAAATCCTTCACTAACAAAACAGTCACCTCCTGACTCTTCACTTACTTCTAGTTTGAACAAATAGCAATGTAAACAAAATGCGGCATCATTTAAAATGTTATATTCTAACCAATTAGAATATTCACTAAATCAAATTGGGTTAAATCTTCTTGACTTTGTACCAAATTTCTTAAGTGGAAAAGTACAATTAAGAGGCTGACAATGACCATTTAGTAAATATGCTTTATAAACTTAATCTCGAATATTATAATTATAATCATAAATTTTGGTTCTTAGACCAGGATCTACGGGTAGTTCTTCTAGGTTGAATTCTGTATAAGATCGATCATAACTCAAAACATTTTTCTTCTTTGAAGATGATGCCTCCATTGTCTCTATTGTTTTTTTTTTTTTTTTATAATATCTCACCATATTAATTTTGAATTAACTCTACAAAATTATTAATAATAAAAATATTACATTATATTACATAGGTCCAAAAGCATGAAAACTAAGTCTAAGAATATTTTAAAAAGTTTGTGTATCCAAACGAGTGACAGTAAATAATCCTCTAACTTGAACTCTGAAATTAATTTTAAAAACCTATACGAGTAATGTGAATGTAAAAATAACATGAAAACAAATGAAAATATATAGAGTAATGTGAAATAAAAAATATGTACAAAAATTTAACGACACGATAAAAATATCTCTCCATTTTGAATTAGAGCTAACTCTACAAAAGTATTCACAATAAAAATATATATATATTAAAAACTATTATGTAGATTTTAAAATATAAGAACTAAAAAGTCTAAGAAGAATTTCAAACTTACAAATCAATAATATGATACGTATAGGCTGACGAGTAACAAATAAATTATCATATACAAATCTAAAACTGATATATATAACGAAAATGACGTGGGGAAAGAAAAGTAAACATTACCTATTCAAGAGTAAAAAAATCCACTTTTATTTCCAATAAATTCAAATGAAGTCCAATGAGAATCAAACTTGAGTCTTGTACAAATTCAATCAACCCTTTAACCACTAAACCACAAACAAGATTTAGTAATAAGAATGCATTTCTTAATAACATTATTAACTAACTTAATTAACACATGCATTTATTAATTGTACAAGTTCAATCACTTCTAAATTAATTAACACTTATTTATTTAATTAAACATAATTAAATAACATTTATTTAATTTAATTTGCACATTAATTAAAAAACTATTTATACATTAAATCCAATTTAATATGTATATATTAATGATCATAAACATCATATTATATGTGCAATACCTCTCTATTAATTAATTCTTTGTGAATCTAATTCACTTGAATTAATTAATCGAATCTTATTCAAATATTACTTTCTAATTTATTTTGAATTATAGATCATATTCATAATCAATTATATATTAATCACATTAATATATGATTTTCTCAAATTAATTTGAACAATTCAAATCATCCCTCTTAAATATCCTCTAGTGAGCTAACAATGGGACCTGGTGGACCTATAGATCAAAAGCTCCAACAATATGAGATTAATTGGCTAAACTCATTAACCATGTCAATCAATATTCGCTAACTGTGGATGCACTCCACTAAAGACTCACAACTGCACTCATCTCACTACAGATATATTTCTGTGTCTATGGATATAGACCAATAACTACAAGTTAGTCCTTCACGAGTGTTCGTAACTCCAGTTGTGTCAAATTATCGTTTTACCCTTGGATTACCCCTAACTCCTTAAGTACCAGTACTCCTCTAATGAACAACCTATTTATCATCCAACCAATAAACATAAACCTCTCCCGGGCCAATGAGAAGGTAAGGCCTTTTATACAAGTCCTGGAGACACCACTTAAAGGAACACTCATCTACTTACCCTTAATGCAAGAAGAAGTGAAGTTCATCTTGTATTATTATGTTCCTAGCTCACCACTCGGTCTTGTCCCCAAAATGGTAGACATATTGAGTCAGAAAACTGGCCACCTTCACCCATATAAATCAAAGGATAATCCCTCGTGAACAAGAGTTCATAATATACTCAAGATTAAGACTAAGTTGCTTAGGTCATCCTATTGAAATAGGAACCTAACTAGTTAACGGCGTTACATCTAGTGATTACTATTTCGCGGTCCAGTCTTATGCAAACTCATTGCATAGGATACCTTCGCTTGCATGTCAATTACACGAACGCGTTGGATCATTATGTTTGTATCAAGTATAAAGTGGGTTGTATCTATAGTGTTACCAGGATAAGGTACCTAATCTTATCCTTATACTATAGACCCTTCAGACTGTATCTTGAAAATTGATCCCTGTATGTTTTCACATATAGTTCAAGACTCATAAGGCAACCTTTGATGTTATTTTATTGGATTTAAGGTTATTAAGAAAAAATTGACAAACAATACAAACAATATCATTTATTGAATTAACATCTATAACTCTTTATTGATGACGGTCAATTAATAATATTTACTATGTACGCATTTTATGGCATAAAACCCAACAAATAGGTCATCCATTTTAAGAACTTCAATATCATTACTATGACAGAAGTCATAAACCATACTCAATAACGAATCACAATCAGACTCTCTTGTTTTCTGCAGTCTTTCTTTACAAATTTTGACTAAATTCATTACATTCACAATATCTTGATCTTTTCTTTGTAATGATTGGGACAAGTCATTTGTGATTCTCAAGATAATTTTCATAAAATGTATATGAAAAACAAAGTCAAAAGATAGAATCGAACTTATTAGAGTTTTTGCTTCATATTTTGTTCTGAATTTGATCCACCTTGCACAATTATCTTAAGTACATCAACAAAAAACATTGTAATAAAACGTTAAAGTGTAGTAACGTGATCCCCATCGAGTATGTCCCGGTCGTTTAATCATTATCTCCTAATTTAATCATCGACCACTAAATATTTCATCATTATTTAAAGCTTCAAAAAATTCCATTCTATGTTTCTCTCGTAGAATATCTCAACCTTTTGTTGATGCCCCAATTGCATTTGCCACATTTGTAACAATAAAAATCATACCAGCAATTTCCACATGAGTTTTAGCAGCAGGTAAGCGTTAATTGAAGCTAATGAGAAAAACAATGAATGTAAAAAGCATATTCATTTTCTTTCACCATAAATGCTTTCAATCCATTGAACTGGCCTTGCATATTACTTGCTCCATCATATCCTTGTCCTCATAATCGAGTTTGATACTCAACTCGTGCTTGGCCAGAAATCCTATTTAAAAAGTTTCAATATGTTGTTTCTGTTTCAAAAAAGCCTCACATTTACCCAAAACCTTATTGTGTGCACTATTAGGACCACCAATATGAATATACAGTTTCTCTTTTTCCTTCCAATTAGAAAATCCTTCACTAACAAAACATTCACCTCCTGACTCTTCACTTACTGCTGGTTTGAACAAATAGCAATGTAAACAAAATGTGGCATCATTTGAAATGTTATATCCTAACCAATTAGAATATTCACTAAACCAAATTGGGTTAAATCATCTTGACTTTGTACCAAATTTCTTAAGTGGAAAAGTACAATTAAGAGGCTGACAATGACCTTTTAGTAAATATGCTCTATGAACTTAATCTCAAATATTATAATTATAATTATAATCATAAATTTTGGTTCTTAGACCAAGATCTATGGGTAGTTCTTCTAGGTTGAATTTTATATAAGATCGATCATAATCCAAAACATTTTTCTTATTTGAAGATGATGCCTCTATTGTCTCTATTGTTGTTTTTCTTTTATAATATCTCACCATATTAATTTTGAATTAACTCTACAAAATTATTAATAATAAAAATATTACGTTCTATTATATAGGTCCAAAAGCATAAAAACTAAGTCTAAGAATATTTTAAAACTTACTTGCCAAGTTTGTATATCCAAATGAGTGACAATAAATAATCCTCTAACTTGAACTTTTAAATTAATTTTAAAAACCTATACGAGTAATGTGAATGTAAAAATAACATGGAAACAAATGAAAATATATAGAGTAATGTGAATATAAAAATTATGTACAAAAAATTAACAGCACAATAAAAATATCTCTCCATTTTAAATTAGAGCTAACTCTACAAAAGTATTCACAATAAATATATATATATATATATTAAAAACTATTGTGTAAATTTAAAAATATAAGAACTAAAAAATCTAAGAAGAATTTCAAACTTACAAATCAATAATATGATACGTATAGGCTGACGAGTAACAAAGAAATTATCATATACAAATCTAAAACTGATATATATAACGAAAATTACGTAGGGAAAGAAAAGTAAACATTACCTATTCAAGAGAACTTTGTTGAGAATTGAGATTAAAAGCTTCTCTAAATTTTGAAGGAAAAAAACTTCCACAGATTTTCTAATTTTTTGGAGACTGATTTGCAATTGCAACCTTAAAAGCTAAAACCTACTTTGTATTTTAATTTCATATTTTGATTTTTTTTTTTTTAAAAAAAATCCACTTTTAATCCAATAAATTCAAATGGAGTTCGGCGAGAATCAAACTCGAATCTTGTACAAGTTCAAACAACCCTTTAACCACTAATCCACTAACAGGATTGAGTAATAAAAGTGCATTTATTAATAATATTATTAACTATAACTTAAAAATTTATATTAAAAATACAAAAACTGTTAATTTGAGGGGGGCATGTGCTCCTGGCCCCTTTGTGGCTCTACCCTTAGTCGAAATGTATTTTCATCACTACCTGCGACATATTTATGGATAGTTGCAAGTTTTTTTTTGTAACGGTTTACTATTTACGCAATAGTTGTGCGATGATTTCGGTGGATCGTTGCAATCTTGCAACTTATTATTTTTTCGTCGCATTGCTAGAGACGAAAATTGAAAATTATCGACAACATTGCGATGATATGATAATAATCGCTATTTATTCATCGCTAAAGGCTAGATTACTTGTAATGTAATATTGTTATGCACAATTATATTTCTCAACATGATGACAAGTGATGAAGGATAATATCGATCTTCAAAAGAATTTCCAACTCTTATCTTCTACTTAGTTTCATCCTTATTTTCAAATCAAGTTGAACCGATCTCTTTTCTAAAGGGTTAAGAGATCTATTGTTTGAATTTTTGTGATTGATTGATTTGATTTACAATTTATTCTTGCTCAATAGTTGTTTGAGTTTATTTTGTTTTTAATGCTTCTTCACTTTTGGTCATAGGAGAGTTGATTCTAAAATTAGATTCTCTTGCTTAGTAGAATTAGGAAACATGCAATGGCAATATCCCATGAGGCACGCCTAAAGAATTCTTTGTTCATATTAAAACTTCAACATTTTATTCTAGATAGGGAATTTTATGAATTTGAAATAGAAATTATGAGGCCAACTTTTGCTCATAAGAAATAATTACATAAATTGGAATTCTTGTCTACAACCCAGGAACAAAATAACTGAAAATTAGTTGGCATAAATGGCATGGTTTTAATTTATTAAAATCATGCAGGTAAAATCAAATCCAAGCCTATTTTATCTTTTAAAAAAATATATATATTGTAACCTTTTATTTTAAATTTCGAAGGTCGGTTAAATTTTAGTTTATCTAAATATAAATTATGGTTAATTGTCCCTACTTTAGAATTTATATCTCAATCTTAGAGGACATGGAATGTAAAAAAAAAAAAAAAAAAATTAAAATTACAAATATAATAAAATGTCACTGTTTATTAATGGTAGACAGTAATAGACTACTATCATCTATGACTGTTTATCAATATATATCACAGATAGATTGTAACATTTTATTATATTTGAAAATATTTTCAACCGTTTTATCATTTAAAACAATTCTCCTTTTAAAAATAATTCGTGTATATATATATATTTTACAAAGGATTTGTATCTCCTTTTAAAGCATGGGACCGATAATCTCTTTAGTACAATAGAATGTGAGGGGATTTAAACCGTGAACCTCTTGGGTATTAATATATAGTATATGTCAGTTGAACTATGTTCGTTTCACTTTGGTACTGTTATTTTTTATGCAAATTTATGTTTATTATATAGTTTTTTCAAAGATTTTCTTTTATATATTATTATCATAAACTAGATAAGCCCTACAAAGCATTAGAAACCTACCTATGGATGAAATTAGAAAAAGCTAATTAATGGGATATTGGAATTTCCATGTATAGGAATCTATCCCATATTCTTAGCCAAAGAATATATTCTCTTTTCTTTCTTCTTTTTTTTTTTTTTTCTCATCCAAATTTATTTATTAATTTATTTGAAGCACATCCAATTTTATTTATTGATTAGACATTGGAATATAAAACAATCTTTTTCAAATGCTTACACACCACATCATCAATGTTGATGCATTTATATTGCATAATTCCTACGAATTTCTCCAATAAAAAGTGCTCGTGACGCTCACGTGGGCCCTAAAATTTCTTTTTTCCTATCTAATTTCTTTCCCTTACGTAAAATAAATAGATACATATGGAGATATGGAGATATGGAGATATCGAGAGTTTAAAATGTGGATGTCCACTAAAATTTTGATGTCCCAAATTATATAAAATTTTAGATAAAAATATAGAAAATGTTCATATTAATAGATGTTTTTTTTAAAAAAAAAAAATTATAAGAACAATTTTTTTAAAAGAAATATTTAAATTAGTAAACTAATTGTTATACTTTTTAAACTAATTAAAATATTTAGGTTTAAATACTATTTTAATTCCTTACACTTTGGATTTTGATTTATTTTGTTAGAATCGAATGTCGATTCTTGTGCCGTAGATAAACTCATTGCCTTGAAAGCAGATCGGCGCGACCTCGGTGTTAAATTGCCAAAGCCGGTTGCTCCCCAAAATTAACACAACTCTCAATCTTTGACGTGCACTTGTCGGAGAATGAGTTGGAATCGATTAAAATAATAAATCTAGAGAAGAAAACATGAGGAAGAACAAAAAGTGAAATATTTTTCGTCTCTTTTCTCAAAAACTAAGAATCATTCTTAAAGGAAATGGAGGAATAAAAAGTGTTTTTAGAATTAATTGAATAATTAAATAAAAATCTTTTACAATCAATTGAAGAATTAAGTTTCACCAATTAATTTTTGGAATTAATTTAAATAAACAATTACAAAACGGTTAAAAACTCTTTTCTTTTTGCTATAGGCTAAAAGCCCAAAGTCATTCCTAACACATTTTGGTCTCTACACTTTGACCGTGTTTATTTTGATTCATGTACGGTCAAAATGTTCATTTTGGTCCCTACATTTTTATTTCATTTTTTAGATATTAAAATGACCATTTTTTTAAAGTTTAAAGACCAAAATGAATTTAAATTGAAAGTACAAAAATCAAAATGAAATTTTGAAAGTACAGAAACAAAAATGAACCAAAGTTGAAAGTATAGTGATAAAAATGAACACTTTTAAAATGTAGGGACCAAAATGAACCAATACTCAAAGTATAGATACCACGATAGTATTCAAACTAAATATTTATTATTTATATTATATTCACATCATTGAGTTGCTTTCTCTTTATATGTTTGACTAATTTCTCTTATAATACAATGGAAATATCGATTCACCATTCATATTGAATAGACATATCAACCATGATTAGGTCAAGTTGCCAATTAACACTTTTGGTAATATCTTGCATCATCGTCTTAGACGATGATTATTACGATTATAATATTTTAATAATAAATTTCAAAACAACCATACATTTCTGACAAGGTTAAAAAACACAATATTAATAAAAAAAAAATTGTATGTTTTATTGAACTCAATATGACATATAGGAGAAAATAGAATAATATCGATTTATTTATTTTTACTTATTTGTGATTGTTAACAGATATTTTTCAAAAAGTTACAAGAACAAAAATATATATATATATATATATATATATATTTAAATTAGTAAACAAAATTTTTTATGCTTTTTAAACTAGTTAAAAAAATATTTAGTATTTATACTATATTCACAACATTTGATTGTTCTCTCTTCATATGTTTGATTAATTTCTCTTATGATATAATAGAAATATCGGTTCACCATTCATATTCAAGAGACATATCAATCATGATTATGTTAAGTTATCAATTACCGTTTTTGGTAATATCTTGCATCCTCCTCTTAGACGATGAAGAATACTATTACAATATTTTAATAATAAATTTCAAAACAACCATACGTTTTTTATAAGGTCAAAAAGAACCATTTTAATTATAAAAAAATCGTATTTTTTAATTGAAATTAAAATGACATGGGAGAAAATAGAATAATTTCTATTTATTTATTTGTGATTCTGCTTGAAAAAACTTAAATGGTTAGGTTATGAATAAAACCTAATATTTTTTATATATATTTTCACGTGTGTTTGCTCACGTGGTGCTCAACTCTTGGTCTAAGTATGAGAGACGATATTAAAAAGATATTCATATTCTTTTACTTGACTTTTATTTTTTTATTTTTTTTATTTTGGAGCATAATATCGTCATGAAATCTTCCATCTTTATTGTGTTGAATTACATTTTTCTGATAGCATCAAAACTTATACTTTCAGGTTTTTTTTTCTTTGGTGGTGTGTGTTTTTTTATTAGGACGGTGCTCATAAATAAACAAGTTTTCGTTTGATAATTATTTAATTGTTTTTATTTTTTAACCCTACAAACACATGTTTCACTTTAAAATTTTTTACTTTTTCGTCTAAAATATTTTTTTTATTTTTTAGAATTTGACTAAAATTCACTGTTTTATTCAAGAAATATGAATATTATTATAAGAAATTGAGAAATAAAATAGACCTTTAATAACTATTTAGTTTTTTGTTTTTATTTAAAAAATTAAGTATATTTCATCTCTCAATTTGTTTCTATTTTTCTTAAGTAAAAGAGTTTGATTTTTAGCCAAATTTCAAAATACAAAAAAAATATTTAAAAAATTAATAATTTCCAATGTTTAGCTTAATTTTTTTAAAACACTGATAAAAGTAGATTATAAAACAGACCTTAATAATTCCAGTGTTATGAGAAGTGAGAATTTGAAAGAAGACCCTCCTTTTGTTTTTCAATTTTCAATTTTTTATTTTGATTTTGAAAACATTAGTAAAGATAGTTAAAATAGTAAAAAAAAAATGAAAATAATATTTATAAACTTAATTTTAGAAAATTTATATCAATAAACCATTGAAAAATGTGGTTACAATCACATTACTCAACCCCAACCTCCTCTTTTTTTTTTGTTTTTACATGTCTACAATTTGTTGAAAATAAAACAAAATTTGAAAAAGTGCATTTATTTATACTTTTAAAATTTAACGGTAATAACAGTCCGACTATATCTTAGACACTCAAATATATAAATGAATAATTGAGGTGGTTTGATAATCATTTTATTTTTAGTTTTTAGTTTTTAAAAATTAAATTTATTTTCTTGATTTGCATATTTTTTTAATTACAATTGTTGAATTGTTAACCAAATTCTAAAAATAAAAACAAATTTTTAAAAGCTACATTTTTAGTTTTCAAAATTTGGATTTGTTTTTTAAACTATTGGTAAAAAACGATAACAAAGGAAGAAATTTGAAAATAGAAATAGTGTTTATAAGTTTAATTTAAAAAAATAAAACATCAAATGATTACTAAACAAGATTTAAATTATATGAAAGTTAATCTTGTTTAACAATTCTACTTAAAAAAATAGATCTTGTTTAACAATAATAAATATTTTTAAGTAGATCTTGTTTAACAATAATAAATATAGGTCTAATTTAATCGATAGAAACATTTGATAATCATAAAATCTTGCTTACCAGATTTTATATAACTGGATTATTATCTTTTTCCATCTACCCGATTTAACCCTCGACGATTTACATAATGTATGTATGAGTGTGTTAGATCCGTTAACTAACTATTTGATTTTTTTTTCCCAAAAGAATAACAACATTTTAGTTTTTAAAAATTCTACTCATAAACAATACTACCACCAATTAAATTTCTTTTTATTTTGTTATCTAATTTTATGGGTTATTTTAAATAATCAAGTCAAATTTTAAAAATTTAGAAAACAAAAAACAAAAAAAATGGTTTTTGGTTTAATTTAAAATTGGGCTATGAAATCTGTTAAGTTAAGAATAATAAAAATCATTAAAAAATTGTAAGAAAACAAGCATAATAAGAAAAATTGCAAAAAACACCAGTAAATTATGGTGATAGTTGCAATTACACCCTCAAACTTCTACAAATTTATAAGTTTGGGGACCTCATTTTAACAATTAAATTTAAGGATTCAATTTTTATTATTAAAATGTGTTTGGACCCAATTTTCACAATCGTATAACTTTAAGGGTCTAATTTTAATATTTATAAGTTCAATGAATCAGTTTTTATACAATTAAAAGTTTGAAGGTGTAATTTTGACTACCACCATATTTTAAAGGTGATTTTTACCATTTACCAAAAAAAAATATTAAAAAAATAAATAATTAACGAATGGAGCATAAATTAAAGTTTTCATACCATATATATCCTTGAAGTAAAAGTATTAAACTCTTCATAGATGGTAACTTCCCTTTGGAAAAACCTCATGAATTAAAAAAAAGAAAAAAAAAAAAAAAGTAAACTTAGCTTATGTCATCTACTATTCTCTTACCCACGTGGTGTATTTTCATTGGTCTAATAAACAAGTCAACTCTACTAAAATCTACGAGCGCGACTAGAAAAAATACACCACATCAGAAAGTCAAGTACGTCGGAGAATATCAAAGCCAAAGAGCTCCGGCTTCTTTGAGCAATTTGTTGAGACAGCCATTGAGGTGGAGGGTGATGATAGCATTGGCGGAGCCAACGAATCGGCCACCGATGAAGACGGCAGGGACGGCGGGGTTGCAGCCAAGGTGTAAAAGGGCCCATTCAATTTCTTTACCTCTTGAGTCCTCGTCGAGCTCGTACACGGCGGGGCTCACTCCTTGGTCGTAAAACAGTCTCTTGATTGCATGGCTCATGCAGCATGAGCTCTTGCTGAATATCACCACCGCCTTCTGTGACGCAACTTTCGCTATGCGTTCCATTTCAAATATATTCTTCTGTGCTTTGATACTCGGAAAGACACCGTCGGAAATCCTATCGTCTTCTCTCCTTCTTGCGAAGTATTGTAGAGGGAATTTTTATAGTTGAAGAAAGAAGAAAAACTATTGGTATATATATAGGCTACAGGTTGTGGACTGTATTTTTTTTTTCCTTTTTTTTTATTAGGTTTAGTTTTTTATATCTAAAAGTGACCTGCGTGGAGACGACTAATCGAATCTCTAGTCTTGAGATTGATATTACAAATGGGTATTTGTAGTAGGATTTTTTCTTTCTTTCATAATATATGAGATTGAGGAATAGAACATATGATCTGATAAAGTTCGACATTACAAGTTTTATGTCAGTTGAATTATACTCGTTTCAACAATAGGTATTTAATTTTTTTTTTTTTTTTTAATTTTTGGACTTTAAAATTTTATAACAAAAGGTTTAGGGAATTATTTTTTATGTTTAATGGATTTATAATTCTATCTTTGTTAATTGAAATTGTGGAGTAAACATTGAAATAAATTCAATTCAATGTTAGAGACCCACATATATTACATACGAAATTGAAAGTTTAAGAATTCATCATAATACAAAATCTAAATAGAATCTAATTCTGGGAAGTTCATAGATTTATTGAAAACTTTATTTTACAACGTTGAAAGTTGAAGAATATATATGTGGATAAGTGCCAGTTAGGTATTTAAATCAGGTAACAAATAAAATCAATTTTTTTATTATAAGAAAAGAAAAGTTAGGGGCGGTTTGACTTAGAAAAAATTTGAAACATAAAAATAAAGTGACATATTTAGCCTAAAAAGGGATTGAAACTAAAGAAAAAGCAAAGGTAGGGAGGGAAGAAGGATTGAGATATGGGGGAATGTTTTGGCTTTAGTAAAATGGAGTTTTTTTTAAAAAAATATATATTTATTATTTATTATTATTATTTAAAAGAAAAAAAAAAAAAGAGTCCTATTTTTGACATTGACATGTGTGGTTTGGTTCAAAACTGTCTCATAGTTGAGAGAGATAAAAAAGAATCTAAGTTAGATTTATAGAGACAAAAACCATACAGAGAACCCAAAAGCTTTAAATTTATTTTACAGTCCCTAGACATTTTTTTTTCTTAATTTGTGTTCAAAAGGTGAATTAATAAGTGATTAAATTTTCCATTTTATGTTTAATAGTTTATGCGTAGATTTTTGTCTTATATTAGATATAAAATTAAATTTTAAATTTAATAGGTTTCGAAACTTTAAATTTAGTGTCTGGTTGATTTTTAATTTTTTTAAAAAAAACATCGAAGAAAAGTCAAAAATTTTATTTGATACAATTTTATATTAGACCTTTCTAAAATTCAAAAGACTAAATTTGTTATTTAACTAATAAAAAGTAAAGTTTTACCTTATCACTTATATGTGTAATCTTTCAAGACTAAAATTGGTTAAATATATGTTTTAGTCATGTGATCATTTTTCCTAAAATGTTTTCTATTAGTTATTTATATATATATATATATATTTCATTTGGCTACTTTCTATTGTTCATGGTTAAAATTTGGCCAATTAAGGATAGACTTACCTAACAATATACTAACTAATGAAAGGATAAAATTTAGAGGAAAGTGATATGCTAAATTTCTAAGAAAAAGTAGTAATATGAATATCAAGTTTTTTTTTCCTCTCACATGACAATTTTTCTCCAATAATCTTTTAACCGATTCAATAAATATATTATATATCTCTCGTAAATTTATGTCATCAATCAATTTAACATTCACAAACCATAAAGGATGACTAAATTTAATATATATATATATATATAAATAGAAAGACTAAATTGGAACTTGTTAACTTTGAACGTTAAAGATCACGTTTATTCTTGAAGAAATGTAATAAATCAATGATAATTTGAAATGTGGTTCATTTGATTATGTGTTGTTGTTTACTTATGTTTCGTAATCATCATAAAATATGGGGTCTACCTCTAAATTTGTAATCGAAGAACACAATCCAATTAAAACGTGAAAAATGACCCGTCCGATTGGATTTCAAAATTACTTGAGATCCATTCGCAGATATTTTATTACTAAGAGATAGGGGTGTTCATGGGTTGGGTTGAGTTGGTTGAAAGACTTTTTAGACACAAGGTTGTACATTTTTTCAACTCAAATGACCCTTATTAAAAAATGAACTCAACCCAACCCAACCATGGTTTGAGTTAATCTGATCATTTATTTAAAATTTTGTTCTAAAAAAGAAGTAAAACGTAAATATGTAAAAAAACTAATTTAATTGTTTTCATATATTGAATTAAGATTAACAACTCAATTTCAATTTATATAGTGAAAATTTTCTTTCTAAAGTGCAAAAAAAACTACTTTTAGTTGTTGAAAAATAAATTGTTAAAAAAATATTGGAATTAAATAAAATTAAAATCAATATATGTATAAATAATTGTGTTATAAGTAATGAAAAAATTATTTTAAACAGGTTGATTCAAGTTGGTTTGGGTTATATTAGGTGAACCCAAGAACCAATCCAACCCATAAAATTTTCATTTATTTGAACCCAACCCAACCCAAATAAGTTGATAACTCAACCCAAACCACATGGATTAGGTTGGGTTAATCGGGTTTTTTTGAATATCCCTACTAAGAAAACATATATCATCCTTCCTTCTTCGCTCTCTCTAATGAACAACAACCCAAAAAAAAAATGAAGAAGATAATCTTGGGAGAATGTCAACTATATATCCCTAAGAAGAAAAAAAAACAAAAGGAAAAAGAGAGTGGGATTGGAATGTCGCCGCAGATGCGAAGAAAAATATGGTTTTTATTTTTTGCAATCCGAAATTAAAACTCCATTTTCCATAAGCTTCCATGAAAATGATTCTCCACAAAGAGACGTATGTATGGTCTAATAATATTCTTCAATTAGAAGATTTTGTGTGTTTCTTAAAAGATCAGAAAATTTTATTCCTTTTATATATTTATTTATATGATAGAGAAGAAGAAGACGACGACAAGTAGAAGATGATGAATGTATGAAAAGCAATAATGGGTTAGTACATTGATTATTCCACAAGAAGGATAAAAAAAAGTTTGACATGTATATGGTGGTTAATAATTGCCTAAATTCATGTAATATGTAATTTTTATTTTAAAAAATATAAGACTTTAAAAAAAAAGTGTGTAAAAAGAAAGGGGAGTTACATGAGAGCATATGCAATGGAGGGGGAAATAATTTGCTAAGAGAGTTTGAGAGTTTGAAGACTAAAGTATAGAGATTATACGTATATACGAATATATAAATTAACAATAAATTGTTAATCAGTTGTTAAGGATTTGAGAAATCCTATGATTTGAAGTCGAAGTGCATTATTGAAAGTTGTTTTTAGAGAAAACATGCCCCACGTACGCATTGAGTACTTCGACATTCCACCCCAAGATACAACACCTTACAAGAAAGTTTGTGTGCAACGTTAAGCAATCTTGTGAATTTTTATTGGACTTGTAAGCTCATGAAAAACCTTTTGGAATCGTATTATTTAAATCAAGAATTTTCTATGTGAATAATATTTCTATATAAACTAAATTCACTCCTTACGATGATTAAGAACATAAAAAGACCTAACCAGATTCCACAATTTCCTTAAAAAGAGGAGGAAACGGACTCATTCTCATCCACTAACTAAACATTTAACATTTAAGATAAAAGAAGTAATTAAGATAAACTTAAAAATAAAATAAAATAATCGTTAAATTATCATCAAAGGGATAAATAAGAAAATATTAATGCAAAAGAATTCGATCATGTTGAGAGTTATCGCTTGAAGAGAAGAATGAAATTCTTTGGAAGAAGAATGAAATTCTTTGGAAAAAACAAACCATGTTTTTATCCTTCAACTTGGTCAAATATAATTTACTCTTCTATTTTTATCATATTCCACTTTCAACTTGAATATTAAACACTGTAAATTTATCTTAAACTTCAAGAGGGTCTCCTTTTTTTCATTTTTTTTTTTTAAAAAAAGAAGGTTGAAAAAAATCTTCTGATGTGCATTCAATAAAATCGATATATAGAATTTAAAGAACAAATACACAAAAACAACTATTATTAAATTGTTTAAAGCTTAGATTGACCAAAAAAAAAAATCAAATAGAAAATGAAATTAGTTGACAGTGAAAATTAAAATAACTTTAATTTTTTTTTCACACAATTATATAATCCAACAACTTTGAGAGCTTTTGGAGCGAGTTGGTTTTTATAGTCGTAGGTTATAATAATTTGTGTTTCGGATGTAAATTATTTTAATTTGAATTATAATAGTATGTGTTCGAAGTGTAAATTATTTTAGTTTGAGAAGAAAACAATAAATACTATAGCAAAAAATAAAAAAATGATGAAGGTAAAATAGTAAAAATGGTAGCAAATAGTAAATATTGTAGCAATGGAAGTTTTGAAAAAGTATTGACTATAAATAGTATTTACTATAGCAAGATCGTGGTTATTATACCCTTAGGATAATTCTTATCCCAAATGCATCATCTAAATTATTGGACAAGTAAACTAACAGTTGACAATAAAAAAAAAAGATAGCAAATGCCAAATTCGTTTTATAGAATTGATGACACAATCTATTCTAAAACTAGGCAAATTATGCCCCTAAATCGTTATCATTGAGATTCTATATATTACCAATAGTTGATGTACGATCTAACTAGTTAAGTAATATTAAAGTGAGATTTGCGCCTTCATAATGTAACATTCTTTAATAATATATGTAGAAGAAAATCAATCTTTTGATCGACCTTTAAAAAGGAAATCGATGTTTTTATTAATTAAGTTATGTTCCCATGACACGTTTTAATAAATAGGAAAAAAAAATCAATTTAGAGTCTCAATGTAAATAGAAAAAAAAAATTATTGGAGTTGCATAATTAGTACTTAAAAGCCCCAGTTAATAATTTTGTATATTTTAAGATTCGATTTTTTCAATTTAGAGTCTCAATCAATTTGTGTATGATTTCTTCCTATGGACTGTTCTACGCAAAAACCTCAACACTATGGAGACGCTATAGAAAAGATTAGTGAGTTTCTCTTCAAATCCAAATTGGTGCCCGTTATGCAAACAAAATGGTAAAAATATGGCGGATCATCTTTTTATCCATTGTAGGGTGGCCAATATCCTTTGGAATAGACCTCAAAATTTGTTGGGGATCAATATCAATAATAGAAAAGACTTGCTCACTCTCTAAAAAATCTATGCTATTTGAATTTCAATTCTAAAAAAAAACATCATCTTCAATTCATCGGTTATTATATGATGGACTATATAGCTCGAAAGAAACAATCACACGTTCAACAACTCTTACAGTTATAATGCGAAATTATGGAAAAACATATGCTCTTTGACAAGTTGCTAGACATACCGATCAAAGCTCTTCAAAGATCATAACTCCTCCCCCATCTCTCTTAATCTTGCTGCTTTTATGTAATTTACTATCTTCTTGGGGATTTCTCTCTAGCCCATATATGCCCTTTTGTTTTGATTTCCCTTTGTTTTCTCAATATACCAATAAATATTCTGGAATGTGATGATGGTGCTAAGAATGTGTCTATTGGGGTTGATGCCCTAAACTCTCGTAGAGTCTTGTAATTTGTAAACACTTGTATGAACAAACGCTTGTGATGTAATAATATGAGATATTTTCTTCACTATTGTCTATGAAATATGAGATATTTTAGTTGCATTTACCACAAACTAATAAACTAAGATCCCTGGTTGTCGTTGTAACTTAAGCATGTATGTGAAGACATACAAGTGGTTCATGTCTTAAGTGATAACCTAAATAGTCTGTAGTATATGGATAAAGAAGGGAAACCTTATCCTTGTGACACTACGGATACGGCCCGCTTTGTAGATGTTACAAGTGTTGTAAAGTGCTACAGATGGTCTGATTCTGATCATTCATGTAGAGACATGCGAGTGGAGGTGTCATATACAAAGGAATTTGTATAAGACTGGACCACGAAGTGTTTAGTCTCGTTATATAACGCCGTTCATGACAGAGACTTTTATTTCACTAGGATGACCATAAGTAACATGACCTTAATCCTGAGTGAGTTGAGAACTCCTACCTATGAGGGTGGTTCTTTGATTTGCATGGGTGCAAATGGCCATATAGTCGACTCAGACCCACCACTTTGGGGATTCATCTGATTGGGGAGCTAGAAACTCAGCTACACAATATGGAATTCACGCTTTCCCCGAAGCAGGGGTAAGTAGATAGATTGCTCCCTTAAGGGCTAATTTCGGGGCTTGAACGATGTGGCGCCACACATCTTCTCATGGCCCGAGAGGTGTCCACTCATAGTAAGACTATGATGTATTGTTCATTAAAGGGATCAGTGGTACTTAAGGAGTTAGATGTAACTACAGGGGCAAAACGGTAAATTGGTCCAATTGTACTTACGAGCATTTGTGAAGGGTTATCGTACTGTTCACTGTTATATCTGATGGATATAGAAATATATCTGTAGTGAGAAGAGTGCAATTGACGATCTTTAGTGGAATGCCTAGTAGTTAACGGATGGTGGATCTTGTGACTAAAGAGTTTAGTCAGCTATTCACGTACTATTGGAGCTTCAAGCTACAGGTTCATAAGGTCCCCTTGGTAGCTTAATTGATTCAAGTTGAGAATCAGTTTTTGGGTCAGTTTGAAGTGTTCAAATTGACAAGAGTGAGTTTGATTATATATGATATGATTAAATTGGTTCGGTTATATGTGATATAATTGATATGATGTATGAGTTACATTAATTGGAGGAATTTGATATAAGTATGATTTATATCAAGTAAACGAGAAAAAGACTTTGGTTTAAATGTTACATATGATGTGATATTAAAACTATAGGTTATAAATATAATATGATAACTTAGTTATTATATTTATTTATAATTAAAACAATTATGAGATAATTGTGAGTGGTTTCTCCTTTAACCGTGTATGAAGTGGGAGGTTATATTCAGTTTTCATAACTGAAGGATAAAATGAAAAAAAATTTCATTTTGTAAAGAATTGCTTCATTAAGTACACTGCTAATCGTTTAGCTCACGAGAGACTACTCGACCACCTTCAAGTGTTTGTCTAAACGATCGTGTACACGCGTCATTCTCTAAACTAGCATTTTACCAAAGCAAATGACATTTTTGTAATTATTCATTTCTTCTCCACTTAGGGCTGGAAATAGTGTGACTGATTGGCCAAAAGAAAAACGCAGTAGCCGCCTGAGAGAAGAGCCATCGCAGCCATCTAAACAAAAGGCAAGGAGCAGCCGCCTGGACTTTGAGGAATCGGGAAGCCGCCGGTCCATGCAGTCGAAGAGAAGGGAGTCGTCGTTCTATTCATCGTCCGATTTTGACGTCAGCGGTCTGAGAAAGCGGCGGGTTCCAGTTCGACAGCGTGGGTTGGTGTCCGTCGGCTTCGCAGGTTGTTGTCTGGTCAGCTCCGATCTAGTGGGTGCCGGGTTCGAGCGTGCGGTCTGGTCTGGTCAGTTTCAGTGTTTTTCGATCGGCAGGTTGTCAGCGAGAGAGAGACGCGCGGGTCATGTGCGTGGTTCGCCGGTCAGAGGCGGTAGTGCACTGTTTTGGACTATTTTGCAGCGGGTTGTTCTCGGTGGCAGAGACGACGTCTAGTGCAGATCTCTCGGTATCAGTGGATATTAAATTATAGATTAGTTTATTGTTGATTATCTGTAATTGTAAATTCCTTATTGCTCATAATAAATTAATTCAAGTTAGTTCTCAAAGTGGATGTAGACCAAACTGGTCGAACCACTATATATTCTTTACTGCTGATTTATTTCTGCTAATTGTTTGCATTCTGTTTGGCCATTTAAGTTAGGTTCAGAAACTCTCACATAAACGCTCGTTTGGCAAGCAAGATTCACTAAACGATCGTGTAAACGATCAAGCCTGTTTTTCCTAAACGATCATGTACCTACCGACTCTTACTAAATGATCAAGCACAAAGTCTATACGATAGACAGTATACTCTCCTGCTTGCTTGGTTGTATATTGTGATCGTAGTTTCCTCCAACCCTCTACCAAATTCATAACAGAGCCCACACCTCCTAGATTTTCACATCGAGAATACCAAGGTTACTAAGTGGTGGTGTCCAAGAGGTTTGTTCATGGAGAAGATTGTTCGTGATTGACCAGACGATTGGGTAGACGATCGCAGCGATAGCGAGAGGTTGCTGTTCCAAGTTCTTCAAATGTATGTCTCTCGTTTCCTTTGTATTTAATTTCTAAAGCATGCCGTAATTTTTTCTAAGATGTATAACTAGTTTGTATGTTAGTGAATGCTTGTAATTCTATCACAATGAATTTGGATCGATCGTGCTTCCACTCATGGGTTCTCTTTGATAAGAGTTCCTTCAGTGTCAACCTAATTGAGATATTTTAGTGTGCCTACTGACTCACACAATTGTATCTTTCTCAAAAAAAAAAAAAAAAAAGAAAAGAAAATAGAGGTATGGAAATGGTAGAATCAAATGAAGGAGCAACTTGTCATTAATAGGAGTTGTGTTTTTCATATATTAGTATTCATTTATTTTTCTCTACATATATAGAAAGAATTACATTAGTCACTAATACATCCATAAGTCAGTTGAGTTGTGTACGTTTTAACTACAATGTAATAAGTTAATAACATAAACTTATGTTTTAAAATAATATGTTAAGTTCTATCATAAATATAGGTATCAGTCTATTCTCTAGGCAAAATAATTTATCGTTAAATTAGTTATAATTTCAAAATTGTAAGGTATGTTTGGTCCAAGAAGTTTGCGTGGTCATTTGTACCCGATAAGTTTTACGACTAAACAATTTCACTTTTTATTTTGAACATCTCCAGAGTCTTTATCATTAATTACGATCATCAACTTAATAATGACGATTGAACAAATGTAAACTGATTCGTCACTATATACCATGCATCAAATATTATGTAGATGAAACTAGACAACTAAGAGAATAAACAATGTACATTCCTTTTTTTTTTCTTGGACAGAAAACAATGTACCTTCCCTTTTGAATAACTTATCAAATCTCTTTTCATAGATTGTGTTACGAACTCATCGAACAAAATGCATCTGACAAGTAGAATAGTGGGAAGATCCACGTGGAATAATGAAAATTCCAGTGGATAAATAGGGTTAATTAATCAATTAATTAATTAGATGATAACAATGAAATATTTAAGATGAAAAAGCAGAAAGAATGTTTTTTTTTAGAGAGAGAGAGAGAGAATAATTAGATAAATTAAAAATAATAAATAGCGGAAAGGGAGAACAGAAACACGTGAAAATAGCGATGGGTCATTGGAGAAAATATGGAAAAACAAAATATCATTTTAGGGCATATTTAAGATTATTATACTTTCTTTTGGAAAAAAAATATTATTATACTCCATGCACTAGTTTCATTCTAAGGGCATGTCAAAGAGTTATGTTGATCTTTTTACTTTAAAATTGCTCATTCGTTTAAATTTGTTATATTTTAATCGTCGTTTTATTTTATATTTATAACAAATTATTGACATCGTTTTCTATATGTATACTAACATATTAATTATATGAATATGATTTCAAGATATGTGATTAAGGGACGACAAGTAGATATGTTAAATAAAAATAATATAGCAAGAACCAAAATGGTCGTTTTCTAAAAGTCTTAGGGACTAAAATAGATATTTAAGAAATTTAATGATTATAAAAAATAATTAAAATTAAAAGTTAATTAAGAAAAATAGTATTTAAACTAAGATCGGATAAAATGGATATGTTCAAGAAAAAGATAGTCTAAAATACTATTTTAATTAATATACTTTAGGAATGGTTTAGTTTTAGTCATTGTCCTTTTAAATCTCCATCAATTTTAGCCTTTATATTTTTAGTAAATTTTAAATGCAGACCTTACCGTTAGTTTATCGTTGATATATATAATAAAAAATATTATTAATTAACTAATTACAATAAAATTAATTTCGATAAATAAAATTTAAGATTTATAAAAAATATATAACCTAAACTCGAATGGATCGTGTACATATTCACTACTATAAAAACAACATTACTTGACGCTTGCAATTTAGAAGTACTTAACGTTTTTATGAAAAAATGTTAAGTAATATGTAAAAACGTCAAAAATAATGAAAAATGTGAAGGATTTGCAAGTTTTTCGGATTTTTTTTACACTGACTAAGTACTTGATAGTTAAAAACCGTCAAGTTCAATTTTGTTTTCTTGTCATTTTTAAAACATCAAATCTAACTAATTTTCTTAAATTCTAAAAAATCCTTGCGCGCAATTTTGGCTTCCATCGTATGCGGAAAGAAAATCGATCGACACCCACGCTTTTGGCTTCGTCGCCTTTCATTGTCTTCAAAGTTCTTCCCAAAAGTTCGGGTTTGACACTTGCAATCGGTGGTTCCACACTACCGCCGGTGGTTCCACGCAGCTGCATCGACGATAGTACTGACGCAAACCCCCTGTAAGTTCAATTCACACATTTCGATTCTACTTGCTTTCTTCTTTTTAAAATGGATGGTACTCTCTCTGTAGTTTAGGTTTTTCAGCTCTTTGTAATGGATGGTGCTCTCTCTGACTGATGTTTATCTCTATTTTCTCGGTGGTTTTCTCTCTTTCTCTTCTAGTTTGGTCTTTGTTTTCTTGGTTGGTCTGGTTTTATTTAGAGATTTTTGGCATTGTTCTTGCACAAATGTGAATCACATTTAGGTCCTAAAATGTTTGTTTGGTCCTATTTGATGTTTTATTTGGAGATTTTTGGCGTTGGCCTGCTCTAATTTTTCCTAGAATGTTTGTTTGGTCCTAAAATGTGTTTAGTTCTTAAAGATAGAATTGGTTGGTTTTACGAACTTTGCATTGTAGTTTGTAGCTTCACACCCATTGAAAGCTAGAATGTTTGACCCAGAGATACTTGTGTAAATGGTTGCACTGGAAATTAATTAGTAAGTGACAAATCTCTTTAAACATCTCTAATTTCTATTGATTTGGTCAATATATCTCACTACCTCTGGTATTCATCACCTAAGACATGACTTTGGTCAAAGTTGTCACCTAATTTGTTACCCACACTTTATTTGTGGAAGATTAATTAGTAAGTGACATTTGTAAGTGTCATGCTTTAATATAAAGAATATAATTTTATCGAAAGTTAATTATTAATCGTCATCTTTTCTTACTAGATTTACAATTATGGATAAATCATGGATGCACAAGAGTAGATTATCCAAATATTATGAATTGAGTGCAGAAAACTTCATCAACTTTGAACTTTCTAATACAAATAATGCCTTTGTTTGTTGTCATTGTTTGAAATTTGAGAATTGTAAAAACCAAAGTCGCAATGGTATTAGAGATCATTTATACGTCAATGGAATTGATGAAAGTGATAAAATTTGGTTTTGGCATGGTGAACAACTACCTATCTCATCCTTACATGGGAAATCTTATAAGTTTGACACCTACATGTATGAAGAGAACGATGTTGGAAATATAAAAGACATAGTTGAAGTTGCTCATGAGGAATATTCAAAAGGCCCAAATAAATTTGAGAAATTGCTTAATGATGTTAAAACTATTATACGAAGGATGCAAAAGATTCACCAAGTTGTCTACATTGGTCAAGTTGTATAATTTAAAAGTTAGACATGGATGGAGTGATATTAATTTTTCAGAACTACTCAAAACTTTAAAAGAAATTTTGCCTACTACCAATGAGCTCCCAGCATCAATGTATGATACAAAGAAAACATTAGGTGCACTAGGAATGAATTATGAAAAAATTCATGCATGCTCTAACGATTGTTATTTGTATAGAAAAGAATATGCTAATGCAATTGAATGTTCTGAATGTGGTAAATCAAGATAGAAGTATGCTAAGAATGCAAACAAAGGGGAAAAAAACAAATTCCTGCAAAAGTTGTATGGTATTTTCCACCAATTCCACGATTTAAAAGACTATTTAGAAGTATTGATTGTGCTAAGAATTTGATTTGACATGCTAATGAATGAGAAGTAGATGGTACGAAATCCTACAGACTCTCCGACCTGGAAGTTGGTAGTTTTATGTGGTCAGACTTGATTCTAAACCTAGGAATCTTCGTTTAGCATTGTCAGCGGAATAAACTCACGCGGTGAAATGAGTTCTAAATATAGTTGTCGACTCGTAGTGATAGTTATTTATAATCTTCCCCCATGGTTGTGCATGAAAAGGAAATTCATGATGCTATCAATGTTGATATCGGGTCTAAAGCAACCAGTTGATGACATCAGGACATACTTAGCACTACTAATTGAAGATTTATAACTCTGGAGGGAAAGTGGTGTTGAATGTTATTATACTTATCAAGAAGAACTATTCAATTTAAGAGCAGTTTTATTATGGACAACCAATGATTTTCCTACATATGGAAATCTTAGTAGATGTAGTGTGAAAGGGTATAAAACATGTCCAATTTTTGGAGATAATACGTCTTTTATAAGATTGAAATATGGGAAGAAAATGACATACCTTAGACATCGAAGATTTTTAGTACGCAATCATCCATACTCGTCAAAAGAAGTCATGTAATGGTTAAAATGAGTTTGGAACAATGTCTGAATCTTTGTCTAGAGAGGTTATATATTCAATAATAAAATATCTTGAATTTCCAAAAGGAAAGAGGAAGAATAAAAAGCAACCTGCGAAAAAAAACACAGAGTTGTTGGAACAGATTGTTTTCTTTTCCTTTTTTTTTTTTTTTTTTTTTTTTTGAGCTACCACATTGGAAAAATCTTTATGTTAGACATTGTCTAGATGTGATGCACATTGAAAAAAAATGTTTGCATGAATATATTGGGTACGCTTCTTAATATTCCCAAAAAAAATAGGGATGGATTGAAAAAAATGTTTGCATGAAAAAGTAAGGTGATACAACATCTGCACGTGGATCTTGCTCCAAACCAAGATTGACATATGAGATTAAATCTGAAAATAAATTGAAAAAGAAGGTAAAGATGAATGATGCTATGCAAGAGGACAAGGTGAATATGGACATGATCATTCTGAATGATGAACGTGAGAATTTCAATAATGGAAGCAAACATGAATAAACTTTAAAGGTAATTAGTTAAGTTTGCTCAATTTATTGCACTGGTTGATGTTTGCATTATGAATTCTACTATCAATTTGCCACTACCTTTAAAATCAATATTTAGGTTTGCTAAAAAGATAATGGCCAAAGAGTTTGTCATTTCTTTTCAACTAACTATTGAGCTATTTGGTATTAATAGAAAGAGTTATGTTTTGCGGGAGGATATTATTGATTTCTGTAGCATGAGAGAAGTTAAGACTTTGACGTTGGTAGCATATATGATGTAAGTAATATAATGTCATTTGTTTAGGTATTCAAATTTAGTATAGGTACTCCTTTATTAACTTTTAATCTTTTATATGTACTTGCACTCAAAAGATTACATATTTGTTGACTCATCCCTTATATCTGTTGGACATCACTTAAGAAATTAGAGTTCAGAACCTATGTAGCAGATTAATGACTTCACAAGAAAACCAAATCGTTTTTGCTCCTTTTAATCCAGGGTTAGTAAAGTTTTACTAGTCAATTCATTGAAAGTTCTTATACTAACAGTAAATGTATACTACTTATATTTTATTTAGTGGTCATTGGGCACTACTGGCTATTAACGCATATGATGATATCTTCTATTATCTTGATTCATTACGAACATCATCTCGAGTAGATATCAGATACATAACAAACATGTAAGTTAACTTCTTGTCCTATGATGTTGTTCGTCATTTTAAAGTTTACATTATTTTATTATTTTGTGGGTATTACTTGACAATAAGGCTATTATGATCTTTCGATCTTAGAAAAATATTCAAAAAGGTTGAAAAAAACATTATGAAAAACCGTAAAGGAAAATATAAACATATTTTAGTTTATGCATATGTAGGTTATTCCTAGTGTATATGCAACATAAATTATTTTAGTTTATGTATTATTGCAGTGTTCTTTATAAGTTGGAACCACTAAATGTGGATACTATGTGATGAGGTACATGAGAGATATTATCATCAAAGGGAGCAAAGTAGTCACAAATTCGGTATGTTGTTAATTAATACCTATTTGCATTATTCTCGGTAGTTCAAATATATAACATTTGACAAAATAAGTATTGACTTCAATATTTGGGCTTTATATTAGATTGATACGAGGGACTCGTACAATCAATTTGAGTTGGACAAAGTGCGAGTAGAGCTAGCTGAATTTTTGGATTCCCATATAGATGGTGATGATCTATATGTTTTGGATATTTACATTCAATTTTTTGAAGATATGGGTTAGACTTATATTATTGATATTGGATATAGGGGTAGAATGTGCATATTGTAATTCTGGAAATGTGTGTGTTGATCATATGAGGTACCTAGACCTATATAGTTGTTGTAATTTTGGAATTGTAGATATTTTGGTTTGTTCTTTTGGGATTGAACATTCTTTTTGAAATTGTTCACATGCATGGTGGGTTTGATAGTCTTCTATAGAACTTACAAATTAGCTATATTGTTCATGTATGGACTTTGTTCTGAATTTTGTAAACATTTTATGTTGTAAGTATATATAACGATAACTATGTTCAAGGATATATATGCAATTTTCTTACCTAGGTTGGTGGAAAGTTTCAAATGATTGAACAAGTTTAAAGAGTTCAATATATGTGTTGTTTGTAATTTCTATATCATTTTTGGACTTCAAAATAGGAAATTATACAGATAATTTCTAATAGTACAATTTTGAAAGGAAAAAAAACACGCTTGACAGGCAAAACATGTCAAGTATTCCTTTTAACTTGCCAGTTTTTGGGTGTCAAGAAGAAATTATATTTGACAAGTAAAAATTGTCAAGTAATGAAAAACTTGATCTATAATAAATGTTAAAAATTTAGATACTTGACAGTTAAAATAAGTCAAAAGATCTCATATACTTGACACTTATAACGTATCAAGTAAATTACAGTTTGACGCTTTTAGACAGTCAAAAATTTCTCTTATTCTTGATATTTTAAAAATATCAAGTAACACTGATACTTGACTAAAAAAAAATCGTGAAGTAATACAATTTTTGTAGCAGTGATTATGGCACAAACAAAGCGAGGTGGAAACGTCATTTTTATAGCTAAGGCTGAAAAAAGTTGACATTCTTTTTTGGGCATTTTGATTAGCACCACACCCAAATTATTGTGCCCACTTGGCCTTAATGTGCTTATAGAATTGAATTGTGATTATTATTTGCATCTTATCCCCACAACAAAATAAAATGACATATTTATCCCCCTTTTTCTATATGGTTCTTTAGCCCATCGTCATAATAATAAGAATAATAGTTATTATAAATCCAAAAAAAGAAATTGATAATTGTTATTATTATATGGATGTGGTTTGAGAGTTTGATAATTCGATGATACATGTATATACATAGTCGATTTCTAGAAAGAGGACAAAATTTTACATCTTCTTAATTTTCTTTCATTTGGTGTCACTATCCTACCAACCTCATCGTCTTCCACCATCTTGTGAAATAGTATAAGATCATCTCTTAAGCCTAAAAATAGGACAAGAAATGTACTTTATTCTATATATATATATATATTTAAAACTACATATATTTTCTTTTCAAATATCTCCACAATGGTATGATATTGTCCACTTTAGACATAAATCCTCATGGCTTTGTTTTTTGTTTCGATCATGTCCCCTCGAACAAAGGACCATCGATAGAGTTCAACCATGGATCATACCATGACTACTTCCAAGGCTCCACTATACATCTTTGTTCGGCACCGAGGATTCTATCGAGCATGGTTAATTCAAGAGCATGGCTCTGATACCACTTGACAGGGACAAGACCCCCAAACTATCTCCACAATGATATGATATTGTCCACTTTGAGCATAAACCCTCATGGCTTTATTTTTTGTTTCACCCCAAAAGGCCTCATACCAATGGAGATAGTCATCCTCACTTATATACCCATGATCCTCCTCTTATCTAACTAATGTGGGACTTTGGTCGTATTTCCAACAATATATTTTATTCTAAAGAGAATTGAGAGACCCCTCTCTCTTTGTGTGTGTATGTATAATCATGATATATGACAATTTGTTTGTGAATTTGATGGTTTGATATCAATTTGAGTAATTGAGATTCATCTATTTGAGAAAACTTAGAGTGAGTGGAACTATAAGACAAGATCATGATATTGTCTAAAATTTAGGTAGCTAGTGACTGTGTGATGTATTGTGTCTTGTTTTTGGAAGTGATGTTGTTGGAAAAAGTAGTGGTACTTGGTAGTTTAAAATGGTACCCCCTCTACCATATATTATGTCTTGCAAGAAGAGACATTATTAGCCATTAATTGTCCCTAAGAGTATACATGATTAAGAAAGTTAGACAAAGATCGTTGTAGAGTATTTCAGTGATATAATTAGTTAATTACAAATTTCGGGCACTTTAATGTCCATCCAAAAGAAATACATAATATGTGTTGTTAATCAATGTCATAACTTTATAAGTTTAAATTTAGAAGTAGAAATAAGAAGAAAAAGAAATTAGAACCTCTTAGTTTATCACTAACTTCCTAATTTACATTACTATTAGATTGGAGAAGTTTTGATTAATATATCTATATATAGA
Source organism: Benincasa hispida (assembly GCF_027475165.1). Classification (NCBI taxonomy): domain Eukaryota; kingdom Viridiplantae; phylum Streptophyta; class Magnoliopsida; order Cucurbitales; family Cucurbitaceae; genus Benincasa; species Benincasa hispida. The sequence goes on from NC_143478.1 coordinate 20,797,038, forward strand.
GAGAGTGAGAGAGAGAGTTCAACAACATGTGGGGTTGGAGAATTCGAACGACTCTTGACCTCTTGATCAAGAGTGTAGTTGAATTATATGTTTAATTATTTATTGCTTTTCAAGTATGCAAATCATCATATACCCAAGTGTTAGTGTTTAGTATCTTATATATACTTAAATGAAAATATATACGTTATAATTAAACGATAAAGGTAATGATGTGTGACAATATACATACATATGTATCATCCTAAAGAACCAACTTGGGTTTGGTAAGGCCAAAGTAACCCCTCACCAACCCCATCGGGTAACATGTGAATAAAAATATGGCCTTTGGATGTAGAACAGGGACATTTTATGGGTATGGGCCTCGGCATCCATCCACATAAAAGTCAATGTGCATGCATGTATATGCCCTAATGTTTCTTTGCAAATCCTATGGAAGATCAGAATATTTTTAGGTACATCTTTTTTTCTTGGTACAATCTTTTTTATGCCCTAAAAATATATACTTCCACCTTCTTTTTTTTTCATTTTACATACTTTTTGTATATTTCTACCTTTTTTTCATTTTTTTATAAAAGCATACCACACTAACATTGTGAAATTCCTACACACCACTAATATTATTTCTCTTTCCATTTTAAAAATTAGTTTATCATTTTTTTTTATTTTATTCTTATCCTTTGTGTCTGTTTCATGCCAAAAGACATTTGTCAAATGTTAATTGAAGTATGAAAAAGTTATAATACGACCAATAATTAGGTGTAGTCTAGGATGCACCTAATCTCATGCTTCTTTTTTAACATAATATAAATAAATTTTTTTTAAAAAAAATCTATTGAATTTTGTTTGCCACTTGGCATAGTTGCATCCAAATATTTTTCTTATAATATTATTGGAGTTGTAGCTGTGTGATCTATGTTATAAATTATAGTAAATTACAAGTTAGACTTCAAACTCTAAAGTTTGTGTTTTTTTGGTTTCTAAATTTTTAAAAGTGTCTAAAATGTTACTAAATTTTCAATTTTGTGTATAATAGATCGCATGAACTTTAAAAATATTCAATATGTTTTTGAATTTTCAATTTTGTGTATATTAAGTCTCAATATATTTGAAGTTTTTAGAAATTGATTGACCTATTAGATATAAATTTTATGAAACATTAAACTTTTAATTTTGTATCTAGAATATTCCTGCATTTTAAAAAAGATCGAATAGGCGAAAATCTAATAAGAGATACATTCAGAAATCTATTAGATACAATTTAAAATAAGTTTAAGAATTCATTAGATATTTTTTGAAGTTTAAAGACTTATTAAACCTACAACTTAAAGTTCATAGATATATTAGACACTTTTAAAAATTTAGAACTAAAAATAACCTTCATAAAATCTAGAACTAAATTTGTAATTTAAGTCTTATTAATAAAAAAAAATAATAATGATAAATTTGTTGAATGAAAGGATCAAAACTCATATTTATCCGTCTTAATGTAATACAAAATGTAATGATTATGCTAAAAGTTTTATTGTAATTAATCAAGTCCTGTGAATAAATCTATAAACATACATATAAATTGAATTATAATTATTTACCGTTCAACTGATATATGATATATGTTAACGATGAACAAATTAATAGTAGAAAAAAAATGGTGAAGTAAAGATTAGTTGAATAGGAGTTTGAAGTTCTATAGAAATGAGAATAATTTAATCTCGAAAATAGCATTGTAATTTAATTTAAATATCCATCTATCAGCACTCCCCTAATATAACAAAAATTTGCTTCATAAACTTTTAAGTGGTTGCTTCACAATTTGATTCGTTAATACCATTGGACTCTACATTATTATAATGATGGTAATAAGTGGTTGATGATTATACATGAGAGTAATAAATCTCCGGCACCCATTCGAATATACGTTAATAGATCATACATATAAGACATCATTTTAAAAGTCGATGGTTCAATCTTATTATAATTTATTGGCAATTTTTGAACTAACAAGATTATTCTCTATTTTAATGCACACCCACACAATATAGCAAGATACATTATTCAAATAGCCAGTATCACCAGTTTTATGTCATAATTAGATATTCAGAAAAAAATAGATAGACAAAAGAAGATATAAGTAGAGACAGACAATAATGAAAATTTCATATTAGGGTTTCCAACCCAGTAGACGTACTTTGACGTATAGAAAACATAAACATAAATTAAATAATACAATTAAAAATATTATAACGCATATTTTCTTTTTTAGATATAGAAGAAAGACATTAAAATTATAGTTTTTGCTATACATCCAACAATTTAGATTATAGATTGTTTTATGTCAACCGCTACCTAATTGAGATTTGAAAACATATGTTTTGAATCACAGTTGGATTATGCTTATATAGACGACAATAGTTATAGAGTAAAAAAAAAATGAGTATGTATCAATTACGGTCGAACTAAACTTTTTTTACCGTTAATCTGGAATGTTTTAGATTTAAAAATTAAAATAAAGGTATTAAATTTATGTGGTGAGAGGGGGGCGTCACAATGGCATCGTATAGTATATGGAAAAAGTTTGGATAAAGTTTGGGGACCTCACATAGCATCTCGAATCCACCCCCGCTACCCCAACAACACTCCTTTAAAAATATTTAAAACCAATAATTTCCACATCATAAATTATTGTTTAATAATAAATTTAATTATTAATTATGGTAACTATCCCATTTTAAAAGCAAAACCAATTGAATTGAATTCAAAATTAACATTTTTGCGGATCCTTTATTAAAATTAAATCTAATCTTATTGAACTTAATTAAGTGGTTATGGATAAATACTCATTTTCTTGAGATATGAAGTTTGAGTCGTACTATAATTATTGTACTAAGAAAAATAACTTCATTAAAACGGTCAAAATATACTACTAAGTGTATTTATTTTGGTTGATTTTTTTCATTAAAAACTTGTATATATACAAATAATAATAATGGAAAATTTTTAAAATTTAAATATTATTTTAGTTATTGTCCTTACGACTTAGTTCATTTTGGTATTTTTAAAATATTCCATTTGATTCATGTACTTTCAAAATATCTATTTTAGTTACTGTAATTCTAAAAACCAACCAATTTGATCCCTTTTGCAAAAAATTTAATGGAAAAGTTTTTTTTGAAAAAAAATGATAGAAATAAAAGTTAAGGAACTCCACACACATATTTCTAAATTTCACATTAAAACTTTTATGTGCCCGTATACATAGGAATTAAATTAAATCAAATTTGAAGTTATATAAATCAAATCCAACATTTTAAAAGTATATGAAAAAATCCAATCAAAACAAAAATTTATAGAGTTTAATAGAGAATTTTGAAAACAATTATAACTTTTTAAATAATATTTAAATTATCAAAATGAACATAACTCAACTGACATAAAAATTATAGTATCAATATAGATGTTAGAGCTTCAACCTCCCTCCACCAATATTGTCAAAAGTAATAATAATAATATTTGGATTTGGATTAAACTTTTTCATTCTTTAATTATAGATTTAATATTTATAATATTTATATTATATTATATTGAAAAAAACAATGGATAAAATTTTAAGCAGCGATGATGTGTGGTGCCGTACGAAGGACAAGTCTCTATTTTCCGCATTGCAATTGCAAAGATTCCGACGTTGTCGTTTTACTTTATATCTTCCCAATCCAACATGTCGTCACTGTACCTTTAAAGAATTTTAAACTTGAAATTACATATTTGTCCTTTTATTTTAATTATTTGGTTTGTAAAGTTCTACTTTCTTCTAATTAAATTTAAAATATTTGGGGGAAAGAAGTGCATTTGATATTATTATCTTAAAGCGTGATTGTGAAACCAACCAAAATATATTATCTAGTGGAACATTCTTATTTGATTTCCTTTTCAATCATTTTCTTTCTTTCCCAAAAGCCAATTCATTCTTTTACCTTTCCTCTCATATTTCTTTCCCTAAAGAAATCCCTTATAAATAGCCTTCTCTCACTACCTCAAATCCTCGGTTCTCGTTCGTTTCTACATTGCATACATTGTTTTAGTCGGAGGAAAAAAAATATTTAACGTTAATTTAAAAAGCTATATATACTTTTTTACAATGGATAGAGTCACAAGGTTGATTTCAGAGAGGCCAGTAGTGATCTTCAGCAAGAGTACGTGTTGCATGAGCCACACTATCATGAGGTTGCTGAGTGGTTTTGGAGTTAACCCAGCAGTGCATGAACTAGATCAGATCTCGAGAGGTAGAGAGGTCGAGCAAGCTCTCTCTAGGCTCGGATTCAACCCTATTGTTCCTGCTGTCTTCATTGGTGGTGAATTAGTCGGTGGTGCTAATGAAGTCATGAGTCTTCACCTCAATCGATCCTTAATTCCCATGCTTAGAAGAGCTGGTGCTTTATGGGTTTGAGCTTCATCCTACATCGAATAAATTGACCAGCACAATAATTCACCTACTTAGATAAGAACTAGTGTTTTATGGGTTTGAGCTTCTTATTACATCAAGTAAATTGAATCTCATTGGACTATTGTGATAATCAATACCTTATATATATAATGTATGTAACTGCCCCTTTTTGTAGTACTTTAGTGCAATGTCATGGTAGTCTCTTTTGTGGAATAAAAATTAGGCATTTTGCTTTTTTATCAAGTTGAGGGCATATTTTTTACACACCCCCATCATCTTAAAGCAATTTGGGCATTGAACTTTTTTGTGAAGATTAGGACCTTCATTTTTTTCCCACTAATAGGTGAGATCATTCCTTATTTGAGTTCTTCCACTTTTGGATAATTATTATCTTTCAAACTAAATCATTCTTATTAACTAATCTTATGGAAAAAAAAACAAATAAACAAATGTCAAATAATTATATATATCTACCTCGGTTTCAAAATTCACATAGAATATTTAATATATTAGATAAGTGTGGTAGTTGTTCAAATTTTGTGGTCTAAATATATATGAGTTTTTTTGTCCGTTGTTTCATGAGGTTAGTCGAAGTACGTGTGTGTGTATATATATATATATATATATCAAATTTGATATGACTGTCAAGTAGAAGTAATATTGATAGAAATTTTAAAGTTGTATGAATTTTTCCATCTAGTATTACCAAAGTACCTACTTATTCCATTTATAATTTGGAACGTCATAAAATGATATATCTACATTAATTAACTTTGTGAAGATTCAATCATAAATTTCAACAAATAATTTAGCTCTAACATAAGTTTTTATCAACTTTATATTGTACATATATTTTTATAATTCATTAAACGAATAAGATAAAACTTTATTGTGGTGATATATAAAACTTTATTGTGATGATATTTAGAGCAAGAACTTTTGAAGGTTAAAATTGCAACGTGCCTATTTAAGTTTAAGATTGAATTACAATCTTTATCTAAATTTTGAAGTACAATTTGATGAAGTTACAAGTATATGGTAAAAACTGACCTAACATAATAAATTTAGGGATCATAATTGATTATTCATTCATTTTTTTTAATTCAACCACTAAGAGGATGAAAGATAAAATTATTAACTTTTGACAGTGATATTTGGATTGACAAAATACGCTAAAACAATTGTGAAAAAACCAAACCATTCTTTTTGGAGTAGTCAAAGGTAGTTCCTTAAAGACATAAAACTAGAAACGAAATTTGATATTAATATATTAAACAAGAGGTTAGCTAGTTGTTATTATTATTATTATTTTGGAAAAACGAACTTCATTTAAACAATTAATCACCAACATAATCCTCATGGAGAATAGAGGATAACCATTCAGGATACAGGACTCCCAATAGGTCTCATACACTTCTTGAACAGAAGAAGAAGGTAGGATACCAAAAGATCAAAAATAGCAAGCAAGCGAGTAAGCCACAACATTACAAGAACAAGAATAATTCTTTGTGATCTCAATCATACTGATAACCGGCACAAATGCTAGTTATTATAAGCCTTTTATTTAGAATTATGAGGGCTAACAAGTAGAAAATGCGGTGATAATACTTAGAATTTGTGAAAAATTAAGTTTTGCGTCGATCAGAACCTAAATCCTCACTAACCCCAATATTATGCGTTATTCCGTGTCAAAGTGTCTATTTTTGTAACTATCATAGGAATCAAACGCATGCGCTAGAAACAAGCAATCACAAAATCAAACGCATGCGCTAAAGCCAGGCGACCGCAAAGACAGTCGCATTTGGTGAAGCCGAGCTATCGCATAGACGAATGCATGCGGTGATTTTATACATTCATCACAGGGATGTTGCGGCCATCAACCGCATGCGTCCATCGCATGGAAGTTGCGGCTATCGATCGAATGCATTCATCACTTGGAGATTAATGCGTTATTTTATGAGGTGGAATTATGGATGAAATGCGGTGATAGAAATGTGTTGAGCACTCAAGTTTTCTCAATGGAATCCAAGTGTAAACCCCACTGAGTTTTCTGGTAAGTCTAGGGTCGAACTCAGGGACTTGGGAAAACAATATGCAATGATAATTTTTCAAAAAGACTTTGCCGTAACCAGTAACTCAATAATTGTTTGGTTTGTTGTTTGCGGTAATAAAAATAAACAAATGCGGCGGAGTTTCGAAAAGAGTTGATAATACAAAAAATGCGATGAGTATGCAGTGAACGGATTGAGAAGGGATTCGGCTAACACTTCCTAGGATGCGTTCATGCTATGCGATCATGCAACACACATACAATAGTAAACCACCTCTCGATGCGAATGCTACGACTTCTAATGTTAGAACATATGCGATATATGCGATAAGTCTATAGGACCTACACATAAGCCTCTATTCTTATTTATGCGATGATAAAATGATACACACACAAATAAGGCGACCACATAATATCATACCTATCTCTAAGGTACATGCGATGCAGGTTGACAAACAGAGCTTATCTCTAAGTCCCTATCTCTTGCTTATGCAGATCTAATCTTGCTCTCTCGAGTTTAGATTCTAACCTAGCTCTCTCGAGTCTTTAGGTTCTTTCTTTAGACTCTTTCTCGAGTAGCTCTAAAAGGGTTTTGGGCATAACATAAAACAAGATAATCGCATGCAATGAAGATCCTAGGTCATGTTAGCTTATTTCTTTTCAACCCATTCGATTAGTTTAGCTACTCATGCGTGTTAAGAGAGTGAACAGATGTAGAATAAGAACTTCCATTGTATAAATATAAAGTTGAAGTACAAAATAAACATGCAAGAAGAGAATAAAGAGCCTGGTAGTAATCTCTTGCTTCCCAAGCTTTTACACTATCTTTTCTACTCATGATCAAAAGATAACCTCGCTCTCGCGAGAGTCAGCCCGCTCTTTTCTTTCTCAACAACTTGATGACGGGAAATTAGATGTCAATTTCTCAACAACTAAGATTCCATGGACGCAATATGCGATGCATGTTCTTGAAGTATGTATTGATTGTCATGCGTCGATGATCATGCGTTAGAATGACTATGCGTTAACAAATGTATGCGATGACCATGCATCCTGTCACAAGTTTTCTTGCACTCATGCCAAGTATAACGCGAATGCAAGTTTATAGGATGATCCGAGATCGAACTCAGGGACTTGTAGCTAGATGAATGCGGTAATGTGCATGTGGCGGTTGAATAAAAGAATCGATGAGAGGTTTCTAAGCTAACACTACTCCTAATTAGCAGACAACGCAATGAGAGTATAAAAAAGAGGCAGATACACGACAACTCATGGCATGAAATAAATGAATGGGAAAATAGATAAAATGTAAAGATGATTTCATTGCAACCCTTAAGAGTGATCGTAAGGGCAACCCTAGTCAACGCAAGCCATGCGATCATGCTACACACACTTGAGCCTAGCTCTAGGACGTATGCAGTGGATATGCGAAAGTTCCGAGAAGCCTATGCCAGCCTAAACCCCTATAACCCGCTCACGTGCTTTTGCCGCATGAGCGTGATGGCCGCATATCACCACCATATCCTACTTCCTGGACGCATGCAATATTCTATCCGTAAGGTGCATATGCTGTGTGATAGCAAACGGAACTTATTCCTAAGTCTCCATTCTTGCTTATGCAAACCTAATCTAGCCCTTTCGAGCATCGATTCTAATATAGCTCTCTCGAATCAGGTTCTTTCTTTAGACTCTTTCCCGAGTAGCTCTAAAGGTGCAATGGACGCATACATAAGACAAGGTAACCGCATGAACTTGGCTAACATAATATTATTCCTATCCCTAGTGAATACTTGCTTACATTGCTTAATGCGACCAACCACTTACCCTCCCGAGCAGTTAGTTGTTGCTGACTCTACTCATGGACAAGCGTGCTACAGCTTCACTCTAAGTAAATAAGATTTTCTCACATACTCACGCAACACACACCTTCTGGTGGTTTGCTACATGTTTCATATCCCTAATCCACATGACTAAGTATGTGATACTCTAGCAATCTCACTAAGTGATGCAACTAAAGATGTTAAGTAAAGAAGATGGAGATGAAGTCGAAGGAAACACAGAAGTACATTGAACACATAATGTATTAATTTCTTAATCACAAAATGTAATACAATACAACATAAGAAAATGAGAGAAAATGAAATGACCAGCTGGAAGCAAAGACTTGCTTCCAGCAGATGTACGTCAAGGTTGCCGATTGTGCCATAGATGTGTTGGTAGGTGAGATGTCAACATCATCTTTTGATTTTCTCGAGGTAGATGTGTTGATACGTTCATTCCACTAACCTTGCGTTGATCCCATTAGTATGCGTTATCGTGTAGCCGCAATCATTCAGTGACCGCATTCACTTAATACCGCAAATTCTACACGATGACCGCAATCGCTTGACGAGCACAACTCTCATGCGATGGACGCATGCGGTAGATTACTGCAACACCGCGTTGATCGAACACATTCGCCTTTGCGATAGAGAGTTTCTCCGCATGCGATCGTCTATGCGGTAGTCCGGTTTTCGTTTTGTGTCCACTTCTTGCGTTAGCTACAAAAATAGAACATTGAACGCATAATAACGTATAATAATGGGTTAGTCGAGATTCATCATGTTGAACGAAGCAAACTCATTTTCTCATGAATTCCTAACATAATTGCCGTATATTCTGCTTGGCAGCCCTCATAATTCTAAGTAAAAGGCCTAAGATGACATGCATTTCTGCATGTTATCAGAGATTGCGGCCACGGAATGATAAACATAAATAGAAGGGCGATCATAAGATAGGTGGAATACGTTGATACTTCAGTTGAATCAAGCTCGAATGCATACTTTGGGAGTATCAACAAGATAAGATGATGTGACATTGCCCATATCACAACAAAGGCAGCAGTGAGACATAAAGCAATCATGATTACCATTGGCGTTTAAACTCTATAAATAGCCCCTTGGACCTTCATTTCAAGGCATCCGATCTTCTGCCTTAAGGCAGCTGCTTGTGGTCACAGATGTGAGCATGACCGAGATTTTCTTTGAGGATTCTTCACCTCCATAACCCATTCCGAGTGACGACTGGAGCTTTCGCCGGAGTTAGAGCTCAAGAGAGACATCTCCACCATCCATCCATGGCAGCACCAGCAACCTTGACGCATAGCCTTATATTTCCTTTCTGATCTCTGTATTGTATTACATTTTGGGCTTAAGATACTTATATTTTGTATTCAATGCATCTCTAAATTCCTTCAACACCATATTCTTCATCCTCTTTATCTTTATCATCGTTTACCTTCATCGTTTATTTATTAAATACGATCGCATACTCGATCGTGTAGCCTAGAGATAGGACGCATGTAGCAACCTACCGAGAGGTGTGCGTTGTGCGAGTATAGTGGGTTAATCTTATTTGCTTGGTGAGAGGCTCATGCTTGTCTATAAGTTAATTAGCCACATCTAACTGCTTGAGAAGGTAAGAGGTGGAACGCACTAAAGTAAAGTATGCATTGTTCCTAGAGATAGGCACGGTCTTATGCTCGACGCAACCATGTACTATAGAGATATAGTCATGCGGCTGACCACCGAGAGGTGTGTAATGAGTTAGTGTGACGAGTTAGGATTACTCGAGCGATTTAAGATAATAAACATTAATATACGTTAACAGTTGTTGTATATCTACCAATTCTCATCGCAAGTCTTCCATTGCTCAATCTATTTAGTTAGGAGTAGAAGTAGTGTGTAATCCATTAACTTCTTCATTTTACTTTTATTCATTGCCTCAAACGCATTGCTTCACAAGCACTATTGAGTTACAAGTCCCTGTGTTCGACCTCGGATAACCCGAGAAACTTGCGTTCTCGTTATACTTGGCAAGAAGGCAAGAAAACTTGTGATAGGAACGCATGGTCATTACATACTAGACTAATGCATACTTTTCTTTCCAACGCATGACCTCCGACGCATGGGTACAAACGCATAGCATAAGACATGCATCATACATAATTGCGTCCATCCATTTTTTTCCTCGAGAATTTTTTGGCACCGTTGCCGGGGACTTGGTAGCTAATATTTGTCACATGAGTTGGAAGCAGTCTTAAGCGCATGTCAGCCAACATGTGTCCAACAATTGCTGGAAGCTCCAATGGTTAGGACAACGAGTTCCTTGACCTAAGCAGTTGAGATCAATCTCCTGCATGGAAGACTCCTTGCGGTGGGTTCACTCCACTTTCTCCAGGGACGTCTTCCACTCTATTTTTACTTTGTTTTCTTTGTTAACTTTAGTTTATTTATTTGAATATTGTCTTTTTGGATATACGGCTGTTTTCTTGGATGAATGTGCGTTAGCTCTTTGTAGGTGCGTTAATAATTTCACTCGGTGCGATGGTTCCGAAGAAGAATTTTTTCTATCATTCAACGCATGGCTATTTCACCGCATGAATCTTAAGTAATGACGAAATTGATATTTTGCTCATAAGTCCTTTCTCGTTATCTTGTATGTGTTATCCCTCTGAAATTCTTCTTTACTCGCTTGCTTTCTTATGCGTTGATAAACCAGCATCCATGATACTTACAATTATAATTCACTACATCCGCTAACTAAGTATCGCAAGGCTCTCCTTACTTTTAAATAACTTCTTCAAATTTTGACGATCTAAATTTTATTTTGTGCAAACCTCTGTCCAAACATTTGTTACCGCATTTCTATTGATTTTGTCTTTAGCTTTGTGGCCAAATTAAGCAAGACATGAGTTTGAGTTGAATATGGAACGCAACCGAAGTTGGATGCTCGCATGACACACGTGGGGGCAAGCCAAAACGAAGAGTGTAACCGGGTCAAACGCCACATTCTAATAAGTAATCGCAAAGTTTTGAATTGTTTTGAACGAACGCATTCTCAAAAGCTAAACGCAAAGTTGCGGGGAATGAATAAAAAGTTTTTGAGCAAAGGCTTGTCAAATCTAAACTTAGAAAAGACCTTTTTGAAGAAGCAGCTAAAGTGGAGGAGAGCGTTCTTGCCATGGTCAGAGGTATGGGTGAATTATATTGTGAAAAGTTGGTCATCGCAAAGGAAAGTTAGAGGATAAATTTTGAATTTCCTAAGTATAATGCATGCTTGAGGACAAGCATGATTCTAAGTTTGGGGGTGTGATAGCTGGTAGAAATGCCGAGCCTTTTATTTAGAATTATAAGGGCTAATAAGTAGAAAATGCGGTGATAATACTTAGAATTTGTGAAAATTTGAGTTTTGCATCGATCAGAACCTAAATCCTCAGTAACCCCAATATTATGCGTTATTCCATGTCAAAGTGTCTATTTTTTTAGCTATCGCAGGAATCAAACGCATGCGTTGGAAATAAGCAATCACAAAATTAAATGCATGCGTTGAAGCCAGGTGACCGCAAAGACAGTCGCATTCGGTGAAGCCAAGCTATCGCATAGACGAACGCATGCGGTGATCGCATACATTCATCGTAGGGATGTTGCAGCCATCAACCACATGCGTCTATCGCATGGAAGTTGACTATTGATCGAATGCGTTCATCACTTGGAGATTGCGGCCACGGAGTGATAACCATAAATAGAAGGGCGGTCGCAAAATGGGTGGAATGCGTTGATACTTCAATTGAATCAAGCTCGAACGCATACTTTGGGAGTATCAACAAGATAAGATGATGTGACATTGCCCATATTGCGATAGAGGCAGCAGTGAGACATAACGCAATCATGATTATCATCGGTGTTTAAACTCTATAAATAGCCCCTTGGACCTTCATTTCAAGGCATCCGAGCTTCTGTCTTAAGGCAGATGCTTGTTGTCACAGATGTAAGCATGGCCGAGATTTTCTTTGAGGATTCTTCACCTCCACAACCTATTCCGAGTGACGATCGGAGATTTTGCAGGAGTTAGAGCTCGAGAGAGACGTCTCCACCATCCATCCATGGCACCACCACGACCTTGACACATAGCCTTACATTTCCTTTCTGATCTCTGTATTGTATTACATTTTGGGCTTAAGGCACTTATATTTTGTAATCAATGCAACTCTAAATTCCTTCAACACCATTTTCTTCATCCTCTTTATCTTTATCATCGTTTATCTTCATCGTTTATTTATCAAATGCGATCGCATACTCAATCGTGTAGCCTAGAGATAGGACGCATGTAACAACCCACCGAGAGGTGTGCGTTGTGCGAGTATAGTGAGTTAATCTTCTTTGCTTGGTGAGAGGCTGTAGCAACGCTTGTTGATGGGTTGTTGCAATGCTTGTCTATAAGTTAATTAGCCGCATCTAACTGCATTATTCCTAAAGATAGGCATGGTCTTATGCTCGACGTAACCATACACTATAGAGATATAGTCATGTAGTTGACCACCGAGAGGTGTGCGATGTGTTAGTGTGACGAGCTAGGATTACTCAAGCGATTTAAGATAATAAACATTAATATGTGTTAACAGTTGTTTCATATCTACCAATTCTCATCATAAGTCTTCCACTACTCAATCTGTTTAGTTAGGAGTAGGAGTAGTGTGTAATCCATTAACTTCTTCTTTTTACTTTTATTCATCGCCTCAAACGCATTACTTCAAAAGCACTATTAAGTTACAAGTCCCCGTGTTCGACCTCGGATCACCTGAGAAACTTACGTTCTTGTTATACTTGGCGAGAAGGCAAGAAAACTTGTGATAGGAATGCATGGTCATTGCATACTAGACTAACGCATACTTTCCTTTCCAATGCATGACCTCCGATGCATGGGTACAAACGCATAGCATAAGACATGCATCATACATAATTGCGTTCATCCATTTTTGTTCCTCAACACATACCTTCAATGACGTTTTTTATTTTTGAAATATCAGTTGACGGGTCATTAAGCGTATGAATAATCTCAATTGAATCAAATTCAACAATAAGGGGCTTCTTTATAAACCTCGAAAAATAGACAAAACATGATAGCCCTATTATGGTGACCTCACTTCCGAGCGCTTTGATTGGCTATCCATAATCAATGTGCTTAAACCTAGAATAGATAGAAGATCTACGAGACTCACGAATCACCCACCCTATTCCACCAAAATTATTTTCACTATACCACGAGGCATTAGCATTAAGCTTCCATCAACATTAAGGAGGAGAAAACTAACGATCCTAACTCCCACAACTCTCAAATCTCATCAGCATAGGGAACACATCCCCACCATCAAGGCCACATAGGAGATAATTATCAATCGTGTTGGGTACTTAAAGACCATCCAATTTTTCACAACGATAAACCGAGGAGAGGAGGTAATTTATATGATTTCATAGACTCCACATCACTCTAACAACCTATTGAAGATCATTTCCCCTAAGCTTGCTCACCAGCCATCTCCAAAATTCCATTGTAAACCACTCATCCCTGCAATCAAAAAACAAACCGAATAAGTAGGGGAATAAAGCACACCATACTTTATGGGAAAACTTACACCTCCAGATAACATAACCAGACGTATCCTTGAAATTCCTACAAAACACATAAAAAAGTGTTAGTATCAATCCCCCTTTTTTGTTATCCCGAGTTGGGAGAGAGTCATTTATGATCTCCGAGCGCAAATCTTAGCTCTTGAAATCGCCTTAACATTCTAAAACACGACATTGGCTTATTGTTGTTATTATCACTATTTTAATCATCATTGACCTCTATGTTTCTTTCTTTAGATAGGTAACCTAGATAATTAATGACTAACATAATTGACTAGAGTGATGATAGTTTCATTAATTTGTATACTTTTGGACATTTTTTAAGTACAATATAAGCATACGGATTTGGACTATGTTTGTGTTGATCGCTAACACAGATTGCATACCAGTTGAGCTATATTCGCTTTGGCTATTTGACATATTATGAGGTTGTGGGATTTATTTGTAATGACTCTGTAACCTATAAGTAGAAGTGCAACAAAAAATCAAATTGATCCAACCCGATCCACTAGTTTGGTTTATTTTTAGTATAAAATTGGACATATTAGTTTAACCAAACAGCATTGGTTTAGATAGGTTTTTTTATTGGAATAACGAATCAAAACCTAAATGAATTGAGGGTATATATATACCCTTAAAATAAACTTTGCATTAGGTATCTTTTAGTATTTCAATTACTATGGTGCATATATATATATATATTTTTTTTAAAGACCAAGTATTATAGAGCGTGTCTGCCTTTTTTTTTTCTTTCTTTTTGAAAAGTGCCCAGAAAAAAAAAGTCTGATTTTAATCTACAAAATAAATTTTTTAAAAACCCAATTTTAATATGAAACTAGCAAAAATGACCATTCGAAACAACAACACAAAAATAAAATTTTGAGGAGAAAAACAAAGAAAGTGCCAAAATTGATAGTCATAATAAATCGAACCAAATAAAAGCCAACCAATTGATTTCGTTCTTTATTGGACATCAATTTGGATCTCTTCTTTATAAAATCGGTTAGTTTGGTTTGGTGCTTGAATAGTCTCAAAACCAAAAAAACGAACCAACTTTCACCCCTACCTACAAGGATAATTGAACATTAAATGTGAGAATAGAATTGTAAGTTGTAACGATCTTGATAGATGATAAAAACAAATAAGCATAATTCAACTGCGTCAAATATTCGATTTTTTTTTACCAATATATTGTCAAAAAAAGAAATCCTGATGGTTCCCGATTTTTGTATTATTAAAAAAAACCATTAAATTACTATAATATCCTCATTCAATAACCTAAATGGATGAACAATGTAGATCTTGTTGATGAAATTCAATTAATTTCCTTCAATCATTCATTCATGTGGATTTTTGCTATAATTGTTTAAAATTATATTATCTACATAAGATTACATAACCAACCAACCAACCAAGAACAATGCCATTTAAAATGATTGATTTGACTTTAAATGGGCCCAGCCCAACTATTTGTTACCCCAAGAATCCTGGGGGCCCATGGAAGCCCACGGCAGTGTCAAGTCCATGTTTGACACGTGAGAATCCAGATTGGGCAGAATCCTGATACCCTTTCCTTTCTTTCCTTTCCTTTCCTTTCTTTCTTTCTTTTCAATTTTGCTCCATTTTCCAATATCTCTGACAATCTAGTCCCCATTTTTCTGATAATAACTAAAAAGTATCTTTAAAATATCATTTCCACCTTTTCTTTCTGGTCCCCATATTTCTTATAATTTGCTCTACTTTCGTATATTTTGATTTTATTGTACAAATGATTGTTTTGTTGACCCTTCCATCTCAATTTTTTTAATCACAATTTTAGCACAAGCATAATTTATGAAAAAAGTTACTTTTCAACTTTTGAAACCTATGTATAATTGAACTTTTAAGTTTTTTAAATTTAACCTGGTTTCGAATTTTTAAGAATAGATGTAATTGGTTATTTAGGCCCAATTTGATAATTATTTGATTTTTTATTTTTTTTTTTAAAAAATAAGATTACGAACACTACTTCCTCTTCCAGATATTTTTCTTTGTTATCTATCTTTTACTAGTAATTTAAAAAACTAAGTCAAGTTTTAAAAACTAAAAAAATAACTTTTAAAATATTGTTTTTGTTTTTCGAATTTGACTAAGAATTCAACTATGATACTTTAAAAAATGCAGATCATTTTAAGAAATTAAAAAGAAATAGATATAATTTTAAAAAACATAAAACAAAAAATTGTTACAAATGCTTAGTTTTCAATATGAATCTTTTTACTTCTTAAGTTTTCAAGTGTGAATTTAAAAATTCTATGAAGTGGTTTTTGTGAACATTTTAAATGTTTATATGATGTTTTATATTAGATCAATAATTTTTTTAAGTCAATGTAATTTTCTTTTTCTTTTTTTTTTTCCTTTTTTTTTGTAGCTAAGCATAATTTTTTGTTCAAATATCTTTGTAATATAGATTTTTTTTGTTAAGTGCAAAAAGTGGGAGTATGGAATTTGAACCTCCAACTTCAAAATAATGAGTAAATGTTAAATATGATTGAATTACAGTCATTTTAACATATAACATCGATATATTACTTTACAAATACAAATCAAAGTAGTTAATTCCTGACAATACGATTATTAACTATGTGGTCAACTTAAGCTCAGTTTGGTACAACGTTGTATTCTCATCCAATGGTTAGATATTAAGAAAAATGAACTATTTGTTCACTCTCTCTTTAATATATTTGAACCAATATAAACTTCCATTATTTTGAAAAATATAATAATGGTATATACAAAGATAACAAAAAAAAAAAAAAAAAAATCGAGTTAAAACTTTGTTTGATGAGTATATGATTTTTTTGTCAAGTTCTCAAAAATTATACATATAAAAATTATTTATACCTGGAAGTTTATTTATTCTATCATCTAATCCTTAGTAATTACAATTACAATCCAAAGTGAGTTTAACTCGACGACAATTGACATAACCTTTCACCTTAGAGATTGGAGATTTGATTCTTCATCTGCGTAATTACTATACTAAAAAAAAACATGTTTTAAACTTGAAAACTAAATAATAACAGTCATCATCATTATTTTTATCATCGGATATTTACCAAGTATTCAAATGTCACATTCTAAAAGATTACATCGATTTATAAGTTTAGTTCATAAATTTCGAAATTTGTGTCTATATGGTCTATAAACTTTTGAAAGTTTAGAGTCGAATTAGATGTAAAAGTTTACTAACTAATATCTTAAAGTTTTCAAAAACTTAATAAACACTCTATTAAAAAACAAACAAACTAAACAAGTAAATGTTAAACTTATAATTTAACATAAATTCGTAACTTGCAAACGTTTAGGGAAGGTGTATCACAATAAATAAAAGGTAATTTGGAAAGTGTGATTTTTTTTCTCCCTCTATGTTTGTTAGGTGATCAATTGAATTACATCCGAAAATTACGTTGTATTATTACTATAGTCATTATGATTATGATTATGGTTACTGTTTTAGAGAAAAAAAAAACTACGAATTCTGCTGTTATTGTTACGATTTGACTAGGGTAAAGATAACCATAGCGATAACAATAAATTTGATAAAATTATTAATTTTAGGTAAATACGATTAAAAATAATTTAATTACCTTTGTGATAACAATGGATTTGTTAATAAAATTCGATTAAGATTATAACAATTTTCATAACGAATTGAGCGGGTAAAATAAAATAAATAAGGGACCAAAAAATAATATTTATATATATAAAAAAAGAAGTAAATGCAGTGTGGCCCACCACTGTTTCTCTCTCGAGCAGATAAACCCCTCCTCCCTCCAAAATCAACGGTCATTTCTTTTTCTACTTCCTTCACTTCACTCTTCTTTTTGTCTGCTTCTTCACCTGCAAAAGCTTCACATGGCGCATTCTAGCATTCTCCGTTTTCCGCTATTACTACAAGACAAAGTCTATGCTAAACTGCGCCTCCTTTAAGGTCGCTTTCTTTCTTCCTTCTCTCTTCTTCCCCACTCGCATCTGAAAAGTGGACGAACGAAGCAAAAAGTAGCCGATCCTCCTCGGAGTTTGGCCTTTTTGCCGGATCCAATGTCTTTTTTATTGATTTCTTTCTATTTTTCGTTCTTCTGAGCTTTTCCATCGACATCGGCTTCAATTTCCAGCTTGCGTATTGAATACTTCTGTGCTCCGCTGTGGTTGTTTTGTTGCATTCCGCAGCTTCATCTGGACTCGACGAAGGTTTTTGTTTTTTGGTTCGCGGCTGTGTAGCTTCGTTTGCTGTTAATGTAGCTGTTTTCTCTTGAAGTGGTTAGGGTTTGGAGTTAGAGGAAGTTTCTTTTGGTGCTGGTGAAGAAGTTTTAGTTGATGAGAATGTTCGGGTTTCGAAGGCGAATGAAGCTTGGAAGGTGAGTGATTGTTCTGGTTTACATGTTGTTATTTTGTGATGGAGGAAATATTTGAAGCTTTTGTAGATTTATTTGACTTCTGAAATTTCTGGAGCGAGTTTTTTCTAGGAGTTTCGACGATATATCTAAGTAAATTGGTTCGTTGCTCCGTTGCTCCGTTGCTTCGTTGCTTCGTTTTGTTTTTACTTTTAGCTTCTCTATCTTGCTAACTACAAAGAAATGCGACTTAATGAGCCCACATTTTGCTTATTTTGATTGAAAATTTGTATTTCGTTACTGTAGATTGAAAGTTCAGCTTACGGATCCTGCTCAGGGAACTAGGAGTCCTATAAGACACCCCAAACGAGGGAGCAGCTCCAATGTAAGACTATTTTTTCTTTTTTCTTTTCTTTGGATGCTTTAGATTTGTGTTTGAAGTAGAATAGCTTGTTTCTTAAGCTCTCATTCCTTGCAGAGTGAATGTGCTGCACCGGCAAGTAGGCATTCTGAAGAGCATGATGATGGGCAACGAGCTTCTGACGTTCCTGATATTAGTAATAATGGTGCTTCGGGACAGTCTGAGAATTGGATGGTCTTGTCAATTGCAGGGGAAAAACCAGCTCCTCGTTTCAATGTATATTGTCTGGTTTCCATTGCCATTAATGAATTTTTCTTTGGTTTGGTCACGTGTGGTTCTTCTATTGTGAAGAAGGTGACTTGACTTTGTTGCTCTTTTCTTTTGACAGCATGCCGCAACTGTGATTGGAAATAAAATGATTGTTGTTGGTGGTGAATCTGGGAATGGATTATTAGATGATGTACAGGTAGGAAATCTTTTTTCTGTCTGAAAGATTCATTTTGCCTTGCACCAACATAGTAGCGCCAACAGAGTACAATATTAATTAATGGAGTTTAGTTTATGATGTGAGTCACTCAAGTGATTGCTTTGCCTGTGTGGATAGTGATTATTTCGTTTTCTATGCAGGTTCTTAATTTTGATAAATTTACTTGGAGCAGGGCCTCATCAAAGCTTTACCTATCACCTAGCTCACTGCCATTGAAGATCCCTGCATGCAAGGGTCACAGCCTGGTAAGTTGTAACAAATAACAATAGACAGCGACTGCATGTTTGTGTATATATATATTGTTGGAAAGCTATGCGTCCATGGAGACAAGTTCTAATGCACAATAGTGTCATCTATTTCACTCAGTACAGTGTGATCACGCACTCTATTGCATCTACTTTTGTTCAATTTGCATCTCTAAAATATATATCTGCTTTTGTTTTCTAAGGTTTCTTGGGGGAAGAAAGCTCTCTTGGTTGGGGGTAAGACAGAGCCAGGAAATGAGAGAGTGGCAGGTTAATATTCTACTTTTAATATTGATACTGCTTCTCCTTCTGTTTTGTAAGCTAATCTTTGTGGTGCTTGCAGTGTGGGCATTTGACACAGAGACAGAATGTTGGTCGCTGATGGAAGCAAAGGGAGATATACCTGTAATGTTTTATATTTTCTTTACCTTGTCAAATTTAAATGTTAGTGGAAATCTTTGTAATACAAATCCCCTACAACTTTAATTATTGCAGGTTGCTAGAAGTGGTCACACTGTAGTTAGAGCTAGTTCTGTTTTAATCCTTTTTGGAGGTGAAGATAGTAGGAGGAGAAAACTGAACGACCTTCACATGTTTGACCTTAAATCTTTTACTTGGCTCCCTCTACATTGCACGTGAGTAACCTTGGCGTTGGTTGAATTCTTAGTAGTACTTTTTCCTGAACTTTTGCATAATTAATGCTATGTTATTTTAAGAGAACCTTTAATTTTCCACTCTCTCTTACACAAATTGGGATATTAGATGTTTTCTTCTTCTCCTTATAATTTCTTATACATGTCAGAGGAACAGGACCTTCTGCTAGATCCAACCATGTGGCTGCTCTTTATGATGATAAAACTCTACTTATATTTGGAGGGACGTCAAAATCCCGGACCCTGAATGATTTATATTCCCTTGACTTTGAAACAGTATGTAAATATGCTTCCTTACAAAGTTGACCCTGACTATAGTCCAGAATGTCACTCGAATATAATCCTGATTCTATGTAGAACTATTTTTGTACCTTTGCCAGATGGTATGGTCAAGAATAAAGGTACGGGGTTTCCATCCATCACCAAGAGCTGGTTGCTGTGGCGTTCTGTGTGGAACTAAATGGTGCATAGCAGGGGGTGGAAGCAGAAAAAAGAGTATGTTCATGGTCAAAAAAGCAAATGCTTGAACCTCTTCTCTTGCTTAATTTTTTTGTGTCGTATTTGAGATCAATGTGATTTAATGGAATTATAATATTACTCTCTCTATGGTCTATTTCATATCAAGATATCTGGTTTTGATCCTCAGCCATGTGTAATTCAATAAATCTTAAGTCAATTTCTGGAATAAGATGATGATACTCGCTATTTACCCTTTAAATTATTCCAAGTTTGGCAACTACTGATGATTGCATTTCAAGTTTCCATTTTGGTTAATATCTTCCTATAAAAAAAGTTGTTCAATATCTTCAAACCCTTGGCACATCTATCAGAACCCTTTTCACTCCCTTTTTCTTTTAATGTTGGTTTTATCACTGTGTACAGCATTAAATAATAATGCGTACTCAAAAATTACATGATGTATCTTTTTTACCATGAACTGATTTCTCTCTTTCTCATTTTTTTCCCTCCGCTCCCAGGACATGCGGATACTTTGATCTTTGATGTGCTGAAACTCGAGTGGTCTGTTGCTGTCACATCACCCCCATCTTCTGTCACCACCAATAAGGTTAGTGGGGAAGATTTTTAATTTGCTTGTTGCTGTATGGTGGCCAGTTGCTATTTAATAGTTCTTTATATTCCCTCTAGAAGGGAAAACTTGATAATGGAACTTTATTATTGTTTTAATCAATTCTTGCGGTGAACTCAGAGGATGGTCACTGCTTAGTGCACATTTTTTTGTTAGAAATTTTATGTTTTGGGCCTGCAATCTCTTTTCATGATCAGTGATTAAAAGCCTGGCTTTGAATCAAACAATCTTTTTTGGACATTATTTTGCCAGTAGCACATAGTCACACACTTTCCAAGTAGGTCTTTCACCTTGAATGTGTATAATTGTTTCGATCGTATACCATCTATCCTTAAAAAAAAAAAAATTATATTATGGGAAAATCATTTGAAGTTAATATATTGTGTTAACAACCAAACTCTTACTTTGTGCAACAACCATTCTTGAATGGATACTTAAAGATAGATGTGTTATTAGGGTTTCAGCTTAGTGCTCGTGCAGCACAAGGAGAAGGATTTTCTTCTAGCATTTGGGGGATCCAAAAAGGAGCCATCAAATCAGGTAACGTTCAATATTATATTAAGTATTATTCTTTTACTCGCCGAAATGTTAAATTGTTTTCTTATAATTCTCCCTTCATGGTTGTCCCAGGTTGAAGTATTGACCATGGAAAAGAAGGAACCATCTTTGAGGCACCGATCCAATCCCAGTAAAATCCCAGAAACTTTTAGTTCAATTCAAGTATTTTTTTTTTCAACTTTGCATGGAAACTTAATGATGCTTCCTCACACGTTCAGTTGACTCAACTGCTAGACAAAATCTAGCTTCTGCTATTGAACATGGCTCTGGAAGAAAATCCATTTCAGAGACCTCACTTGTTGATCCGAATCCTATTCCTGGAAATATTTCACTCCGCAAGCAATTTCATAACGATGAAGCTTTCGACAAAACTACTAAGATAACCAAGACTCCAGAAGATGATTCCTCCACTTCTCAGGTAATTCCAGTTGGTTATATTGTTATCACTCTCCATTATGCAAGTAATACCTATTGAGCTCAATAGTGTATTTATATTTATTGATCTTGGCACTTTTATGTCTCTCCTTTTAGTCCTAACCTTCACTGTTTGATAAAGTTCCAGTTATTGTAGGATATTGTTTGAATTTTGCCTCCCATCTTTCTGCATATTTCATTAGGAAAAAGTTTAAAGTGATGTGAATCCCTTGCGTTTATTTTTTAGCAAATTTCATAAATTCATGACTGGTTGGTGTAGGTAACAGAAAACAAGTTGACTCAATCTGGAGGTGAATACCATGGGGAGACACTGCCTTCCGTATACGAGTATGAAAGCTCAAATCCCTTCAAGGAAGGAGTTGGATATCATCCCATCGATAATACTGATCTATTCAGTGAAAACAGTGGTAAAATAGTAACGTCATCCACTTTTTCAAGTATATATCAATTCTATGAAGCGAAAATGGCGGCCTTAATTAGAAAGAATGGAGTTCTCGAAGGGCAATTAGCAGCAGCCATGGCGAGCCGAGAAGCGGTGGAGAAAAATTTGTCCTCTGCTCTAAAGATCCGGCAGGAGATGGAGAAAAGAATAGCTGATATGATAAAGGAGATGGAGATGCTGCGAGATAAGCTAGCAGGAGTAGAAATAGCAAAAGAAGAAGCTAATAGTCTGTCAAATATTGTCCACTCTGACAATGTACGCCTTGAACATGATGTTGCTTTCCTCAAAGCAGTTTTGGATGACACCCAGAAGGTATTATTATTCTCGTATCGTGGTACGGTCTACGGTCATGCCGTACTGTATACCTACGAATTTATGTGCCATGAGGCTCAAGTATTGGACCTTATTTTTTGCTGTAGGAGCTTCATTCTACTAGAGGAGTCCTTGCTGGAGAAAGGTCAAGGGCGTTCCAACTACAGGTACTCAAACTAGCTGGAACTGTGCTCTTTTTCTCTCTACCATTTAATTTCGTTCTTGTGAACATAGTAACCAAGCAGGTTACTTGGGGCATATTTGAAATTGATTTTGAAATAGTTGAAATCATGTTTAAAATCAGTTCAAAACACGTTAATGTCTTGAAATAAAATTTGATTTAACATCATGTTTAAAAGTGTAAAATTAAATTTCAAATTGACTTCGAATGATTAAAAACTTGTTTCGAAGTGATTCTAATTCTTGAATAATGACAACACTGGTTTTATGACCATTTCATAATCACTTCCAAATACCCTCTTGACATCTATGGCAACCGAGCACCAAATTGAATGTTTGCTCTACAACGTGCTTTCAATGTTGGTGCTTTGTAAGAAGCACATTCATCATACTTCTTTTATTCTATTCCAATTGGGGGTGGAAATGGTTTGGTTTGATTCAGTTTGGTGGTCAAATCGAACCGAACCGAATTTTCTAATATGTGAAACCGAATCGAATTGATTTATTGGTTCAAACTGAACCGACCGAACTGTATATATGCGGTTCGGTTCGGTTTTAAATTTGGTTTTGGTATTTTAAAAAGTCTATGTTATAATTTTTTAAAAATTTAAAAATGGTTCAGTTTGATTTGGTTTTGGTATTTTAAAAAAATCTATGTTATATTTTTTTTTTAAAATTAAAAAGCGGTTTGGTTTGGTTCGGTTTTAAACTCGGTTTTGTTCTTTCAATTTAAAACGGTTCGATTTCAAATTCGGTTTTCGAAATTGAAACCGAACCAAACCGAATTTATTTTGTTTCAAAATTTCTTCAAACCGATCCGAACCACATTTTTCAGTTTCACTTAGTTTTCGCTTCGGTTTTTAGAAACAGTTCAATTTTTGCGGTTTGAATGGCCATCCCTAGTTCCAATAGTCAGCAATTGTGTGGTTACGATTATCCCCGGGTAACATTTTACTTAGTTGGAAAGCCTTTATTTGGTGGGATTCTTTTGAGCTTGATCTTTTTATATATCCTAATATTTGTTTTCCCCGCAATGATAGCAGTTGTTTGGATCTAAAAAAGTCAATTGTATGGTTACAGGTAGAGGTATTCCATCTAAAGCAAAGATTGCAATCCATGGAGAACCGAGCACCAACGCCGAGGAAACCGTTCCACATGTAGCAATACGATTCAAACAACCTGAATCAGCGTTGAAAGCATGGTAGGTTCATGTAAATTAAAACGATTCTAATTCTAGATGAAGAGATTAAAGTTGCCAGAAATAAGAGCTTATTGGAATAAAATCCCCCCTTGAGGCAGCAGAAGTAAGATTTTGGAATAGAAATATTTGTCCACAAATTTGTTCCCACCATTAGGCTTAGATTGTGGTAGTTGTAGTTCTAGTTGTAGTTTGTAGTGTCGGGTTTGAAACCTTGTATTGATCCAGTAAGTGTAAAAAGAGTATGCCTCAATTATTCATCTATTTTTTTTTTTCTCTGCTGGCAAATTCCATTTAGAAGACCCTACAGGAACACACAAACACTTTTACCAATTTCTTTTCGTTTTTATATTTTTTTAAAAAGCCTTTAGTAATCACAGATGTATTGCCTTTACAAATTTGTCAGACGAAATGTCTATATTAAAAGACAGCATATGAAAGTAATAAGAATAATTAAGAAATTTTCGTGAAGTTTGTCACAATTTTGTACATGTAGATATTTTAATAAGTATCAATTTAGTCTTTTTACCTTTTATAATGCCATACCTTTTACAAGTTGAGATTTAATGACAGTCATATAATAAAAAATTCACAACTAAGTTGAATGAAATTTTAACGATAGTTGCTATAAATTAATATAAGCTTGAAAGTAGAAAGACGAAATTGTCGCATGTTAAAGTTTAAAGACTAAGGTTCCGGTTGGTAATAATTTTGTTCTTCGCTTGTTATCTACTTTTCACTAATGATTTAAAGATCTAATCAAATTTTAAAAACTAAAAAAAAAAAAATAGTTTTTAAAAAGTTTTTTTTTAAAAAAAATTAACTAAGAATTCAATCATTGTAATTAAAGAAATATGCAAATCAAATGTGCATGAAGTATGTTTAATTTTCAAAAACAAAAAATCAAATGGTTACCCAACGAAATTTAAATTATTACAAATTTTAAAGTATAAAGAATCTATGGGTACACATCAAATTTTAGTGACTAAATCATGAAAGTAAAATTATCGAAAGTAACATTGAACTTGCAATGGTATTGACTTGAGTATAAATCCATTATAATTTAGGGAATTGAAGCGTATGACAAAATTTAGGGTTTCGTTTTGAAAAATAGTAAAATCAACCAATAATAAAACTTTTAGCAATTCATGTGACATGCACATGACTACAAATTTCTAAATACCTAATTTGCCCTTGTCTGGTTCATAGTTTAACTGACCTCCAGATTTTTCTACCAAATGTTATATTTTAAATTTCCATAAATGATCAAATTTCATTTTATCTAATCAAATTTCATTTTATCTAATCAAATTTCAAATTTATTCTAATTTTTGAATTGTTTCATAATTTTATACATATTCTTAATAAATTTATTCTAATTTCCATAAGTGTTTATCGATTTAGGTTTTCTTATGGTTTTTTCCACAAGCTATTGTTTTTGTTATGGCTTTACACTTCTCTTTTCCTTTTTTTCTCTTTTCCTCTTTCCATCGATTTTCCTCTTTTCCTCTTCATTTGTTCTTGTATTACGATTGAATCTTTTTTTGTTTCATTATTATAATCACATTTCTTTGTTTTTCAGCCAAAGAAGATGAAATCTTGTTTATCGGAGAGAATAAAAGTTAGACACTACAATAAATCGGAACTTCCACGGTTGGGAGAACGTTGGAGAATTGGAGTTATGATTTTTGTGTGGTGGTTGACTATTTTCTAGTGTACCTGTGAATCTTGCGAATACATTATACATTTGAATAATAATTAAATAGAAACATAACCTTTTTTCAACCTTCTAAGCACATTATTATCAATTTTGGTTTAATTCTTTTTCAATTGCTTTAACTTTTTGTTACCAGATTTAGTTTTATTTAAATATTTTTCCATTAGTTTAAACATGTTATTATCAGCTTCAAAACGTATCATAAAGTTAAACATATTTCCAGTTTGCCCTAGATGAGAGTTGAAATTTAATTAATATACGTTTATAGATACAGTGTAATTGTAACATGAAATTGTGAGATTAACTAATCTACATTTACACCTACATTGTAATATAGAGTTATGGCATTTTAATCTTCATTTTTCGTATTTGCATATTTAAATTATAGATTCTCCTAATTTTTATCCAACAATATCTATTTGAATCTATCTTTTGTTATTAGATTCTGTTTTATCTTCTTTGTTATATGTTTATATATTTTGTTATTATATTAATTTTTTGTGTGTATATTATTACTATTTATATACTTATTTATTATTTTAATAAGACTTGTTTTATAGTGTTTCATTTTAATTTTTTTTTAAAAAAACTACTTTATAATTTTTGTAAAAAAAAAAAAAATAGGCAGTTTGTTCCCTACATGTTTTTTTTTTAAAAAAAAAAAAAAAATCCTCCTACTTTATCTCCCTCTTATGCCATTTATGCCATCGTTTTATTTCTCACTTTCCTATTTCCTAATTGCAGTAAGCTTGTAAACCATCACCCTCTGCCACATTTTAGTTTGCATGACTGGCTCATTATCGACTGGTTCTCTAAGCAGCGCCACCAATAGTGACCATCGCACCACAGATACGCCATCGTGATCGTCCATTGAAGATGCCGCAAATTGTTTCTTGGTGAGGCCCATATCGACAGTTTTTAGATTTTCGAACCATTCCTAAAATTTTGACCATGCTATTTGCTTTTTAGTTTTGATTAAGATTTTTTTTTTTTTCCCTAAAAGTTTAGGTAGAGGGTATTTGCAGTTTTGAGTTGGTTTTTTATGCATAGTCTATCTTGTATTCAATTTGTTAAGCTTTGAGGTATTTTGGTCATTTACCAATTTGTATTTTTTATTATTTAAATTTATTTTGCTATTTTTATAATTCAAAAACCTTACAACCATTTTTTTTCAAATAAAACTTTAAATTTTGTTATTTCTCTTGAAGGGATGTCATGGACGTTAAAACTTGAAATGAGTGTTAGTGGTAAGTTCCAATTTTCGTTTTTTCACATCTCTAAGTTCTTGGACAGTTTTCATTGGGCCACATGACCACACCACAACCTCTCATTAAATAGAATTCAATCCATCAACTTCTCCATAATGGATTGAAATCGATATTCCCCTTTTTTAGGTCAGTTTTTACTCGCTTGGATTTTGACGTCTAAATGCGTAATGCTGATACAAAACTATCATTTTCATTTACGCAGTACCCAAAACAGGCAAAGACTCACATTTGCATGCAAATCCTCACACCCCAATTTTGAAATGAATCAGGATATCTCAACACATCTATGTAACGGATACTCGAACTCCATGCTAGGGTTGCAAACAAAACATATTAGTAAAGATTCGTTAAGTGCTTTTAGGCATGCTGATGAGAAGAATGATTAGATAATTAATATATTTAGTTAATATCTGTCTAGTTCTTACTTTAGATTAATTAGGGTTTAATATTAGTTATTTCAGAATTAATGAGTTAATTATCTTTTTATTTTTGTAAGGCTATACATAGCCACTAGGTTGTAAAATATGGAGCTTTTTGAATATCATTTTAATATAGAATTTGTGTTCACTAGGAGAGTTTCTCTAACTTTTGGGATGGATTCCCCTGGTTTGGCCACATTTGGCTAATATCTCAACCCGCTGCATCACCAAGTTCATCACCAGGTTGGGAAATCCATCCCTAATTGGCCATAGAGAACCAAATATTCTATCTCAAATTGATAATAAAAAAATTCCCTATTACTGCAGCCAAAAAGTGGCTATATAGTCTTAAAAGGAAGTGTGAAAATGACTAATAAAACACTAATTAATTTAAATTAAAAACTAAACAAATTAACTAAAATATACTAATTATCAATAACACACTTATCATACCCAAAAGCACTTCTTCAAAACATGCTTTTTCAAAATCATGTTTAAGAGTAACATAAATAAAAGCATTTCTAGGAAGAAAAAAAGGAACTAAAAGTACAATATTTTTTGTCCAAGAGCTAAACTTGGTACACTTCAGCTAAAACCACTTGCTAAACAGTACTTTCTTCACATGACCTAAAGGCTAATCTAACTTGTTAGGGTTGCTTAGCAAGCAGAACAAGTTATCAGTAAACCTAACTGCTAGGATGGCAAAAGAAACTCTTAAGCCTAGCAAAGAAAATTAGTAAATCTAACCAAAATTTTATGTTACTTCCAAGCAAGCGCAAAACAACTTTGGTTGCATACATAAGAGAGGTTAGTAAATCTAATGGTGTCAATAGAAAGTCGGCAAAGCATAGAGATGATCACCTTTGTGCTTCGAAACGCCTTTATAATAATAATCTTGGTGTTTCTCCATGGAGGCTTCAGTTGTGCTGTATACATTGATTTACACCCAATATTTTGGCTCTGTTTTCACATCCAAGTACAACTATAAAAAACAGTCAGAATTAGAACAGCATGTTAAAATTTAGCATATGTACCTCAAACATGATAAGTAGTACATCAAAGCAGTTATCTACTTAAAAAAAAGTTCGAACGTATCGACTTGATGATTCATGTTGCAATCCCAAACTTTAGAGGAGATTTCCAGGTTAGCAGAGGAAGGCTTTTTAGTCATTCATTCTTCTTCTGGTTCTTCTTCTTCTTGGAGAAGGTTTTCTCTATTATCATGAGCCCAGAAACCACGTACGTCAATTAGCATGCTCGCAACTGTGCCACCTTGCTTGCAGTTCAGTAGATCAGTTGAAGTAATTTTTAGAGGGTCAACTGGCTTGACCATGTCCCATATCTCATCTCTAACATCTTCGATGCACAACTCATAGTTTCCACCCTCTATCCATTTTTGATGCACATCTCTGTATCATGGGGAAAAAATTATTTCATCATAAAATGCAATTTTCACCTAGCAAAAGAGATTGCACAGTATGCAACTACTGAAAGTGCTTCATACAAGTAAAATAATAATGTGTACTTTATGTTTCTGGTATTATGAGGCTTGTAGAATTTGCTCGATTCTACAAGCAGGAAAATACAGATGTTTCATGTAGGAAGATTGTATCAGGTAACATCACAGCTTTTGGATGTTCCCCTTCTTTAACTTCCTTCATTTGAGTAGGAACTTAGTTGACAGGATTTTACCAAGAAACTGGATTTGAATCTAGAAGTGCTTGAAAAAAGTCAAACAAACTAAGATCCTCCCCTCGAAGAAATTAAATTGTCTTTACCTGAAAAGAGTGTGAATATCCACAGTTGTAAGGTAACCTCTCCCATGAAGGTCAAGACACCGAAATAAATATGTCAACCCTTCGGGAGTGTCTTTGTTTTCAAGGGCAAGGACAAAGTCCAGAAAACTATCAAAGTCCATTTCCCTTGTGTTTCCTCCACCTTTGCTTCGACGAACATGCTCATCAAATACTATTGAAAGAGAATTATTAGCTAACAGACAGACAACTAGCTGTTTTATAAAATGAGGAGAAGATAAACATGATAATGGCATTTGAAGCATATTTTCCTAAGAATTAAGATAATTGAAAGAGCATAGATGGAAGGATGGCAAATGATGACTGGTGAGTTTATAGAATTATACTAGGTGAATGAAACAGGACAAACCTCTTTCAATGAAAATTTCAGTCAAAGTCCCATCAGCATATTCTCGAAGCTCTTGCTTGCTTAATGTTCCATTCATATCTTTATCAAGGGCCAGAAACATGTCTGTAGGAATAAAAGTACAGTCGGCATGACAGCAACTAAAAGCATAGACTCTTTTCCAGATTAACCACATGCATACAAGACACTAGAATCTTGGCAGAATTAACAGCATATAAAGACTTGAAAAGAACAACTAAAATACTTCAAACAAAAAATTACTACATGGATAAAGGAAATAATATTGGGTGAATAGTTAAGTAGGAATAGGATGAATGTTACTCACCACAAATGCGTTGAGCAGATGTTAGGGAGAACCAGTTCTCTGCTTGTTCAGTATCAGTAACTTCTTCCTCAGTTTCCTATAAAATAGATAATGCGTTAAAATTATAATATATCTGCATGTAATTCAGTAAACTGTATATTCTTGAGTCAAAGTGCACAAAACACATTTCCGTTGTTGCTGTTTTATCAACATGGACGGGGGTTTATTTTGTTGTTCTCATACTCTCAGTCTTTACAAACTTTGTCCAAGTGCTTTATGTAAAAGTATAAATTACTAGCACTTTAGTAACACGTATATCATAACAAATGTTCTTGTTTTCTACAAAGTGCTAGTGTGTGCTTATTGGTCAAACATTTAAAACCAAACTTTTTCCAAAGCCCTTTATGTTACATCAAAACGTGAAAATCTCGAGTTAAAAGTGCTTTTGGCCATGACAGAAGCATTACCAAACCCAAACAAGCCCTGAACCCTAAAATCTCTCTACATCCTTCTTAAAGATAGTCTAAAGCATAGATCACTGAAAAATGAATTCGATCACTGCTTCATAATGGCTTTCTATCCACTCATGTCATAAACCACAAATGAATAATTGTGTTCTACATTGGTTCATTTTGGTGTATGAACATATTTAGCTTTTTGCAATTAAATTGTCATATCATGAAAATACGGAACTCTTGTATCAGGAAATTAGAATCTTTCAGATTTTCACACAAGTATTACGAAATTCATTTTTATCTGTAAATTTAAGTTTACGTTTTGTCTTGACCAGAGCCATAGGTTAACACCAAAAGCCAATTTGGTATTTGATAACATAAGCATTTAGCGTAACAATGCATGATCTACCTGATGCAGTTCCATTAATTCCTGCAGACAATTACTGAGCAGCACTTTCTTTATGCAGGCTTTTCCTACAAAAGCAACAATGAAGTCAGGAAGACCCTTTATTTACAAGCTGTACACAAATTATAGAGTTCATGAATCGAGAGCTATTTATAATTAGCAATGTTACCATAAAAGAATAGATATTTTAGGGATAAGGATTTAAGGAAGGAACTATGTAACATTTTGATAACACGTTCCTAACATAATAAGGCTGTTGGCGAACCTCTTCTTGCAGGATCACAAAAGAAGAAGAATTTGCGAGCAGCTATACGACAATATGTTTGCACAAAAGATGCAGGAATATCTCGCAGTTGAGCCAAATTTGGAATAAGACCTCTGATATAGCCCTCCATTTCCTGCAAAAAGATAATTGAGCATTCATTACTTTACTGTGGTTACATACGTTGCTACTGGAACAAAATAAAATATCATATCCAGTCTTTGAACACATAAATATGCAGAAGGCTCATACATGAGGTTGAAGGAAACCATCAGAATCCTCATCAAGTTCACTCATATCAATTCTGGCTTGAGTAAGCGAGACCTGCAGAATAAAAAGAGAATCACACAGGAAATCACACATCAAATTGACATGGAAGAAGAAAAGCCTCCAAACATCTCAACATCCTTTCATTTTTTTCTCAATGAAAGCTGTTGTTCTTATAAAAAAAAATCTCAATATCCTTCTCTCTAGCACTTACTTTTTTTATTTTATTTTTTTAAAAAAAAAAATCCTACACAAATAAGAGCCTTTTATTCAGCAGAGAAACCTAAAAGAAATTTATTCAAGTTCCACTCCCTTGGAATGCTTGTGCTTCGTGCATAAAGTATGCAAACTTTTGAGGATGAAGTGGAATGCTGAAAAGATTTTTTCTTTCTTCTTTTTGATTGAAAGAATGCTAAAGGATATCATGTAACTTAATAACTTCAACAGAGTCCCATATGAAAATTCAATTGGCAAAGACTATTCGGATTAAAGCAAACATCTTGGGTCCCAATCCCCCACTTCCACTTGCTTTCGTTAAACAAAGATGGAGAAAAATTAGCAGTGATACCTTGACATCAAAAAGTTGCAAGGGGTAAAAAAGAAACATGATGACCATTGACTTCTAAATGCAGTTGATTTCAATCAACGTCATTTATACTTCCTCATACATTGAAATGACAGCATATTGTTTATAGCACATTGTTATTTCCATAGGGTATAAACTCACCGTTCTCATCACATAAAGGTAGAAGGGAAGGATAGCAATTCTTCCAGACTCATCTTTCTCAAACTTCATGAAATTAGAGGGACTGAAAAATCGCCGGCATTTAGGTCCTATTTGCTCAGCACATACTGAAGCAATGTGGCAAAAATCTTCATAGTTCATCTACAGATTGAAAAATTAGAGAACAATTACGCATTACTATAGATCCAGCGTAACATGATGCAGTCATAAAATCTCAAGAAAATATATGAACTTTAAACTAATACAAACAATTCTCTGTTGTACATGTACACTTGTCCTGCGAACTTTAAACTAATACAAACAATTCTCTGTTGTACATGTACACTTGTCCTGCTGAACATCGCTAAGACTAAACTATGTGAGCCTATCTGGAAAAGATTTTAATAACAGTCCTGAGTCGATCCTAGTCGCCAAGTGAATTTCAGCTTGAGGCGTATAACAGACTAGTAGATAAAAACTAACATTGCATGTTGCATAAAAATATCAAGAAAGAAATATTACCTTTTCTGCACCAGTTGCGTCATCAATTACACAGTTTTCCCTCAGGCAAACCCACATTGCATCTAGATCATCAGCATTTAACAGAAGGTCTGATTGTTTCTGAACAGGAAGAATGTGTTATGCAGAAAGCTCAATATTAGTGTTCATGCAGATAAATCTATGCGACATCAATCATTGAAATGATAAAGAGTGATCATACCCTCAGGAATCTATACTTGGCAAGTCTCTGAACCCTGTGGCTGATGGATCCCTCCTCAGGTTTCTAAAGAAGATAAAAATGCAAATTCAATGAAACAAATCAAAATAGACAACACGACTAAGTTATGGGTTTGCACTCTTCTACCCTGCATATCTATGCACCTCAAGGAAGGGGAAAAACAAACAATAATATGCAAAATTGTTTGCATCTCTTCTACCCTGCATCTCCGTACACCTCAGAAAAACATTAGTATGCAAAATTGCATCTCTACTACCCTGATGTCAAGAGTACATTAGGACATTATAAAGCATCCCTGTTTCTACTCAGCATCAAAAGACTAACTATGCAGTAGAGTTTACTCTTAGAACACGTGAACTATGATCACACATGCCTTCTTATAAAAACTTGGGATTGTACCAGCTTCAGCAGCTTTCCGTTGCTTCTCTTTGAAAATATCAAGTAGAATTTTTTTTGTCTCAAGCTCTACAAAAAAGAGGGGGAAAAAAGAAATTAAGTTCCCCATTTCACTGTCATGCTTTTTTATAATATTCATGTTTAGTTTTTCAGATACACAGTAATCAGGATGCAAGAGCAGTAAGAGTGGGAGAGGAGAAAACAGAAGAAGAAGATTAACAAGAAGAAGAAAGGAGCTCGTCGTTGTCAGATCAGAATCATCAGATGCACTAATTGCCAGATCATAATCAAGGATTTCCTTGAGGAATCTCGGCTAGAAAATTCAATAAATTCTATAACGAAATAGATCCAAGAGGAAGGATAATCATTAAGAGTCTCCAAAATCTACTTAGTGAATGCTTAAAGCACCATGAATTTTGCATATGGACGGACATGCATGTTTAAAAGGGTCAAAGTACAAGATCAATGTTCAAATGTAAAATAAAGGTTCTTCGATGACTGTAACAAAAAATGAATGCAATTGAGGAGCCATGCATTTGCTGCTTTTGAAATGAACTCAATATGCAATAACCCAAGTTGACTTGAAACAGCTAATGCAGCGCTTGATCCAGTTCAGTTTTTGATGCCTCTACAAACAAACTGAGTATTGGATTTTTTATCTTTTGTTCCTGAATGCTGAGTACTCCACGTTTTACACCAAAACATTACAGATTCAAAGTATTGAAATAACTTTCGATTTTCCTCATTATGTGCAATTGAGTTAGTCCTCGTAGTATACTTCACGACAATGTAACTACCAAATGGAGATAATTATGAAACAAGTGAGATAAAGTAGAACCGCGTCCATGAAAATTGAAAATTAACTGAAAGCAAGAAGAACGAGAAATGTACGAACCCATCAAAGCTTCAGATCCCAGCCCGGTGCCGGTTCCGATGAATCTCCGGAGGTTTCTAACCCACGGCATAGACGAAGCTGGAGGGATCTTCCGTTGCGGAGCGTCGTGGCCTTCGCCATCACTGGAACCACTGTACATAGTTGAGTAACAACCGCGGGAGCTTTAAAGGTTAGGCAAAGAAGTGGAAATTGGAATACGACTGCAAAATTCAGACTGAAAAAGCCTCTCAACCGCCGGAGAGGCTCCAGTGAGAAACCCTAGCTCCGATCGAGCCGCAGGTGGGTGGGTGGAAGGTGGTTCACGGATGAATGAACTCGGTTTTGTGCGTTCTGTCTCTATGGGTTGCTGATTAAATTTACTCGCCACTCACAGATCTCTCTAAATCGATAATTTTTTTTTAAAATAATGTTTTCTAATAAATAATGACAAAAATAGGATTGGAAAAATATTCTCAAAAATAGTTATTTAAATCGTGTACCAGGTATACGATTATCGGGTACATGATAAGCCATAAATCGTGTACGATTACACAAGTACCTGGCCACTTGGCACGTCCAGCCTGGCGTGGCAGTCATGCGAGGGAATCGTGTACTGGGTACACGATTACCGGGTACACGACTTCCTCGCATTAAAAACTCCGCCCACCCCTTCTTCTTCCTCACCGAAACGACCCCTTCTTCTTCCTCACTGAGACTACCACTTCTTCTTCCTTATCGAAACCAACGATTTCTTCCTCTCACTGATTTTTGCTTTCAATTTCTTCTTCTATTTTGCTTTCTATTTTCCAAAATCTCGTTGATTTTCCTTATCGAGGCCTCCATTTCACCGAAATCTTCCAAATTTTCGATTTTGTTCGATTTTCAATCCTTCATTTGACCCTCACCGAATCCTCCATTGTAGCGGTCGTGTTGCTCGATTTTCATACCTTTTTGGCTGTCGATTTTTACTCATTTCTGTGGTATATTTCTTTCTCTAATTGGGTTGATTGTATTTATATGTATGTTTTGGCATGTTTTTTTGGCTCATTTTATTTTAGTTTATATATAGTTTATGTATAGTTTATATATGTTTTTGGGCTGATTTAGTCTATGTATAGTTTAGGTATGATTTAGTTTATGTATGTTTTTTGGCTGATTTATTTTATGTATGATTTAGTTTATGTATGTTTTTAGGCTGATTTAGTTTATGTATGTTTTTGTGCTGATCTTATATTTTTTTATTTGTTTTGATTGATTTAAACTTATAAATCTTATATGTATTTGTTAGGCTGATCTTATATATATATATATATGTTTGTAGATCTTAAATCTTATATCTTATATTTGTTTATTTGTTTGGGTTGTTTTAAATATATAATTTATAAATCTTAGATTTTGTCTGATTTAAATGTATAATATTTAGATCTTCTATGTTAAATTTAGAAATTGGAGTTTGTTGAGTTGACATATTAACATATTTTTTTGTCAACTATAACGGTTGAAAAAAACATAATAGATATGTCGATGCGTCCTAAAGATTTAGTAATTCTTGAACCTGAAAATGATGGAGATAGTGACATTGACGTTGAAGTTGATGAATTATTTGGAAACGACAGTAGTGGTGAACATGATCTTGAGTTGGTACTGTAAGAAATGTTCACCCAAATGGATTGGGAAATGACAAATTCAACTTGTGAACTAGGGTATACTTTGGAATAAAGGAAAGTAGATAACTGTAGTTTAATACAAAAAGGAATATTGTTTAATACCAAAGAAGATTTACAGTTTGCTGTAAAAAAATATTGTGTGACATAACACTACGAAATTGTCATAGTGGAATCAAATCAGATATTTGGTATATTAAATGTAAATCATGGAGTGACGGTTGTGCTTGGAGACTACGGGCATGTCGGCGCAAAACTCCTGGGATGTTCGAAATGACAAAACTTCAAGGAGAACACTCATGTTTGTTTTCAGAATTGACACAGGATCATTCATAGTTGATTCAAATTTCACGAGTATCAAAATTTAAAGTTTGGTTAGAGCTAATCCTGGAGTACATGTGGCCCTACTTCAAGAACTATTAAAAGCAACATGGCTATAATATCAATTATAGACGGGTGTGGCAAGCCAAAAAAAAAGCGTTAATTGCTGTGTTTGGCGATTGGGAGAAATCATATTCGGAGCTTCTGTATTGGCTGAGTGTTGTTGTTCATTACAATCCAGGAACACGAACATATTGGTTTTTTCTTCCCTCTGATATGCCAAGTACGACTATTTTTGGACGAGTTTTTTGGCAGTCTTATCTATTGATGCAAACGGACATATATTTCTTCTTGCTTTTGCTATCGTATAAGGTGAGAATTCGTCCAGTTGGTCATGGTTTTTTTGATTGCTTGAATATGTTACCATGTTACCTAAATAAAGGGGTATTTGCTTGATTTCTAACAGATATAAGGGCATTCTTGCTACAATTAATAATGAAGAAATTGGTTGGAGTGAACCCAAAGCGTACCACCCACCGATATTGTCTTTGCCATGTTGCCAGTAATTTCAATACAAAATACAAATCGAAGCAACTAAAAAATTTGGTGTTTAAGACCGGAAATCAACACCAAAGGCGTAAGTTCATTCGGTGCATGAAAGAATTGAAACAATTGCACCCTGAATGTCTTGAATTTTTTTCAGACATTGACTTGGAAAAATGGACACGGTCACATGACAGTGGGTACTGCTATGGGTGGATGACCAGCAATGCAGCTGAATGCATGAACGGCATTTTCAAAGGTGCTAGAATGTTACCAATTACTTATTTGGTTAGGCTAACATTATATCGCACAATATTGTATTTTGAACGTCGGAGACAAGAAATCAGTGAAGCACTCGATTGTGGGGACATATATACATAATATACCCTAAAGAAACTAAAGAGGTGGGAAAAACGAGCATCAACACATACGGTGACATCCATTGACAGGAAAAGTCAAACTTTCGAAGTACAAACTGGCATAAGTATGATTTATCCCTACAAAGGACAACACACCCAAGTTTTAAGCTTGAAAGAAGGGACATGTTCTTGCAATAAGTGGCAGTCATTCAAGATTACGTGCTCTCATGTAATTGCAGTTTGTAATTACATGCATATGACATACCTACCATTTATTGATGAATGCTACAAATTGTCCAATTTCAAGCGTGGTTATGAAGGCCGCTTCCATCCAATTCAACACCCAGATTATTGACCAGAATTATCATTTATAGAAGTTCGTCCAAATGCGGACTTGCTCAGAGAACAAGGTCAGCCAAAAAGTACGTGCATTCATAATGAAATATATTGGAGAGAGCAAGCCAAAAAGTGCGATGTACAATTTGTAAAAGATAAGGACATAACAGACACACTTATCCATACAGTACACTAGGTGCCTCATCGTCTTCGGGTCATTAGGTGTATTTTTTTGTTTACTTGTATATTTTGTGTATTTGTATTATTTATGTATTTATATTTTTCATGTAATTATATATTCGTATTTTTTATGTATTTATATTTTTCATGTAATTGTATTCTTTATGTAATAAATTCATTTTATGTAATTATGTTTTTTTATGTACTTTTTATGTATCTTTTATGTCATGGATTTTATTATGTAATATGATTTGAACTTTTTAGGTAATTGAGCCTGGTCTTTCTAATCTTGTATAATTGTACCAACAAAACACGCATCGTTCATAGACAGTATGAGATAGTTCTTCCACTATAGTGTTGAGTTGTCGGAGAAGAGAGGCGACTACACAACATATTATCCCATTTGATCATCGCATTATTCCATATGTTCAAGAGGGAAGGTTTTCTTAAGGTTGCACATATTGGTTTCATCCAGCTTGATTGACACCTTATTACTACTCTAGTTGAGCGTTGGAGACCAGAGACCCACACATTTCACCTACCTTGTGGGGAATGTACGATTATACTACAGGATGTTGCTGTACAATTTGGGTTACGAGTGGACGGGCAACCACTGACAGACTCACCACAGTATGACTGGAAGAATGTTTGTGAAGAGCTCGTAGGCGTTCTACCAGAGGATCTGAAGGGATCAAACTTGAGTGTCCCTTGGTTGGCGTCCCAGTTTCCCGAATTACCTCCCGATACTGACGACATCAGCGTACATATGTACGCATGAGCATACATCTTGCACCTTATTTGAGGATTTTTATTTGCCGACAAGTCAAATACTCTAGTGCATCTCATGTTCCTCCCATTATTGTCTGATTTCGAACACGCTGGTACGTACTCGTGGAGTGGTGCATGGAGAACTTTGTTGGGCTTCTAATGCACAAGCGTTGGAAATAGCAGGGCAACTGATAATATTACAAGTATGGGCTTATAATCGATTTTCAATTATAGCACCACAAGTCCAACTACAGACCCCAGATCATCGTCCACTTAGTGCCAAGTATTATTTTATTTATATATTTATTTCGTTACCATTTTATGTAAGAATATAAATTAATTGTATTTTTTATAATTTTAGATGGAGTGGTGTATTAGCTGTCTTTGAACAGTCAGCAAATATGTTGCTCGTGTACAGAAAAATATTCGACATGCTGGCGCACAATCATGTAGTAAATATGTATATAAATGAATATTTAAAACATTTTATATGTATACTTTTTTTTTTGTTAGGTTATTTGGACGCCATACACATAGATTTGGTCATCCTTACCTGATTATTGTCGTGTTGGTGAAGACATCTGGTTGACTGTTAGCCTCTTATATGCTTCCATATAGTAGAGTGGCATCATCCAGATCATGTGCTGAGATAGTTCGGTATGCGACAAATGATACTTTAGTTGTCCTATACACTTCCAGCACTACACCAGATCGATTTAAGAGGTAAGCACGACCAAGATTGGCATTGAATCCATGCAAAATATTTATCCTACTACCATGGATGATGTGATCGTTGTGCACAGGGAGAATTAACAAATGAGCTAGCTGTATCAAACGACTACTTTCTATGGTACAATTCGATCACGAGGCGATTTGTCTCACCTGACGGCGCTTACTATTACTGCATGGTAAGAGATTTAAAATTAGACATTTTCCATATATATGATATGAATATTGTTTAATATATATATATTTTTTATTGTGCAGAATAATTTTATCGGCGATGTTCAACAATATTTAGTGTAGAACAACTTACCAGAATTGGGTTCAATGTGTCAGCAAACATTGGTCAACGTAGAAGGTATTATTCAACAAACAAGACGACTCAATGTTGCTGACACCGATCAAGACGTATTCATCGTAGACGACAAAGACAACGAGGTGAACCTAATTTAGAGGGACACAAAGACAACCCCACGAGGAGTAAGGGCTAGGGGGTTGTTTTTAAATCCCACATTGTATCCTTTTCAAATTGTAAATTAAAGAACTAATTGTAAATATTCTTTAATATCATGGTGTTTTTTTTTAATACGAGTGCAAGATGTTTTCATTGTAGATTAAATATATAATTAAGTTTAATAATGAAACAATTAAGTTTAATAATTAAGTTTAACAATTAAAAAAACAATTATAAGTAATAATGAAGGAATTAAGTTTAACAATTAACTTAAAAAAGAAAAAAAGAAAAAAAAATATATAAGCGAATCGTGTACTTGAGTATACAAGTTCGCTTGACTGGATTAAATGGTACTGGTGTACCGGGTACACGAGTATGTCACATGGTAATCGTGTACCGAGTACACGATTACACTATACTAGTTTTGTTAATACTTTCCCAAAATACCTATTCTTAGAAATTATTTTCCTCCAACCCTATTTTTGTCATTATTTATTAAAAAACATTATTACAAAAAAAAATTCCTAAATCAATGATACTTTACAAATAATTAATAAGGAACAAATCTCTACGAAAATTAATAAATTTGAATTTTCCCATTTTCCCCTTAGGTAAAGAAATGAGTTCGTAACCATTTTTTCTTTTAGTCTTAATTTTTTAAAAGAAAGCCTAATACATATTATTTTTTATAATAATGTACATTTTTATCAACTACTGTGATTGAACTTTTAGCCAAAATTTGAAAATAAAAACAAAATTTTTAAAAATTATGATTCTGTTTGATAATTATTTGTTTTTTTAAATTTAAGCCTATAGACATTACTTCTACCTTTAAATTTTTTTCTTAATTATCTACTTTTATCAATAATTTAAAAAACCAAGTTAAAATTTTGAAAACTTTTAAAAAGGTAACCTTTAAAAAGTTGTTTTTGTTTTTTAAATTTGACTATAAATTCAACCGTTGTACGTAATAAAGATGTAAATTATTCTACCAAATGGTGAGAAAATAGACTTAATTTTCAAAAAAAAAAAAGTTATCAAACTATATATATTTTTTTAATTTTTAAAATTTGGCTTGGTTTTTTAAATTGTAACTTATATTTAAAAAGTGTTGTCGTCTATGAAGCACAGACACAGATACAACTACATGATACAAATACGATTGGATACGGCGATTCGGCGATTTTTAAAAAACTAAGATACAGATACATCTAAGGATGCGCCATTTTTTTTTATATATATATATATTTCTAAAAAACGAGGATACTGATACGTTGAATATATTTTTTTTCTTTAAAAAAATCTAGAATATAGATAAATTTATCATATAAGTTAATAATAATAGTACAAAATAGAATACAAACACTGAAATACAATACAAAAACAACACCTAAGATGTTGAAGTACGTTAGTCAATAAAATGCAATAGAAAAATAACTCATATTGCAAATAGAAAGAAGAAGATTAGAGAGAAGTATGAAGATAAACAAATAACTTGTTGTGGAATATATCTAAATAGTTTATATTTTGGTGGACTTTGTGGGGATTCAAATGTGAATATAGAGATTAGATGATTCTAGTCTAGGTTTGGTCCGTTATTTTTTTTTTTCCTTTTAGTTTTGGACTCGAGTAGTGAGTTTTTACATAGGTTGCCTAATTTTAGATTTGGAAAGACTAGATGAGTTCCTTGTATTTTTTATTTTTTTAAAAAAGTATGCATAGAAATAGATACGTTAAATCGAGTGTTATATACGTATCTGGAAAGTATCTATAAGTATCGGCATCTGATACATGTCTGATACTAATTCTTTGCCTCACGTGAAGTATATGTGCTTCATAGGTTGTCGTCTTGACCTTAAATTGTAAAAGATGTAGCAATCGTAACATTTTAATAAAATATTGTTAAAATTATATATTTCAATGAATGATCAAACATAATACCATATTTACCTGTTAAATTTTTAGAAAAAAATAACACTTTTTTTTTAAAAAAAAAAAAATTATAAATTTTGTAGAGTTATTTATGGGTTAATTTATGCATTAGTCAAACTTAAATTTCTACACCATTTTATTTTATCGAAATCAATGAATTTATGAAGATTTGTACTTAGTTTTCTATTAAAATTAATGGGCTAATCCATGAAAATTGAACAAGGGCACAAGTTGCAGCACTTATTTATATTAATGCATTGATGATTTGATTTGATTAAGTTGAAAAATTATAGTACACTCGCCATAGTGATCAATCTTTGCATGTCTGAATAGCTAAATGGATCAATACAGCACATGTCATCGTCCTTCAATGGTCTATTCTTCTTACAAAAAAACGTACAATATAAGGTACAATGTTTCCTCATTTGACAATTATAATTGTATGAAAAATAGGTATGCCAAATTTAGGTACCATCACATGCAACATGGATAATTCTATAACCATCGATGATTAGTGAGCTTGATGTATATTCACAACTTCTTTAGAAAAAGGTCACGTACGTTGAAAGTCTTTTTATTATCCTTGCAAAAAGCATAATTTGATAAAGTACGAAAAAATCAATTGAATTCATGAATATACAAAAACATTTGAATATCAACAAAAGTAGGACGGTCTCGATTCTCATTCTCACAATTTACTATACAAGCAAATAAGACAAATGCGAAAACTAAGGTCTCCATAGAGACTAGTTGAAAGATGGTGACCGATTAAAGGACACAATGTGCTTCTACCTTTTTTAAGGTTTTAGTATCTTTGTGATTTCATGAAATGAAGTTTTTATATACATCCAATAACCAAATTGTCCATTGTCGAGATAGAAAAGGTTATAGTCCTTAAGTCTAATAAGTTTCACTTTGCTTATCAGATAAGGGACAAAAAAATCTCAACGTTTTATTTATTTTTCAAAACGAAGATATAGAGGGAAAACAATCTCTAGCTATGTTTTCATTAGTTATCATACTTCTAGTTATATCATAAATTTCGATCGAATTAACTTGATGTGACGAATAGTCCAAGAAAATGATTGCATTTTATTCAAAATAGTTCAAACCTAATTGAATAAAATAAAATACCCGAAACATAAAATGTCTAACGATTATTCCTATGTTCATAATATTTTTGTCAATCTGTATATATTTTTTTTAGGAACAAGAACAAGCGACAACCATGAGAAAAATCAACGCACCGAGGAAAACCAACAAGGGATCCTATAAACATCTCTCCAATCTTCTTAAGTGATAAGAAGGGGACGAGACAAAACACGCTTCCCAACTACCAAACAAGAGAATAACTCTAGTAAGACAATAAACTATACCAATTGTTGAATGCGAGCACCACGAAAAAGACATCATTAACAACTCTCGTATGAAAAGTTAAATATTGTTTTTACGAGAATTCTTAAAGCACAACGTTCAATAATAGGTTTGAAATGAATTTATATATCTATAATAGGTTTGGAAAAACAATAAAAATCCAACGCAGTCGTTAGTTCAAAACGACGTCGTGGAGAGAAGATTAGCTCTCAAGCAGATTACTAATGGACACGTGTCCTAAAACGAATGGCTAGAAAAACCCTTCTCATCCCAAAACCCGCGAACTTGGAGTTCGCACAGAAATTCTGCCGTTTTTTCATTCGGATTTGGAAAATGGCGGCCATTTCAATTTGCTTTGCTCCACAAGCTCTGGCGCGGCCCAGAGTTCGGAACCCTAGAAGCATACCGTCGGCCAAGAAGCTTCGTGGGAACAACAAGCCCAATCGCAATAGCGTCAAGATCAAAACCAATTCAAAGGAGTTATCTTCCATTGGCATTGAAGCCACCACTTACACTCGCCTCCCTCCCAGGGAAGACTTCACTCTTCTTAGCTTTGATTCTTCAACTCTTAATTCTGCTTCTTCATCGAAAGATTCGTCTGAGGTGAAGCTTTTGGATTCGGATGTTGCGATAATCGAGGAGGAAGATGATTCGGATTCTTTGAACTATGAAGAGCCGGAGGAAGAAGGGGGAGGAGGATTTGATGGTAATTTGGGGTTTGAGGATGGCTACGGGAAGTTTGAAGTGTTTGACGGGGAATATGATTCTGAATTGGAGGAGTACGGTGATAGTGATGTGGAAGAGGACGATGAAGAAGGAGAAAAGGTTTTAGCATTTAGGAAGGGGAAATTTGTTAATGCTGATGAAGCTTACGACGCTGGCGAAAAAGCAAGCTCTTTCATCGACGTTGAAGATGGGAAGGAGAAGGGGCTGCCAGCCGTAATGCGGTGCTTTGATCGAGCGAAAATCTATGTTAAAGCTGGAGATGGTGGCAATGGTGTTATGGCATTTCGGCGAGAGAAGTATGTGCCGATGGGTGGCCCATCAGGAGGAGACGGAGGGAGAGGTGGGAATGTGTATGTTGAAGTTGACGAGTCGATGAATTCGCTATTGCCATTTCGAAATGGTATACATTTTCGTGCTGGAAGGGGTAGTCATGGGCAGGGGAGAATGCAGAATGGGGCAAAGGGTGAGGATGTAGTGGTGAAGGTGGCACCTGGAACAGTGATCAGAGACGCATTTAGCCAGGAGGTCCTTTTGGAATTATTGCATCCGGGGCAGCGTGCTCTGTTGCTGCGCGGTGGAAGGGGTGGAAGAGGCAATGCATCATTCAAGTCGGGGACAAATAAGGTTCCAAAGATTTCAGAAAATGGAGAAGAGGGTTCAGAAATGTGAGGTTTAATGCTCTTTCTTTCTCATGGTTTGTCTTTTACAGAATACTTTCCAACTTTCTAGATTTAGCATGCTAGATTAAGTATAGTTAGAACCGTGAAAATTCTATGAAAATGGTACTTCATTCTCTCTCTCACACAACACGCTCATACATAGTCTAAATTATTTTTCACCCATTCCCAGTGATGGTCGTTTTTTCAAATGCATCATCCTTTGTGCTTGTGAACTTTCCGTGTGAGGGTATTATTTCTTTCTAACAATAAGGATTGGTAAGCCAGTTGTACTCTTAATGATCTTGCTCGGTGAGTGGGGTTGGTGGTGAATTGAGAGAAGAGTTGTAATGCTGAAATCAAGAGTCAACTGGATGAAGGAAAGGGATTGCTTCTCATCTGTCTTTCATAATTTTGGCAATTTCAGGAGTTGCAAAAATTTCATCATCTCCTGTCCATGATGATGATGATGTGTGACTATTAGGAGACAAAGATATAGGAAAGGCGATCAACTCATCCTCTCCCTTGTATGCGCATTCCCAAGTTTTTGAGCCATTTTTGGAAGAACTAGATTTACATTCTGAGAGGGTAAG
Source organism: Benincasa hispida (assembly GCF_027475165.1). Classification (NCBI taxonomy): domain Eukaryota; kingdom Viridiplantae; phylum Streptophyta; class Magnoliopsida; order Cucurbitales; family Cucurbitaceae; genus Benincasa; species Benincasa hispida. Next base: position 20,841,928 of record NC_143478.1, read on the forward strand.
TTTGGAGAAAGATTTTTCATACTGACGCGATTGAGGGGCTGTGTTCAGTTTTGACAATTTCATGTTGTGTCATATCCTAATAGTTTCCTTAGGCCTATATTTGGGCTAGTTGAGAGACTAGTAAGCTCAAGCTCGATTTACTTAAGGATTTTAATGAACCTTTCCAAAGTGGTATAATCAGCGTGTTTATGAATGAGACCTACATGTACATTCGTCTTCTTCCTAGCCACCTTATCTTTTCATAAGTTCCTGTCATGTTATTTCTAAGGCTGTGGCAGATAGAGTGAATTATGTCATATTATATTTCATAAATCTTTGTCATGTCACACAATTTCTTCTAATTAGGGTGCTATGTGGCTTAAATACATTATGGACGTGGTTCTCATCGACAGTAAGGCCATCAATGGCATATAGTTCAATGAAACTTTCATGTTTCTTATAAAACCAGCCAGAAAAATCTTGTGACCACTCGATTTGAGATTTTTTTGATGAAGTTTTGTGGAAGAAAATATATTTTTTTTCTACAAAGCCTATGATCTCTAGAGTTGAGATTTTCTTGATAAAATTTTGTCGCAGAAAGACATTGTCCAGGGGTGTGGATAGTGGCTTTTAGTCGAAGGCTTGACAGTGGGAAGGAAGGGTTCCATATGACAGTTTTGCAATTTTAGGATGATTCTATTTTCTTTTGCTTGGGGAGGGAGGAGCTCTTTGTCAATCTCAACAGGATTTTCATCTTCTTTTCTTTGCTTTTTATCTCAAGATCATTTGGAGGTGATTGCACTTCACTTCCTCTCCATTTAAAAAATTCTTTCCTCTATTTGTGCTAAATTAGTAAAATAATCTGAGGGATTTTTATGGAAGATGTGGGGGAGGACAATAGCTCTCATTAGTTTGGTGAGAGCTAGTGCCTAAACAGTGTGCGGATGCTGTTTGGGAATTGGGTATTTTGGTTCCAAAATTTTGGATCTTTTGTCCCTATGGTTGTCACACTTTCCCTTAGTACAGCATTGTGACACAAGATCATTGAACAGAATGGGGATGTCATCCTAATGGATAGGACTGAAATGAGGTGGGAACAAGCACTTCTAGGAAACTCTTTAAAAACCATTCGCCGTTGCTTAATGAAAGTAGTTTGCTTATAGCAAAAATATTATTTCAGTCTTTATGAAGGGAAGATTATTTGTAGTTGTTGTGACTAGGCTGATGTATCGTGTAGAATGTCTTACAGTTAGTAATGGAATCCTATAAAATATTTGGTAGAAGTGCTTATTGTTTTCTTCAGGTGGTTGGAGTTGGAGCTAAAGCTTGTTGCAGACGTTGGAATAGTGGGAGCACCAAATGCAGGGAAAAGCACACTTTTGAGCGTGATAAGTGCTGCACAGCCAGATATAGCAAATTATCCTTTTACCACTCTACTCCCTAACTTAGGTGTAGTTTCGTTTGATTATGATTCAACTATGGTGGTAGCAGATCTTCCAGGATTACTTGAAGGGGCACACGAGGGCTTTGGTTTAGGCCATGAATTTCTACGTCATACCGAAAGGTGTTCTGCGCTGGTAAATAACAATAATAACAATAATAATATATCATATTCCATAGTTTACTACTTATCTACGTTTGTTTATGGAGCTAAATGACTACCTTCTTCAAGGCTTTGTAAATAGTTCATAAAAATCCCTGATCCATTGGAAGGATGAAAGGTCATAAATACCCACTATACTTATGGAAAATTAAACTGCAATCTCTTGTTCTATTTTATTTTTCTATTGCATTTGTTAGCATCATAATGCAGTGAAAGTTGAAGGATCTCCATTTTCCCTTGTGGAATTGTAGGTGCATGTGGTTGATGGATCAGGACCACAACCAGAATATGAATTTGATGCTGTTCGTTTGGAGTTGGAGCTCTTTAGCCCTGAACTAGCTGAAAAGCCCTATCTTGTTGCATATAATAAAATGGATCTTCCTGAAGCGTATGAAAACTGGCCAGCATTCAAGGAAAAGCTACAAGCTCGCGGGATTGAACCTTTTTGTATGAGTGCAGTAAAACGAGAGGGTACTTATGAAGTCATTAGTGCTGCATATCAGCTGCTAAGGGAGAATAAAGAAGACAAGGCATTTCAAGGTCGTATAAATTATTGTCCCCAGAATTTGTCTCTATTATAAATCTTTGATTTGGCGTTTATTCACCATCAATAATCGTGTTAACGAGTTCTGTCCATTTTAGGTGGGAAAATACCACAGAATTTGGACCATGTGGCAGATAGAATACACAAGCAGCGTAGTGCTTCTATTGATGACTATGAAATTATTCATGATGGCGGTTCCAATATATGGCATGTAATAGGATCTGGTCTACAGCGTTTTGTTCAAATGACAAATTGGCGGTAAGTTAATCTTTACTCGTGATGTCAGTATAGATATGTTTAAATTTCCATCTCTACCTATTTGCAAATAAGAGTGTGAGTTTATACTTCAACCAGCTTTAGTAGGAAAGGAAAGTAAGCTGGATTTTCCAATTTTAGGAAAAGCCTTCAGGTGGATTTGGAGAGGGGAAAAAAAAAAAAAAAGAGAAAAAAAGAGAAAGAAAGAAAGGAAAGAAGAAGTCTTCTATATTGGAAATATGTTTTATTCAGTCCCTACTTTGTAAATACTTCGCTATAGAATTTCTTTTCTAATAAAAAAGAATTCCCTTTCCTTTCCTGTAGAGAGAGATCTCTGGTTCCTAAGATATTGTTCTTATTTTTTTATTATTTATTTACGAGTTAAATTGATGCGAGGTAGTTCAACCATGGATCGGTTCCTGCACTTCCTAAATGTTCTTTTTCATTTCTATCCCTCTTTTGGGTTTATGGTTACTGAAATTAATGGATTTCGTGCAATAGTTACATGGAGTCTGAAAGAAGGTTCCAACATGTCATGGAGGCTTGTGGTGTCAATAAGTCTCTCAGAAAACTTGGCGTCAAGGAGGGTGACACAGTATTTGTTGCAGAGGTACATTTCATGCTTAATTTGATTGTTAAATGGTACCTTGTATTTTTTATTTATTTTTATTTTTTGCTCGACCTAGCACTGTTGCCAACTTGCCATTAGTTCAAAGAAAATCTGCACAAATACACATTCTGAAACATAACCGAAGATCATGCAAAAGCAAAGACAATTGTAGTGAGTAGATGACCTAAAGCTAAAAGTCACTAACCTTTAATCTTTTTTGGCTTTTCTAGAGTTATGTACTCTCTCTCTTTCTCTTTCTCTCTAACAACAAAGCTTCTATAGTTGAGATTTTGATGGTTCAATTATCCATCTAAGACATCAATATTAAGCCATGAGCAACTAACTCAATACCTTTATCTTACATATCCATCATTTAAATAAACAACTATTTAATGTGGTTATTTAGTTTTAAGAGCCAATATAGCTTATGACTCCACAAATGAAGGAACAATTGTACGCAATTGCTTGCCTATATATGAATTCCATTCTGGCTTGGCCCTCCTGTAGGATTAAGGTTTGCATCCTCTTTCCACCATTCATGCTAGTTATATTTCATATGCTACGTACATCACTTACATTTCCAATTATATCTTAGCAACTGTCTGGATGTATGTTTTCGGTAACAGAGACTGGAAAATTAAGAAGTCTGAAGAAATTAATTTACATACTGATTATAGAAAGTTGATAACATGAGAAAATTAAAATGAAGAAGATACACTAGAACAATTACAGGAAGTCTATCACATCCACACAGCATAACTTCTCTTTATTATAAATCCTCATGAATGTAGCTTCAATGAGTGGGATTTCTGGATATTAAGATAAAAAAAAGTTGAGCAGCCTACAACTTTTTTGCTTTGTTTATCTTCAGATGGAGATGATCTGGCATGATTCACCAAATAGTTCTGGTCCATCTAATATGAAGAAAAGATCAGATTCTGTCAAATGGCCAGAGTGGAAGTAACTCATCATTGTTTGCTCACTGGTAACTTAATGCTGATAACAGCAGGTACATCGTTAGATTTTGCTTGCTTTGAAAGTTGATATTACTTTAAGGACCTATGAACGTTCATGGTTGGGAGTGATTATTAAATGATTAAAATCTTTAAAATCATTCCAAAATACATCTTTGTTCACTCAAAATCAATTTAATGTTGCATTTTTTTATACCATTAAAATTGATTTTGAAGGATTAAAGGTATTTTCTAAGTAATTTTGCTCTAAATTTTGAGAATGTCCGTCATATATTTATGCTCAGTGCTATTGTCAGTTCCATTGTTATTTCTCTAGAGCTAATAACATCTATAATTTTTAACATTTCCAGCGAGTTTATAGTGGTGCTGTCTGTATTTCTATGGTATATTGCAAACATCTTTAAAACGTGCAATAAGACGGATGAAAAGCTTTGACCTTCATTGCCATTGCTGAATGGTGGGAAGATGAATTTTCGTAATGGATCAGATGGACAGCCTTGCCATCCTGGAGATCCGAATGAAGAAGCAGTGTTTGTGAAGGTTTCTTTTGCACCCACCTCTCAAATGCTTAGATGAGAAGAAAGGAGTTCGAATTTTCCAAGAAAATTGCAATCAAGTCGACCACAGATCATAAATAGAAACACAATAGGCAGCATTTAATTGATCTGCAATTAGAATGTTGTGTAATTTAGTGTTGTTCTGAAGAACAAAGCTGTTGCAGTTAAAAGGTTTTGGGCTGTTTGTTATAAAGTGGTGGTGAGATTATTTAAAGTGTAACTATCCTTATTCTGTGTAATCTATGTAGTAAGAAACAGTGACTAACAATTTTTCTCTTTTTACATTGTGCAAGGGTATATTGTATGGTCAAGTGGTTGTTCGGGATCTCGATAATTTTTTAGGGAGGGGGTGGACTCCAACATTATAAATGGAGCTCATGTTATTTGTTTTAAATCACTCTAATTAACATAGTATTTCAAGCTTATGTATGCTAATTACATTCTCTCTTTTGTATTTTTTTTACTTTGAGAGTAGAAAAAAATGATATAAGTAGATGAAAGCTTTGAAGAGAGTAATTTTGTAATTGGGGTTAGGGAGAGATTTCTATGTGATTGTAACAAATTTTCACATAGTTGATTTTTTTTTTCTTCCGTAGTTTTTCTCTAATTGGGGAGCTTTCTTTGCAAATTCTTGTCTTCTTATTTATTGCTTTCTTTTAATTTCTTTATTATTTTCTACTTATTTTTTGCATTAGAAGTGGGAGGTTTTTCCCAACAAGCGGTATCAGAGCAACATGTTTGTAGTTTCTTGAATTTCTAAGTATGTTTTGTGGTTGCAATATTGTTTGATCTTCCATATCAGAAAAGAATTCTTGAAACAAATTGTGGTATTGTAAATAGTGTTGGTTGTTTAATATTTGCTCTCTTGCTAGGAAGAGAAATGGACATGTCAAGCTTTATGAGTTTAGTAAAGTTTAATGTGGAGACATTTGATGGAAGGATCAACTTTGGCTTGTGGCAAGTGCACGTCAAGGATGTGCTAATACAAGCTGGATTACATAAGGCGTTGAAGGGCAGACTAGGTAGTGGTGCTTCTAAAGAGTTAGGCGGTAATTGTGATTTGGAGAGTCCAGTGGTGGTTCCAGGAAAAGTTTTAAGACGTCCAACATGAGCGATGAAGATTGGGAGGAGATGGATTTGAGAGCTGCAAGTGCAATCAGAATAAATTTGGCTAAAAACGTTCTTGTAAATGTGCATGGAATTTTGACAGCCAAAGAGCTTTGGGAGAAGCTTGAAGCAATGTATCACACAAAAAGCATGTCAAATCGATTGTACCTGAAGGAGCAGTTTCACACGTTGGGAATGGTGGAAGGTACATAGATCTCAGATCATCTGAGTATTCTCAATGACATCGTTTCTAAGCTGGAGGTGATAGGAGTGAAGATAACAGATGAAGATAAGGCATTCCAACTCATCTAGTCACTTCCTCCTTATGGACATATGAAATCAATCTTGATGTACGGGAAAGAAACTTTAGATTTGCTGGGGTTACTTGTAAACTTCTGTCAGAGGAAAAAAGACTGAAGAGTGAAGGGCGAATGTGGACAATCTGGATACATGAAAAAGGATTGTCTTAACAGAGCAGATTCGTTAAAAGGATCTAAGTCAGATGTTGACATTGTCTTTCTCGCTAGGGGAGATAGTGACCCCTTCTAAAGAAGACGAAAATTCATCCTTGTGGTATGTCTGCTTTACCATGATAGAGGATGTGTGTTAGCGACTCCATAAGTTTGCACATGAGGCATTGATTTGGCAGCTATGCAAGGTGTGTGATAGAAGTTATGTTGATGGTTGAAGGACTTCCAAGTAATAGGTGGATGTTGTACCATAAATATCAGTAGGATTTTGTCGGCATGTGACGAAAAAGGAAATTCTTGGAAGATGGTATTCCAAGTGGTTTACTTGTTATGATGGAGTGATTTATAATTCTCTGAGTTGGGAATTATGATAATCGGTGAAGACAATGGACGTTTAAGAAGATGTGGTGTAACGACCGAGTTCAGGTGGGGTACATGAATGAACTGATATCACATATGAATGAGAGGGATCCTAAGGACATGAAAGTATGGTTAAGAAAGGTTTAAAAGAATTGAAAGTTACTATCTATACCAACAACGTGCACCTTTCTTTTCGGTGGCTTAATCATACCCGTATAATTACTACCTATACCAGGTGGCAGGAATTTCGGGGCCATCAGGGTCCGAATTGCCTGGGGTGTTACATGTGGATTCTTTGAACATCTTGTCAAGGTAAAATTTGTTGGGTTTGGCAAGATATGATCCCACATCGGTAAATTTTTAGGAAGGGGGTGGGCTCCAATCCTATAAATGGCGCCCATGTCCTTTGTTTTAAATCATTCAAATTAGCAAAATACTTTAAGCTTATGTATGCTAATTAAATTTCCTCTTTTGCATTTTCTACTTGAGAGTGGAAAAAGAAAAATGGTATAAGTAGATAAAAGCTTTGAAGAGAGTGATTTTGTAATTGGGGTCAGGGAGAGATTTATGTGTGATTGTAACAAATTTTCACATATTAGATTTATATGGTTCGTGGTTTTTCTCCAATTAGGGAGTTTTCTGTATAAATTATTGTGTTCTTATTTATTACTTTCTTTTAATTTCTCATGACGTGGGAGGTTTTTCCAAGACTTAAGTTGGATTAGACACTCACATATATAAAAAAAAATAAAAAATAAAAAAATAAAATAAAAATTATTCAAGGGTTTGTGATATTGTATAGTAATTATACCATATGAAGACGTATCATTTGATATACAACTTCATAATATACAAGTTATGAAGATAGGTACTCAAACTGTACGACACGGCAGATATTTATCCTTGCAATTTTATCACGTTCCATTTAAAAGAAAAGGTTCTTCTTATTAGTTATTTGGATTCAACACTTGGGGGTTGGAGAGATTCAAACCTTAAATCTTGTAATCAAGAGTATATGCCTAAACTAATTGATTTATGTTTTGTGCTAAGATTGACAAAAGAAAAGAGTATTTATTCGTTTATTATTATTATTATTATCAAGTTAAGTTCATGTTTGGTAATCATTTCATTTTTGTTTTTGGTTTTGAAAATTATGTCTATTATTTCCTCCCCATTTCTTACAATGGTGGTAAAAGTAGTGTTTATAGGCTTAATTTAAAAAAAAAAAAAAAAACCAGGTCTGTTTGGTAACCATTTCGTTTTTCGTTTTTGATTTTTTAAAATAAAGTATATTTACTCTCTATTTTTTACCATGATTTGCATCTTCTTAAGTACAATGGTTGAATTTTTAACCAAATTTCAACAACAAAAACAAGATTTTAAAAACTGCTTTTTTAGTTTTCAAAATTTGGTATGATTTTTTTTTTAAACAATTGATAAAACGTAGATAACAAAAGAGGACATCTGAAAGTGAAAGTAGAGTTTATAAATTTAATTTTTAAAAATAAAAAAAATCAAATAGTTACAAATGGAGTTAAATAGTTATCAAACAGAACTTAAATAACTATTTTCTATTTTTTTAAATTCTCAACCATTACAACATTAAAGTTGTTTGGTAGTATGGTACCGAGAGAGGGCTGTTTCTCATGATTTTCTTTCCAACTAAACACGGTATTCTTGCAGGAAAATGAATTTGAAGCCTATTTTCTTACAGCTAAATAATCCAATCATCTTATTATATAATCTAATTCGATTAATTAAATCTACGGTAATTGGCACATTTTGTGGTACAAATGGATATAAAAGATTTGAATTTTCAACCTCATAGGAGCATATACTAATTGGTGTTAGAATTATACATCAATATTGAATTCATTATCTCTAATTACATACATTTTATGCAATAAAAACGTAAAGAAATAAATTGGCAAAAGATATATTATAGGTCACTTCATGTTAAAGTGAAGTTAGCTCTCAATAGTAATTGACATACATTTCATTTTTATTCTTGCAATTGTTTATTCAAAAAAGAAGAAAATACAATGCTCATGCATATTCACAACAAATCTGAAGACATAAAACACTTTTTTGACTTTCTAACCTAAGTATTTCGCGTGAAGGTCAGTTGTATTTCTCTGTTCGAATTATAGTATCAACATTCATTTTTTTTTTCTTTCCGTCAATTAGAACCTTTGAATTGAAGGGATCAAATCTACAATAAAGTTCTTTGTTTTAGAACTTACAATATAGAGGGGAAAAAAAAGGAAAGGGGAGAGGGAAAAGAAAGAATAAGAAACATAGCTCGGGAGACAATGACATAAACGTTCGATTATTGACCACATCAATTACCATATTAAAGATTAAGAATGGGATACTAAAATATATAAAAAAAAGAAAACTATATCACCGACCCACATCCCGAAATACATAGAAAAAAATCTTGAAATTTCTTAAGTAGATTTTTTTTTGGGTATTTTTATTTGTCAGTGTGTCTGAGATTAGTGTCAGTATTATTTTCAGAATGTCATTCATTTTACATTTTCCAATACAAAACAGTTTAGAATTTAATTCTTCTCTGATTCTTCCTAGTACTGATTTTCTTCTGTTCATGTTTAATTGTTTTTTTTTTTTTTAATGTATAGTACTCTCAAATGTGTCATGTTCTTTGTCTTGCACTCATTATTGTCCCTAATCAATACAATCTAGCTTTATTTCTTCACTTTTTATGGCAATTAAATTGTTATATTATTCTTGATTGATTTTTCATTTTAGAAGACATCTAGAATAATATACATATTCGTGCAAATCATCCAATCACAACTTGACATGTGTCAGATCTTTGTTATTTAATTTTTTTAAAATATTTTAATTATTTTTTAGTGTGAATAATGTAAGTAATAGTAAAGATACGTGTATTTTGAGATGTACTCAAGTATTATCTTTCTAATTTTTTTTGTTTAGAGCTTGTTTGATAATTAATTTATTTTTAATATTCTATTTTAAAAGTTTTTTTTTTCTTTTTTGCAATATTTTTACCATAGTTTTCATGCTTATAAAACTTATTTGAATTCTTAATTAAATTTCAAGACAAAGAAAAGTTTTCAAAATATTTTTTTTAATATTTAGCTTGGATGTTGACCACATATTTAGAAACGTCTATATTAAAAACAAAGAAACTCAAGAATGAAAGTAATACATATAAGCTTAGCTTTCAAAAATTAAATATCAATCCAAGCGTTATTTATTTGTTTTTTTTAAAGTGATATGTATTTTAAGAAGAAAAAAAAGAACTTTAGGGGCAATTATCTTAAAACAGGAGATAAAATATCTAACAAAAGATTGAAATTAACATTCTATGAATGGAAGGTTTTCACATTGATAATAGAAATTAATAATATATATATATATATATATATATATATATATATATATAAAGACTTACATAATTAAGAATGGAAAGATATACATTTTTATTATTTTTTAAAAAGAAGAATACCAAACTTCAATTAAAATAAAATAGAAAAAACGACCTATCTTAAGAGTTGTTTTCAAGTAAAGAAAAAATGAGTCAAATTATTTATAAATATAGCAAAATTTCAGTATATATCAGTGATAGACTGCGATAAACATCTATTAGTGTCAGTGATAGATGTCTATCGTAGTTTGTTACTGATAGAAAATGACATTTTACTATATTTGAAAATATTTTATGCAGTTTTATCATTTAAGACAACTACCCAATCTTACCATAGGTTAGCTACGCTTCAATAATTTGCGCACAATGCTAAAAACCGTCGGTATTAGTCCAAAAAACCATTGGCCAAATCTTTCTTGATGGTCCCGCAATCGTCGACCGAATCGTTGGGAAAGCTTCGTCGGCAAAACCTTCCCCGACGGTATAAAAGCCGTGTCGTAGGGAAAAAAAGTTACCTCGACGGATGGAGGATGAGGCTTTCTTGTTGACCCTAAATAAAACCGTCGGGATAAGTGGTCAACCCATGATGGTCCTAATTTGTAAAAACCATCGGGAGCTAAATATCTCTCAATAGTGACAAATTAGTGTCACCGTCGGGCTATATCCATTTAACCCGACTGTGTGTTTCCACCGTCGGGCGAAGTTTTAGCTCTCGACGGTCTTTATAAATTAGGACCGTTAGGATGAGGGACCTTGCCTAGACGATGTGTTCCCATTGTCAGGATTTAGTAGATTTTCCCGACTCCTGGACCATAGGGGATGGTTTCTTAGAGTCGGAAAAAGGCCCACATAAAATTATGCTTTTTTCCACTCCCTTGAATCGTCGAAATTAAATATTTAATCGTCAGGTTTTAACTTTTTTTTTTTAAAAAAAAATTCTATATCTAATTTTTTTTTCCTTGTCAAATGTCATACCTGTTTGAATCTTACAAATATCGATCAAACTAAAATAAAGATTGCTAAAATCAAGTACACGTCTACAATAGTAAATAATATATAAAAAACATGTTTGAATCTCAAGAGTTTGTCAAGTAAACAACTTACTAATACTATTCATCTTAAATATACCACAACATCCACAATTCCTTAACTCCAAAATAAGATTACATGATAACAAATTACCTATAAAACATAATTCTACGACCTAACTACGCTTGTCAGCATCTTCAACATGAATCTCGAGATACCTACAAAATACAAATTTAAATAAGTTTAATGCTCAATATACCGTATACCAATCTCAAAATAAATATAGAATTTAAAACTCAACTAAGAACATTAATGAATTGAAACAAACCAACTCAAACTTGCATATTTCAACCTCAAAGTCAATATAGAACTTAAAACCCAATTTAAATTTAATCATAATTATACATTTACCCCTATATGAACTTTAAAACCAATATTCACATTAACAAGTAAAACCCACTTTAACTTCAAACCAACCCGAATTTACACATTTTAAATTCAAACTCAAGATACAAATAACAATATCAACATAATTAAACAATCACCTCGTTCTCTTCCCCCAACTTATTTTAACCACATATTCAAAATAGCATGTACCCATCTCAAATTTATTTTCAACAATATAGAACTTAAAACTCAATTGAGAACATTAAGAATTGAAACAAACCAACTCATAACTATATATTTCAATCTCAAACCTAATGTAGAACTTAAAACCCAATTTAAACTCAACCAACTCATATCTACATATTTCAATCTCAAACCTAATAAAGAACTTAAAACCCAACTTAAACCCAACCAACTCACATCTACATATTTCAATCTCAAACCTAAGTTTATTCAATCTCCTCCCCCCACTTATATTTTAACCACAGACTCAATGTAACATATACCCATATAAAAAATATTGTCAATCTCAATATACAAATAACTTAATATTCAAACCAACATGTATTTACACATTTTAAACTCAAATTCAATACACAAATAACAATGTTAACATAATTAGTTCCCCTCCCTCCCCCCACTTATAACATATACCTATCTCAAAATTATTCTCAATCCCAATATACAAACCAACATAATTAAGAATTAAAACAAACCAGCACATAAGAATTGGAAAAACCTTCACCAATCCTCCCTTCCACCCACTCATTTATTAAGTCTTTAAATAAGCTTGAATTGTTATCTCTTTCTTGGCATTGGTGTGCATCTCATTCTCGTTTTCTTCTTCATTTACATTGACAATTGGACACTGTAGATCATTTATAATATTCAAAATTTCATTTTTTTCATCTATAACATTCATCTCTATTGTACTTAATCCATCATCACGTGTCGATTGAGATGTGTAACTCTTGTATCCCCTAGACAATTCGACTGGGTCTCCATGATATACTCATTGACGATACGATGGAAAATTCCATTAATGAATAAGTGTTGTTCAACTCCATCTATTGGCTTCCACATTGCATTCATACATTTTCTGCATGAACATCTTGTTTTTCCCGAGTTATTAACATGAAGTTTTGCAACTTCATGGAATCAATATACTCCTTCCGCATACTCAGTTGATAACTTGTTCCTAATCTTAATCCACTCTTTATCCATTCTTAATAATATATACGATAAGTTGAACTCGTATGATTTAGACAATAACCTATAATTTTAGTAATATAATACAAAAAGATCTATGAAACCTAAAAGCTTCTTATTTTATGTATTTCAATCTCACCAAAGGAAATTTGAAAAGGCTACTACTAGCGAACTCATTATAGAAAATAATCATAATGAGAAAAAGTGGTCAACACTATGGATCAACGCTATGGCCATCTCTATTGTGATATTCATTTTTCTCACCAAAAAATACCCCAAACAATGAAAATGGAAAAAAACAAAACACAATTTTTTTTTAGATATGGTTATCACGTTAGACTACGATAAACATGGTCATCCTTAAACCAATACGTTATAAAATGGGGTAATGCGCTCAGACGTAAGCAAAATGTTAGATTTCATACATTTGTGGGGGCGGGTCATTAACCATAAAGATACAGTAAATGAGTCATCCATACAAAAGAAAAAAGTGTTGAAATATAGACTAACCATAAAGATGCATGTAAAGTGTTGGCTTCAATAACCAACATACTGAAGGAGTTAGATAGCATGCAACGGAAGAATTCAGAATTAATAAACACTCTAACTACACTTAATTTGAATTTTAAACATGCTACTCATTGGAAATTCACAAGAGGGTTTGAGTTACACATTACCTTTGAAGTAAACTCCACGAATTCAGCAAGTAATTCAAACGTAAGCAAAATGTTAGATTTCATACATTTGTGGGGGCGGGTCATTAACCATAAAGATACATGTAAATGAGTCATCCATACAAAAGAAAAAAAGTGTTGAAATAGAGACTAACCATAAAGATGCATGTAAAGTGTTGGCTTCAATAACCAACATACTGAAGGAGTTAGATAACATGCAACGGAAGAATTCAGAATTAATAAACACTCTAACTACACTTAATTTGAATTTTAAACATGCTAATCATTGGAAATTCACAAGAAGGTTTGAGTTACACATTACCTTTGAAGTAAACTCCACGAATTCAGTAAGTAATTCAAAAATTTGAGGTTGAACCTTCAAGTAGACTACCACCAAGATCTTCTCTACTAATCTCAAAGAGGAATGTGTGGTGGAAGCACTCAAATTGAGCTGAATTTTGGATGAACATTGGTGGGTTTTGTAGGTTTTTACAGCAGCAGTATTTCAGGTTAAAGAACACAGCTTATCTCTAAAATTCTCAACATGCACCGATTTATAAGCTGAAAAGCTGCATGGAGGCAGCTCCAGCTTCACCAATTTAATGTGATTCAAGTGGAATTTGGTGATTAACCATTAAATTACAAAGTGGATTTCCCCAAAATTTGGGAAAAATCCATTCGAACTTAATATAATCATATTTTAATCTATTTGATTAAAGTATGATTTTATATTTAAATAAACTATTTATTAAAATTTTTAGTTTTATAAATTAATTCATATTAATTTTAAATAAAACCAACTTCAATTTTTAATTAAATTATTAATTTAATATCTTAATATTAAATTAATAAAACACCAATTCCACCATATTAATTGATTCTCTAATTTCGTTTAATTTTGACTGAATTAAACGTTTTAATTGTATCGTATACAATCAATTGAAAACCCGAAATTGAATTTGAACATTTCAAATTCACAACCCAAATTTCAAATTTCATCTAACAATACTCAATTTATTAATCCAATTTATGAGTCAGTAGAGGGACCTAATGGACCTACAGATTATGAGCTCCAATGATTTGTAATTAATTAGTTAAACTCTTTAAAACCGAACTAATCACTATTCGTTAATTATCAAGATACACCACTATAGCTCGATAGTTGCACTCTCCTCACTGTAGATATATTTCTATCCATTTTAACCATAATCAGTAAGTCGATCTTTCACAGGTCGTTTGTATTTACAACTGGGTCAAAATTAAGGTTTTACCCCTATAATGCATCTTGTTCTTTAAGCTCCCACTAACCCTCTATTGAACAACTTGATTCATAATACCACTTATGAATCATGTCCTTCTCTACCAAGAGAGGGCAAGGCCCCGTTGTTCAAGACCAGTAATCAACACTTAATAGAATAACCTATCTGCTAACCTTACAACGGGTAGGAGTGAATTTCATCTTGCAAGGCTATGTCCCCAGCTATCTATCCGGTCTTATCCCCAAAATGGGAGGCTTATTGAGTAGTGTTGTTGGACTAATCTCACCTATGTAGATCAAAGGATAATCCCGAATAAACAGGAGTTCATAGTTAGCTCAGGATTCAGATCGAGTTATCCTAGGTTATTTTAGTATGAAATAGTCAGTTTTAATAGTAAACGATCATTATAAAGAAAAATGACTATTTTGAGGTCCAGTCTTATACAAACTCATTGCATAGGATGCCTCCACTCACATGTCTCTACATGAATGTTCTATAGATCACATCATTTGTATCAGCATACAAAATGAGCCACATCCAATAGTGTTACCAGGATGAGATACCAAATTTCATCCATATACTTATAAACCATTTAGGCTATATACTATAACTTGATCCTATTTATGTCACTACATAAAGTTAAAGTATTCATACTATAGCCATGGATTTATTTATTGGATTTTCATAATAGAATGCAATATCAACAACTTTATTGAATAAAATACTCAATAATATTTTATTGATAAATAGAATGTTTAGCACAAAATTACAAATTGTGAATTCTAGGACATTCCCAACACATACAAACTAATCTTTGGTGAATGAAAGAGTTGAAATAGAGAACTTCACATATGCACAATAAAAAGCTGAAGTTTAATTTTTTTAAACCCCGTCCTAATTAAGTTGTTGTAACATGCATTAGGTGAGTATTTATTTACTCTTCTATAATTAGTTATATCTTGGACTAGTCTTGTATTACATTTTGGAAAAGTTTAGACAATCATGTAATTGATATATATATATATATATATAGAAGATGTAATCCATTTAGAAGAGGTCCAAAAACCTATAAAATTTTCTTTCATCATGCCATCTTCAATGCAGCCGAAGGCCCAAGTACAAATAAATCATAATCCTAATCCTTGCTCCATATTTCTTGTCTTTTATAAAAAATTCAAATAAGAAAAAATGAGCCAACTTATTTATAAATAAAACAAAATATCACTGTTTATCAATGATAGAAGTCTATTGTGATCTATCACTGATAAACAGTGATATTTTGTTAAAATTTAAAATATTTTTTAGCAGTTTTACCATTTAAAACAATTACCCTAATATAAATCATATCCTTATTGCTATTTTTATAAATCATGCTTTATACAATTGACTATGCTAATCGTTTACGATAAAAATATGATTTTTCTATGACTTTTACGAAAAGTAGAAACCAACTTGAACTTGAAAATAACTCAACTAATTATGATATATACTAAAAGAAATAAAAGAAATAAATAAAAAGATATCAATCATAACACAATAAGAAGCGTAATGGTTGAATCTTTCACCCAATAATAATTGAAGTGAAAGAAGAGTCCTTAGAATCCAAACATAAAACTTTTGTGAAAAATTAAGAATATGATGATTAATCAATATGTTTAAACCATATTTAGATGTAACTAGTGGCAACTAATTTTTAAATTCTTTTAAAATCCAAATTGGACAACAAAAACAATCTACTTAACAACAATTAACACATGTACTCCCTCCTTTGAGATCGTAGATATGATCCCTCACATCTTTGTAATTTTGCACTAAAAAATCCAACTTAGAAAATTGAAATAAATAATAGTATGCAACCAATCATGAAATGTGAAAATTTTAAATGCATTAGGTGAGTTGTTATTTCGAACTACCTCACATAACTAAGAACTAACCAATGTGGTGTTGAGCAATCATTTCCTTTTTTTTTTTTCAAAATAAAAAGAAACAGTACACAAATTAGTTTGGCCAAACTTAACTCGTACTTAAAGTTGTAGATACATGATAGATGAACCAAGAAGGAAAATAACAAACAGATAATAAATAAGGAAAATGAAAAACGAAAAAGAAAGGGGCGGGGGGGAGTTCATGGTACCAAAATCAGACAGCGAGCAGATGGAGAATCTCGACTGTGGGTTTCGAAGAAAAAAGAATGAAGGAGAAGAAAAAAATGAAAGAAGAAGGAAAAGAGGAGACTGTGGGCGGCAGGGAGGTGGGTAGGGTTTTTAACGATTTTTTTCCGACGGTTGTTTGGTCAGCCGTCGGGATAAATACCCATATCTTGACGATCAATCGATTACCGTCGGCCTAATTAAAAACTCCCGATGGTCGCTCGAGTGCCGTCGGACGAACTCAACCTTATCCCGACTGTGTTCTTATACACCGTTGCATAACTTTACAATTACCCATAAGTTTTATTTAAATACCCATATCCCGTTGGTCACTCGAATATCGTTGGCTGAAATACGAACTCCTAAGTCCTAATTGTGTTCTTACACACTGTCAGCATAACTTTACAATTACCCATAAGTTTTTTTTTTTTTTTTTTTTTTTTTTTAATCTATTTAAATACCCAGATCCCGACAGTCGCTTGAATATCGATGGCTGAAATACGAACTCCCGACGGTTGCGCGAATACCGTCGGACAAACTCAACTATATCCCGACGGTGTGCTTGCATACTACTGGGCAAAACTTGACAATTTTCCATATATATATTTTTAATTTATATTTCTTATTTTTTAAAACTTAAACCTTGTCCGACGTCGTTCCCCAAATCGTCAGGATAGGCGAACAAAATATCTAAAAAATATCTTTTTTAAATTAAGAATCGCCCGACGATTGCATCACCGTCGGCAGAAGTAGAAATTTTTGATGGTCGCTTGAGGACTGTGGGGATAGTTTTACAAATTTCCATAATGCTTTTTAATTTTCTATTTCGCTACCTCCTAACGGTTCAGAACCGTCGGGCAAAGGGACTTTTCCCTAACGGTGTTGCTCCGACTGTCGAGAGAACATTAAACTGCAACTTTCTCATTTTTTAGAAAATTAAACAACTCCTGACGATCCTGGGACCGCCGGGAGAGTTCAACAAGCCCGATGGTGGTTTCGAATGTCGGGATCAATTGGTTATCCCGATGTTAGTAAACTTTTCGTCGGGGTTGGATTTTCTCCCGACGCCTCTATTTATCGTCGGAAAAAGTTTCATCGGAAATAATTAATTCTTGTAGTATTAGTTAAAGTATATGTTATCGATCAAAGAACTTCGTGTTAACTTAAAAGGGAATTAAAAGCGAAAATGATAGACTAACATACCTTGAGCCACACATAATCACACATATACTTTAGTCATTGTTTGAATGCATGTTTTTACACACATAGACCAAAATAATTATGAAGTAAATTAGGAACAAAACTAACTAATAAAAGTTAAGAAATATGATCTTATGATCATACCCACAATGTGTAGAAGTTATGTTTATTATTATTCATCATTAATGAAACTTTGAATAATGAGTGGGATTTCCTTGGAATTTGACAAAAGAAAAAAAATCACTTTTATTCTGACTATTTTTATTTTCTTTTTATATATACACTTTAATTACATGGAGATGATTGGCCATCATTCTCCCAACAGTTCAGATCTAACCTAATATTTTATACATAGCCAGCTACCTTTGCTTGAATTTTGAGAAAAAAAAAAAAAAAGTAATATGTTTTTCTATTTCTTTTTTTTTTTTTTTTAATGGAGAAAATTGATCATCATGAGATTACTAGGCTATGATGAGCTTAACAAATATTTTTAGTATAATAACATAATTTGTCTTCTATAATATTACCACTCATTTATAACCATGTTACATCATCCATTCAACATGTGGGACCTGCAAAATTAAGAGGGAAAAAAAGAGAACATAGTGAAGTGGCTAAATAATAATAATGAAAATGTTTTATGGATGTGAGAATAAATACAAAAGCTTATATATAAAATCATTTTTCAAACACTCGACACGGTAATATAGTCCGAAACATAGCTTAACTAGTTAAGGTATATTATCAATTGGCATGCATTTCTTCTTTAGAAGTTGAAGGTATTATGTTTAAAAAATTTAAGATTAAAATCCCGTTTGATAACTATTTTTTTTTTGTTTTTGAAAATTAAACATATGAACACTACTTTCATCTCCGAATTTATTCATTTGTTATTTACTTTTCATCAATGATTTAAAAAATCAACCAAATTTTGGGAACTAAAAAAAAGTAATTTTTGTTTTTGGAATTTGGGTAAGAATTCAACTATTGAAGATGCAAATCATTGAAGAAATATTAATGAAATAAGTTAAATTAAAAAAATAATAAAAACCAAATTATTACCAAACGAGTCCTAAAATTTTAGTATTAGTCCCTTAAAATTTGCTTAATTTACCCACTTTCACTAAAATTTTGATTTTAGTTTATGTGAGAAAATAAAGATAATACTATATGTTATTGAGGATGTAAATCCAAACATCATTTATCATGCATATCCCAAATATAAATGGTTGCTTTTATTTGAAGGCGAAAATTTGAAAGTTGAAAATCAAAATATATATATATATATTTTAGAAAAAAGTAGTCATTCATTAAACATTGCCAACGTTTTTATAGCTAGATAAAGTTTCGTACATCAAGTTTACAACTTGAAATCACCTAGTTTATCATTAAAAGTTTAGGGTAATATGTTATAGATGTAGGAATTAAATGTTACTTTTTTTCTCCAAAACGTAAGTCTTTTAATTTCTGCCAAAGTCAACTTAGTTCAACGACAGTTAACATCACCTCCTTTCTTTAGATGTAGAAAGTTCGATCTCCATTTTTATAATTTTGTACTTGTACTTAAAAGATCTTTTGATCTCAAAAAATTTGTAATTCGATTTCAACTCATTTTAATACTTAAAATCTCAATTAACTTCTCAATTACCATCAAAATTCCATATTTAGCACCACATTTCAAACATTTTTTTTAAATTTTGAGAGTCATATTTTTTTAACATTGATCTAGAGAAATTTATGTTACATTACACACATTATTCTCACAACGAGTTCTAAAAATGAAAAGCTCATGATTTGTTCTTTCTGAAGGATTAGAATCAAATTTTCAAACATTTAGAGGCCAAAAATAAAAAAACAATAAAGTTGAGGGGCCAAACAGGCATTAAAAATTTAAACCCTTACAATTGCTATTATTTTATATTTTTATTGACAACATGGCTTTTTCATTAATACTAATATTATTTTTATTTTTAGCTTAAGTTATTAGTTACCGCGAGCATTATTGAATTTACTTTTTTCAGAAAAAAAAATTACCAAAGTCTTCTTGTTTGTTTAAATGACAAAGAGAGAAAATCCAGTGGTTTGCGCCCTATGGTAGGGACAAAAAAGTACAGCCTCTTGTAACTTTGACTTAGCCCTTAGCCGTCCAATCTTAATAATCACAAAATCCCTTTTTCGATCTTTGACCGTTCATTTTCGATTCACTTTCAACTGTTGTTAATAATTATCCTATCAACACATTCCTCAATCACTCATCATCTACGCCGTACATTTTCACATGTATATCATTAATACTCAATCTACACCGTACATCTGACTATCTATATATATTATTTAAAAAATTTTCAAGTACATCACATTGCACGTGATTTCTACCATTCTCTTACATGATTTTTTTCCCTTTTAATTTTATCTATTTGGTTTCTAAATTAAAAAAAGAAATGTTTAGTAAGTTTTTGAACTTTCACTTTTGTTTTGAATAGATATTTAAACTTTAAGAAGTATCTAATATATCCTTAAACTTGAAATTTTGTGTTGAAAATAAAGTTTCACATTAGTTGGAGAAAGTAAAGATTTAATTGTATGTATGTAAGTGAGAACATTCATCAATTTCTCTTAGTATAATACCATTTAAAGTGAAATCAAAAGCAAAACAGTGAAGGCTTATGGCTCAAAGTAGACAATATATTATACTATTGTAGAGATATGTGAAAAGTCTATTGTTCTTATCAATTGGGTATTAAGCTTATGGTCTACACCCAATTGTGTATCAGGTAAATATCCTTAGATTCCAAATAAAGAGAATTAGTGAGTCTTGGTTGTGTTGTATCTAGGAGTTTTCTATTTGCGTTGACAAGAGCAAGTGTACTTTTAACTGGGGATGAAGAGCAAGTTTTCATTGTTGGGTGTTAACGGGATTTGTTCAAGAGGAAGCTCAAGTGTGGTATTTTGTTCAAAGAGAGGATAGTTAGGAATGCAAACAAAGTCTCTTAGGTTTTTTTAATTTTGTGATTCTGAATGTAAAACCATGAGAGTTTATGCTCAAAATGGACTATATATATATATATATCAATGAAAAATATTTTATCTTCCATTTCATTTTCTAACGAGGAAAATTAAGGGGTGGTTAGAAAAATCTAGTCTAAAGATGATAAATGTATTTATTCCATAATCCATAAACATTTGGCGTCATTTATAATTCAAGTTCAATGAATAAGACACACTTAATTAATTTTTATAATATGATTTGATTCTTCATAATTGTTGATTTAAAAAATCTAAAAAGAAAAGAAAAAATCTAAAAATATAGGAGAAAGTAGAAATGAAGATAGAAAGAGAGAAATTGGATACTTGTTATAGTTATAAACTTATAAGAAGGTCAAGAAGCTTTTATGTTCAAAATCAAAAGGTAGATTAAAACTCTTGATAAGTCCAAATAAAGTTCCTAAATTTTGAGACTCACTTGTAAGAAGTCAAGAAGCTTTTATGGGCAAAAGGCTTTTGCATGCTTCTCAAAAAGGTTATGTAGCATTGAACTTTGAAACCCCTATTTATTATTAATATTTAAAAAAAAAAGCAATTGGGATTAAAATTATTATTATTATTATTGGTCAAACCCCCATTTGACCAAGGCCTCCAATTAGGCCAAAAATATGTTCAAAATTTTTGTCTTTCATGTCCTTTGGTGATGCTACATGAGTACTTTGGTCTGCCACCAAGTGAGAATCCATTTAAACACTTTGGAAGATTAAAAAAATATATATATTCAATTTATTCAAATCCAATTGATAGTCTTTTTTTTTTTCAAAATAAATAAAATGCAAATTTCACTAGTTTCAATTTTATCCTTAATATATATTTTTACAAGTTATAATTTACTCAAAAAAAAAAAAAAAAAATCTCTACAAGCAATTTTCCAACGTTAAAACTTTTGTAACATAAATTTTAAAATTAAAGAGTAAATAGATTAGAAATAATCTTAAAATTATCTAAATTCTAAAATGCATTATAGTTTGCGTCAAAATTGTATTAAGGTTTCGATTTTATCCCACAACTTATGATTAAATATTTTAATGAAAAATTGTTAAAAGAGTTCATTTTTAGTGATTAAAAAATATTGGGTTCATCAACAAAATTACCATTTTCCTAATATTTTTTAGTACAATATAAATAGAAAATTCGGACCACATATAACATTTTTTTGTATGGCTAAAGTTTTTAAGGTAGATTTTATTCATTATATTCTAAATTTATCATTTTGATTCTTTATATATTGACAAGTTTTTATTTATATTTAAATATTATTTTAATCCTTGTAATTTTGATTTCGATTTATTTGTCTTTATATCTTAAAAAATTGTGATATCTATAGTTTCAACTTCATTCATTTTAATCTTTTTACATTGTAATACCTATTTTAATCCATATTCTTTTAAATAGTGATCATTTGGATTCTTTTATTTTTATTTTTATCTCATTTATTTTACTCGAAATTATGTCAATTTCTTATAATATAACCATAATTCTTCGTATAAAATTAGTACTAAAGTTTTACCAATAAAGATCAAAATGATTATCATTTAAAAGTATATGACTAAAACAGATATTTTGAAAATATGAAATCTAAAAGAATTAAAAAATAATATAAAAGATTTTGTAAAATTAAAGAAAAAGAGAGAGAGAGAAATGAACTCAACATAAAACAAAAGATTTAGATCGTACAGAAAGATTGCTTCTATATTAAGGACAGAGTGCTAATTCAATTATTATTTTTATTATTATTTTTGGTTACATTATTGTTCATAAAATATTAGCTAAAAGAGAAGAGGCAGAAAAGGGCTCAAACACAAAGGGACAATCTTTACTATAAAATTGCAATATAAAAGCTTTAGACTATATTATTAAGTTTAGTCTAAGTACGTACTTTAATTTAAGCATATATATTGCAATATAAAAATTTCATATTAAATCTCTCAATATTAATAAGTTCTCAATTATGCATGTATTCAAACTTTGGATTAACTTTTATATGGCTTTCCCCCCTTTTTATCACACTAGTAATCGATAAGGTTGGTCACTAATGTGAGGGCAATTTAGTGTATATATATATATATATATATATATATATATATGGAGTCGTTTGAGGTATATACTTTTGTAGTACAACAACTACGGTGTCTTTATGGAGGAAGGTCATGTCAATTACCATTGACCTAACCTCACTTTGACAGACAGTACACATTTTTTGAAGTTTGTTTAATGGATGTATCACATTAAATGTATTATATTGATAATATATAGTATCAACAAAGCTATAGTTCAATTGGTCAAGATATCAATTATTTCTTAAATTAAATATTTGGTTTCTAAACTTCTATGTTTGTGTTTGATAGATCTCTAAAATTTAAAAAATATACGATAGATCTCTAAGTACCTAACCTTTGGTGTTTTTCTAATATATTCAATATTTTAAAAATTATGAACTTATTATATGATAAATTGAAATCATGTACAATAAATTATTGAACATTTAATTTCGTATCTAATAAATAAGTAATGAAATCAATAATTTTTAACCATGAAGTTTGTGAATTCTCAGTTCAAATAAAGAGTGTCGTTCTTTTCGATCCTCAATTTTTAAGTCAAATATATTTTTAAAGTTCAAAATTCTATTTGATCCAAAATTGCGACTAATTAATTAATTTCTTAAAAGGATCGAATACTTGAATTCCTTGGGGAAAAGGCAAAAAGAATGCATTAATGGTATCAATGGACTAAATTTATAAATAAACTAAATTTTTACCCAAAAGAAAAGAAAAAAACATAGAAAGATATATATATATATATATATATATATATATATATATATATATATATATATTAATTTAAGGAATGATAAAAAGAGTGTTATTCTTTCTCGTCAAAGTCCAAGTCCTAAGAAAGACACGTTTATCTTTTTCCCCAAATCCCGGGCGACCCACTTTCAAAATATTAATATTTAAATCCCAATCTTGCCCTTCCCTCCTTCCAACAATTGCAAAATTCTTCTCTCAACCAAATCACTAAACAAAACATATATAATATTAGGAGATTTTTAAAAATAGAAAAAACAAGTAAAATTATTTACACGAAATAGTAAAATTTTAATCTTATGTGATAAAAGTTGATAAAGACGGATAGAAGTCTATCAATGTCTATTAATGATAGAAACTGATAAATCACTAATAGACATCGATAATCTATCAATATATTTTTTTTCTATTTCTATAAATAGTTTGAAATTTTTTCTCTGAAAATTTTCCTATAT
The DNA here is from genome assembly GCF_027475165.1 of Benincasa hispida. Taxonomy (NCBI): domain Eukaryota; kingdom Viridiplantae; phylum Streptophyta; class Magnoliopsida; order Cucurbitales; family Cucurbitaceae; genus Benincasa; species Benincasa hispida. Next base: position 20,866,017 of record NC_143478.1, read on the forward strand.
ATATATATATATATAGACTTTGCATGAAAATTTATTTATTTATTAATGTCTTTAACCAATTTAACTACGTTCAAGTTAACTAGTTGAAGTGACAATTACTATTAGTATCTAATTTGATTGAAAAATACTAACAATTTAACTATATAATTTAGTTGGAACAATTTAATCTTATTTTAAATATAATAGCTTTTTTAGTTCAATCATTGTTAGACGAAAAATTAAACCATCGACTTTTAAGATAATAACAAAAATTGTATCAAGTTATACTTGAATTCACAGATAAAGATTGTGAGGTCTTTTTGTCTTTTCAATGTGGTATTCTCAATCTTTTTGTCAAGACTGCACTTCTTTTGGGTTCGATATGAATTTTGGACCAAATAAAATTTTACAAAAAAAGAAAAAATTGACAATAACATATTTAACTTGTGTATTTTATAAAGAAATGAAATTTTCAACGCCTACCTTTTAACCTATATTTTGATGGTGGGGTTAAATCGTTGTCAATTTAAAATTAGGAAAATTTCAAAATACTAAGATTTTGTTGATAAAATTCAAGATTAAATGATTGCTTAGTAGAAAAGAAATTAAAGGGAAAGAAAAATGTTATAAGTTGAGAGAGGAGACCGTTCAAATTTAGAAGTAGCTGGCTTTGGTCACACACACCTTTTCAGAAGAGGCTTGACCAAACTTTCTGCTCTTCAAAAATTCCCAAAAAAAATTAAATTAAATTAAATTAAAATTTGAAAAAAAAAAAAAAAAAAACATCCTTCCCACTCCACTTCATTTCATTGCCCTCCTCCTCCCATGTGCATCCCATTTTCCAAACCCCTAAAATTTTTTCTTCTTCCACTTTCGGTGTTGTCTTCAAGTAAAAACCTTTCCCAAAGGAAGAAGAAGAAAAAAAAAAAACTCTCCTTTCTCTAATTTGGGCAAATGGGTCACTAGAAAATCCTATTTAGGGAAATGGGTGATTCTCTGTTTGGGATTTTAGTGGATCAGTCAAGGGAGAGTCATTGACAAAATCCATCATTTCTATGACTATGAACAAATAAAAAGAATCAACACTTTTATGAAAACTTATGAAATTTGTTAGATATATTGATCAATAACATAACTCTCTCCCCCTTTTATTTTATTTTATCTGCTTTCATTGTTTGTGCATTTGAATTATATAATATTTGCTACTTTCTGCCATTTGTCTTGTTGTTTAGATGTTTTTTACAGTCAGAATATGCCTCTCAATCATTATGTTTAATATTGGCTGAAGCATGATTGTGTGGTATTGCTAAAAACAAGAAGAAGAAGGTTTACCCAATTGGATTATGATTGGTTTATGCTGTTCCCAATGCCATTTTAGCATGTGAATTTGAGTTTTTTTTTTTTCTTTTTTTGTTCATTCAAAACTCTGCTATTATATATATGATTTAGATGCCCCCACAAACACTCTTTTGCTTTTGTTTTGCTGCAGTTTAATCTTCTTCTCATTTCCCTTCACTTAACTTTCCTAAAGTGTTTGAAATTCTCAAGTTAATTTTGCCTTGTCCCTTTTTTGACTCTATCTAGCCTTTTTATCATTGCTTTTGGAGATCAAAGAGAAAGAAAGTGACCCATTTTCCTTTTCATTCAAGGTTTTGCCCTGTTTCTGTTTGATAAAAGGTCTCAAAGAAAGTTAAGCTGGGAAATTGTACTACTTTTTACAGGCATTCTGTTATTTTCTGCCAAAGTAGGCCAGTTTTCTCCTTGATTGTTTTTTTTTTACTGCTTAGTCTTTGTTTTTTGTTTTTTTTCTTCATCTTTTTTTAAACATTTGAGATACACCTAATGATGCAAAAAGTCACCAATTTTCATTAAAATGAATTGCTTTTTGGAGGGAATGTCAGTTTTCAAACAAACATGAGAAACACTTTTTGTCATATCATATGTTAGTCAAAATACATTTTGAGTCTCTCTACTTTGGTTTGTGTAATAGTTTTAGCTTTTATGCTTTTAACCATCTAAGTTTAATGATAATATAGATATTCTACTTAGCATTAAGTGAAAACCAAATGGACCTTGATACTACATAGCTACCTACATTTGTGTTCTATATCCCTTTGGCCTTATTACATGGCTTCCTTGACCTCTTAATCTATCTATAATTGTCACAACAAGGGAAATGAAGAAGATAGGGACTACAACATCACAAGAGCCGAGATCTAAAATAGGATATAGTTCAAGGAGATGAATAAGAATAAGGACTAAATCATCACGAGAGTCAAGATCGAAATAGGATATAGTTCAAGGAGATGAATAAAAATAGGGACTAAAACATCATGATAGCCAAGATTAAAAATAGGATATAGTTCAGGGAGAAGAAAAGGTATAGAGACTAGAACGTCACGAGAGTCGAGATCTATAATAGAATATAGTTTAAGAAGAAGAAGTAGAAGGACAAAAACGTTATTGAGTGTCGAGATCTAAAATAAGATATATTTTGACCTGACATTCTCATGCAAGTGGATAACAAGCTGAAGTGGATTTGCTAGCATGAAAATAGACAAGAAAGCCTCAAAAGAGTAGCCCTTATTTACCACATAATTAATCCATTGTTTTCTTCTTTTTTTTTGGGTTAAGATATAGATAATCTTAACTGCTCCCTTTGAAAATCATGAAGCAGACAACAAAAACAAACCAAAATTTCTTCTCTTGGTTCTATTTTTTTGCTTAAACTGCGCACTCACATGTGCAAATTGAGGGTTATTTGAGCCATGTAAATATTGAAAACACATTCAAACATACCTTAAACTAATCTCAATATGCTTGTGTGTATGTTTTTCCTTTTCTTTTCTTTTAGGATTGTTCCAACTGTTATGGGAACTTGGAAAGAAAAGACTACCATTTTCAAATATTATATTTGATGAGATTGTAAAACAATATCCCTGGATTTGTACCTTTTTCTTTCATATCAGAGTGATTAAAGGGATTGAATAAGGAATAGTAACTTTTTTTTTAATTGAAAAAAGGAGAGAGGTCTTCCATAGAATGACATGTACAATGTACTTTTTCCCCCTTCTTTTTCTCCTTCACCTACTCACACTCTTTAAAAAGAGCTTCAAGAGCTGCCTCAAGCCTTCATTCCAAACTCAAAAAACTTTTATCTCTTCTGAACAAACTGTCTTTACCCTTCATATTATACTGTTTTTTTTTTTCCTTTTGTTCTTTAGTCTATTTTTTGCTCTAATGGCTACCTCCAAAGCCTCTGATAAAGGCTACCCAATTTATGAAACTGGTCAATCTCAAATGGGTTTTGCTCTAATTCAAAGAAACTCATCTCCAATATCTCAAAATGGAGGAGAGAGAAGAGGCAGAAGAAAACAAGCTGAACCAGGAAGGTTCCTTGGTGTCAGAAGAAGACCTTGGGGAAGATATGCTGCTGAAATTAGAGACCCAACAACTAAAGAAAGGCATTGGCTTGGAACTTTTGATACTGCCCATGAAGCTGCCCTGGCTTATGACAGAGCTGCCCTGTCAATGAAAGGCACTCAAGCAAGAACAAATTTCATTTATTCTGACACTTCGACTTTCCATTCTCTTCTTACTGCTTTTGATGTCCAAACTTTGCTTCCTAATTCTGATCATTCTCACTCCAAATTACAACACACCCCTTCTCCCATTACTATTCCCAATCAAAACAATAACAACAACATCTCATTTGCTCAATCGCAGCCCTCCATTCATGAAACTTCCTCAAATCCTTCTGTTCATGATGATCATCGTGACACTAATTTCTTCTTCTCCAATGATTCCAATTCAGGCTATTTGAGCTGCATTGTCCCTGATAATTGCTTGAAACCCCCTTCAGATTCTAAATACAAAACCCAATCCAACTCCATTACTTCAAATGATCTTCAAAAGTTTAACTTCTTTACCTCAAACTCCATTGAAACTCTCCCTTTTGAAGGTTTGGATGTTTATAGTACTAATAATAATGCTGGTTATGGCTCTGTTATGGAGGAACCAAATTGTTCAAATGATGGAGTAGTTTGGGATAAACAGCAAATTTGGGAGAGTAATAATGGTAGTGATGAACTCTCAGCTATAATTAATAGCTCATCTTCCTCTTCAATGATGGCTGAAAATGGAGGTTTTCATCCATGTATGAACAGTTCTTATGGTGGTTTGTTGCCTCAATCTTCTACTTGTTCTCCTTCAGCTGCTTCTTTTGGTGATGCATTTGATTTTGGGTACACATTACTTTGAGCAGCAAATGGACTGAAGTTATTGGTGAATCTGTCTAAAAGAAAGTGATTGTTTTTTTTCTTTTTCATGCATGTACTTTCTGCTTTTGTTTTCCTGTTGTGATATGAAGAAATCCATGTTTTATGTCTAAAACTACTGTTCTATCTCTCTCTCTCTCTCTTTCTCTCTTTTTGTAATTTTTATACTTAATGAAGACAAAACTTCCAATGTTTTTATTTAGATAGATAGCCAATCTTTATTTTGAAGTGTTTTTTTCTTTAACAGAGAAAGTTTACTTTGTGTAGTTGAGATAAAAATAAACTGATAAGCAACAAGAGCACTTGAATATTCTTTTCTAGAAAGTAAAAAGAGAAAGGACTTGGAAGGATAAATATTCTTTCGAATCATCAAGGGTAAAGATTTGTCTTTTTTGACCTAAAGGGTCAAAATTTTTCTAACTATATATTTCTTGCAAGAAACCTTGTGAAAATTTCAAGTCAATGTAAAGAGCCTATGTGTCTGTGGGTTAGTGTTAGTCTGTTGGAGATTCTTCTTTTAAGAAAATTATTTTAAATCAATGTAGTTGGTAAACTTAATGTATTTTGAAATTTTTTTTTGGGTTGTTTTCAAATATAAGAAAATGAGTCATCTTTTTTTATAAATATAGTAAAATGTCACTGTCTACCAGTGATAAACACTGATAAACGTCTATCACTGTCTATCACTAACACTGATAGACAGTAACATTTTGCTATATTTAAAAATATTTTCAACAGTTTTGTCATTTAAAACAAGGTTCAAATACTACTTTGGTCCTTATACTTTTGACTTTGGTTCAACTTTGGTCCTTATACTTTTGACTTTGGTTCAACTTTGGTCCTTATACTTTTGGCCTTGGTTCATTTTGGTCCCTCTACTTTTAAAAGATTCATTTTGTTCCCTATACTTTCAATGTTGGTTCATTTTGGTCCCTTTACTTTCACAATGTTCATTTTGGTCATTGTAATTTCAACTTTGATTTATTTTTGTTTTTGAACTTTTATACACTGACTGTGAAATTATTTCACTTTTCTTATTACTACAAGAGTACAAAGCCTTAATTTAAATAGAATACAACTTTAATGAAATAAGGAAAATATTGACAGAGAAGGAAAGAATTCTATAGAATAATTACAACAAATAAAACCAAATAAAATAAAATATTTGCATAAATCAATACTCCCCCTCAAGTTGGTTTAAAGATGTCTTCCATTGCCAACTTGCTAATCAATTTGTTGAATTGTAATTTTGGAAGCCTCTTTGTCTGTACATCAGCATTTTTCTTTGTTGTAGGGAGATAGGTATCACTCAAGTATCAATCTTCTCCTTTATAAAGTGTTTATCAACCTCTATATGTTTTGTCCTATCATGTAGGATTGGGTTGTGTGCTATGGAGATGGCGGCCTTATTGTCACAATAAACCCGTATAGGCATTACCTGGATAAATTTCAATTCTTCCAATAATCTTTTTATCCATATACCCTCACAGATGCCATGTGCTAAAGCCCTGAATTTTGCTTTAGCAATACTCTTGGCTACCACACTTTGTTTTTTGCTTCGTCATGTAATTAGATTGCCTCCAATAGAGGAACAATAGGCAGAAGTTGATCTCCTATCTACGGTACTACCTGCCCAATAAGCGTCAGTGTACATTTCTACATGTGAATGACCATTCTTCTTAAATAGTATCCATTTTCCTGGAGTACTTTTTAAATATCTTAGAATTTTGTAGACAGCTTCAAAGTGGGTTGGCCTTGGGGCATGCATGAATTGGCTCACCATATTAACAACAAAAGCAATACCTAGATGAGTATGAGATAGATAGATAAGTCTTTCCACGAGTCTATGGAATTTCTCCCTGTCTTTTATCTCTGTATCCTTTGCAGTTTGAAATTTTAAGTTTGGCTCAATAGGATTTTCTGTTGTACGACAACCAAGTAAACCCATCTCTTCAAGTAAATCAATGATATATTTTCTTTAATTAACAAAGATACCTTGTTTTGACCTAGCAAATTCCATCCCTATGAAGTATTTCAAGGTTCCCATATCTTTAATTTGGAATTCATTAGCTAGTTTGCCTTTCAAGTTGTTCATCTTAGTTTCATCATTACCTGTGAGAATGATATCATCAACATAAACTATTAAAACAACCATTTTATCATGACTAGCATGTCTTAGAAGATGGTGTGATCTGCTTGACTCTGACGGACCCCATAACCTGTCACCGCTTTCTCAAAACGTCCAAACCATGCTCTAGGAGATTGCTTAAGGCCATAGAGGGATTTCTTTAACTTGCACACTTTGTTCGTTCCAAGGTTGGCTTCAAAACCTGGTGGTAAGTTCATAAATACCTTCTTTTCAAGCTTACCATTAAGGAAGACATTTTTTATATCAAGATGATAAAGATGCCAATAAAAATTAGCTGCTATAGATAACAACACTCTAATGGAATTGATTTTTGTAATAGGGGCAAATATTTCATGATAATCAATCCCATAGGTTTGTGTAAAGCATTTAGCAACAAGCCTCTCTTTGTATCTTTCAACGCTCCCATAAGCTTTGCACTTTATAGTGAACACTCATTTACATCCCACTGTTTTCATATCATTTGGAAGCTCAACAACTTCCCACATGCCATTTTCTTCTAGAGCACTCATCTCTTCCATAACTACTAAGTTCTAATTCGGATCATTTAAGGCTTCCTGTATATTCTTTGGTACAAATAGATTTGTTATCTTAGAGGTGAAAGCTCTATAATCATCAGACAATCTATGGTAAGAAAAGTAGTTTGCAATAGGGTATTTAGTACACTGATGAATACCTTTCCCATGGGCTATCAAAATATCAAGATCAGATAGGGGATTTTGAGAGGATGAGGAAATGGGAATAGAAGGATTATTACCTGAATTTTCAACATCATTCGTTAGGGTATCTGATTGGGTTCATGGCACGTCGCCTCTTTGATATTGATTATTTTGATTTAATCCCCTTATAGTATAAACCTGAAGTTCAAAATGTTAATCAGTAAGAATTCTTCGAAGTGTTTCTCCCCCTGAATTTGAATTTCCTATGTTTGGCATTACAAGACTACAACTTTTAGGATAGATGACAACATGGAGATGTATCCCAAAAATTATCTTCTAAGTCGGATATCTCCCTCTAAAGAGAATTTTTGTAAAAAAAAAAAGGCTTATTTTCCAAAAACACCACATCCATACTTTCAATGTATTTTCTAATGAGAGGGTCAAAACACTTATATCCCCTTTTATCAGAGGCATATCCAAGGAAACTACATTTACGGACTCTAGGATCAAGTTTAGATGAGAAAAACACGGGATATGAACATAGGCAGTACACCCAAAGACTTTAAGTGGTAAATCAGACTATTAATGGACAGTAGGAAAAAAAAACCCTCAAAAGGATTAAAGATGTTTTAAAATCCAAGATTTTAGAAGGCATTCGATTTATAAGGTAGGCAGTCGTGAAAACTGCATCACCCCACAAATACTGAGGAACATGCATATAAAACATAAAAGCACGAGCAACATTAAGTAAATGCCTTTTTTTTTTTTTTTTTTTTTTTTTTGTTTAGCAGTACCATTTTGTTGGGGAGTATCACAAAAGGTGGACTGATGAAAAGTACCCTTTTCCTTAAAGAAACCAATAAAAAAAATTATTGAAGTATTCAATTCCATTATCAGAGTGTAAGATGCTTAGTTTAGTTTGAAATTGATTTTCAACCATGTTATAAAAATGAACAAAGATATCTTTGACCTCAGACTTTTTTTGTAAACAAGTAAACCCACGTTAGTCGAGTGTGATCATCAATAAATGTAACAAACCAACGTTTTCCGCTATGTGTCAAAACTTTTGAAAGACCCCAAACATCACTATGGATTAAGTAAAATGGTTTAGAGGCCTTGTAAGATTTTGGTAAATATGGTGTTGGGGTTAATGCCCTAAATTCTCGTGTCCTATAGTTTGTACACATATTGTACGAACACTTGTGTTATATAATATATGATATTTACTTCACATCTTGTATTTTGCTTAGTTGCTTGTTTTATTTGCTTTACCACAAACCAATAAACATAAAATCCCTAGTTATCTGTATGTGACTCAAGCATATATGTGGTGACATACAAGTAGATCATGTCTTGAGTGATAACCAAAATGGTTTGTAGTATATAGATATAGGAGGGAAACCTTATCTTGGTAACGCTACGGATGCGGCCCGCTTTGTGGAATGGTCACAAGTGTTGTGACTTGTCACAGATGGTCTGATCCTGATCATTCATGTTGAGGACATGCGAGCGGGGGCATCCTATATAAAAAGTTTGTATAAGACCTGACTACGAAGTGTTAACGTCTCGTTATATAACACCGTTCATGACAGAGACTTCACTTCACTAGGATGACCATAGATAACATGACCTTAATCCTGAGTGAGTTGGGAACTCCTGCCATTGAGGGCAGTCCTTTGATTTGTATGGGTGCAAGTGGCCAGGTCGCCGACTTAAACCTATGATTTTAGGGATTCGTCTGATCTGGGAGTTGGGAACTCAGCTACACAAGATGGAATTCACTCCTTCCCCGAGGCAGGGGTAAGTAGATAGATAGCTCCCTTAAGGGCTGATTCCAGAACTTGAACGATGTGGCACCACACATCTTCTCTTGGCTCGAGAGGTGTTCACACATAGTTGGACTATGTTGTATTGTTCATTAGAGGAATCAGTGGTACTTAAGAAGTGAGATGTAACCGCAAGGGCAAAACAATAATTTAGCCCAGCTGTACTTACGAGCATCTATGAAGAGTCATCGTACTCATGATTGGTTAAGGAGTGAGATATAACTGCAAGGGTAAAAAGGTAATTTGGCTCAGCTGTACTTACGAGCATCTGTGAAAGGTCATCGTACTCATGATTAGTTATATCTAATGGACACAGAAATATATCTGTAGTAAGAAAAGTTCAGTTGTTGGTCTTTAGTGGAATGCCTGACAGTTAACGGATGGTGGATCTCGTGGCTAGAGAGTTTAGTCAGCTATTCACGGATCGTTGGAGCTTCGAGCCATAGGTTCATTAGGTCCCCTGGGTAGCTTGGATAAAGTCGAGAATCAGTGTTTGGGTTAATTTGAAATGTTCAAATTGACAAGAGGAAGTTCGATTATATATGATATAATTGGCTAAATGTATGAGATACATTATTTTGGAGAAAAGTAGATATAAATATGATTTATATCAAGTAGAGGAGAAATTACTATAGTAGATATGTGATATTAAACTATAGGGTAAAAATATAATATGATTATATTTATTAATATTTTAATTGATTAATTATATGATAATTAATCCAAAAATCTCGTTAGGACGTAGGTTAGTAGGCCAGCGTCGGTTATTGTAACTGATGAATTAAAATGAAAATTGTTTTCATTTTGAATCATCAAAGTCGTCCGAAAAAAAAAGAAAAGCGCGTGTTGGTGAAATCGTAAACGATCGCTTAAATAAATCGAGAGCTAACGATCGTCCACCTCGCGCCTAAACGATCGCACACTAGTTCCTACACAATCAGATAGCTTCCCTAAACGATTGTATTGTGTGCCGAGTTTGCTAAATGATCGTATACCATTTCTTAAACGATCGTTCAGTAAAACCTACACGATTGTGTAGTTTCTCCTAAACGATAAGCATCGTGTTATATGATAGCGTCTTTTTTCCTCCCACTTGCTTATCGCCTACACGATCTGTTCTTCCTCATTCCTCTACTAAATTCACTAAAGACCACGCTTTGGGTTCTCACTCCAAGAATACCTGGGGCTTTTTTCTGGTGGTGTCATCCTCGCGGCGTTCGTGTTTGTGCGGTTGTTCGTGCTACTGTTGTCGACGCTTCTAATGGGCGTTGGTTGATCGGGTAGAGGTTTTCGCTGCGTTGAGTTTCGAAGTTTGAAGAACATCTTCAATTGGTATGGCAACTCTCTCCCTCGTTTATTTTTGTTTAAAGCATGTCTTTAATTGACTGTTCGTTTGCATAACTGTGCATGTGAAGATATAATGTATATTTCGATCACGGTGAGATCGGAGCAATCTGAACACGCTCATGAAACTCTTCGGTGAGAGATCCTTCATATGGGACTCGATGATTTTTAGCTAAAATGCAATATTCACATTGAAAATTGAATAATCAATTCTTTTAAATAACTTTGGAAACAAAAACTTCAAATAGAAAAAATTGGGATGTCCTAGTCTAAATGCCATAACATAATTAATTCCTAAACAGAGGGAGAACTAACACAACTTAAGCCCTGAACTTTTTTACCACTTTAGAGAGTCATCAAAGTAGTAAAGACCATCAAGTAGACTAGCACGTCCAATCATCTCCCTCGAGTCCTAATCTTGAAACCAACGGTGAGTTGTAGAGAAAATGATATGACAGTTAGTGTCATTAAAAAGTTTACTCACAGATAATAAATTATAGATTAATTTAGAGACATGGAGCATAGAGTGTAATGTAATTTTTTTTATCAGACGAATGCTTCCTTTTCATGCGATAGAATTGAATCTACTATCTGCAAGTCGAATTTTCTTAGTGTTATACAGAGGGGAATATGAATAAAAAAGTTGAGATGTACTAGTTGTTGAGATTGATGTCCAAAATCTAGTGTATCTTGTATTTTGTAGTTTTGTTAGTACAAATTTTTTATCTAATAAAATAAGAGGTATTTTATTTGACATTTAGACAACATTAATTCAATCCAATAAACTAAGATTCAAGTTATATGATGTCACTTGAACAGTATGTAGTTGACATACAAGTGGTTCATATTCAAGTAATAACCTAAAAGGTCTGTAGTAAATGGAAGAAAGTTGGTTGCCTTATCCTGGTAACATTACGGATATGGCTCACTTTATAATTGTTACATAAGATGTAAGTGTTACAAACAATATGGAGCATATTGTTTATGTAAAGACATGTGAGTGGTGGTATCCTGTATAAAGAATTTTATACATAGACTGGACCACGAAGTAATTAGTTTCGCTTTATAACACCGTTACTTGAAGAAACTAATATTTCACTCGGATGACCATAGGAGACTTGACCTTAATCCTGAGTGAGTTGTGAACTCATTTGATCTATATGGGTGAAAGTGGCCATGATAACCGACTCATAAATCTATCATTTTTGGGGATTTGTCTGATTAGGGAGTTGGGAACACAACTACACAAGATGGAATTCACTCATTCTCATTCCGTGGAAAAGTAGATAAATTTCTCCCTTAATAGTTGGTCCCGGGTCTTGAACAATGTGTTGGGAATATCCTAAAACTCGTAGTTTGTAAATTTCGTGTAAAACATTCTATTTATCAATAAAATATTATTGAGTGTTTTATTCGATAAAATTGTTGATATTGCATTCTATTATGAAAATTCAATAAACAAATCTATGGCTATAGTATGAATACTTTAACTTTATGTGGTGACATAAATAGGATCAAATTATAGTATATAACCTGAATGGTCTATAAGTATATGGATAAACTCTTATTTATTCATGATTATCCTTTGATCTGCATAGGTGAGAGTGGTCCAACAGCATTGCTCAATAAGCCTTCTATTTCGGGGATAAGAGTGGATAGATAGCTAAGGACATAGCCTTGCAAGATGGAATTCACTCCTACCTATCTTAGGGTTAGCAAATAGGTTGTTCCCTTAAGTTCTGATTCTTGATCTTGAACGACGGGGCCCCACCCTTTCTTGGTAAAGAGGGACATGATTCATAAGTGGTATTATGAATCAGTTGTTCAACAGAGGGTCAGTGGGAGCTTAAGGAGCAAGATGTATTCACAGGGGTAAAATAATAATTTTGACCTAGCTATAAATACAAACGACCCGTGAGGGATCGACTTACCGATTATAGTTAAAATGGACAGAAATACATCTACAGTGAGGAGAGTGCAATTATCGAGTTACAGTGATATGTCTTGATAGTTAACGAATAGTAATTAATTGGTTAAACTCTTTAAACCGAATAAATTGAGTATCATTGGATTAAATTTGAAATTAGGATAATGAATTTAACCAATTAATTACAAATCGTTGGAGCTCATAATCTATAAGTCCATTAGGTTCCTCTACTAACTCGTAAATTAGATCAATAAATTGAGTATCATTGGATTAAATTTGAAATTAGGATAATGAATTTGAAATGTTTAAATTCAATTTAGGGTTTCAATCAATTGTATACGATACAATTGAAACGTTTAATTTTATCGAAACTTAAACGAAATTGGAGAATCAATTAATATTTAAACTATGATTTAAATATTAATTATATGAAATTGATTCATAAAAGTGGATTTGATGTTTTGTTAATTTAATATTAAGATATTAAATTAATCAATTAATTAAAAGATTTAATTAAAATTAGTTTTATTTAAAATTAATTAATTGAATTAATTTTATTAAAAAATAATATTTAAATAAACCAGTTTATTTAAATATAAAATTGTTTTATTTAAAAATCAATTTGATTGATTTATAAAACAATTTTTAATTGAGCAAATTGGAAAAACCCACTATGGTGCTAAGCACCTAGCTCAATCAAATTTCTTGTTGATTTTATCTTAAATATTGAAGTAGAAGTTGGCCTACATGCAAACCATTTCCATGCATGATCTAAGCTTATAAATTAAAGCTTAAGACTGAGAAATGATAAGGCCATGCTGTATTTTTTAACCAGACCTCTGCTGAAGTAGAAACCCTTTTCCCTCTCTCAAATTCATCCAAAACTAGCTCAATTTGAGTGTTTCCACCACACAATCCTCACTTGAGATTAGTAGAGAAGATCTTGGTGGTGGTCTACAAGAAGATTCGAGCTCAAATTTGTGGATATCTTGCTAAATTCATGGAGGTTTCTTCAAAGGTAATGTGTAACTCAAACCCTCTTGTAAACTTGTTATGAGTAGCATGTTTAAATCTCAAATTAAGAGTAGTTAAAGTGCTTATTGATTATGAATTCTTCCGTTGCATGTTATTTAACTCCTTCACAATGAGGCCTCAACCTCTCACTGGCCCAAGAGGTGTTAGTTTGTAGTTGGACTATAAATTGTTTGTTCATTAGAGAAATCAATGGTACTTAAGTAGTTAGATGTAACTATAGGGGTAAAACGATATTTTGACCCAGTCATAATTATGAGTATTTGTGAAGGGTCATCACTCTATTGATTGGTTATATCCATGAACATAGAAATATATCTACGTGCGAAGAGTGCAGTTATCGGTCTTTAATGAAGTGATCAGAAGTTAATGAATATTGATTAATTAGATTAAAGGAGTTTAATCAATTAATCTCATATCATTGGAGCTTCTAATATGTAGATCCATAAGGTCCCTTTATTAGCTCACTAAAGGATAGTAATGAGGAATGATTTAAATTGTTCGAATCCAATGAGGAAATTTTTTATTAATGAGATTAATATATAATTGTTCCTTATAGGTATGATCTATAAACCAAATTATGTAAGAGAGAGATATTTGAATAAGATTCAAATATTAGATTTATATGAATCAGATTCATAAAGAGATGTACACATATAAATATGTGATATTTATATGTTAATTATCTGCATAATAAATGTGATTTAGTATAGTAATTTAATTGATTAATTAATGGTTAATTAATTGATTAAGAAATAATGGAGATTAGAGGTTAATATAAATATATGATATTTATGATAATTAAATAAATGTATATTAAATATGATTTAATAAATGGTTATTTAATTAATGTGCCAATTAATTAAATAAGGGTTATTTTAATTAATTAGCACTAAGGGTATAAAGAAAAATTCTAGGAGAAGGGATAAACCCTTCTCAATATAAATATATCCTTATAGCCCATTTAAGGCAAAAAGTTTTTTTACATAAGCCTCCACCTTCTCTTTTAACTTCTCTCTAAAAATACTTTACTCTTTTCCTGCTTAAAAGTTCTTGGAGACAACTCTTCCAAGTTCTTTGGAATCCTAAAGAATAGCAAGGTAACTTTGTTGGTGGTGTCCTTTTTTAATAGAGAAGTTTGAGATTGTTGATAGTGGTGGAAGAGGAAAGATAGAAGAATCAATAAAGATGAGTTTTGTTTTCTTCTCTTCTTCCTCTTTTCTGGCATGCTTATAGTTTTGTTTGAATGTTTATCCTACAAATGCATGTTTTATTTTACTGTTCTTTTCACATAAAAATCGAATGTCTAAATGCAAGGCGTTCGCACGCTTCTGCGGTAATTCAATTGCTTCACTAGTCTTATGGTCTAAAGCTCCGAAATATATGATCCAAGGAGATGAATTGAGACAAGAAAAAGCTCGAGGACAGTTACTTGTTTGTGTCAAGTAAGTACTAGGATTAACTGATGGCGAATTGACCTTTAATAACTTCAGCAATTAATCAATTTGCTCTTTACTAAATGGATTGGAGTCGACCCTATTAGCAATGGGAGGTGCGGATTGATTGTTACCTTTGTCACTTGGCTTGTTGTTCTTCCAGTTTTCAGGCTTTCCATGGATTTTCCAACAAGTTTCATGAGTATGGCGGTGTTTGTTACAATGATCACACCATATTTGGGTTTGTTTGGTGGCAAGGAAGCTTTATTGGCTTTGGTTTCGATCATCATAGTAGATGGCTCAACAGAGTTTGTGCTTTTCTTGCCCAACATAACACTTCGACGACTTTTCTCCCTACAAACCTTAGGAAAAGCTTCATTGATGGAGGAGAGAGATTTTCTACTAGTAACTCTACTTCTAACTGAAGAAACTGGTGAAGGTTCGCAGCAAAAGCGGGGATCGATCCCACATCCCAATTTTTAAAGAACCTGCAATTTTATATAAACAAGCAAAAAATTATGCATTTAAATTAAAATTACAGCATGCTATTATGAAATTGAGAATAAAGAAAAGATAAAAGGAGGAACTCGCCTTTGAAGATCTAATCTTCTTCACGTAATTCCTTCTCCAAAATGGCAACAAACAACAATGTGCTCGAAACCCTAATTGGCCACCACCACGAAGGTTTACTCTGTATTCTATAGGATGATAATCTAAGAAATTTTGGGCTCTTGGTATTTTAGAAGAGAGGGAAATTGAAAGGAAGAGTGGGTGAAAGCCTGAGAATTTTTCTCAGAGTTTTTTTTTTTCCTGTGTATTCAATATTCTTCTATGTGAAACTCATGGGTAGAAGAAGATGGTAACAACCCCTTTGCACCCAACCCACACACACACATACGTAGTAGAGAGAATGGGAGGGGGAGGTTATAACTCCCTCCAAAAATAATTTTTCAAAAAAAATTAAATAAGAGAAATTTTATTTTAATAAAACATTAATATATATTTATATAATAACCATTTTATCAAACAATATATACTAAGCTTAATGTTATATCAAATATAACATATAACCTATGATTTAATATTGTATCAAATACAATATAACCTATAGTTTTCATTCTCTCATCAATGCATGATATTTAATGTAAATCCTATTTATACTAATTTAATTATATGAATCCAATTCACATAATTAATATTTGAATTATATTTAGACAATTATTTCCTCTTAGATAAACTTTATATTATAATGTATCAAATACATTACAGTAATTATAGTATATATAATTAGATTAGATTAATTATATCACATATAATTAATTCCCTTAATTAATTTGAACAATTCAAATTAATCAAAAATTAATTCTCATTTAATCCCAGTTGAGCTATAGAAGGGACCTCATGGACTGGTAGTTTGAAGGTTCAATAGTACTAGAATATTTAATTAAATTATTCAACATCCATTAACTATCGGGTACTTCACTAAAACAACAGCAGCAATCTTCGCACTACAAATATATTTCTGTGTCCATTGAATATAAACAGTCAATAGTACAATGACCCTTCACAAATTGTTCGTAAGTACAGCTAGGCCAAAATTACCGTTTTGCCCATATAGTCCCATCTAACTCCTTAGGTACCATTGATCCCTTTGATGAACAATAAGTCATAGTTCAACTATGACCAAACCCCTCTCGGGCCAAGAGAGGGTGTGGCGCTACATTGTTCAAGCTCTGAAATCAGCTCTTAGTAGAGCAATTTATTTACTTACCCTGATGTTGAAGGAGTGAATTCCGTCTTGTGTAGCTGTATTCCCAACTTCTCAATCAGACAAATTCCCAAAATGATAGGCCTATTGAGTCAGCGATCTGGCCACTTTGACCCATACAAATCAAAGAACTCCTTTATAGGCAGGAGTTCACAACTCACTTAGGATTCAGGCCATGTCACCTATGGTCATCTTGGTGAAATGTAAGTCTTAATTATGAACGACATTTTATAATGAGACTAGTCATTTTGTGGTTCGGTCTTATACAAACTCCTCTGTATAGAATACCCCCGCCCACATGTCTCTACATGAATGATCAGGATCAAATCATTTGTAGCACTTTACAACAATTTTAACATCTACAAAGCAAGTCGTACTCATAGTGTCACTAGGACAAGGTATCTAGCCTTATCCATCTACTACAGACCATTTAGGTTATCACTTAAATATGATCTTCCTGCGTGTTTCTACATACATGTTAAGCGACAGATGATAACCTTGGATGTTAGTTTATTGGTATGTGGATTTAATGAGACTAAATGTCAAATAAAACATCTCATATTTTATTAAATAAATAAAATATTTGTACAATATAATTACAAATAATAGGACCCTACGAGATTTAGGGCATCAACCCCAACAATCTCCCACTTGTTCTAAAACTAGTGGGGTGTACAATATACAAATTATACTAATATATAAGTACACAAAGCAATAAACTAAGGCACAATACCCACCCAGTACAAAATCTTCCACTTTCCCTATACTATATATGGCATATCCTGTAAACCCATACTCTGCAGGTGATCCTCAAACATCTTAGCCGTGAGGGCCTTTGTAAATGGATCAACAATATTGTGCTCTAAAGCTATCTGTGTGACGATCACATCCCCTCAATGCACAATCTCTCAGATGAAATGATACTTTTGCTCTATATGTTTCATGCGCTTGTGACTCTGAGGTTCTCGGGAATTAGCCACAACACCACTATTATCACAATAAAAGGTGATGGGCTTTGGCGTGTCTGAAACCACTTCTAGATCAGTCAGAAATTTTCTGAGCCATGTAGCTTCTTTAGCAGCTTCACAAGCCGCTACGTATTCAAACTTCATAGTGAAGGATCTCTTACCCAAGAGTTCCATGAGCATGTTCGGATCGCTCCGATCTCACAGTGATCGAAATACAACAATATATATTCATACGTACAGTTATGTAAACAAATCTCAATTAACGACATGCTATGAACAACAAAATAACAAAAGAAAGAGTGTCATACCAGTTGAAGACAATCTTCAAACTTCGGAACTCAAAGAAGCAGAACCCTCCACCCGATCAACCAACGCCCAACAGCCGCGCGCACAACTGCAAAGGGGGACGACACCACCAGAAAAGAGCCCCGGGTATTCTCGGAGTGAGAACCCAAATCGTGGTCTTTGGTGAATTTGGTAGAGGAAGGAGGAAGCACGGATCGTGTAGATGATAAGCATGTGGGAGGGAAAAAGACGCTATTGCATAGCAAAATGCTTATCGTTTAGGAGAAGCTACACGATCATGTAATTTTACTGAATGATCGTTTAGGAAATGGTATACGATCGTTTAACAAAATGAACTAGTTTGCGATTGTTTAAGCGAAGCTATGCGATTGTATAGGAACTAGTTTGCGATCGTTTAAGCGCGAGGTAGACAATCGTTTAGGCGGAGAGGTACTATTGCATGGGCTCTCGAAATGCTTAAGCGATCAATTAGCTTTCACCAGCACGATCTCTCTATCTTTTGGACGACGACGACTGAACGAACTATTAAAAAATGAAACAATTTCATTTTTATTTCATCGGTTACAATAACCAACTCATTCCCACTAATCCATGTCCAAACATGATTTTTTGGTTAATTATCATATAATTAACCAACTAAAATATTAATAAATATAATCATATTATATTTTTAACCTATAGTTTGATATCACATATCTACTATAGTATTTTCTCCTCTACTTGATATAAATCATATTTATATCTAATTTTCTCCAAAATAATATATCTCATACATTTAGCTAATTATATCATATATAATTAAGCAGTCTAATTATATTATATATAATCGAACTTTCTCTTGTCAATTTGAACATTTCAAATTAACTCAAACACTGGTTCTTGACATTATCTAAGCTACTCAGGGGACCTAATGGACCTGTAGCTGAAGCTCCAACGGTCTGTGAATAGTTGACTAAATTCTTTAGCCACGAGATCCATCATCCGTTAACTGTCAGGCATTCCACTAAAGACCAACAGCTGAACTCTTCTCACCACAGATATATTTCTGTGTCTATCGAATATAACCAATCATGAGTACATGACCTTTCACAGATGCTCGTAAGTACAACTGAGCCAAATTACCGTTTTGCTCCTGTAGTTACATCTCACTCCTTAAGTACCATGGATTCCTCTAATGAACAATACAACATAGTCCAACTATGTGTGAACACCTCTCGGGCCAAGAGAAGGTGTATGGCGCCACATCGTTCAAGCCCTGGAATCAACCCTTAAGAGAGCTATCTATCTACTTACCCTTGCCTCGAGGAAGGAGTGAATTCCATCTTGTGTAGCTGAATTCCCAGCTCCCAAATCAGACAAATCCCCAAATAGTAGGTTTGAGTTGGCGACCTGGCCACTCGCATCCACACAAATCAAAAGACCGCCCTCAATGGCAGGAGTTCCCAACTCACTCAAGATTGAGGTCATGTTACCTATATTATCCTAGTGAAGTGAAGTCTCTGTCATGAACGGTGTTATATAACGAGATGTTAACATTTCGTGGTTAGGTCTTATACAAACTCTTTGTATAGGACACCCTCACTCACATGTCCCCAACACGAATGATCAGGATCAGATCAGCTGTGACAAGTCACAACACTTGTGACCATTCCACAAAGCGGGTCGCATCCGTAGCATTACCAAGATAAGGTTTCCCTCCTATATCCATATACTACAGACCATTTTGGTTATCACTCAAGACATGATCCACTTGTATGTCACCATATGCATGCTTGAGTCACATACAGATAACCAGAGATTTTATGTTTATTGGTTTGTGGTAAAGCAAATAAAACAAGTAATTGAGAAAAATACAACAAGATGTGAAGTAAATATCATATATTAACAACACAAGCATTCGCATAAACTGTTTACAAACTACAGGACACGAGACTTTAGGGCACCAATCCCAACACATAGTGGATTCAGTAATGCACCCTTGCTTGGTGCTTCTTTAGACTACTGCTCCTCCATTAGAATCTTTATCAGTTTGAAAATCAGAGTCCGTGTATCCTATAAGAATCAAATCCTTAGAACCATATACGAGCATGTAATCCCTTGTTCTCTATAGATACTTGAGAATGTTCTTAACGGCGGTCCAGTGATCAAATCCTGGATTTGACTGATATCTACTGACTATCCCCACCGTATAACAGATGTCAGGTCTAGCACATAACATCACATACATCAGGCTACGAACAACCGATGCATAAGGGATCCGTCTCATTTTCTCAACCTCTTGAGGTGTTTTAGGACACTATTTTTTAGACAATATAACTCCATGCCTGAAAGTGAGTAAACTCCTCTTAGAGTTCTGCATCGAAAATTTGATAAGCATCTTGTCAAAATACGATGCCTGAGACAGGGCTAGCGTTTTGTTCTTTCGATCTCTAAAGATCTAAATTCCCAGAACAAACTGTGCCTCTCCTAAATCTTTCCTTGTGAATTGGGTCGCCAACTAATTTTTAATTTCAATCAGTAGACCTACATCATTCTCAATGAATAGGATATCGTCTACATATAACATTAGCAAAGCTATTGAACTATTTATGATTCTCTTGTAAACACAAGGCTCATCAACACTTTGATCAAAGCCATAATATTTGATCGCAGTATCAAATCTTATATTCCAAGATTGAGAAGCTTGCTTCCATCCATATATGAATCGATTTTTGCAAAGCTTTTGCTCTTGACCTTCGGTTTTGAATCCCCCAAACTGCTCAATATAAATGGTCTCCTTAAGATTACCATTCAGAAAGGTAGTTTCTACTGCATAATCCCAAAATGAGTCCGGTAGGGAAGCATAATTCATCATAGATCAAACATGTCCAAAGGGGTTCGATTTCTCCTTTCTGATACACCATTCTGCTGAGGTGTACCAGGTGCTAAGAGTTGGGATACAATTCCATGTTCTATCAAATAGTTTTGGAATATAATATCCAAAAATTCTCCACCTTGATCAGATCGAAATGTTTTAATTGTTTTATTTAATGCATTTTCAACTTCAGCCTTAAACTCTTTCAACTTTTCAAAGGCTTCAGACTTCTGTTGCATTAAATAAACATACACATATCTTGAATAATCATCAGTAAAAGTGATGAAATATTCAAATCCTCCCCTTGCCTTAACATTCATCAGACCGCAAAGGTCTGAATGTACAAGCTCTAAGGGTTCTTTGGCCCATAACCTTGTCTAATAAAAGAACTTTTAGTCATTTTGCCTTCAAGGCATGACTCACATATAGGTAAAGAAGTCCATTTTTAATCAATCTCTCAATCCTATTGAGATTTATGTATTCTAACCTTCGATGTAAAGGACGGGTATTTTCTTTAGGAGAAATTTTAAGTCTTTTATTTTGAGTTACCACAGTTTGAAACATTTCAGTGTTAAGGAAGGCTTTAGTTGCTAACGATCTTAGCACGTATAAATTATCTTCAAGATTAACACAATAAATTAATACTCCATTCTTGTAAAAATAACACTTTATTTACTTGAAAATTCAGAGAATAATGTTGTTCGAGAAGACATTTACAAAAATAAAGTTCCTTTTTAAGCCTGAAACCGCATATATATTATCTAATAAAATATAAGATTTCTGTAAGCAAAGTTTAAGCCCTCCTACTACCATAGTTGAGACGACATGCACAGTTCCAATACGAATTATCATCTCCCCAACTTTTAGTTGCCGCCAAAAATTAATTCTCTGAAATGAAGAACAAACGTGGTTAGCACCTGAATCAATTATCCAAGTTAAATCATCATTCTCTACTAAACAAGTCTCCAATACAAGTAAATCATATTTACCTTACTTGATCTTCTTCTTTTCTGTCAAGTATTTGGGATAGTTCCTCTTCCAATGTCCCTCGTGGTTGCAATGGAAACAGATTCCCTTTGCAGCCTTGGATTTCTTGCGCTTATGGGCAGTAGCTGGTTGGTTAGCTTTTCCTTTTCCACCTTTCTTCTTCTTTCACTTTTTGGTTCAGAAGAAGAAGACATAGACTTGGTTCCAGAGGACGATCCTCTTAGAACTTCTTAGAGGACAAGGCAACATTTTCCTATTTCTTTTGTTCCCTACTTTTCATAAAGGACTGAAAAGTCTTAAGCTCATTGCACAAAGTAGTCAGGTTGTAGTCAATCCTATTCATAACAACATTGCTACGGAACTGTAGGAAACTTTCAAGTAAAGATTCCAAGATGAAGCTAACTGACTGGCCTCATCGATGATAGATTCATTCATCTCTGCCACGTTAAAGTAGACCATCATGTTGAGAATGTGTTCTCTAACAGATGCCCCCTCTTGCATATGAGCATTGAAGATGTGTTTTAGAGCGTTATGCTTGAGCTATGTGGACGGTTGTTCGAACATCCCCCGTAGAGAATCCATGATCTCACAAGTAGTGATCATGGACTCATGCTTCTTGGTCAAGACTTCATAAAGGTTTGCCAAGATATACGCCATTTGCCCTTATTTAGCGCTCATATGCCTCTCGAACATTTCGAGTGGCATTTTGAGCAGGAATAAGAGAACAATCCTCCACAAGGACAACACGAAGGTCATCAATGATTAATATTATATTGATTGTGTTTTTTCACGTTGTATAATTTTTACTAGTAAGTTTGTCGGCAGCGAGTAAGTTAAGTGTTGTGGAGTCATGATTTAAATTGTTGAAACCATGTAATTTATTTATATTAGTAATCTATGCATCAACCCATTTGTAAAAACCAATAAAATTTTAGCAAAATAATCTAATGCACCCTAAGTGACATCTATTTTGCAATGATGTTTCAGTGAGACAGGACAAAAGCCACCATAGGATGATCAGGTGCCCCTTCACTGAAATGAAACTATCTCAATCACTAGACATAACAACTCTTTGTTACTATAACTATCAGTCACCATTGTTCGGTCCAGAAATTATTAAACTTGCTTAATATTTTCTTGTAAGTGTAACTCCTCATTAGATTCTAGAGTTTAGCCCTAACGAGTCAATCGTAGGGAAAAATCGATTGGGGCAAAAACAAAAGTAATCCTATCCCTTTATAGAGTTTGAGATAAAGTAAACCAAGGCCGAGCATGAAAGTTTACTACAAACTATTGAGAGAGATTGTGGGATGTGTTGACACACGTCCCACTCCCACTTACTAAAAACACTCTCTCCATTCACTTTGATATTGACCTATACAAACACCATCTATAGGGGGAGACAAGCAAAGGTGTCTCGAGACCGAGTATATGTTGGTATTAGTGTTCTAATTCTCCTGGGGTCTCGTAGTTTGTAATCTGTAGAAATTGTTATGAATAAAATAGAGTTATTTTATTTGGAATTTGCTCCTATCCAATAGACAAAGCTTCATGGTTATTTTATGTAAACTTAAGCATGTATAGGAGATATACAAGTAGATCATGCCTTAAGTGATAACCTAAATAGGTCAGCAGTATAAGGATCAAGGAGGGATACCTGATCCTGGTGACACTATGGATACGACACGCTTTGTAAAAGTTTGCAAGTGTTGTGAACTACTACAGATGGTAGATCTTGATCATTCATGTGGAGACATGCAAGGGGAAGTGTCCTATACAAAGAGTTTGTATAAGATCGAACCACGAGATGACTAGTCTCTGTATATAACACCGTTGATACTTGAGACTTACATCTTATCTAAACGATCATAGGTGACATGACCTCAATCCAGAGTGTTTTGGAAATTCCTGCCTTTGAGGGTAGTCCTTTGATTAGTATGGGTGAGAATGACCAGATTGTCAACTCAACATGCCTATCTTTTTGGGGACTTGTCTGATTTGGGAGCTGGGAACTCAGTTACACAAAATGAAATTCACTCCTTCCCCAAAGCACGGGTAAGTAGATAGATTGCTCCCTTAAGGGTTGATTCCAGAGCTTGAACATAGTAGCCATAACTTTTCTTTGGAGTAGAGGACTCAGTCATAGTAGGATTATGACTTATGTTCATTAGAGGAATCAGTGGTACTTAAGGAGTTAGATGTAACTATAGAGGCATAACGGTTATTGGCTTAGCTGTACTTACGAGCGATCTGTGAAGGGTTATCGCACTGTTGATTGGTTGATATGGACACATAATATATCTGTAGTAAGGAAAGTTTAACTTTTGGTCTTTAGTGGAGTGCTTGGCAGTTTATGGATTGTAGATCCCATGACTAAAATGTTTAGTCAGCTATTTACGTACTGTTGGAACTTCGAGTTACAGGTCCATAAGGTCCCCTTGGTAGCTCAATGGATTCAAGTTGAGAATCGATTCTTGGTATTGATTTGAAATGTTCAGATTGACAGGAGAAAATTCAATTATATATGATATGATTGGTGTGATGTATGGGATACATCAAGTGGAGGATTAATATAAATGAGATTTACATTAAGTACCATGAAATAGAAAAAGAACTATGGTTTATATGTTTCATGAGATGAAATATTAAAACTATAAGTTATAAATATAGTATGGTAAATTGGTTATCATATATATTAATTATAATATTAATTATTGGATAACTATATCTTTTTCTCTAATTACCAATTGAGTGGGAGGTTATTAGTAGTTTCATAGTAACCGTGAGATAAAAGGAAAAATGTTTTCATAAATTTAGTAGTTGTTGAATTGAGATTTTCCATTTCTCGGAATTATTCACGGAATCGTTGTCAAGTGAATAAAATTCACTAAACGATAACTGAAGAGAGACTAAACGATCGTGGAAAGTGGCACTACACAATAGTTCACTCAACTGGCCATTAGCTAAACGATCGCGAAGCTTTTGCTAAACGATTGCATAGTATTTGTTAAACGATTGGGCATCATCTATACGATAGACCTTTGTCATCTCCCACTTGCTCAATCGTTTACACGATTGTTATTCCACCAGTCTCTTCCTCAAATCAAATCTACACAGAGCTCACTCTTCTAGATTCTCACACCGAGAATACTAAGGTAGCCATTGTGGTGGTGTCGTACTCAACTCAACATAGTTCGAGATTTTTGGAGGTCGTTCACTGTGTTCGTGATCTTGGAGATCGTTGTGTTCGTGGTCAGTGTTGATCGTGCAGTGTACAAGCATTTGTGTATTGCAATCTTGGAGATTTTTCGAGCATTCATGCTCGAGAGTGTTTGAAGATGAGTCTTCAAAGTATGATAATCTATCCCTTGATCTTATTGTAAAACATGCTGTAATTTCGTTTTGTGCATAGCCTATATGTTTCTGTTTCTTGATTATAATTATGTATGTTCAAATACAAATGGAATTTGGAACGATCATTCCGTTGCTCAAGGAAATCCTCATGTCTGATTTCCTTCAATATAGATCTCACGGTGTGAACTTTTAGAAAAAAACGTGAAAAGGTCAAATGAAGTATCATATACCCAATTTTCCTCCCACTGAGTGTTTTACCTAGAGTTATTCAACTTAGAAAAATTCGACTACTGAGTTGTAACTAAGTGTTTGTTTAATTTGCCCAAAAGTAACACTTACTTTAAATGGTTAAACAACTTTGATTCATGTTTATTAAACATTTTAATAAACCTCAATGTTGTAGCATATCTATCTAATTCACCTTTCTTGGTAAGTTTCCAGGTAGGGGTGTTACCTTTCCTCCAACTTAAATACCCTAGCCTAGATAGAACTAGCCTTAGACAAAATGTCCCTTATAGATACATTTGTTATAAATTTATCTTTTAGTTAAGAACCAATTTAATCCTATTAAACTAATTAAAAGATTAAACTTAATTTCTAATCTTATTAGAAAAGTGATCTTAGGTCTATATGAATCATATTTTAGAACTATTTTAAAAAATGATTTTAACATAAGGTTTGCATGCAATTCTGAATTATTGATTGTAATTTCTAATTTCAGTTGACTAAAATCAATCAATTGCATTCGTTGATACAGTTAGTAAAATTATAACAATTATAAATTACCTAAAGTAGTGTCATGCTTCATGCAGTTTCATTTCATTACTAACCATACATAACACTTATACAACAAGGTAATGAAATAATTAATAACATCTATCCATATATATATATTCAACTATATTATAACATATATAATATAAGTGATGCATGAATTATGCATAACCTATAGTTGCAATTCACTATATGATATACATTATGGCATATATAAAATTAAAATAAATCATACATCAAATGCATAATTTAAAAACAATTATTGGACTAGGATTGGACTCCTAAACTATTAATTAAATTAATATAACACTTATATTAATTTAATTAATAAAAAATAACTATCTATTACAAAATTAATGGTCAATCGGTTCAAAACAAGTGAATTAGGCCTTGAACTGCACAAACCGGACCACCCAGCACCCGAACCGGCCAAGAATCGCTCGAACCAACCGATTCGGACATGAACCAGTCGAGCCACGAACCGAACCGGGCGCGAACCGGTTTTTTCTTTCCTTCTCGTAGAATTACAACGTTGTGACCTAGCATTAGAACGCTAATGATACAACAGTCCGTTTGCCTAATCGCAGTGTTGCAATGCTAGGGCACAACATTGCAACGCTACTGTACAGTTGCAATATTCTTCGATTCTCCTCCATTTTTGGCCTCGTCTTCTCCAAAATTCGTCTGGAAAAGCATGAACGACTCAACGCAAACTAAATGCAGAATCTATAACGATAATTATGCCTAAAACATGGGCCCTTACAAATCAATTTTGCAAAATTGAAGGCTATAAAGACTAGATCCAATACCGAAATTATCCAATATTATAAACAATCATTCTACACATTCATAAATATACATAATGCTAAAATCCCTCCAAGAATCTATAAAATTAATTCTGAAAAATTAGAAAAATTGGGACCAAAACTTGGCTCTGATACCAATTAAAAGAACCGGTGAAGATTTGCAGCGGAAGCGAGGATCAGTCTTAAATCCCAATTTTTACAAAACATGCAATTTTACAAAAACATACAAAAAATTATGCATTTAAATTAAAATTACAACATGTTATTATTAAATTGAGAATAAAGAAAAGAGAAAAGGAGGAACTCACTTTTGAAGATCTAATCTTCTTCACGTAATTCCTTCTCCAAAACGGCAACAAACAGCAACATGCTTGAAACCCTTATTGACACCACCATGAAGGTTTCCTTTATATTCTCTAGAATGAGAATCCAAGGAGTTGTGGATTCTTGGTATTTTGGAAGAGAGGGAACTTGAGAGGAAGAGTGGGTGAAAGCCTAAGAACTTTTCTCAGAGTTTTTTTTTTCTTCCGTGTGTTCAATATTCTTCTCAGTGAAACTCAAGGGAAGAAGAAGATGGTAAAAACCCCTCTGCACCCAACCTACACACACGTACGTAGTCGAGAGAAAAAGGGAGAGGGAGTTGCTGTTGAAGTTGATGTCCTAAATCTCTTAGGGTCCTATAGTTTGTAAACCTTGTATGAATAAACTTGTATGTGATTAATAATATTTGATATTTTAGTTGCATTAACCACAAACCAATAAACTAACTGTTGGGATTGATGTCATAATTCTCCCAGAGTCTCGTTATTTGTAATATATACACATTGTTATGAATAAAATAAAAGTTATTTCATTCTGGCATTTACTCATATCCAATAAACAAAGCTTCATGGTTATCATATGTAAACATAAGTATGTATGTGAGATAGACAAGTAGATCATGCCTTAAGTGATAACCTAAATAGATATGTAGTATAAGGATTAAGGTGGGATACCTAATCCTGATGACACTACGGATACAACCCGTTTTGTAAAGGATTGCAAGTGTTGTAAACTACTACAGATGATAGACCCTGACCATCCATGTGAAGACATGCGAGCGGGGGTGTCCTATACAAAGAGTTTATATAAGACCAGACCATGAGATTATTCGTTTATGTATATAACGCCGTTGATACTAGAGACTTATATCTCACCTAAACGACTATAGGTGATATGATTTCAATCCTGAGTGTTTTGGGAACTCCTGCCTTTGAGGGCGATCCTTTGATTAGTATGGGTGAGAGTGGCCAGATTGCCAACTCAACATGCCTACCTTTTTAGAGACTTGTCTGATTTGGGAGCTAGGAACTCAGTTACACAAGATGGAATTCACTCCTTCCCCGAAGTAGAGGTAAGTAGATAGATTGCTCCCTTAAGGACTGATTCCAGGGCTTGAACATAGTGACCACAGCTTCTCTTTAGAAGAGAGGACTCAGTCATAGTAGGACTATGACTTATGTTCATTAAAGAGATTAGTGGTACTTAAAGAGTTAGACGTAACTACAGGGGCATAGCGGTTATTGGCCGAGCTATACTTACGAGTGATCTGTGAAGGTTTATCACATTGTTGATTGGTTAAAACGGACACATAATATATCTGTAATAAGAAGAGTTCAATTGTCGGTCTTTAGTGGAGTGTCTGGCAGTTAACGGATGATGGATTTCGTGACTAAAGAGTTTAGTTAGTTATTCACGAACTGTTGGAGCTTCGAACTACAGGCCCATAAGGTCAAGGTAGCTCGATGGATTCAAGTTGAGAATCTGTTCTTGGTGTTGATTTGAAATTTTCAAATTGACAAGAGGTAATTCTATTATATATGATATGATCAGTATGGTATATGAGATACATCAAGTGGAGAATTAATGTAAATGAGATTTACATTAAGGACCATGGAATAGAAAAAGAGCTATGGTTTATATGTTTCATGAGATGAAATATTAAAACTATAGGTTATAAATATGCTATGGTAAGTTAGTTATCATATATATTTATAATAATATTAATTATTAGATAATTATCTTTTTTTCTCTAATAACTAATTGAGTGGGAGGTTATTGGTAGTTTCATGGTAACCGTGAGATAAAAGGAAAAATGTTTTCCTAATTTTAGTAGTTATTTTTAGATTTCCATTCTTGGAAAGTACTCACAGAAATGTTGTCAAGTAAATACGATTTACTAAACGACAGCTTGAAGAGCCTAGATGATCGTGGAGTATTTCTATACGATAGATACCCAGCTGGTCAATTAGCTAAACAATTACATAGCTTTAGCTAGACGATTGCATAGCTTTTGTTAAACGATTGGGCGTCGTCCTATATGATAGGGTTTGACATCTCCCACTTGCTCAATCGTTTACACGATTGTTCTTCTCCGGTCTCACCTCTAACCAAGTCCACACAGAGCCATACTTCTGGATTCTCACACCAAGAATACCAAGGTAGCCATTATGGTGGTGTCATACTCAAGTCGACACTGTCGAGGTTCTGTGGAGGTCGTTCGTTGAGTTCGTAGTGTTCGTGATCTTGGAGATCATTGTGTTTGAGTTCGCTGTGATCGTACAGTGTAGTGGTCGAAGTGTTTGAGCGTTCGTGTTGCATTCTTGCTGGTTGTTCGAGCATTCGTGAACAAGGGTGTTAAAGATGAGTCTTCAAAGATATGTAAATTCTTCCCTTGATCGTTATTAGAGCATACTGTAATTTCGATTTATGCATAGCCTGTATGTTTCTATTTGTGACTGTAATTGTAATGTTCATATATGATTGAAATTTGGAACGATCATTCCGCTGCTCATGGAAATCCTCATGTTCGATTTCTTTCACTAACATCCAAGGTTATCGTTGTAACTTAAACATATATGTGGAGACATACAGGTAGATCATGTTTAAGTGATAACCTAAATGGTCTATAGTATATGGACAAGGACAGGTACCTTATCCTAGTGACACTACGGGTATGGTCTGCTTTGTAGATGTTACAAATGATCTCCTGATTATTCATGTATTAGACATGCGAGCGGAGATATTATATACAAAGGAGTTTGTATAAGACCAAATTGCGAAATGTTTAGTCTTATTATATAACGTCGTTCATAATAGAGACTTTCATTTCACTAGGATGACCAAGATAACTTGACCTTAATCCTAAGTGAGTTTTGAACTCCTGCCTATAAGAGTGGTCCTTTAATTTGTATGGGTGAGAGTGGCTAAATCGGCAACTCAACAAGCATACCATTTTGGGGATTCGTCTGATTACGGGGCTGGAAACTCAACTACATAAGATGAAATTCCCTCCTCCGAAGCAGGGGTAAGTAGATAAATTGCTCCCTTAAGGGTTGATTCCGGATCTTGAACAATGTGGTGTCACACCCTCTTTTGGCCCGAGATGGGTTTAGTCATAGTGAGACTATGATCTATTGTTTATTAGGGGGATCAGTGGTATTTAAGAAGTTAGATGTAACTACAGGGGCAAAATAGTAATTTGGCCCAGCTGTATTTACGAGCAATTTGTGAAGGGTCACCATACTGTTGATTTGTTATATCCAATGGACATAGAAATATATTTGTAGTGCGAATAGTGCAGCTGTCGGTATTTAGTGGAGTGCCCGACAGTTAACGGATGGTGGATAATGTGATTAAAGAGTTTAATTAATTATTCACGTACTATTGAAGCTTTAAGCTACAGGTCCATAAAGTCCCCTTGGTAGCTCAAAAGAATTTAGTTAAGAATCAGTTTTTGGGTTAATTTGAAATGTTCAGATTAATAAGAGGAAATTTAATTATATATGATATAATTAAATTAATTCGATTATATATGATATAATTGTTATAATATATTTGATACATTATAGTTTAATCGGAGGAATAAATATTGGAATATGATTCAAATATATTTTCTATGAATAAGATTCATAGTTGTTTAAATTTAATATAGATATGATTTATATCAAATGTCATAAAATAGAGAAAAAGAACTATAGTTTATATTGTATATGATACATATTAAAACTATAGGTTATAAATATAATATGATAAGTTAGTTATCATATTTATTAGATAATTAATCCTTTTTTCTCTCTAACCAACTTAGTGGGAGGGCAGTGGTTTTTATGGAAAAAGGAATAAAAAGAAAAACAATTTTCTTCTTCTTCCTAAGTCTTCTACACAAAATTAAAAGCCTATATGATAGTCTCAGAAAACTACATGATTGAGAGGTTCTCTATACGATAGAGTCAATTTTTCCTTCGATCGTTTTCCTCCTCTAAACACCTAAACTTCCTCCTAACAAAAATAGTCAGAGCTCACCACTCCAAGGTTCTCACCCTAAGAATACTAAGGAAACCAAGTAGTTGTGTCTTCTCTTTGGTTCAAGTTTCGTTGCTATTTGTTCGAGGAGTTCATGACTGTTTGAGGAGTTCACGACAATACGAGGGATTTACTTGAAGAAGAGTTCTTCAAAGGTATAATCTTTAAACCTTTTTTTTTTTTTGTTGTTGTTGAAAAGCATGTTGTAATTTATGTTATGATGCATAATCTGTACAGTTTACTGTAAACATTTATTTTCAATCGAAATGGGATTTGGACAATCCACTTCTGCTCATAGATTCTCTGTAAAATGAGTTCCTTAAGTTACAACTCCCTCCCAAAATAAATTTTCAAAATAAATTAAATAAAACAAATGTTACTTTAATAAAAATTAATATATATTTATATGATAACTACTTTATCATACAATATATATTAAACTTTATGTTATATCAAATACAACATATAACATATAATTTAATACTGTATCAAATACAATATAACCTATAGTTTTCATTCTCTCATCAATGCATAGTATTTAATATAAATCTCATTTATACTAAATTTAATTATATGAATCCAATTCACATAATTAATATTTACATCATGTTCAAATATTTATTTCCTCTCAAATAAACTTTATATTATAATGTATTAAATACATTATAGTAATTATATCATATATAATTAGATTAAATTAATTATATCACATATAATTAATTTTCTCAATTAATTCGAACAATTCAAATTAATCAAAAAATAATTCTCATTTAATCCATGTTGAGCTACAGAGAGGACCTTATGGACCTGTAGCTTGAAGCTATTCAACATCCATTAATTGTCAGACACTCCATTAAAGACAACAATTGCACTCTTCACACTACAGATATATTTTTGCGTTCATTGGATATAACCAATCAACAATGTGATGACCTTTCACAAATTGCTCGTAAACACAGTTATGCCAAAATTACTGTTTTGCATCTATAGTTACATCTAACTCTTTAAGTATCATTGATCTCTCTAATGAATAATAAGCCATAGTCTAACTATGACCAAATCCCTCTCGAGCCAAGAGAGGTTATGGCGCCACATTGTTCAAGCCCTGGAATCTGCCTTTAAGAGAGCAATTTATCTATTTACCCTGACGTTGGGGAATGAGTGAATTCCGTCTTGTGTAGCTGTGTTCCCAGCTCCTTAATCAGACGAATCCCAAAATGGTAGGCCTATTGAGTTAGCGATCTGGCCACTCTCATCCATACAAATCAAATGATAGCCTTCATAGGTAAGAGTTCACAACTCACTCAGGATTCAGGTTATGTCATCTATGGTCATTCGGGTGAAAAGTAAGTCTTAATTATGAATGGCATTATATGATGAAACTAGTCATTTCGTGGTTCGGTCTTATACAAACTCCTTTGTATAGAATACTCCCACTCACATGTCTCCACATGAATGATCAGGATCAGATCATTTGTAACACTTTACGACAGTTGTAACATCTACAAAGCGGGTCGTACTCGTATCGTCACTAAGATAAAGTATCCAGCCTTATCCATCTACTACAGACCATTTAGGTTATCACTTAAACATGATCTACCTGTACGTCTCTACATACATGTTGAAGCGACAGATGATAACCTTGGATGTTAGTTTATTGGTTTTGGGTTTAATGCTACTAAATGTCAAATAAACTATCTCATATTTTATTAAATAAATAAAATGTTTGTATAATACAATTACAAACAACAAGACCCTACGAGATTTAGGACATCAACCCCAACACTAACCTCATTGAATTCATCATTGAGGCCAGCGAGAAATTTGTAAACACGAACATCCTCCACCTCTTTCTTGTAGTGTGCTTGATCCTTAGTTGATTCCTATTTATAACCTTAGAAAAGGTCTAAGTCTTGCCAAATTTGTGTCATCTTGTAAAAATACTGTGTAACTGTATCTCCTCCTTGTCGAATATCACCTAGCTTGAGATTCAACTCTAATGCTCGTGATTGATTGTCAAAGTCTGAATATATTTGGTTCAAATTGTCCCATAAGTTCTAGAATAACACACTTAATTGGAACATATTTCCTCATTCATGGAATTGACCAACCACGTCATGACCATGGAATTTTCAACATCCCAAGTAACAAATAGTGGATCCATCTTGGCCAATGCATTGTTTTCACCGGTAGGATAACCAATCTTCCCTTGTCCACAAATATACATTCGTACGTATTGGGACCAACGAATGAAGTTGTCTCCATTAAATCAAATTGTGGTGATTTGGACATTTGAAAGTTGATGATTGTTGGAAACTTTGGCCATTAATGAATTTTTGTTAGACATGTTGTTTGATTGAATCTTAACAACACCACTAACCAAAAATAGAGTTTAAAAAAAAACAACTCACAAAAACAACAGCCTCAACAGAAGAGAACAAGAATACTCACGGCAGATCAAATCTTGGTGACCGAAAAACTAATTGATGATGGTAGAAGAGGAAAGGAAATCGTTCGGTGGTGCCGGCAAGCAGATTTAAGATGAAATCGTGGTAGAAAACACTTCCATTCGCGTCAAATCCGAGGTCGTAGGCGAAAACAATTTGGAAATGAGCGAAATCAATGCCAAATCTGAAGGAGCGAAATTAACAATTGACGATGAAATTGACGTTGGATTTGAATGAGCAAAATCAGAGACGACGATCGGCGAAGATCTGAAGGGGTGAAATCATGCCAGATATGAGCGAAATTGACGTTCACAAGTTAATGACGACGAAAAATGAGCGGATCGATGGTGACGGCTCATGGCAACGGCGGTGGGGGCTGGGTGCAACAACGACAATACTAAATTAGGGTTAGGGTTTTCTTGTTTGAGGCTCTGATACCATGTGAAATTATTTCACTTTTTCTTATTATTACAAGGGTACAAAACCCTAATTTAAATAGAATACAGATTTAATGAAATAAGGAAAATATTGACAGATAAGAAAAGAATCCTACCGAATAATTACAACAAATAAAACTAAATAAAATAAAATATTTGCATAAATCAACACTAACCATTTTGATCCTTTAAACATGAAAATGACGGGACCAAAAATGATCATTTTTTTTTAAGTATAAGGATCACAATGAACCAAAGTTTAAAATACAAAAACCAAAATGAGCATGTTTAAAGTATTGAATCCAAAACGAACAAAAATTGAAATTATAGAGATCAAAATGAACATTTTGAAAGTATATGGTCCAAAATAAATCAAAACAAAAAATATAGGTACCAAAGTAGTATTTAAATCTTAAAACAATTACTCTTTTTATGACATTGAAATCGAATCACATTTCCTAAAATACAATTCAATAATGTTATCTATATGGTCAATGGTTGAATATCAAATTAATCTGTTTTTCAAAATATTATTTTTACATGTAAATTTATAAGATTATTTCTTCACAATACAATATCTAATATTGATTTTAGCATAAAATGAATTTTTCCAACCATTACAAATATAATTAACTAATAAAGTTTTTAACGCCACTACAAGCAGAAACTAGCTCCAGAATAGATCTATATGATGAACCTGAGTATGTACCTTAACCTAAGGTATTGTACTTTTAAATTAAAAGTCAAATTTTTTATTCTTCATTTACACATTGTTGAATTAAAAAAATAAATAAATAAATACCTATTAGGATCAATCTTTGTTTACCATATTGCCAAAGAACAAGATATTTACAATAAGGATGAGCATGATAGACCGAAAAACTGAGCCGATCGATCGATTTCAAGATCGGTACCAGTTTGAAAAAAATTCCAAATTAAAAAATTTTAAAGAATAAAACCGACCAAACCGACCAACCGACTTTTACTCCTCGACATTTGAGGTTGGTTTGAATATTTACTAAACCGACCATAGTCGGTTCAGTGACGATTTGGTCAGAAATCGACTCCAATTACTGAACTGATGCTCACACCTAATTTGCAATATTAGAGTTTATAAGTATAAAAGCTCAAAAAAAATTATCAACTTATTTAAAAAAATTAAAAAAAAAATCCTTTACCACCCATTTGACAATTTCATTAAGGCGGCTAACTATAATAAGTAATAGTTACATTCTAACCAAAGCCTTGTTAAACCCATGGTAATTCAAGGTTTAACCACACACATAAGTAAATGGAATTAAATATAACAAAGTTGAATTATTTATTCAGCAAATCTTAAAGTAGTGCAACTCCCTAGTAGTTGGTACACACTCTTTTTCCAAGGTTGGAATTTCAAATCTTCACACTTCACTTTATGTTTTTTGAAAAAAAATGATTAAGTTATACCTTCGACCAAGAGATTAGAAGTCTCAAATCTTCTTACACCTAAATATTCTATGTTGAACCAAAAAAAAGTTCAATTTAATAAACTCTTATAGAGATTGTCTTCATATGGTCTCAAATTATAAAATAGTGTGTAATTTAAAATATTTTTATTAGTGTAGTCCATGTGTGAAAGAAATCAAAATGTGTGTTAATGTGGAGTCAATCAAATTCCAAAAGTAGACGTGTTTTTAATTACATGGTAATGCTAGTGTTGGTCACTAAAAAGTGGGTAAACTTTAGAAATTTCATAGGGGATTAAAGGAAGTCAAACTTAGGTCATGTGGGTGAATATTTATCAAAAGGGTTTGATAAGGACAGTTGTCCTAATCTTTAAGGATCTAAATTTATATGTTTATGTGCACTTACCCTAATCTGATTAAGGATGTTTCTTTGTTTTTCTATAAATATGCATGTCCTTTTAAATTGACAAAACATGGTTGGAAGGCAATTGTATGATTGGTTATCCTACTTGTATTCTTTTTCACTAAAATGGTGAGCCCCAAAATCAATTCCAACTAAAGTTAATTCTAGGTCTCACCATCCTTAGTACCTTTTTATAATTTTGTATTATTTTATTTTTTGTGTTTTTTAAAAATAAAAAAACATATGAGACAAATTGCATTATTATTGTATATAGCAATGAAAGGGGGGAATTGACTAAAAATCTAGTAACTAAGGGTTTTTTAAGAAAGAAAACAAATAGTAATTGTAATATATTAGCATTAGTTAAAATTGTCATTTAAAAACTTTTTAAAAAATAATAATAAAAAAAGAGACCCTTCCCTGATTGGTATAAGAAAAGGAGGAAAGTGATCAAGATGCTACTTGAGAATGGTAAAATAAAATACTTCATAGTTTTGTATTCATTTTAGACAAAGCTTCCATTGGCAGAAGAGTTTCTAAAATTATATCTACTTTTAGCTAAATTGTTTTTAGAATAAACCCTTTTAACTAATTAAACCATATCCTATAAAATCTGCCTTTTTTGTACTAAATAGTCACTTTTAGAAAGAATTATAAGCAAAGGCTACATAAATAATCCATATCTTTATTTATTTTATATTAACTGTACTATATATATATTAAAAAAAATCAGACTTTGTAAAAACAGGAGGTAAGTAGTTTTTGAAAAACTAAAAAGAAAAGAAAATTCATGAAAAAGGTGAGAATAGACCCTAATAACATGGGAATGTCTTTTAAAGATAGCTTTATTACATATACAAAGAAAGCAAACTAGAATAACTCCCAAAATATAAAGATTTAGGAGATCCCATATAGAGTGTTTCCTATGAAAAACAAAACAAAGTTGCGATAGGTAGAAGTAGCGTACATATAATCTTTATTTTCAAAAGCTAAAAACCGAATATCAAATGTGTTATTTTTGAAAAATAAGGCATTGACTATCATTCAAGGTATATACTGATGCTTCAAAGGTAGGGTAATGGATGGCTTCCTCGCAAGAAGCTTTATAGTTAGTGGTTTGTCTATCTTCTTTATTTTTCGCATGTTAGGATTATTGAAAATCTTGAAAGGATAAATACACACGTTTATAACTAGTTGCATAGCATACCAATTTGGGCATATATCCTTGACCGAGATTAAAGTATCAAATTCCCACCTCACATGAACTTGTAAACAGTAAAGAAAAAGAAATTAAAAGACCATCCTATGGAAGCACATTGGAATAACACCTAATTAAAAAATAAATGAGAGAAGAGACTCATCTATCATGAAAGGCCTTTCCGCTTCAAAAGTTTTATAATGCATTTTAGAGAGACCAACTTCACCACGGTTTTTCATTCACTGTCCATTCTCTAACTCACCTGTGTGGCGGCGCCTTTTAAATGCCTTTCCACCTATTTTGCTGCTTGAAGCTTTTTGTCTCCATGTCCTTTTAACTTTTGCAAAATGGGGTCTCTTCTAGAATGTTCTAGAAACAAACAGTAACCTTCAGAAAAGGGAAAAGGAAGTGGATATCTGAATCTGAAAAGATTCCTTCCTCAAGACAAACTAACTCAGGAACCTGCTTTACAAAAGACTAGGATTCAACACAGAATATGAATTGCTTAGATTTGGATTCCCTCTCTTTCAGAAAGTATAAATAAATAAGTAGAATGGTAAACAACAATCGAACCAACAGCTGCTTTGAGACTATCAGACATATATCATCAGAGCATGTTATCATGATTTTTCTATTTGTTACCAAGAAACAATAATATAAACCCCCCCATCAATGAAACTTGTCTTGTAATTTCATTAGCCAGACATTAATAATATTCTATTTTGCTTGCTTTGAGAAAGAGATAGTCTGGGCAAGAATTACCTCAAGTATTGCTGGGTAAGCAAAGCATCATCATTGCTCTCCTATTTCCACAGCAACAAGAGATCTGTATTGTAACAGTAGTATTTTTCTAGACATTATCAAAAGTTAGGAAGGGAAAAAAATCATTTCAGCTCTAAAGTTCACAAGGCTTCAGAAGGAAGGACTGCACTGGAATACAATATATCATAAGCAAAAGAAAAAAGGAAATTGTTATAGAATTTGCAGGTTTCTTTTGAAATGTAAACTTTGTAAATTCATCCAAAGCCAAGTCTAGCAATGAATGTTTCACTACATAACTTGATATTAAAATCCCGTACAAGATCACATTGCCATTGGAGTGACTCCCAGAGTCTTAAATACATCTTTTTCCACAATAAATGAGGGAAAAAAACGAGTGGGAATAACACAGCTTCAAATTCATATTCAATTCGAATTGAAAGCTTGTGCCCTGGTCATGGGAAAACTTGGAAAGAGATGGGCAAAAGCAGAGCGTAGCTCGAAAAGAAATCATCGTGGAACAGACCCTTTTGTTTGTCTTGGAAAATACTGATCAAAGCAGCAAAAATGGGCAACAAACTCCAGAAAGGAAATCGTGATGCAAAGGTACCTAACTGCTATCGCTGCTTTCAGGATTATTCATAAGGCAGAGGCAGAAGACTGTACGAAATTTGCTACATTCTTTTAGGTTGACCATAACTTATTCAGGCTGAGATAAATTTAAATATAAGGATTGTATGGACACAGAAGGTCAGAGCTGAGGTATGCTAGACCTGGACTATGGGAACCATTGTAATAGGAAAAGAAAAGATCTTTGGTTTTGGGCTTGGGCAAAAAATAGGATGTTTTGATCCTGTGGCAGCTTAGCTTCAAGTACGACCCTCCACACTGGTGGTGCTGGAGGTACTGCCCACTGACGGGCCAGAACTTTGAGAAGACCGTTGAACACTTGAATGAGAATGCATTTCTGTCCTCGATGTAGTTGAACCGACCAATCCACTAGATGTGCTCATTGATGAAGACATTCTTGAAGGGTTAGAATCCTTTCTGGATCCTGAAAAATGTTCAGGCCTCAACTCTGAGGATGAGGATGATGGGGCTAAAGTACCGGCTACTGATCCCACAGGGTAGGGTGCCACTGGCATATCTGCAAGAGATGATGCAGATGGACTGTAACTAAGTCGATCCATCGAGTGGTCAAATTTGCACGCAGGGCCAAACTTGCACATTCCTCGCTGCATGAAGTGAGTACAAGGTGGAGCACCCTGAAAAAAGATTGTGTTAGCAACCATTCTGCCTACACGGCTAAAAAGGGAACCACGACCGTACAAACATTTAAAAACAAGAGACAGATGGCTACCAGACAATGGATTAAACTAAATTAATGCAGTATATGAAACAATGATAATAAGTTCAATCAAGCCATTTAACTTGCACAGATAGCAGCTGTATAACTGAAGATTAAGAAGGCTAGGCGACTAAAATCTAATTGATGTTTGACAGGTGTTGCCACATGACATAGCATGCAAATTACAGTGCAGTACAAGTTTGCCATTAACAAATTCCTTCTCCCTCTCCAAGAAGGATAGCGTATAACTCGGCGCTAACTACACAGAAAAGGTATGGGACTTTAAGCACTACATATCCCGAAATCTAACAGCCACATTACGTAAAGTCCACAAGGAAGATCCCAGTGGATCTGGAAAGGGAACAAATTGATTTGGTAATATGAAGTTTATTTGAGCTCTTCCAACATGGATCTCAAGGAGGAAACAGATAAAATATGATTCAGGAAGATGAAAAAACCAGACCTTGTAGAGATAATGACAATTATATGAAAAGTAATTTCAGTCACAGCGGTCAATCCAACAGCATATTGACATAAAAGGTCCCCTTAATTTAATCTTAACAAGAAGAAAATTTTCCAGAATATAATACATATTTCAAATGCTTGACCTACGTTAAAAACTCAAACAGAGACCTGACGACAAATGCTGCAACTAAACAATGAAACTACTCTTAAAGGATATGTTCCCTCTTCACTTATTCAAACAAGTTCCGGAAAAGCATTATAACATCAATTCTATAGCTCAAGTCATCAGTTATAGGGAACATGTACATCTAATGTATGGCTGATCATTGAGCATTCTCCCATAGACTTGAGCCATGACCTCAAGAATAATTTTGGAATTGAGCAATTTCTTTTTCTTTTTTTCTTTTCTGTAATTAAATAACATTTGAAGAATGGGCAAAAAACGTATGTCAATCACTATATATATCCAATAGGCAATAATAATTAAGATAGGGAAGAGTGAATCTAGAAATAAGGTAGACAAAAAAAATAAATTCCAAATCCAAGCATCATTTTTAATCCAAATGAGACTTTGTGCAAAAGAGACTAACCGGGCGTAGAGGAAGACCTAGTTGGCTAAGGAGAACACTTGGCCTCGAAGTAACCAATTCTGGTGGGTGATGGTATCTACAAGAAGATCCAAATTTACAATCCCCCGTTCTCATGTAATATTGACACTCTGGCTGCCCAGGTCTTTCTGGGAATGAGTGCTCCTTTTGGCTAGTACTTGACGGGCCAGCAGACGGCATGGGTTGATAAGATCCTGCAAAGCCAGATGCAGAAGGCGAAACATGTGCCAGACCATAAAGTGGCCCTGATCCAACAGAAGGTTGAGCACTGGGAGAGGCTACTGGACTCATAGGTGCCTGCACCAGTAGTTAACAGCTCCGTTAAGTGCAAGGATATAAAACGAGACATAATGGCAAGTAAGAGTAAGAGAATTGTTCATACTGGGTAAGGACTCCAACTTGGGAATTGAACAACGCCTGGGGAAACCAACATAGGACCATAAGGGCCAGGAACGTATGGGCTTGACAGCAATGAAGGCCTTGCAAGTATTACTCCATATTGTTGTGACGAATGAGCAGATGGAGACTGCACAGGAGGATAAACAGAGGGTGCAGGCACTGGAGGTGGCATTGGTGTAACCTGAACGGGTGATGGTGCTGGAAACTGCAAGCCAGCTGGTTCTGGGTGATGAAATTTGCACGTAGCACCAAACTTGCACTGTCCACTCTTCAAATAATAAGAACACTCCTTCTCACCCTGCCATCAAAAGCCTGTAGGTTAGCAAGCTTATAATATTATGCGCGTCCTGGAACGCTCCAAATAATATAAAAACAAGCGAAAAATGCGAGACACAGACCGGCCGTAGTGGATAGCCATAGAAATTCAGCGACACGGGGCTGAGAGAACCTCTTTCCTGCTGAGGATGGTGATACTTACAGGAAGCACCAAATTTGCACATTCCTGTCCTCATATAGTACTGCAGATTTCATTAAGATCGGCATTATCAATGACAAGCCATGTACAAAATACTATTCATGTACATGAATCAACCAATTACAGCGTATTTTAGTCAAAATAAACACACAAGTATCCATCCCACACTCTCAAAGAATTTCATTAACGCACATTGCCCAACGTCATCCCATTGAAGACTAGATACCAAAAGTTTGATATTCAATTGAACCACCAGAATGAAGTACCTGACACACAGGCTGCCCTATTCGCTCGGGATACTCTCTTCCACCAGGTCTAGAACCTCCTAAAACCTGATCAGCATGAAATCCACCGAAATCAACGAATGAAAAAAAGAGGCGAAAAGTTCGGAAGCACTTTGCCGACAATTCAACGATTAACATTTTTTTAAGAAAAAAGAAGGGCATCTTGGTAGAATCAGAATTAAACAAAAACAAATAAACTTAAGAAAAAGGATTAGAAGTGAAGGTGAAGTAGAGCAATTGGAAGGATCAAATAGCTTAAAGCCCAATCAAACTAGAAAAGAAGCCCTAAAATAGAAGAAATCAACAGAAATTAGAAAAGATCGAAAGAGGATACCGCGGTACGCTCACGGGGATGATTAAACCTACAACGAGAGCCATATCCACAAAAT
This sequence comes from Benincasa hispida, assembly GCF_027475165.1. Taxonomy (NCBI): domain Eukaryota; kingdom Viridiplantae; phylum Streptophyta; class Magnoliopsida; order Cucurbitales; family Cucurbitaceae; genus Benincasa; species Benincasa hispida. Next base: position 20,907,461 of record NC_143478.1, read on the forward strand.
CCCGTACGTAGGTAATATATACAATCAGCCTCTTCAGGACGTTCAGGGTACGATTCCCTTTCCCTGGATCCCAAAGGCCAAAGCGAGCCTGCATTATGTGAAAACGAAAATCAAAGAAAGAAACAACATCGAGAAAGCAGGAAAAACAACGAATCGAAACGAAAATCTGAAGAAATCAAGAGTGAAAGACGGAATGCAGGGTGGAAACAGTAACCTCCATGGGGTGTATGAGGTCCGGAAGCGGTCCATTCAGGTGACGGATCGGAGTGAGAACCTTCAATAGAGTGACCGTACGGCTTCATGGTACGGCCTGCCGTAAGGGTGAGAATGAGTGAAGGGAAAGTGATGAAGAGAAAATGGGTGTAAGAAGAAGAAGAAGAGATTGAAGAGTTGCAGAAGAAAGAACGGAAGCTCCGATCACATGGAGATCATCTTTGAGAGAAGAAGTAGAAGAAGAAGAAACGGAGCTGAAGGAGGAAGAAGAAGAAGAAGAAGCGCTTTCTTTCTTTTTGGATTTTCTGGGTTTTTGCTTTTGCCCCCTTCTTTCTTCTTCTCTCTCTTGCTTCTTACACAACAGTATCTCTGTTTTGAGCTTTTTTTTTATTATTATTATTATTTTTTAATTTATAATTAATGAAATTAAAATTAATTTTCTCTGTAGAGAAGAGAAGCACTTTTGAAAGCGTTTTTTGTTTTTCATCTCTCTCTTCCTTTATGTTCCATAACTTTGAGAGGTTCTCTTTTTGTGTGTCGGAGTTGGTTGGTCTTTATACGCGCCAAACACTAAAATATTTTTTTTCTTCCTTTTCCTTTTTTTTTTTTTTTTTTTAAAAAAAATTTCTTCAGGTTATATTTAGCATCAAAAAAATATATATAAAATCCTAAACTAATCTATCAATTTATATTTTCATTCAAATTTTATTTGAAAAATTATTGTATGAGAAATATAATTACTTTTTTTTTTATTAAAATTACATTTGAAAATCGATAATGCATCAATTCTTAGTTTCTTCAAATGTTGGATTAACATAATTGATGTATGAGATGATTTTCTAAGGTAATTTTATTTGAGAGTCCATATTGATTCACTCATGAAGCTTTTAGGGTTTTAGTCGATAAAATTATGTCTTTCTACTATATTGTCAAGAAGAAACCAAAATCTCACTATTAATAATATCATATAAATAATCATTGCTTAGTGTCTCAAAGGTCATGTGTCACCATTCATGTTGTCCATGTGTCATGTAATTCATGTTTGGTGTCCATATAAGTTCACATCCTACTTACCACTTTGGTGGATCTTAAGAACACACCTACATTGGTGAGAATTCCACTTCCACCAATTTCCATATTATCCAATTTCATAATTTTGGTTATTTTATGTTTTAATTATTTTATTTTATAAATTTAGTTTTTATTTATTTATTATTATTCTATAAAAATATTATTATATTATATTTTTTATATCTGTATCCCATTGTGCTCCTCAATTTTCATAACACGTTATCAGCACGAGCTCCTGTCGTTTTTCCCGCTAAAGGTATGTTGATTTTTCCCTCTTCATTATAATTAATAAATTTAATGTTATTTTGCATATTCAATATCTATTAAATTTCTAACATAAGTACAATATTTTATGATAGTGTTGTCATGACAAATCTTACAAAATTAGAATTTTTCGTCCTTGATATTAACGACAATAATTATTTGTCATGGGTACTTGATGCCGAAATCCACCTGGATGTTATGAATCTTAGGGAGACTCTTAAAGAAATATGACAAAAGCAAAAGTTATGATTTTCCTTTGTCATCATATCCACGAGGAATTGAAAATAGAGTATCTTACAATAAAAGATCCCTGTATCTTGTGGAAAAATTTAAATGAGAGGTATGATCATAAAAAAACAGTTATTCGTCCAAAAGCTCGTTATGAGTGAATGCACTTGAGGCTACAACATTTCAAATCAGTAAGTGATTACAACTCCATATTATTTAAAATCAATTCAAAATTGTTGTTATGCGGAGAGAAAATTACTGATGTTGATATGCTAGAGAAGATATTTTCTATATTTCGTGTCTTGAATATGCTCCTGCAGCAGCAATATCGGTTTTAAACAATATTCTGAATTAATTTCATGTCTTTTCGTGATCGAACAAAATAACGAATTGTTGATGAAAAATCATGAATCTCGACCAACCGGAACAATACTATTCCCTGAAGTGAATGCTGTAAATTTTAATAATAATCATAGTCGAGGTCGTGGTCGCGGTTGAGGTTGAGGTCGTGACCGTGACAGAGGAAGAAATGATTATTATTTTTGTGGTGGTCGTTCTAATCATTTAAATTTCAAAATAACCACACAAAATGATGATCACAAAGGAAAACTCCACAAGATAAAAGTTCAAAGAGTGTTGAAAATAAATGCTTCCGATGCGGAATGACTGGGCATTGGTCATGTACCTGTCGTACGTCAAAACACTTAGTTGACCTCTATCAAGCCTCTCTGAAGGAAAAATAGAAAAATGTGGAAGTAAATTTTGTATACCAGGATAATGACATATTTGACCCATCCCATATGACAAATTTGGATGTGGTGGACTTCTTTGAATCTTCTGAAAAGAAGATTGGCACGGTTGGTGGTACATCAAGTGTTTCTTTTGACTTTGAGAATATCTATACTTAATGTTGTTGTTTTCTTTTATCTATCTTCATGTTTTTTTTAGTAACCTTTGTATATTTTAAGTGTTGTTTTTCTCATTGTAATTATTTTCTTTTAATGAAGAAACATGAATCATTTTCATATGTTGGGTATTTCAAAAATTAGCAAACAAGATCTATGTCTGGCAGACAATGCAATCACACATACAATACTTATAAATAAAAAATAAATTTTCAAATTGATAATGCTGAAAGCAAAAGTAAATACAATATCAAGTTCTGCAAACTTGGTCAAAGGTTTTGGAAAAACAAATATTATTTTGCCTAGAGGAACAAAATTTATAATTGACAATGCATTGTTTTCTAGTCAATCAAAAAGAAATCTTTTAAGTTTTAAAGATATACGTTGCAATGGTTATCATATTGAAACTGATAGTAAGAATAATGTGGAATATCTATATATCATATCCACTATCTCAAATAAAAACGTATATTGGAAGAGTTGCCTGCTTTATCTCATGGATTGTATTATACTCATATACGAATAATTGAAACATATGCAACATTGAACTTGAAATTCATGAATCAAGACATATTTATGATTTGGCATAACTGATTGGGTCATCAAGGATCTATAATGATAAGGAGAATTATTGAAAATTCAAATGGACACTTATCGAAAAACCAGAAGATTCTTCAATCTAATGAATTATCATGTGATGCTTGCTCTCAAAGAAAATTGATAATGAGACCATCACCATCTAAATTGGGGACTGAATCACCCGCATTTTTAGAAATGGTGATATATGTGAACTCATTAACCCACCAAGTGGATCATTTAGATATTTTATGGTATTAATAGATGTATCCAGCAGATGGTCACACATGTGCTTATTATCAAGTCGAAATCTTGCATTTGCAAGATTACTTGCTCAAATAATTAACTTAAGAGCACAATTTTCTAATCATACAATTAAGACCATTTGTCTTGATAATGCTGGTGAATTTACATTCTAGACTTTTGATAATTATTGTATGTCAATTGGGATAAGTGTCGAACATCTTGTAGCTCATGTGTCATACACAAAATGGTTTAGCAGAATCATTTATAGAACGTTTACAATTAATCACAAGATCATTACTTATGAGAGCTAAGCTTCCTTCATCTATATGGAGACATGCTATTTTGCATGCAGCGCCACTTGTATGCATTAGATCAGTAGCTTATCATAAGTACTCACCATTACAATTAGGTTATGGTCATGAGCCAAAAATTTCCTATATGAGAATTTTTGTATGTGCAGTATATGTTCCAATTGCTCCACCACAACGCACTAAGATGGATCTTCAAAGGAGGTTAGGAATATATGTTGGATATGATTCCCCATCAATTATTAAATATCTTGAGCTCGTGACGGATGATGTATTTACTACACGATTGCTAATTGTCATTTTAATGAGACAAATTTTTCAACATTAAGGAGAGGAATTAAGAAGTTGAAAAAAGAAATTACACAGAATGTATCATTATTGTCTCATTTAGATCATCGTACAGATCAATGTGAACTTGAAGTTCAGAAAATAATTCATTTGCAAAATATAGCAAATCAATTACAGATGCATTTATAGACGTAAAGAAAGTAACTAAGTCACATATACTAGCTGCAAATGTTCCATCAAAAATTGATATCCCAACACAACAAGTTGTCACTAATGAGTCTGGAACATGCCAGAAGCATGGTAGACCAGTAGGTTCTAAAGACAAAAATCCTCGAAAACGAAAAATAATTAATAATGAAAAAGACTTGGTTGAGAATGTAAATACTTATAAAGAAATCCTTAACATGACCAGTGAGGAAGGTGAAATACCTAAAGATAATAATGAAAGTTCAACAAACTATGTCATGACAAGAAAAAGATGGAATCGAACTAATGTAATTATTGACAACGTTTTTGCGTATAATGTTGCTCTTGATATTATATATGAAAATGAGGATCCTGAATCAAAATTTGTTGAAGAATGTCAACATAGAAAAGATTGACTTCAGTGGAAAGAAGCAATTGAGGCATAATTAAACTCACTTTCAAAACGTCAGGTTTTTTTACTTGTAGTCCGAACACTAGAAGTGTTAAACCTGTGGGGTACAAATGGATATTTGTGAGGAAAAGAAATGAAAATAATGAGGTCATGAGATATAAAGCAAGACTAGTTGCACAAGATTTTTCACAAAGACCTGATATTGATTTTGAGGAGACGTATTCTCCGGTGGTGGATGCAATTACATTGAGATATCTAATTTGCTTAACTGTGTATAAAAGTCTAGATATGCATCTTATGGATGTAGTCATAGCATATTTATATGGATCTCTTGATAATGATATTTATATGAGAATCCCAGAAGGACTTAAGGTATCTGAAACATATACATCAAATTCTCGAGAATGGTATTCAATAAAGTTACAGAGATCACTATGGATTGAAACAATCAGGACGGATGTGGTACAAGCGCTTGAGTGGATATTTATTGAAAGAATGATATCAAAATAATTCAATATGTCTGTGTGCTTTTATAAAGAAATCAAAATCAGGATTTGCTATTATAACTGTATATGTTGATGACTTGAATATAATTGGAACTCTTGGAGAGCTTTCAAAGGCAATAGAATATCTTAAGAAATAATTTGAGAAGAAAGATATCGGAAAAACAAAATTTTGCCTTTGTTTGCAAATTGAGCATTTAGCAAATGAAATATTTATTCATCAATCAACTTATACAGGAAAAATCTTGAAAAGATTTTATATGGACAAGGCACATCCATTAAATATTCCAATGAAAGTCCATTCATTGGATATAAAGAAAGATATATTTCGACCTCGACAAGATAATGAAGAACTTCTTGGTCCTGAAGTACCATATTTTAGTGCAATTGGTGCACTTATGTAGCTTGCTAATAATACAAGATCAGATATTGCATTTTCAGTAAATTTTTTAGCTAGATATAATTTTTCTCCTACAAAAAGACATTGGAACGAAATTAAGCATATACTTCGTTATCTCGGAGGAACAATCGATATGGGTTTGTTTTATTCAAATCAAATTTTGATCTAGTTGGTTATGCAAATTCTGGATATTTATTTGATCCACATAAAGCTATATCTAAATAGGTTATTTGTTCATATTTGAAAGAATTGTTATATCATGGTGATCGGTGAAACAGATTATAACAGTCCATTCCTCAAATCATTTGAAATTCTTTCAATTCACGAGGCTAGTCAATAATGTGTATGTCTAAGGTCAATGACTTAGTACATTCGTGAAATGTGTGACTCGTCTTCTAATAAAAATATTCCAACAATATTATACGAAGACAACACAACTTGCATAGCCCAAATCAAAGGATGATATATTAAAGGAGATAGAACAAAGCATATTTTACCAAAGCTTTTCTACACTCATGATCTTGAAGAAAATGATGACATCACTGTACAATAAATTTGTTGAAGGATAACCTAGCAAACCTATTTACAAAGGCATACCAATCGCAACTTTTGAAATATTGGTACACAATATTGGAATGCGACGACTCAAAGATCTTAAGTAATGTTTTCACGAGGGGGAGTAAATATATTGTATTTTTTTAGGAGTATGTATTATATGAAATATGTACTCTTTTTCCTTCACTAGAGTTTTTCCTAGTAAGATTTTTGTAGGGTTGTATCAATAGCAGCGGAAGCATAAGGATCATCTAAGCATTCAAATTCACTAATTTTGACAAAATATAAAGCATGCTTTTGCAGAAAAAGTGAGTTTCAAGACATACCTCTTGTAGAACTTCTTCAAAACTCCTTCACCAGCTATAATCTTCTCCAAATCTTATTGTAGATCACCTCAAGATCTTCCCCACTATTCTATTGGTGCTCTAAATTGAGTTGTGGGACTCAAAACAAGCTAGAATCAAGGGATGAAGGAGAAAAGCTCACTGGTGTAATCTTGTTGAAGAACCTTTCTTCAAACTAGTTTTTCTATAAAAAAAAAAAACTCTATAGATTGCATGCCCGATTTTCACTCCAATCTCTTCATTATTTTGCAGACCAACATGCAAAGAGAAGAGTTGCATGAGTTGCAGCTCATGCCTAGAGAAGACAAAGGCAAGAAGATGCAATATGTGTGAGCTACTTCAAAAGATGGATAATGGAAAAAAAATCTTTTTTTCCATTTTGTGTTTTGTTTGCCAATTTATCCAATTTTATCTTAAAATCAAAATTTGATTTTATAAATCTATTTTGATTTTAAAAATAAAAATTTCATTAATTTCATTAATTGATTATTAAATAAAACTTAATTAATTTAATATCAAATATTAAATTAATTTTAACACATATCCATCTTTATATATATAAATATACAAATTCTCCTATTTCGTTTCATTATAGAATTAAACATAATTATATCTCATATAATTACTAATTCCTTTAATTCTAATTTGAACATTTCAAATTAACTTATCACGCTATTCTAGAGCTAGTCCATTACGAGCTAGTAGGGGGACCTCGCGGACCTACAGATCATGGGCCCAACGATTCAAGATTAATTGGCTAAACTCATTAGACAAAATTAATCTTCATTCGTTAACTAATTGGTCACTCCACTAAAGCCCATAGTTGCATTCCCTTCATTGTAGATATATTATGTTCACATGATTTAACCATAATCATCAAGTCGACCCTTCACAGGTTGTTCGTAATAACGGCTGGGTCAAATATCTGTTTTACCCCCGAGATTACTTCTTATTCCTCAAGTTCCTACTGATCCTCTAATGAACAACTGGTTTGTGATCCAATCACTAAACCAAACTCTCTCAGCCCAGTGAGAGGGTGGGACCCCTTGTTCAAGACATGGATTCAATACTTGTGAGAACAACCTTTCTTCTATCCCTAAATCGGGTAAGCGTAAACTCTGTCTTGCACCCTATGTTCCTAGTTATCTATCCGGTCTTACCCCTGAAAGGGAGTCTTATTGAGTCGACGCTATTGAGCCAACCCTCAACTATGCAAATCTAAGGGCAATTCTGAATAAACAGGAGTTCATAGTTAGCTCAGGATTAAGATCGAGTTACCTAAGTCATCTAGGTGAAATGGTCAGTCTTAAACAATAAACATTATAAGAGTGACTTATTTCTTGGTCCTGATTTTATGCAAACTCATTGCATAGGACACCACCACTCCTTATGTCATAACATGTACGAATTAGGATCACATCGTATGTAGCATTTTACAACTCTTTGTAACAACTACAAGGTAGGTCGCATCCAATGGTGTTACCAGAATAAGGTATCCAACCTCATTCATGTACCATAGATAATTTTGACTATTTACTCGAACCCGATCCACTTTTATGTCTCCACATAAAGTTCAAGTACTCATACAATTGTCATGAGTCTTAGTTTATTGGATTTAAACTTTCATAAAATTTAAGAGATCAATAACAAGTATATTGATAATAGAAAATGTTTATTATTTTACAAACTGCGAGTTTTTAGGACATAAAAACCAACAGTTTTAACGAGGCATATTTCATATATATATGTGTGGACATCTAAGGAGGAGTATTATGAATATCATAATAGAAAATAGATGCTCATTGCTTAATGTCCCAGAGGCCATGTGTCACCATCCATATTGTCCATGTGCCATGTAATTGTTCATGCTTGAGATCCATGTAAGTCTATATCTTATTTGTCACTTTGCCTATAAATAGTGTCATGTAATTGTCCATGTGCCATTTTAATGTTTTGTGTATTTATAATTTTTGAACCTCTATGAGATTAAGATCAAGACATCCGTATTTCTATCAACCTTCAAAGTTGAAGCCTTCTTCTTCTTCTTCTTCTTCTTCTTCTTCTTCTTCTTCTTCTTCTTCTAACTTCAACCTTGGTTTTTACCATCAAAGAAAAGTTAACCTACATTGGGTAGTTGTGAATTTGAATTTGGGTAAGTTGATGTTGGAATAAATGATATGTGATCTTTCAAATAAAGGAGAATTTGTTCCTAACTTCAAGATTTTGATTTCCACAATCTAATTGGTCAAACTAGATTGAAAGTCCCCGTCTGCTCCGTTTTTCCTCCTCTCTAAGTTGCATTGTTTCATGAATGACTATGTCTTTTTGTAATTAGCCAACTTGAAGAAGAGACATGACTATTCGAATGACCATGAATAGTCCATAAATATGTTTATTCTTCAAATTGCATAAGAGACAATAACTTTTTCCATAAGTATTAGGGACATGGGGTGTACATTGATCTGTCGGTATCGGTTTTCTCCCAAAACCGACACTGAAAACCAACCAAAAAAAGGGGTATGAAATTCGCACAACCATCAGTCGGTTGGCTTGATCTCTTTTTTCTCTTTTTTATTTTTTCTTTTTTTATACAAAGCCAAGGGTGAATGAAAAGGAATGATGAACTGATATAGTGTTATTGTTAGGTTAATATAATTTGCAACTTTTTAAATTTTAAATCAATCATTTTGTTTTATGAAAAAAATTAAATCAATCATGTAGTGGGTTTTGAAAATTAGGCAACATAAAAAAATATAATAAATCAATACTAAAATAGTAGGTTTGGGCTTGGGTTGGTGGTAGTGGGCGCGTTTTCTATACTTTTTTATATTAGAAAATTAAAAAAAAAAACAAATAAAACTAATATATGTGTTGTCGGTCGATTTTCCAATTTTCTTAAAGAAAAACTGACAACCGACCAACCTTAACTCTATCGATTACGATCGTTCGAATCGGTTGTCGGTACTTTTATGTATAGTGATTGATTTTCGATAATTTTATGTACACTGAACATAAAAGCGTCGAAAACTGATCCATCGATCGAATTAAGGTCAGTCGGTCAGGGTTAGGGGTCATCGGTCAGTTGTCAGTTTTTCTATTTAAAAAATTGAAAAATTGACCAACTGACTAACACACACACACACACACACACACATATATACATATATATATATATATTAGTTTTTTTATTACTTTTTCTATCTTACATATATTCTTTTCCTCTAATAGTTGCCATAGACTTTCACCAAATCCACCACTATAAACCTTATATAGCGTGTTACCTAGTCCGTTCAAAATGTAGTTCATGCATAACTATTTTGCATGTTTCTCTTTGCATTGTCTTCTCCTTCAACATTACAATAGCATTAAAAAAAAGAAGAAGAAGAAGAAGAAGAAATTGTCATGTTCCAAGTTGCAAGAGAACGGAATTTCTTGTTGTCATCATTTGAAATCATTTAGTTGAATTTCTCATAATTTTCCTCTAAGATTTCCACTAAAATGTAGTACAACAATTTTGTATCATTGATGGTATTAATGTGAGACCGATCACCATATATTGGTTAGACAAAGTAAAGAAGTTTATTGAACAATTTCTCACAAAATAAAATCGATAAAGCAACAAAATAAATTTGGAAACATTATTCATCATGCTTGAAACTTAAAATAACACGTAAACATTTTGTTTAAAATTTGAGATATTGCATTAACAATTCTACATAATTTATGTGCACATTATACACATTACGCATAAAACTGAAAACATCACAAGAATGCTTGTTACTCTTTATGCATAATAGTAAAAGCATGCAAAGATAAGCCAATGAAAAAAAATAATAACAAAAATAGTGCAATACGCATGGCTTAAATCACTATTCTCATAAATATAATTGTATAAATACAAAATTAGTGCTAAAATTCAAATAATTAATCCATTGCAAATATGCCAAACGGTGAATTTGTTGCTTTATCGATTTTCTTTGATGAGAAATCGTTAAATAAACTTCTTTACTTTGTCTAACCAATATATGGTGATCGATCTCATATTAATATCATCAATGATACAAAATTGTTGTACTAAATTTTAGTGGAAATCGTGGAGGAAAATTATGAGAAATTTAACTAAATGATTTCAAATGATGATAAAAAGAAATCATTCTCTTGCAACTTGGGATATAGCAATTTTTTTTTTTTTATGTTATTGTAATGTTGAAGGAGCCAACGCAAAGAGAAACATGCAAAATAGTTATGAATGAACTACATTTTGAACGGACTAGATAACACACTATATATTGTTTATAGTGATGGATTTGTTGAAAATCTATGACAATTATTAGAGGAAAAGAATATATGTAAGATAGAAAATATAATAACAATGATATTTATGGTTGAAAATTTTCTGATCTATAAACTGATTGATTCCAAAACCGCGATAAGACTTATTTAGTGAATATGACTTGCCGTTTAAAGGTCAATGATGTTTTGTATAGAATTTTATATGCAAAAACATAGAAAATTCCTTGGGACTTGTGAAAAAGTCGAAAACCTTTTGAAAGTCTTATGTTATTATAGGGATATCAGTGAAAAGTGACTATTCCCAATTGATAATCCAAGGTTTAGAATATTGGATAATAAATTAAAAAGAGATTGGGACATGTTTGAATTGGCTACAACATGTTTTGTATAGTATTCCTATAGTGAATACAATCTATACCTCTTTAGTGAATAATAATATCTCGACGTATAAGACGAAAACATTATACAATCAGACAACTACTATTTAGTGAAATTATCACAATTGCCTTTGTAAGCTCAAAAGAGAATACTGCGGATCTGCTTGTAAAATGCCTAACCAGAGAGTTGGTTGAATGTTCATCAAGGAGAATGAGATAAGCATTTAATTTTAAAAAAGTTAATAAGAGAGGCAACCTGGCCTAGTTGACTGGAGATCCCAAGATCTAGGTTCAACGGGCAAACCGACTTCTAGATAACTTAGTGAATACTGCATTGAATTTTTTCTTCTTCTTACTCGTGCTTAGGATGATGAGACAGTGCAAGCATGGTTTTAGGGTAAGCATTGTGCTTGGCCAAAATGAACACAATTATGATAACAAACTTTGTTATAATGAGAGACTCTGTGACTTCAATTGTCTTAATTTATTCTAGAATGACTGACAGTTCAAAGCATCAAATCCACTGATTAGCTAAGTAAACTTGATTGATGTTCACTAGGGAAAGTTCAAAGTGTTTACTACTTATCTCGATGCAGATTCTTCATTGGAAAATACTAAATGTTTTCTTTTTCCTTTTATCTTAAATTGTCAACTTACCATTTATTGAGAGAGAAGGGTTGTTAGAATAAATGGTATGTGACATTTCAGACAGAGTCGTATTGTTCTATGAATGAACATGTCTTTTCGTAATCAACCAACTTGAAGAAGAGATGTGACTATTCGAATGACCACAAATAGTCTATAAATATGTTTCTCCTTCAAATTGCATAAGAGATAAAAACTTTTTCCATAAGCATTTTTTTTCATATAACTTTGTGCAAATTCGGTTTATTTCCACAAAGTGTAATTCATTGGATCTTGTGGATGATGTGCTACTTCCACAGAAAAGTTAATCTATTCTATTCTAGGAGACAACTACTCATGAAATTCAGACACTAGAGTGAGTAAAACTATCTTAAGGAGATAACGTGGAGTCGTTCGACTTGACTTCTTCTTGGTATATCAAGTTATGTATTTTCAGATTTTTTATGAAATTATTCCTATTACAGTTGATACATTGTGTTTCTTTGTTTGTGGCTAAATTGATAAATTGTTAGATAATGGAAAAATCTTTTGGCCTTTAAGGTGTGTCTTTTTTCTTTTTTCTTTTTTTACATTATTCTAGAAAGATATTAGTGTTGCTTAAAAAAAAAAGCTTTTATAGTTGATATTTTTTATTAAATTTTCATTTAAAATCTTTAATGTCTAACTTTTACACGTGTGTGAAACTTCTTTTAAATATAATACTAATGTAATTTATGGAGAAATGCGAAAATAAATTTGATTTAAAAAAAATCATTACATTTGGGTGATTTTTTATTCGACCATCTTCCTCAAACTACAATTATACTTATTATGGTGGACGACGAGAGAGAAATTGTATTTATAATATAATTTTCCACATTTATTAATCATTTTAATGTTGGAGAGAAAATACATTTATTATATTCTATTAATTAATATAGTATATAAAATATATTGTTAAATATTTTTTTTTTATGGGTTCCTAGTTATTTTAAATATAATTTAGAATATTGTTAAATATTTAACCAATATATAAAATATATTAGTTAAAGAATCGAATCTCAAACCACGATGTTGATAGTATGAACACTGTGCCAGTTAGGCTACACTTTTGTTGGCCATCTAAAACAATATTATAAGATATATTTGAAATAACCATGAATTCATTAGAAAAATAAGTTGTTTGATACGTCAAATGCGTTAAATTTAAAATAGAATAATATTAAATATATTTTCTCAATTAAAAATAGAATAATATTAAATGTATTTTCTTTCTCCAATTGAAAATTGGAAGAAATCTCAAATAATTAATAGAATATAATAAATATCTTTTATCTCTCCAACATTAAAAATGTTTCATAAATATGAAAAAGTATATAATAAATGTACTTTATCTCTCCAATTTTCTGGGGTGCTTTTGTCCAAAAATAGCATTAAATCCTTATATGAAAATATTTAGATATTTTAACATTTATGAAAATAAGTTTCAATTAAATCTATAATAATCCCTATAAATAATTACGTGGTCATTTTTCTTGCTATTAAGTGAAATTTTTTGGAGAACCATACTTTGATTTAGGTGGTTTTGAGCTAATTTTAAATTAAACCGAGTGAAAATAGCTAATGAATCATTATAAATAGTATAAATTAATTCACTTATGAAAGTTTATAGTTTATATTGGTACGATGGTTAGTTTAGAATTTAAATTAATATAATTAACGAAGTTTATGAATATAAATTTATATTTTGTTAAAAAAAATACATAATTCACTTGAAGTATTGCATTTCTGGACGAGTTTGGCTTGACTAACTAAAAACAATTTTGCCTAGAAGAATGTTTCAATAACTTTAGTGGCATGTTTGGAAGTTGTTTTTTTATATGATTGTTTGCACAAGGTTTCCAAATAAACTTGTTTCGTGGAATTTGAACTTTTGTATTTGTATTGAATGTAATATAACAATGTCTAATACATAATTCTTTGGTGCATTTAAAATAAACTTTAATCTTTAAGTTGGTTTATCTTCTTGGATGACCGACCTTTGAGCTTGATGATCTTCTTAGATAATCGGTTTTTGGACTTGTTGATCTTCTTAGATAATCGACCTTTGGGCTTGTTGATTTTCTTAGATGATTGGCCTTTGAGCCCGATGATCTTCTTGGATGATCGACATTTTGAATCGTTGATTTTTTTGGATGATCGGCCTTTGGGTTGTTGATCTTCTTGGATGATCGGCCTTTGGGCTTGATGATCGACCTTTTGGTTTGTTGATTTTTTTGGATAATCGACCTTTGAGCTTGTTGATCTTTTTTTATAATCGGCCTCTAGGCTTGATGATCTTTTTGAAGGATTAGTATTAGCATGATGCTTCCGGAGAAACTTGTTTCGTGAAGTTGAACTTGTATTGATGTCGATGTTGATGCAATGTGGTTCAATCTCTAATACTTGATCCTCTGATTCTCACTCAGTTGAATGCATATGTTTGACTTGAAGAAGCGAAGCACGTCATTTTCTTGAATGCTTGTATCTTCAAAGGACTTCAGTCTTCAAGTGTGGTCAGATTAAGGAGTTAGAGTGCCTTCTGATTGTTGAGAGAATTCTCTCTAAGTTCTCCAAACTGTAGGGTTGTCGACCCCAATAAATGAGTCCTCTATTTAAAGAGTTATATGGCGGGCCTCGTGTGCTTGGGCTTGGTTGACCCATGAATTTGGTCTTTGGGCCCAATTAGTTGAATTTGGGTCTGTTTTGATATTTGCGTTAGATGCAGTCTATTTTTGGGCTTAGTTGGACTTTAACCCAAATAATAATATCAAATTGGGTCAAATTAATCTTATTTGATCAAGGGTCATGATGAAACTATGTGGCGTCATCGGAATTTGTCTTTAACTTGAATCTAGGATACATGTCAATTCCTAATTGGTCTTAAATTTGATGATTTGGAATTTCGTCATTAATTCAGTGAAATGATGTGGTAATTTGTGATTGGTTCAAAATTTTTCATTCAACAATGATCAAAATAACTTTTGTCATGTTAAAGGAAAACTTATTTTGTAGATTTCGTTTGATAATGATTTGGTTTTATTGTATTTGAATTCTTGAAAATTATTATGGTTTTCTCACATTTCTTTAGTATCATTTTCATCTTTTCTAAGTAAACGTTCCATTCTTTACCTATATTTCAAAGCTAAAACAAGTCTTTTTAAAAACTTTTCCTTCTAGTTTCTAATATTTGGTTAAATTTTGAATAATTCCATAAAATATATAACAAAAAAAAAAAAAAAACATATAGAATTTAGAAATCATCTTTTATAAGTTTAAAATTTCAAAATAAATGGTTAGAAGTTGAAATTTTCCATGGTTGAACATTTTGATTCCTTCAAGGATACGCGCATGTATAGTCATGGGTTCTATCATCTATTAATTAATTTTAAAAATACATTTAAGTATAAGTAAAATAAATTTTATTAATTTCCATAAATTAATTAAAATTTTCACATGCATTATAATTATTTTAATTAATTAACTAAAAGTTAACCTCACTTAATTAACGAATTTCGAGAGTAAAAATATAAAATATTGAAATTTGTGAATCAAAGTGAAAGCTAAATTCAAAACTCAATAATAAAGAAACTATATTTTGAAATTCAAAAACTAAATAAAATTTAATCTAAAAAAAATAAGAGTAAAAATGTAACCTTGTAAGATTTCAAAACGAAAGAGTATTTTTTTTTTGTTATGAAAATTGAGGAGCACGACGGGAATATGGATATGAAAAATATAATATAATAATAATAAATTAATTAAAATTATAAAATAAAATAACTAAAACACAAAATAGATAACATGAAATTTTGTGGAAGTGGAATTCTCACCAATGTACTATTTATACGCAAAGTGACATGTATGATGTAGATTTACATAGATACCAATGGCACATGGATAACATGAATGGTGATCCATGACATCTGAGACACTAAACAATTCATAATACACTCATTATTATAATTATAAAAAATGGTTTGGGCCATTTATCCCCATCCTACTTTTGACCTAAAAAATTTAGGGTTATCATATGTAATCATCTGTCTTTAATTTAACGATTTGACGGGAAAAAAAAAAAAAAAAACAAACCAACAAACAAAGATTAAAAATCACTTTCAGTCCTTAAATTTTCATAAAAGTAACAATTTAGTCCCTGAACTTTAGTTTGTAACGATTTAGTCCCAAAACTTTTGATTTTGTAACAATTTAGTTCATAAACTTTACTAGTAACAATTCATTCCATATACTTTAAAATTTATAATGATTTAGTCCTTATTGTCGAAATTAATGTGAAATTTTAATGAGATTTCTTGCATAAATAAATCGATAAATTAATTAAAGACTCGATAATTTTATAAAATACAAAGTCTACATCATAAAATAATAAAAGTCGACATCAAATATTGATGATTTTTTTTATGTTGTGGACTAAATTGTTATAAATTTGAAAGTATAAAGACTAAATTATTACCTACTAAAGTTCAGGGATTAAATTGATATAAACTTGAAAATACATGGACTAAATTGTTATAAATCAAAGTTTATGAACTAAATCATTACCTTTATAAAAATTTAGGGATTAAAAATGTTTTTTAACTCAAGGTACAAAGCAAAACTTGTAAATCAATAATTTGACTTTTTTTTTTTATTTTTTTTTTATTCTTTACTTTTCGACGGTGTTCTATAAAGTAAGCTTTTAATAAGATCATTTTCATATATTCCACACATATTCACCTCAAGTTTGGTAAATTCAAATTTTAATTATCATATAAAATATATAACCATTATATAGAGAATAATTATATGGTGGGATTTAACAGCACATATTATAGTCTAATCTCTAGAGTTGGTATTATCTTTTGGATGTAACAATTTAAAACTTTAAACGACATTTTGATCCAATTTTAGTCCAAATTTGAATCTAATTCCTTCCGTTTTTTCTTTTTTATGTATGGTCCCTTCCTATTTTATTCTTATTTGTTTGTACAAAATTGTAAAAGCCATTCATTAAATATGGTATTAGTTGTAATTATACCTTAAAACTTTCAATTATAGAAATTGAACTCTCAAACTTATACCGGTATTAAAATAGGGCCCTCAAAGCCTCAAACTTTCACAACGGTATAAATTGTAACAATTGTATAAGTTTAAGGGTTTAGTTTTTATCATGTGAGGTTCAATTTCTACGACTATTGTAAAGTTTAAGAGTCCAATTTTAACATTTATGTAAGTTTGAAGACTCATTTTTTATACTAAAAATTTAAAAGTGTAATTGCAATTATCACCATACTTCATATGTTGTTTTTGTGATAGTAGTTGCAATCCACTTCGATATCAATTATGTTATCCTGCTAAATTGAGTTTGACTTAATCGTATTAGTATGTCCTCTATTTCAAAAAGTTGGAAATTCAATCCTCTATTTCATAATTGTCATATTAAAAAATGTCATCTTAAATAGTTACAAAACCGTATCATATAAAAAGTTGACATGACATATTGATAATTATTGAGATTATGCACAAAAAAAATCTCTGTACGTTATTTTGATTTATATCAATATTTAAATGGATGTTTAAACTAAAATAAAATTTTTCACAAAAAGTTATAAATGTCTGAAAATAATTTAGCAAAAAATATAAAAAAATATTTAAAAATATTTAAATTTTATAGCAAAAATTCAAAAAATAGAAAGCATTTTAAAAAAAATTCTATAAAACATAAATATTTTTTGAGATTTTTCTATTTATAAATATTTTTCAATAATTTATTATAAAAACATTGGTAACCTATTTTGATCCTTGGATTTCCATGTTTTGGTTTTTTAACTTTTAAAATGGTATATATTTATCTTTTAACTTCTTTTAAGAATAACTATTTTAGTCCAACTTTTATAATATCTATTTTAGTTCACACCTTTTTAAAGAATCACTTTGGTCCTGTCACATTATTTTTTATTTTTTATTTTTTGCCAAATTTTTGTATACCCCAATATACTAAATTGGTCTTAGTTTGAATATATGTTGTGTTCACATGTAAAAAGATATACTTAAAACTTGTATTATTAATTTGTTAAAATAAAAAAATAAATTAAATGATTTGTGTTTTAGAAGACATTTCAAAATTTTAGGGATAAAAATGGAACAAACTTGAAAAATTAATGGACCAAAATAAAAATTTTAAAAGATTAAAATATACTAAATGTAATATTCTTGAAAATTTAGGGACTAGAATGAGATTTAAACCTAAAGTATTAAAAATAAATGTTTGGAATAACTCACAAACATCTATTTCTTACTTGAGCATTTTATTTTAGTTAATGTATTTTGGATATGGAAATATATGAGGACTCGATCTAGAGCAAATATTTTAAAATAAACTATTTCTATAAATCATACATCAGATATTAATCGTCATGTATCGACCTATCTTCAAAGCAAATGAGAATAGGCTCATACAATTGAGATCAACCTAGCAAAGTAAGTTAGACTACATTTGGTAATCACTTAATTTTTTTTATTTTTGAAAATTATGTCTATAAATATCACCTCTATCTATTGGTTTGTATAATCTATTGGAGTATTTACAAATTTGAAATATAGAAAAAAAAATTATTTTTATTTATTTTTTATTTTTTAAAAAAAGTTGGCTAAGAATTCAAATACTTACCTATAAAATATAGAAACTATAATAAGAAATAATAATAATAATAAAAGACAAACATAATTTTCAAAAATAAAAAACTAAAAAAATTAAAGGCTCGTTTGGTAACCATTTCATTTATGGTTTTTTGTTGTCGAAAATTAAGTTTATTTCCTCCTCATTTCTTACCGTGACTTAAGTATAATGTTTGATTTTTTAGCCAAATACAAAAAACAAAAACAAAAATTTTAAAAGCTATATATTTTTTTTTCCAAATTTAGCTTGTTTTTTAAACAATTGGTAAAAAGCAGACAACAAATGAAAAAATTTGGAGATAGAAATAGTGTCTATAGACTTAATTTTTAAAAAATAAAAAAAAATTAAATAATTACCCAACAAGGCTTAATTAATTATTAAACAGGGTATGAGTTTTTTAACAAATGCTTCGAGTTGAAATTAAGACTAATAGCTCATGATTTTATTTTAGTTTCAATTTCAACTTTATTCTAAACGAGTTATATTTTAATTTAAAATTTTAAGAATATTGACAAAGTTGTTATCAACATATTTTTAGAGAAAAAAAAAGGTTACGCCAAATCACTTGACTAGATTTGCATGGTCATTTCAATAAACATTACATCAATGTTTGTTAGAAAATGTGAGCATTCTCTCCTATTTTATAGGGCACTCAAACCCATATTTTAGAGAGATCTTTATGTTATGTTTATAAATAAAATTTGACTAAATATGTTTTAAAATGTGTATTTACATATGGACAAATTTATAATATTATTCTTTTTCATTGTTTTTTTTAATACACTTTTTTTACCAATAAATTAGAAATTAAAAAATGCTCATTCTGGAGTTTGTGACATCACTTTTTTTTTTTACGACACACGGGATGAGAATCAAATCTCTAACCTCGAGATTAGTAATACAAATTCGAACTAATGTTGTGTAACATCATATTTTCTCTTTTAATATGTAAGTAAATAAATAACATTAACATGTTAAAAAACTTTAATATATTAATGTTACTTTGGAAAATATATATTTTTATTTATGGTACTAATTGTTATTAATACTTAGATAAAAGATACGTGGTAATTGACAAATGACATGTACAATATCTCTCGAGATTAGAGGTTTAAATCTTCCTACTTTATATGTCGTATGGAGGAAGTTATCAATATTTAAATGGGGATAATTCAAGGTGGGGGCATGGAATTTTCATGGAAAAAAAAAAAAAAGATTTCATCCTATTATTTATAACATTCTTTTTAGCTAACACAATCGCAATGGTGAATGAGATCGTTCCATCGGCTTGTTAAAATGATAATTGTTGGCCTTATCAGTCGAGTTATCAGTTATACTTGAGTTGACTTTTTATTTAAGTTAAAAATATTTTGGATACCTCAACTTTCATGAAAGTAACAATTTAGTCTATGTACTTTTCAATTTGTAACAATTTTGTACCTATTGTTAAACTTTTAGCCAAGATTAAGTGTCAATTTATAAATAATTTTGATCTTCAAGTAGTTTATTAATTTATGTGTATAAGAAATTTCATTAAATTACACTAATATTTTTTATGAAAAAGACTAAATCGTTGTGGTAGTTTGGGTAACACTTTTAGGGTTAATTATCAGGTGTATAGCAAAATTTTTAAAGAATTGCAAATATAGCAAAATATATCATTGATAGACTCTATATAAACTCCTATTAGTAATATAGTCTATCATTATTAGACTTCAAGAGCCATATCAAAATTTTGCTATTTCTATAAATTCTTTTGCATTGTGCTACATCTGCTAAGACATTAGACCTTGTTGTTATATTTGCAACTACCTCAAATTGTTACTTATTGTAAAATAAATGGACTTGTTACCAACTAATGTTTAAGGACCAAAAATGCTTTTCGACTGTTTATTTTTAAGTCTAGTTTTATATAAAAGAGGATTTTCGACTCTATTACACTCCACTATATGTGTTTTTAGATTTTTTCTAATACAATAGAAGTAGGAGAATTTGAACCACATATCTCTTTATTGTTAATACATTTATATGTCAATTGATTTTCTTATGTTATTAATAAAATAAATTAAAAAAATATTTGTCTAATGTACCCAAATTATTTTAAGATTGTTAATATTATGTATTGTCATTTTTATATATTTGGGTGCCTCAATTTTCTTGACGACAAATCAATAAGTTAATTTATATCATGTAGTCATATATTATAAGATAGATATCACAAAAAGAAAAATTATATATATATTTTGTAATGATATAATTTGGAAGTCTTAATCCACAATAAATTCCATGAGCCAAAATGAGCGTTAGTTCCCTAAACTGAACACAGCTCGATTGACATTTGAATGTGCGAGAAATTACGAGGTTCGTACCTTGAAGCTTCCTACCTCCAATTGTATTATCTTTGTGCATCTCAATCTTATCACATACATACAATTATTAATAAAAAATTTAAGTTGAGATGCACTTATGTATTTTTCTTTTTATTATTACCATTTTTATATTTTCTTTAACAAAATCTTAAGTTGCTTTTTCTTTTATTATTATTGCTGAAAAATATCAAACTCAATACGGTTTGAACTTTGAAAATTTCCACGTGATGCACAATAATAATAATAATAATAATAATTTCTATTACACGCATTATCATTAAAAAAAACTTCACCAAATTATTTTTAAATACAAGGATTAAGCTGAAAATAAGTTTTGAAATTTAATAAATAAATAAATAAATCTTTGAGGATGGAAATTTGTATACTAAATATTCATGGAAATTTGTCCAGTGAATTAAGGTGTTCTTTTTATCTTAATTTTAGATAATATTTGAACATCAGTTTTTCTTTGTATTAATTCCAATACAACTCACTAAATAAATTGCCAATTATTATCTCAAATATCAACGGAATCGATCTTTCACTTTCATTGAACAAAGCTTTGTTTTTCTTTCCTTTTTCTTTTTCTTTTTCTTTTTTGGTTTAAATAATAAATCAAACTTACATGATAAGTTTTAATCAATATTGTATTGTGCTGGTTGCATACATATATAATTTAGTAATTTCTATCTGTGTTTTCTATAATGAATTATTATTATATATTCAGTAATTATTTTATTTAAATATGAAAATGCAATATAAATCAATGAAAATGCAAAAATAAAACATAGTTTTGAACCACTTTAATATTTAAAGATACCTTGTGAATTTCTTTTAGATTTTTTTGGAGATTTTCAAAAATAGAAAAATGAGGGAAACTATTGACACATAATGATAAAATTTTAATTTTTTTTTATAGTGATCGATAGAAGTCTATTAGTGTTTATCTGTGATAAAAACTGATAAAAATATATCATTGATAATAGACGATGATAGAAGTTTGTCAGTGTTTTTTTATTTTAGTATTTCGATAAATAATTTAACATTTTTTTATTCGTAATTTTTTTTCTAATTAAGTTTGGTTGGTTGGTTTTTTTTTTTTGTCACCTCCGATAATTAATTTCTAATACAATAGTTAGTTAGAATGTCGTTTTTTCCCCTCCTATTTTCTCTTCTTTTTTTCGATTTTTTTGAAAGTGTTGGACAGTCGATTTGACTTTCCAACAAAAATCACAATTTAAACGACTCTTAATTGTTTCTCCACTAAATTATAACACGTGATGTGCATTTCATGGAATTGACACAAGAACAATTAATAAGATCTTACTTCGGAATGATTTGATATTTATCTTTGAAAATTAATTTTAATGAACTCTTATTTCACTAATAAGTTTCTATCAAATTACTAATATATATATATATATATATATAAATAAATGACGCTTAATTTTGAAAACTAACCATAGTAATTTTTAAAAACTTGTTTTTCTTCTTAGATTTTTTTTTAAATAAAAATGAAAATCGTAATTCAGAAATTATAAGAAAATAAACATAATTTTTCAAAATTAAATCATTATCAAACTAAACATTATTTTTTATTTTTGGTTTTTGAGAGTTTTTAGACACTACTACTATCCTACCCATAAGTTTCCATGTTATACTATTCTCTTTCTACTAATACTTTTAAAAACCAAACCAATTTTTCGAAGAAAAAAAACCAAACACTTGTTTTTTGTGATTATTATTATTATTATTATAGTTGAACAATAATTAGGCTTGTAGAGTGGGAAATTCTAACGACAAATCTCTTGATCAATATAATCACTACAAGAAATCACCCTTTTTCCGACGTTTCAAATCGCCAGAAAATGGTAAAAAAATGTGTCAGAAGATCTACTCCTGACGACAAACTTGTCGTCGAGAGTTTAGTCAAGATATGTTCATCGGGAGTACAACTCCCAACGCGGAAACACATACCGTCGGGAGTGCCAAACTCTCGATGCATGTATAGACAATTGTTGGGAGATATGGACATTCCCGACGTTTTTTGTCGGGAGATAGCCATTTTCTTTTAATTTTTAATTTTTTTAATTTGATCTTAATAATCTAAATAACATTATTAAGCAACTCAAAAATATTCACATAAGAAATGAACAAACAAACAAAGTCCATAGTATTCTTCATTACCCAAAATAGAGAAAAGTTGGTAAAATGCTTTACAAAAGAAATATGTCTTCACAAATACACAGAAGAAAGAACATGAAAACAATGTCTCCAGCACATGATCTCGAACACAGCATCTTCAACAATATTTCCAACCTCATCTCCAAACAGCATCTTACAAGCAAACAAAAACCATAAGGTGAATCCTACAAATCCTACAAAGCTAATAAAATCCTACAATCCTACAACACAAAGAAATAAGTTACAATCTAACAAAACAAAGACAATCAACACACTTTCAACACTACATGTTCTCAACCTGAAACCTCCACAAACACACAAAAACCACAAGTTAAACTTCAAAAGAATAACTTATCTTAACCCACCCCAAACAACATTCAAAATTCATAAACTTTCACAATCAAATAAAAGCTATTAGATTAATCTTACAATCCTACAAAACGAAGAAAATGAACACACCTCCAGAACTACATATTATCAACCGAATCTCCACAAACACAAAAACCACAAGTTGAACTAAAAAAAAAAAACAAGAAATTCATAAATTCATAAACTTCCACACAACTCATCCCAACTCATCCCACACATCCCACACAATATTCAAAATTCATGAACTTCCATAAACAAACAAAAAACTTCAAGTTGAACTTCAAAACAAGTATAAGTAATCTCAACTGACCTCACACATCCCACACAACATTAAATTTTCATAAACTTCCACAAACGAACAAAAAAATTGAAATTGAACTCCAAAACAAGTATAACTAATCTAAAAAAAAATTGGCTTTATATTCCCTTACCTT
This sequence comes from Benincasa hispida, assembly GCF_027475165.1. NCBI lineage: Eukaryota > Viridiplantae > Streptophyta > Magnoliopsida > Cucurbitales > Cucurbitaceae > Benincasa > Benincasa hispida. Next base: position 20,931,328 of record NC_143478.1, read on the forward strand.
CCTACTTTAAGTTCCTTGAGTATATGACGAACTTGATGAGTTGCTACTTGTTCTTGACTTAGGTTACGGGCCCCAACCTAGACCTTTTACATGAGTGGGTCATCTATCCAAAATCGTCTCATAATTTTTAGTAAATCTAGTTGTTCATTTTCAACATCTTCCACTTTTGGTACATCCTATATTCGTTTATTGTGGTCTACTTGAACAACTTTCCAATTGTTATCATATTGTATGTCGTTGAGGTAAATGTCTTTTTGTACTTGGATAGAAAAGATGAAAGACTCATCAACATACCAAAACTGCAATGTGTTGATCGATTTATATCATAAATCCATGTGCATCCTATTACTTTTGTTGTTATTTGTGTCAAATTATCTACACTTGAATATAAAAACACGTCTTCTGTTCGCATATTGGAAATTTAATATTTCATCTATGATACCGTAGAAATTGTTATCCACACTTCCATTCCCACTGATCTCCTCAACAACGTAGAATAGTCTGGACCAATATGGAAGTTGAAAAAAAAATACTTTTCTTAGTCCAGTTTAGAATTCGTTTTCTTTTCTTATCTTGCTTCGATGGATGTTTGTTGAGCACAAAAAAGTTCAACGTATTTATGTATTGTAAGATCTCTTCTCCATTCATTACGACTGGAGGAGGTCTACATTCAACTTTTCCATTATGTTGCCTACTTCAACACCAACTATGATTCTCTAGAAGATAACGTCGATGTCCCGTGAATGATATTTTCCCTTTTATCCTGAAGGATGAATGATTTTCTTTGCATATGAGACATGCTCGATAACCTTTTGTACTCCATCCAGATAAGTCATTGTACGTAGGGAAGTCATTAATAGTCCATAAGAAGGTCGCATGTAGTTGAAAAAACTCACTAGTAGCATAATCATAAGTTTGCACACCAGTAGTCTATAATTCCTTCAAATCTTCAATCAACGGTAAACATCAACTTCCTTTCTAGGAGATTTTGGACCAGGTACGAGCAAAGACATGAAGAAGTTTATTTTCTTCATGCATTTCCAAGGTGGTAAATTATAAGAGATTATCACCACATGCCACATACTATACGAAGTACTCATATTTCCATTGAAGGTAAAATGTAGCCAAGCCTTACTTTATTTGAGCAAAGCTATGTCTTACAAAAAAGAAAATAATAAATAAATAGTCCATAAATATTTAGATAATGAATAGTACAAAGATCAAATTGTGCTAATGGTGGTTCATGAATAAAGAGAATGGGGAATAAAATCTAATGTTTTTCCATTGAAAGTAAAATGTAGCCAAGCCTTGCTTTCATCGAGCAAACTTATGTCTTATAAAAAAATAATGAATAAATAAAAAGTTACATATATATCAATATAAACCAAAAATATCATTTTCATTAATGACTAATAAATTTCAACAAGTAAACTAAATAAAACTCATTAATTAATATCTCGAAACAAATCTCAATAGAAGTCACAAACACCTTATCAACAAAGCTATAGGACAATAACATAGTAAAAAAATTGGGGGGGAGGGTCAAAAGCACAACCACCTATTCACCAAATTCAATGCCAAAAGGAGATCAATGCTAAATTAATTTACAAAATTCTTCATGCAGAAATCAATTTGTTTATTTATTTACTTACTTTTTGTTCTTGCAAAGGAATCAATTCATTTATTACCAAAGTTTTAACATTTGTGTCTATTCAATCATAATGAATTATCAAAAGTTAGTTGAAAACAATTTCCTAATTATGTGAAATTTATGGTACTAACATTCATTATGATAGATATGGAACGTAACACCGATATAAAATATAATATATGCAACGAATAACTCTAAGAGTCAAAGTGTAACTCACCAAAAGTAGTTTCCAACAAACGACGACCAACTGCCTTAAAGATCGAAGAATGAACAAACGACAAACAATAGATGATGGATGGGTTCAACGGACGATTGGACGATTGAAGGACGATGGACGAACGGACGGACGATGACCGAACGATTAAAGGATGATCAATTTGGGGGTTCCTCTTCTCTGTTGTGTGCTAGGGATAGAAGAAAGGAATAAGATAAAAGCACATATGAAATTGGGGGTTCGGTTTGGGAATTTAAATCGGAACTCCCGACGGGCAATCATAACCTTTGGGAGTTCAGCCTATCCAGATTGACCTTCGTTCCCATCGCCCGACAGACATGGTGAGGCTTAGGGAGTTTTTTCGAACTCCAGACGAGGAACATACTGCATCAGGAGTTATTAAGCACTCCTGACAACACCCTTGCGTCGTCAAGAGACAGTCTCACTCTCGACGACCTTTTTTTTACGATTGTTTTAGGCGTCGGGAAAGTCTCTTTTTTCTTGTAGTGAATGATGCAGTTGAGTTATGCTCCTATATATATAAGAATATAAACATAAAATCAAACTTGGTAACATAAGTGTAAACGTGTTTCTTAAATTTATAGACATGAGTATTAGATACTTAGACTTTTTTAGAAAAGTCAATAATAAAGACAAATTTTAATATCTATTGAAAGTATGGAAACTAAATTGGAATAGGTGAACTAACATTATCTTTTAGCTAATAACATTGACTTTGTAGTCATTTTTTAGGTTAAAAATTCAAACCATCGAACTCCATATATATATGTATATATTTAACATTATGCGAGGTGAGAGAATCAAATCCCTAATCTCAATGTTGACAATAGAAGCTTTATGTCAGTGGAACCATATGCATGTTAAGTTTGTATCCCGTATTTGTTGTATTATAAAAATATAACTTTAAATATACGAATAAATAAATAAATTGGAATGGGTGAACTCATTACAAAAAGTGTGTTAAGTAAGAGAGAGAAAGGGACAAGTTGGTCATTTTGAATGTAGTTGGAGAGAGAGAAAGAGAGAGAGGAGAGAGATAATTAGAAGATTTAAGAACTAAATCTTGGGAGGCTGCTGTCTCATCCTTTGAACAAGATTGAAAAGATTTTGATGTTGTCTTCTTTAAAGTCCAGGTGGCATGTAACAAAGGGATCTTCCTTAAAAAGATTGTTTTTTTTTTCTTTTTAAAAAAGAAGAATAATAATAAGAATACTAATAAATAAACCAACAAGACTTTATGGGGATAATTAATTTTTAATTTGAGAGTTAGGTTTAGTCCATTGAGTTTTTACCTTTAAATAAGTTTTTAATGTTGGTCTTGGTTGTTATAAACTTTAGGCCATATTATTTAAGGTACCAATCATTTTTAGGTTAGTTTGAATAATATTTGTATAATACAAGGAAGGTTGTTTTTTTTTTTTTTTTTTAATATATATATATTTTAAATTAATTAAAAACGTGTGAGATACTTTAACGTATTTAGTTTAGATGTAAATGGAAAAGTGGAAAACGTGACTTTTAAAAATGAATGCAAATTTTGTTGAGCATGGATAATCACTAGTTGCTTTGACTCTGATGTAAGAGGAGAGTTGAAAAATAAATGACAAACGTGGCTCGAAAATGTATTGTTTAGTGAGTTATTGGTACTTATTCAATTTTTAAAAAGAATTGACTGTCGTAATTATATGTTTACGACTTAACAACAATGTCTATTTCCATGACTTGTTATAAGTAAAAGTGTTATTAATTCAAACAAATTTTAAGATAAGAGTAGAAGAATTTTTTTTTACAAGAGGAGATATATAATTGAAACTAACCTCTCGTTTCATTGGCATTGATTCATTATATATATTATTTTATTTTTTTTTCTAGAAATATTTTATTATAATTATTTAAAATTAATCTAATGGTTAATTTGTGAATTAGATTTTAATGCCATGAATCAATTTGATATTATGTTAATACTTTTGGCTAAAAAGTGTTATACGTAGGTTGAAATCGTGCATTATCGTTTTGATATCATTTTACTTTTACCCAAAAAAGTAAAATAGATTTTCAAAAATAAAAAAAAAGAGAAATTATTTACACAAATAGTACATTTTTAATCTTTTTAGATAGATGTTGATAGAAATCTATCAATGTCTGTCAGCGATAGAAACTGATACACGTTGATAGAAGTTTATCAGTATTTTTTTTTTGGTAAATAGTTTGACATTTTTTCTACCTGTGAAAATTTTCTCCAAAGAATTATTATTTCAAATTTAGGTTTTTGGATGGTATATTAAATATCATATAAGTTAAAAGTTGTTTAATAAACTTTTAATGATTGTATTTTGAAATCTTAAAATAAAACAAGAAAAAGAAAGTACCTAATACAAATATATGTCGATTTTGGGGTTTTTCTTTTCAAAATTTTGAAAATTCACGTACAGATATGTACATGAGCTACTCCTCTCGTGACCAATTGAAATCCCGTATAATCAATATAGTATCATAGTCATAAGCCTAAACGAGTATTTAGTAAAAATTAAAAAAAAAAAAGAAAAGAAGCAACTATCTCCTTTTATAACCTGCGTGTTAAATGTGTACATACACACTCATTCATATACATAATGACACACCATACCAAATAAGTACCATGACTATCATATTGAATTGTTTACATTAGTATTTATAAGATAACCATTTTGCATTTATTTTTCTATTTTTGAAATCTGTATCATTGTTTATTCACACTTTTTTTTAAAGGAAGGGTTCTCATTGTCAGTTTCTATAAACAAAAAATAAAGTTTTTAAAAATGATTGTAATTAAGTATATCAATTTACATCATCTTTTAAATTTTGTTTACAAAAAGATATCATATGCAACCTATAGTTAGTTCAACTAAACTCTAAATTTTCATAAGTGAATCAATTTAGACTATTTTTTGAGATTACCTTTAAAAATCATCAATGCATTAATTCTTACACGTGTGTCTTCTTCAAAAGTCAGATTAACAAAATGGACAATTAGAGTTGATGCAAAGACAGTTTTCAAAGAAAATCCTACTTGGGAATCCAAATTGATTCCCTTATGAAAGTTTAGGAGTTTAATTGATAAAAACATAAGTCAAACAATACTCATCTAAATATAGCGTAATGAAGGGTATAAATTGATACACTTATGAGAATTCAAAAATTTAATTTTATGCAATTATTAATTAAATATTTCAATGAATACAACCTCAATTGTAGGAGTATAGAATGATATTTTTTAAACAATCGTGAGATCCACTACGGAAGCGGGATCGTCCCAATTTCGATTTTTCACAAAATCAAAGAACAGTAAACATAAAATTATGCATATTAACAGAATATACAACATGCTTAAAGAGGAAAATAGGGAAGAAATTAATTTACCATTGAAAAACTAATTCTTCACGAAATTCCTCCTCTCCAAGAACAATCACAGACTCTCGAACCAAGATCCGAAAAACAAGACACCATTACAAGTTGAACCTTTTGTATTCTCTGTAGAGATTGAGAATTACAGAAGGTGTGGGCTCTATATATTTTTTGAAAAAGGGAGAGAAAAAACTCTGAGAGAGGAATTTTTGTGTTGTTCTTGGAAAAACCAGAGAGCAGTCTCTGTGTCAGAAACAAAGAAGAAGAAGATCCGTAACTTCCCCTCATTTCACACGTCTGAATAGAAATTCAAAATTTAATTTAAAATAATTTAATAGATTATTATATATATATAAATAGTCTATAGTTTGTATTTCTCTCAATAATGTGTGGTATTCAATATAAATCAAATTTATATTAAATTTAATTTTATGAATCCAATTTACATAATTAATATTTGAATCATATTCAAATATTTAATTCCTCTCAAAATAAACTTTATATTATAATGTATTGAATACATTATATTAATTATATTATGTATAATTAATTTAAATTAATTATATGATATATAATTAACTCCCTCAATTAATTTGAACATTTCAAATTAATCCAAAATTAATTTTCAATCATCTCTGTTGAGCTACAGAGGGGATCTTATGGACATGTACATTGAAGTTCCAATAGTACTTGAATAATTAATTAAATTATCCACCATCCATTAACTGTCGGCCACTCTATTAAAGACCGTCAGTTGCACTATTTGTACTACAGATATATTTCTGTGTCCATTAGATATAACCAGTCAATAGTGCGATGACCCTAAAAAATTGCTCGTAAGTACAGTTGGGCCAAAATTATCATTTTGCCCCTATAGTTACATCTATCTCTTTAAATACCACTGATCCCTCTAATGAACAATAAGTCATAGTCCAATTATGACCAAACCCCTCTCGAGCCAAGAGAGAGTATGACGCCACATTGTTCAAGTCCCGAAATCTGCCTTTAAGGGACCAATTTTTCTACTTATCGGCACTAGAGAATGAGTGAATTTCGTTTTATGTAGCTGTGTTCCCAGCTCCTCAATCAGACGAATCTCCAAAATGGTAGGCTTATCAAGTGGACGATCTGGCCATTCTCACTCATACAAATCAAAGAACCGCCTTCATAGGCAAGAGTTCACAACTCACTAAGAATTCAGGTCATGTCACTTATGATCATCCTAGTGAAATGTAAGTCTCTATTATTAGCGGTGTTATATAATGAGACTATTCATTTCGTAGTCTGGTCTTATACAAATCCCTTTGTATAGAACACACCCGCTCACATATCTCTATATGAATGATCAGGATTAGATCATTTGCAACACTTTACAACAATTGTAACATCTATAAACTGGGTTGTATTCGTAGCGTCACTAGGATAAGGTATCCAGCCTCATCCATATACTATGGACAATTTAGGTTATCATTTAAACATGATTCACTTGTATGTTTCTACATACATGTTTAAGCTACAAAAGATAACATTAGATGTTGGTTTATTGGTTTTGTGGGTTAATGCTACAAAATATCAAATAAAATACCTTAGATTTTATTAAATAAATAAATCATTCGTACATTACAATTATAAACTACATGACCCATGAGATTTAGGGCATCAACCCCAACAATCTCCCACTTGTCGTAAAGCTAGTGAGGTCTACATCATAAAAGTTACACTAATATAAAAGTACACAAAAGAGTAAACTAGAGCATAGAACACGCCTAGTACAATATCTCTCACTTGCCCTATACTAGATGTGGCCTGTCCTGTAGACCCATACTCTCCAGGTGACCATCAAACACTTTAATCATGAGGGCTTTTGTAAATAGATCAGCAACGTTGTGCACAGAAGCTATCTGCTTGACGAGCACGTCCCCTCAATGTACAATCTCTCGAATGAAATGATAATTCCGCTCTATTTTCTTCTCACGTTTGTGACTTCTAGGCTCTCGAGAATTAGCTACAACACCACTATTATCACAATAAAGGATGATGGGCTTAGACATGTCTGGAATCACTTCCAGATTAGTCATGAATTTCTTGAGCCATACAGTTTCCTTAGCAACTTCACAAGCTGCCACATACTCAACTTCCATAGTGAAGTCAGCAATGTTCCCCTACTTAGTGCTCCTTTAGACTACTGCCCCTCCATTAAGAGTGAACATTGATCCTGATGTGGGTTTCCTAGAATCGTTATTAATCTAGAAATCAGAGTCTATGTATCCTGTAAAGATCAAATCCTTATAACCATACACAAGCATGAAGTCTCTCATTCTCCGAAGATACTTGAGGTGTTCTTAACGACGTTCCAGTGATCATATCCTAGATTAGACTAATATCTACTAACTATCCCCACTGTATAACAGATGTCAAGTTTAGTACATAACATCGCATACATCAGGCTACCGACAACCGATGCATAGGGGATCCGTCTCATTTCTTCAACTTCTTGAGATTTCTTAGGACACTGTTCCTTAGACAAAATAACTCCATGCCTGAAAAGAAGTAAACCTCTCTTGGAGTTCTGAATCGAAAACTTGACAAGCATCTTGTCAATGCACGATGCATGAGACAGGACCAATGTTTTATTTTTTAGATCTCTAAGAATCTAAATGCCCAGAACAAACTATACTCTTTCAAATCTTTCATTTGGAATTGGGTCGCTAGCCAATCTCAGTAAACATACCTGCATCATTCCCAATGAGTAGGATATCGTCTACATATAGCACAAGAAAAGCTACTGAACTGTTGATTTTTTTTTTTTTTTTTTTTTTTTTTTTTTTTTTTTGTAAACAGAAGACTCATCAATATTCTGATCAAAGCCATAAGTGAAAGAAAGGTGAAGTTCGAATGTAGAAGTAGGATCTTCCAATTTCAATTTTTACTCGGAATAAAAATTTATAGAATAATAATTTATACAAAACCACAATTTTACACCAAAGAGAGAATTAGGGGAAAATGTTAGAAATCAACATTTACTCTTGAAGAACTAATTCTTCACGAGATCCCTCCTCGATCTGATCACGAACTCTTTGTTTGGAACTCGGTCTCCAAAAAATTGCAGCAATCCAAGATTGGCCACTACCACAAGTGAACCTCCTGTATTCTCCTTCTAGGTGAGAATTACAGAGATAGTTGTGGGCTTCTCTGACTTTTTGGGAGAGGGAGAGATTTTGAGAATTCTTCTTTATGTTTTCTTGAGAGATTACAGAGAAATTACAGAGACCCTTCTTCTTTAGAAGCCAGAGAGAAAGAATAATCTTACGGTAACTCCCCCTAACACCACGATACAATAAGAGATAATTAAAGGGAGGGAGTTGTAACTCGCACCCTTTAATTTTTAAATTTTAAATTAAGATTAACATAAATTTAATTTAAATAATAATTATATATATATAATAACTAACTTATTATATGCATATATAACTATATGTTGTATCAAATATAACACGTAACCTATAGTTTTTATATTGTATTAAATACAGTATAACCTATAGTTTTTATTTCTCTCAATCATTAATGGTATTTAGTATAAATCACATTTATACTAAATTTAATTATATGAATCTTATACATACAATTAGTATTTGAATCAGATCTAAATATTTAATTCCTCTCAAAATAAACTTTATAATATAATTTATCAAATACACTATATTAATTATATCACATATAATTAATTTAATTAATTATATCATATATAACTAATTCTTTCAATTAATTTGAACAATTCAAATTAATCTAAAATTGATTCTCAATAATCCCTGTTGAACTATAAAGGGAATCTTAGGGACCTGTAGATTGAAGCTCCAATGGTACATGAATAATTAATTAAACTCTTTTAATTAAATTATTCAACATCTATTAACTGTCGGTCACTCCACTAAAGTCTGAAAAATGCACTATTCACACTACAGATATATTTTTGTATCAATTAGATATATCCAGTCAATAGTGTGATAACCCTTCACAAATTACTAATAAGTACAGTTGGGCCAAAATTACCATTTTGTCCCTGTAGTTACATCTAACTTCTTAAGTATCATTGATCCCTCTAATGAACAATAAGTCATAGTCCAACTATGACCAAATCCCTCTCAGGCCAAGAGAGGGTATGACCACATTGTGTAAGCTCCATAATCAACCCTTAAGTGAGCAATTTATCTACTTACCCCGACATCAGGGAATGAGTGAATTCTGTCTTGTATAGTCGTGTTCCTACCTCTCTAATCAGAAGAATCCTAAAAATGGTGGGCATATTAAGTCGGCGATCTAGCCATTCTTTCCTATGCAAATCAAAGGACCTCCTTTATAGGCAGGAGTTTACAACTCACTCCAGATTCGGGTTATGTTACCTATGATCATCCTAGTGAAACGTAAGTCTCTACTATTAATGGCATCATATAATGGGACTATTCATTTCATGCTTCAGTCTTATGCAAACTCTTTGTATGGGATACCCTCGCTCACATGTCTCCACGTGAATGATCAGGATCATTTGTAACACTTTAGACACTTGTAATCTCTACAAAACGGGTCGTATCCGTAGTGTCATTAGGATAAGGTATCTAACCTTATCCATCTACTACAGATCATTTACGTTAACATTTAGGCATGATCCACCTATATGTCTTTACATACATATTTAAAGTACATAAAATTACCTAGGATCTTTGTTTATTGGATTGTATGTATGCTCATAAAATAACAATTATTTTAATAATAAAAAAATTTTTATACAAAGTTTACAAACTACAAGAATACAAAAGAGATTTAGGACATCAATCCCAACAATCTCTCACTTGTCATAAAGCTTAGGGAGCCAAATGTATAATACAAATAACGTACGAAATACAATAAACTAGGGCATACATTATACCCCAGTAACATCGTTCACTTGCCGTAGACAACATGTCGCATATCCCGTAGTTCTAGACTTTCTAAATGATCCTCAAATGCTTTAGTTATTAGAGTCTTTGTAAATAGATTAGCAACGTTGTGCTCCGAAGAAATCTTCATGATAATCACGTCACTTCGATGTACAATCTCCCGAATCAAGTGATATTTCAGCTCAATGCGTTTGCCTCTTCAACGACTCCTTGGTTTCTTAGAATTTGTCATAGCGCTACTGTTATCACTATAAAGTGTGATGGGTAAAGACATATTTGGAACAATTTCCAAATCAATAAGAAACTTCTCAAGCCAAACAGTCTCTTTAGCTGTTTCATAAGCGTATTCGGCTTCCATAGTGGAGTCTGCGATGCATCCTTGCTTGATGCTCCACCAAATTATAATTCTTCCATTCATAGTAAACACTAACATTGATGTGGATTTTCGAGAATTCCAATCAATCTGAAAATTAGAGTCTATGTATTCTGTAAGGATAAAATCTATATCTCCATACACAAGCATATAGTCCCTCATACTCCCAAGGTACTTGAGGATTGTTTTGACCGTTGTCCAGTGATCTAACCTTGGATTGGATTGATATCTATTGACAATCCCTATTGCATAGTGTTGGAATAAGGAAGCAAGCAGCGGAAGAAAAACAGGATCATTAAGTATTCTAATTCACTAATTTTGACTTCAAATTCAACATGCTCATAAACTAGAAACAGAGTTTCAACACTAACCTTTAAAGATACATTTGAATCATGATTTCCAGCTACAATCTCCTTTTCCTTTGGTTGTGAACCACCATAAGGTCTTTCCTACTATTCTCTTGGAGCCTTAGATTGAGTTACAGGACTTAAAACAAGCTTGAATTAGGGAAATTGAAGGTGAAGAACTGGTTTTTCAACAGTGTGAAAAACACTTCTTCAACCATATTTTTTTTAGTAAATTGCAACTGATTTTCTTCTTATTTCCATCCAGATCTCATTGTTATATTGCATGACTTTCATGAAAATCAACATCCTGCATGAATTTCAGCTCATGCTTGAGAGAGCTGTAATAATGGTGGAACCATGAATGAGCTGCTAGGTTGAAGAAGTGGGAAATTTCCACTTTTCCACTTTTCTAATTTTTCAATTTTTATTTCAATTTTGAAACTTTTCCAAAATTAAAATTAAAATTAACTTTTCAATTTTAATTCTTTAATTAAAATTGAGTTTTTATTAATTTTAAAAATTAATTCATTAATTAATTTTTCTAATACAATTAATAATTAATTAAACAATTTAATTAATTATAATTAATTTGATATCAAATATCAAACTAATTAATCATCTATTGCACTATCATGAATCCCTATTCATGTATTTAATATTTAAATCATATTTAAATATTAAATAATTCTCTAATTTTGTTTAATTCCAAAACTAGATGTGTAGTTATATCACATATTTACTAATTCCCTTAATTCTAGTTTGAACGTTTCAAATCAACTTATCACGCTACTCTAAGGCTAATCCGTTTGGAGCTAGTAGGGGGACCTAGTAGACCTACATATCATGGGCTCCAACAATCCGAGCTTAATTGGCTAAACCCTTTTCACTGAATTAATCCTCATTTGTTAACTATTAGGTCACTCCACTAAAGCCCATAGTTGCACTCACCTCATTGTAGATATATTGTGTCCACTCGATATAATCATGATTAGTAAGTTAACCCTTCACAAGTTGTTTGTAATAACGACTGGGTCAAAATGTTGTTTTACTCCTGAGATTACCTTTTGTTCCTTAAGTCCCACTGTTTCTCAATGAACAATTGGTTTGCAATCCAATCATCAAATCAAGTCCCTCTCAGGACAATGAGAGGGTGAGCCCCTTGTTTAAGACTCGGAGTCAGCACTTAAGGGAACAACCTCTCTACTATCCCTGAAAGCGGGTAGGGGTTAGTTCCTTTTTGCACCCTATGTCCCTAGCTATCTACCCGGTCTTACCCTTGAAATGGGAGGCTTATTGAGTCGACACTATTGAGCCAACCCTTACCTATGAAAATCTAAGGATAATCCTAAATAAATGAGAGTTCATAGTTAGCTCAGGATTAAGGTCAAGTTACCTAGGTGATGGTTTTAAAATAGTCAGTCTTAAATAGTAAATATCGTTATAAAGTAAAAGTGACTTATTTCTTGGTTCGATCTTGCGCAAACTTATTACACAGGACGCCCACATTCCTCATATCACTACATGTACAAATCAGGATCATTTTGTCTATAGTACTTTACAACTCCTTGTAACAACTACAAAGTGGGCCACATTTGATAGCGTTACCAGAATAAGACATCCAATCTTATTCATATACTATAAATCATTTAGATTATTTACTCAAACCCGATCCACTTGTATGTCTCCACATAAAGTTCAAGTACTCATGTAATGGTCATAGATCTTTTACTTTATTAAATTTATTTCTAAAACAAAATAAGCAATTCATATATTCAATACAACTTTATTGAATCAAACTTCAATAACAACTTTATTGATTTACAGAGTGAGTTTATTATTTACAAACCACAAGTTTTAAGACATAAAACCCAATACATAGCAAATGTCAGGTCTGATACATAACATTGCATACATGAGGCTACCAACAACCAATGCATAGAGAATTCGTCTCATTGCCTCAACCTCTTGAGGAGCCTTAAGACACTGTTTCTTAGACAATACAATTTCATGCCTGAAAGGTACTAAATCCTTCTTGGAATTGTGCATCAAATATCTAACAAGTATCTTGTCAATATACGATGCCTAAGACAAGACTAACTTTTTGTTCTTTCGATCCTTCATGATCTGGATCCCTAGAACAAAATGCGTCTCTCTCAAATATTTCATTTGAAATTGAGCAGCCAGTCATTTCTTTACATCAGTTAGAAAACCTACGTCATTCCCAATGAGTAGGATATTATCCACATAAAACACGAGAAAAGCTACTGAGCTGTTGATGATTTTCTTGTAAACATAAGGCTCATCAACATTCTGATCAAAGCCATAAGATTTGATCATAGTATCAAATCTTATATTCCAAGATTGAGATACTTGTTTCAGTCCTTAAATAGACCGATTAAGCTTGCAAACCTTTTGCACTTTATCATGTTCAATGAATCCTTCTAGTTGATTCATGTAGATGATCTCTTCAAGATTGTCATTAAAAAAAAACAATCTTGACGTCCATTTGTCATATTTTATAGTCATAATATGTGGCTATGGAGAAGAGAATTCTAATAGACTTTAACATGACAACAATTGAGAAAGTTTTTTCATAGTCCATTCCCTCAACCTGAGTATAACCTTTTGCCACAAGTCTAGCTTTAAAAGTATGTACCTTTCCATCTACAATTCTTTTTCTCTTATAGATCCACTTACAACCTATAGGTTTTACCCCCATCAGGTTGATCTATAAGCTCCAGATAGAAGTGAAGTATATAGACTCCATTTCTTGATTCATGGCTTTAATCCATTTATCATTGTCAATATCTTCCATTAACTTGTTTATAAGATAATGGATCCTCAACACCATCATCAACTATGATGTCTTAGCTTCTGTTAAACTCATGTAGCGTACAGGTGGATTCATAACCCTCCCACTACGTCGAGGCAATCTAAACTCTTTAGATGGATATGAATGACTAGATCAACCAACATTAACAACTCTTGTTGATGTATCAGCCCCTTCAACAACCATTGTTGAAGTTTCAATAGATTCACTAGAAATTTCACTTAAAACTATTTTGCTGGTTTATGGTCCCTCATGATAAAGTAAACATGCATTAAACGGAAGCTAATAGAATCATTGAGTACTCTAACTACATTTAATTTGAGTATAAAGCATGCTGAAAAACATATTTTTAAAGAAAAAGGGTTTCAGCTTGAATACCTTTGTAGAATCCTTCAAATTCTTGCTTATCTTCACGAATTTGACCTTCAAATTCTTCAGTAGATTACCAAGAGTATCTTCTTTACTATTCTCAACCATAGATTGAGTGGTGGAACTCATAATTATAAGGAATGTTGGTGGATATGGAGAGGGTTTTAGAGTTAGAAGAAATTCTGCTGAAATTTCCAAATTTCCAGAGTTCTCTCTCTTTCAACTTCAGAAATTGAAGTTTTTATTCAACAAATACATGCAAACGCTCATTGATTCAGCCTATTGAAACTTCAAGAAGCATTAACAAAAGTGGGTTAGATGTTGAATTAGGGATAAATCCACTCAATTTGCAATATTTGGGATTTTTCCATGAACCAAAATATTTTTAAATTTTTAAATTACATTTAATTCTAAATTAAATCAAATGAAAGTTTAATTTCTGAAAATTAAATTTAATAATTGAAATCGATTTAATTTTAAATAAATAAATAAATAAATAATAATTTAATATCAAATATTAAATTAATAAAACACCTAATTCAAACATGAATCCTACACATGTAATCAATATTTAAATCATTATTTAAATATGTTGAACTCTCTAATTAAGTTTAATTACAACAAAATTAAACGTTAATTATATCAAATATAATTATCCAAACCTTAAATTGAGATTGAACATTTCAAATTCAAACTCTAAATAGAAATTTGAACACTTCAAATTCACTCAATCTTCTAATCCAAGGTTTAACCTTTTACGAGCTAGTAGAGGGACTCTATGGACCTACACATCATGAGCTCCAACAATTTGAGATTAATTGGCTAAACTCTTTAAACTGAATTAATCAATATTGGGAAGTAATTCCATGTTAATCATATAGTTGTGGAATCTTAAGTCCATATACTCTCCACCACTATCAGATCGTAATATTTTTATCTTTTTACTAATAAGTTTTCAACCTCGGTCTTGTACTCGTTGAACTTTTCAAGTGCTTCAAACTTGTGTTGCATTAAATATAGATACCTATATCTAGAATAATCATCTATGAAAGAGAAGAAATATTCATATTTTCCACATGTGAACATTCATCAGGCTACAGAGATCTAAATGTATAAGCTCCATGGACCCTTTGGTGAAAGAGTATATCAGCATACAACGGAAGCAACAAGAATCAATAAGCATTCTAATTCATTAATTTTGGTTATAAAGCATGCTCATACAATAACAATAGGGTTTCAAGTAATACCTTTGTAGAACTTCTAGAATCTCGATTCTCAGCTGCAAAACTTCTCCAAATCTCGTTGTGAACCACCTCAAGATCTTTTCTACTATTCTCTTTGAGCTTTAGATTGAATTGTGAGACTTAAGATAAGCTTGAATGAAGGGAACTTGGAGAAGAACCCACTACAACAACCCACTTGAAGAAAAACTTCTTCAACTTGAATTTTTTAGCAAAACTCTATTGATGCATGCCACAATTCCACTCTAATCTTCTCTATTTATTGCAAGACTTTCATGCAAAGAAGATGGTTGCATGAAATGCAGCTCATGCTTGGAGATTTGAAGCAAATCTTAAATGGGTTTAGTGTGAGCTAGTTGAAGATGATAATGGAAAAAATCACAATTCCATTTTGTGTCTTTCAACTTTCAAATTTGACTACCAAAATTAAAAATATTATTAATTTTACAAAATTAATTTTTAATTAATAATAAATAATTAATTAAACAAATTAATTAATTATAATTAATTTAATATCAAATATTAAATTAATTTTACACCAATTTCACCTTCATGAATTTAATATTTAAATCATATTTAAATATTAATTAATTCTCCATTTCCGTTTAATTGAGTCGGTGCTGTTGAGCTAACCCTCACCTATGCAAATCTAAGGATAATGTCGAATAAACAGGAGTTCATAGTGAGCTCAGAATTAAGATCGAGTTACCTAGGTCATCTAAGTGAAATAGTGAGTCTCATACAGTAAATAACGTTATAAAGTAAGAGTGCCTTATTTCTTGGTCCAATCTTATGCAAACTCATTGCATAGGATGCCCCCACTCCTCATGTCAATACATGAATGAATCTAGATCACTTCGTTTGTAGTATCTTTACAACAACTTGTAACAGCTACAGAGTAGGCTGCGTCCAATAGTGTTACAAGAATAAGGTACCCAACCTTAATCATGTACTATAGACCGTTTTTTCTATTTACTCGAACTTGATCCATCTTTATGTCTCTACATAAAGTTCATGTATTCATATAATAGTCATGGATCTTAGTTTATTGGATTCAAACTTTTACGTGTGCAATTTATAAAATTAATAATAAGTTTATTGACTAGAGAATATGTTTATCTTTTTACAAACTGCGAGTTTTAAGAAATAAAACCTAACAATACTCCCACTTAAACTAAAACTTCAATGAATCAATATATACAAATATATACAATGTTGAGTTTACACGAATAGAACAAAACGTACAAATACAATAAACTAGGGCATTAAATATCCATAAATTCTCTCACTTGCCCTAGTGATGAATATCTCGACCTAGTCCTACTAGGTGACCCTCGAACACTTTAGCCGCGAGAGCCTTTGTAAATGGATAAGTTAAATTATCTTCTGAGGCTATCTACATAACAATCACGTCTCTTCTATGTACAATCTCCCTAATGAGATGATACTTTTGTTCGATGTGCTTTCCTCTTTTGTGACTTCAGGGTTCCTTTGAATTTGCAACTGCTCCACTATTGTCACAATAGAAGGTGACAGGCAGGTGTATATTAGGAACTACATCCAAGTCAGTTAGGAACTTTCTGAGCCATACTGCTTCTTTTGTTGCTTCACTTACAGCTACATACTCAGCTTCCATTGTGGAGTCAGCAATATAACATTGCTTGATACTTCTCCACACAACTGCTCCTCCATTCATAGTGAATACCGACCCTGAAGTTGATTTCCTAGAATCAATATCGGTTTGGAAGTCAGAATCAGTATATCTAGTAAGGATCATATCCTCAACACTATACACGAACATATAATTTCACATTCTCCGAAGATACTTAAAAATGTTCTTAACGGCAGTCCAATGATCATATCCAAGATTCGACTGAAATCTGCTGACTATTCCAACGATATAGCATATATCGCGACGAGTACACAACATTGCATACATCAAACTCCCTACTGCTGATGCATATGGAATTCGTTTCATATCTTCAACCTCTTGAGGTGTCCTAGGACTTTGTTCCTTAGACAGATGAATTCTATGTTTGAAAGGCAATGTTCCTTTCTTGGAATTTTGTATTTTATACCTAGACAACATCTTGTCGATATAAGACGCTTGAGATAATGCTAATGTTCTGTTCTTGCGATTTCGAACTATTTGGATCCCAAGAACATATTGTGCTTCTCCCAAATCTTTCATTTGGAATTGCGTAGCCAACCATCTCTTAATATCAGCTAGAAATTCCACTTTGTTCCCTATGAGTAGAATATCATCGACATACAACACCATAAAAGCAACGGTTTTGTTAACGATTTTCTTGTATACACAGGATTCGTCAACATTTTGTTCAAAGCCATAAGATTTGATCGCAGTGTCAACTCTCATATTCCATGATCTAGATACTTGTTTCAACCTATAAATGGATCAATTAAGTTTGCAACCTTTTGCTCTTGATCCTGTTCAATAAACCCTTTTGGTTGAGACATATAGATACTCTCTTCAAGATAGCCATTCAGAAAGGTTGTCTTGACATCCATTTGCCATATTTCATAATCATAAAATGTAGCTATGAACAAGAGTATTCTAATCGACTTTATCATGGCAACTAGAGATAAAGTTTCTTCATAGTCTACCTCCTCTCTGTGGGTAAACCCTTTTGCCACAAGTCTTGCTTTGTAGGTCTGTACCTTATCAGCTTGGTCTCGTTTTCTCTTGTAGATCCATTTGCAGCCGATGGATTTTAGCCCTTCAGGTTGATCTACAAGATCCCAGACAGAATTGAAATACATAGATTCCATTTCAAGGTCTACAGCTTTAATCCATTGGTCTTTATCCATATCATTCATTGCTTGTTTGAAAGACAATGGATCCTCTAAGCCATCATCATGTATGATGACTTGATTTCAATTAAACCTATGTACCTGTCAGGCTGTTGCACAACCCTCCCACTATGACGAGGCATTCTCAACTCTTGAGAAGGATGTGAAATACCAGCTTCATCAACAATTCTTGTTGATGGACCTGCTCTATCAACAACTTTTGTTGATGCATTTGTCGTTTCTCTGGACATTTCCCCTATCACTAGCTTACTAGGAGGTTGATGATTCTTCATGTAGTCTTCCTTGAGGAAGGTTGCATTTGTCGATACAAATACCTTGTCTTCTTGAGGATCGTAAAAGAAACTACCTTTCGTTTCTTTTAGGTAGCATACAAATAGGCATACTTTTGAACGACGTTCCAACTTTTTGGGATTTTGTACCAACACGTGTGTTGGACAACCCCAAATTCTAAAGTGACGTAAATTTCCTTTACGTCCTCTCTAGAGCTCGTAAGGTGTTTCAGAAACACTTTTCGAGGGAACTATGTTCAAAATATACATTGCAGTTTCAAGTGCATGTCCCCAGAAAGAATTTGGTAACTGAGCATAACTCATCATGGAACAAACCATGTCCAACAAAGTTCTGTTTCTCCTTTCAACCACACCGTTTTGTTGCGGTGTGCATGGGGTTGTTAATTGAGACTGGATTCCATGGTCTATCAAATAGTTTTGGAATTCTAAGTCCATATACTCACCACCTCGATCTGATCAAAGTGTTCTAATATTTTTACCTAATTAGTTTTAAACCTCAACCTTATACTCTTTGAACTTTTCAAATGATTTAGATTTTTGGTGCATTAGGTAAATATGCCCATACCTAGAATAGTCATCAATGAAGCTGATGAAATATTCATAACCTCCTCTAGCTCTAACATTTAGAGGACCACAAAGGTCTGAGTGTATGAGTTCTAAGAATTCTTTGGCTCTAAGACCTTTTCCAGAAAAAGATATTTTGGTCATTTTATCCTCAAGACAGGATTCCAAGGTGGTAATGAACTGTCTTCTAACTTATTTAGATGATCGTTCTCAATAAGTCTCTCAATCATGCTGAGATTTATGTGACCCAGTCTCAAGTGCCAAAGATAGGTATATGGAGAAATTTTCCTTTTCTTATGAGCCTCAACAGTTTTAAACATCTCTATGTTCAAAACGGCTTTAACCTCAGTCGGTTTTAACAAATAAAGTTGTTTTCTAATTTCGCAGAATAAATTTGTTTACTTCTTGTATTGATGAACACTTCATCATTTTCGAAAAAAACTTTATAATTTTGTTCTAGCAACCAAGAAATAGATATTAGATTCCTTTTCATAGAAGGAATGTAATAAACATTTTTCAAATAAATATACTTATCTCCTATAAATAACTTCATTTCTCCCACTGCTTTAGCTGAAACAACCTCTCCGTTCTCTACCTTAAAGATTATTTCGCCTTCTGTCAACTGTCTCCAGGAACTTGTTTTCTGTGAGAAAGTACAAACATGATTAGCGGCACCTAAATCAATTATCCAGGTTTCATCGTTTTCCAATAAACATGCTTTGATAACAAGTAAATTATATTTATCTTGTTGTTCGAATTTTGCATTCTCATCTATGTTATTCAAAATTTTAGATGAGTCGGGAGATAGAAGACTATCCTCTGTTAAAATTCTTTTGGTGTTATCAACTGCTAGTAATTTGTTTCTTGATTCTATTTTACCGTTATCTAATTCGAAAGTGAGTATTCTAGATGAATTTGACATGCTAAAAATTTTAAACAAATTCCAATTAGCAAATTGCAACTAAATCCAAGATTAAATTTTAGCAAAACAAGTAATAATGTACCCATGACCATTATTTATTTGCAATGATACGACAGTGAGCCAGAATACGTGCTATCGAGCGGCAGCCAGATACTTCTTCACTAAAGCAAACAATTTTGACCAAACACTATCTTCAG
Organism: Benincasa hispida; assembly: GCF_027475165.1. Taxonomy (NCBI): domain Eukaryota; kingdom Viridiplantae; phylum Streptophyta; class Magnoliopsida; order Cucurbitales; family Cucurbitaceae; genus Benincasa; species Benincasa hispida. The sequence continues at coordinate 20,951,497 of NC_143478.1, forward strand.
AATAACTTTTATTCTTATAGTCGTTTAGTTACCGTTTTCGGTCAGAAATTACTAACACTTTAATAATACTGTAAGTGTAACCCTCCGTTTTCAGATGCCAGAGGTCGACCTCAAATATGCTACCGAAATGGAGAGTCAAAGTTGGGAATGGATCTAAGAAATCCTATCCATTTCTAGAGTTTGATTTGTTCCGAATCCTATGTTACAACCCTCCGTGGGGATAGCCATTGTTAAACGACTATCAAGGGCCGCCTAAAGCAAACCAGCAGGTGCAACATAGGAATCTCACGGTCCAAACTAACGGAAGAGACCGCATGATATGTTGACACATATCCTTCACCCACTTACTATGAACTACTTCTCCCGTTTACCTTGTTATTGACTCATATAAATACTTTTCGTATGAAGGTCATTCCCAGGATGACACGAAACGTCATATGAATCTCATGGTGTGAACTACGTGGAGACGTGGCAATTGAAATCTGTGTATCATATAGCTGATTTATGTTTGAAGGACTTCCCCTTATTCACTGAAATCTAGATTTATACTAAAAAATACTTTCCGTATATAGGTCACTCCCAAGGTGACACGAAGTATTGCTTAAATCTCGATTGTGAACTCTTAGGGACGTGAGAGCTAAAAAATAACATATTGTATATGTTATTAATCTCCCACTGAAATGTTCTAATAACTTTATCATATATAAGTTTATTAAACTCCCACTGAAGTGTTCTATTAATATAGGTAAAAATAATGTACTTAGATTCTTTTCGGCTAATAAAAATAACTCTAAGTCTAAGTGGTTTATGCAAGTATAACGCTTCTAATTGGTGTTTAACCTACAAGGTCTAGGTGATAAATTGTTTTATTACCTCACACCGCTCACATACGCTTCTAAAACGGGTTAACAACACTCAACTATTCGGCCATAATCCCCAGGTAGGAGGTGTTCCTTTGACCGTCAACTTAAGTACCCTCAGCCTTAGACAGGATTATATACCAGTTGAGTTTGTAACTGTGATTTTATAAGATAGCAACCTATTTTAACTATTAAAACAAGTGTTTATTCTACGTGAGCATGCAACTTATCTTTGTTATGGATTTTAATGTCTAAGTCAATTTTATAACAATCTATAAAAATTAGACATGTTTTACATCCACAACATGCATTAAAGGCATTTAAATTTAATATTGTTGGATTTCATGTCCTAAAAATCATGGTATGTAAACAATGGAACTTATTCTAAAAATTCAATAAAAGTGTTATTGAATAGATCTATTGCTTGAATAGAAGTCCAATAAACCTAAAAGTCCTTTGATTATTGGACGAGTACTTGAACTTTATGTGGAGACATAAAGATTAATCAAGTTCAAGTAAATAGTCAAAATGATCTATAGTACACGGATAAGGTTGGGTACCTTATTCTGGTAACACTATTGGATACGGCATGCTCTGTAGTTGTTACAAGGAGTTGTAAAGTGCTACAAACGAAGTGATCCTAATTCGTTCATGTTGGACATGAGGAGTGGGGGTGTCCTTGTGCAAAAGAGTTTGTACAAGATCGGACCACGAAATGAGTCATTCTTACTTTATAACGTTGTTTACATTTTAAGACTCACTATTTCAAAACGATGACCTAGGTAACTTGACCTTAGTCCTGAGCTAACTATGAACTCTTGTTTATCTGAGATTGCTCTTAGATTTGCATAGGTGAGGGTTGGCTCAACAGCGCCGGCTCAATATGATTGCCGTTTCAAGGGTGAGACTGGATAGATAGCTAGGGACATAGGGTGCAAGAGGAAATTCACTCCTACCCGCTTTAGGAATAGTAGAGAGGTTGTTCCCTCAAGTGCTAATTCTGAGGCTTAAACAAGAGATCCCGCCCTCTCATTTGGTATGAGAAGGACTCAGTTTTCTGATTGGATCACAAAACAATTGTTCATTAGGGGATCAGTGTGGACTTAAGGAACAAGAGGTAATTTCGAGGGTAAAACAGAGATTTGACCCAACCGTTATTACGAACAACCTGTGAAGATTTAACTTACTAATCATGGTTATATCGACTGGACATAATATATCTACAGTGAGGGGAGTTCAACTATGGGCTTTAGTGGAGTGACCCATTAGTTAACAAATGGGGGTTAGATCGGTCTAATGAGTTTAACCAATTAATCTCGGATCGTTGGAGCCCATGATCTATAGGTCCATGAGGTACCTTACTAGCTCGGAAATGGATAGCTTTAGAGTAGCGTGATATGTTAATTTGAAACGTTCAAATTAGAATAAAATGGAATTGGAGAAAATATATTTCAATATATGAAGATGAATTTGTGTAAAAATTAATTTAATATTGGATATTAAATTAATTAGAATAATTTAAGTTGTTTAAATAATTATTTATTAATTTTATTAGAAAATTAATTTATGAAATTAATTTGTAAAATTAATAAATTTTGATTTTAGAAATGAAATATGATTTAAAAATCAATTTTGGATTTTTGGAAATTGAAAAATTACACAAAACTTGAAAATGGGTTTTTCAAGTCATCTTCAACTTGCTCACAAGGAACCCACCACCTCTTATTTGGTTTACTCCAAGTATGAGCTGCATCCCATGCAACACATCTCTTTGCATGATAGTACAACAATATATTGAAGAGATTGGAGTGAAGAATGGAGGATGAACTGAATGAATTTTTGCTGAAAAAATTGAATGAAGAAGGTTTCTTCAATGGGTTGGTTCAGTGAGCTTTATCCACATTTTCTTTGATTCCAGCTTATTTTGAGTCCCACAACTCGATCTAGAGCACCGAGGATAGTAGGGAAGATCTTGTGGTGGTCTACACAAGGATTCAGAGGATTTTGCAGCTGGAAATGGAGATTTCGTTGTTTTGGCCAAGGTATGTTCATGAAACCCATTATATTCTGTTTTAGCATGTTTCTTTTCAACCAAAATTAATGAATTAGAATACTTATGGATCCTGATTTCTTCCGCTACATGATGATGTCGATCCAACAATTGGTATCAGAGCATCTTATAATCATTCAGTTCGGATTAATTTTGGTTTGATGGATATTTTATATGAAAATATGAAACTACTGTAATGATATGGTTTTCTAAGTTTTGGCCTTTAATTTCTCTTTGATTTCCCGTTTAAAATTGTAATTGACTTTTTCTTGATGAGCTTTAATGTCTTCCCAAGAGTCTATAATTTATTTGGAGTCATTAGAGTTGAAATTAAGCTGCAATTCGAAGAAACAAGCAAAGGGGCTGAGTTGCAAATTCCAGACGATCAGCCTCTATTCATATCGTCGTTGAGCTTCAGTAGCTAAACGATCATTTAGCTTGATACGTTAGACGATATGAAGGAAAAGCTAAATGATCGTCTAACTTCGGGCGTTAATCGTTTAGGTGTTGTGCACTAGACGATTGTCTACCTCTAGAGCTAAGCGATGCGTTGTTTTGCTTTGCGATGGCCCTACACGAGTATAGGGCGCTGAGCGATCGCTTACACGATCATTTACCTTTGATCGGGAGCTAAGCGATGCGGCGAAGAGCTATGCGATGGCGCTGAGCAATCGCTTACACGATCGTTTACATTTGTTCAGGAGCTAAACGATGCGGCGAAAAGCTATGCGATGGTGCTGAGTGATCGCTTACACAATCGTTTACCTATGAGCGACAGCTGAGCGATGTGTTGATTGCTATGCGATAGCACTAGGCGATCGCTACCTCGGGCGCGCGCTAAACGATCATGACGTGGTGCTAAACGATGGAGCTATGCGATAGTGTTTGACACTAAGCGATCGTATAGCATCCTCCGACGCTAGATGATGACACTATAGGATAAAAGGCAAACACTATACGATCGTGTAGCTTTGTTAAACGATAGGACTTGGTTGCTAAACGATCAAACAAACACTAAACGATCAAGCCAATTACATGAAGATGGTCGACATTGCTAAATGATTAGACTTGGCGAGATTTTGAGCGAGAGAAAGAGAAGTCGGTTCGGTCGATTCTCTTGAGATTTGGTTCGGTTCAACTTCAAATTGTTTGTGGTTGGTCCGGTTTAGACGGTTTGGGTCCGGTTCAAGCGGTTTTGGAGCGGTTCGAGCGGTGTTGAAGCTATTTTTTTAATAGTTAGGCTTTTGTTTGCTTGTTTTTGCCAAAACTAAAACTATATCAGTACGTGTTTAATTATTTATGCATTGGAGGTATATTATAATTAAATAAATCTTGTATGTGATGCCATTAAGATTTAAAATCCCACCATAGGAAGCATGCAACATGCATTGAAAGTATGTTATAATTTGTTATAATATATAGTATGCATGTTAGGGTTTCTTGTATTTAATATAAGTGATATATTAGATATTGAATGCCTGTATGTTGTGGATGTTTAGCGTGTCTAAAGTTTTATAAGTTGTTATAAAATTGGGTTAGACATTTAAAATTCATAACAGAGAATAGTTGCATGCTCACATAGGTTAACTACTTGTTTCTTGTCGAAGGTTGGGGGTATTTAAGTTGACGATCTACATAACACCTCCTACCTGGGGATTATAGTCGAATAATTGAGCGTTGGTAACTAGTTTTATGAGTATCTGTGAGCGATGTGAGGTAATAAAACGGTTTATCAGCTAGACTGTCAACCCCGTACTCCATTTTTCCTACATAAGTGAGTAACAAGCGTGTTAAGTAAAATTGTGAAAGGAGGTAAAGAAAGTAGGCAGATGGAGGAAGAAAATTCTAAGTGTTAGAAATACTTAGTCAAGGGTGAGTTTTAGATGATATAACAAGTAAAAATTGGCTAAGTATGGAAGCAAAGTGAAGACATGCGTTGATGGAGAAGTATGGACGCATGAAGCTGCGTGTGTAGCGACCAAGGCTCGTAAAGGCTAAGTGTTGAAGGCAAGGATAAACTATACATTGGTACTAAAGATGAACACATGAGTTGAAAGGCATGATACATTGATAAGGGTTGCGGGAGCCTAAAGTGTGTGCGAGTAAAGGTGCTGGACGATCATGTAGCAGATAAGCGACACTATACGATTGGGTATGTGATTGTCTAGTAAGTAAATGGCACTGCACGATAAGCACTAGACGATAGATGTTGACCGCTAGACGATAGACATTGGGTGTTAGACGATGAGCTGCACGATAAGCACTAGACAATAGACGTTGGGCGCTAGACGATGGAGTATATGATGCACGCTAAAGTTATGCTATGAAACGAGGAAGGAGGTATGCGGCCATGTGGTTGTAAGCGTTGGCTTGGGAGTTGACCCTTGCGTCGATAACCAAGAGGGAAAGATCATCTTGGTGATTGATCAGCTAAGCTAGCTGTCATACTCAGGTTTGATATTATCCTTTAAGGATGAGGTGGCAGCTTGATGTTAAAAGGAGAACATACAGCTGCTAGTTTAAAAAGGGAAACTCGACTTCAAACAGAGGTTTGGAGAAGTTCGCTCGTGCAAATAAAGTAGTTCCAGAGCCATTCAAACCCTGAGTATGTCTAGTCACAACTAAACTCTTATTAGGTTGGGAACATTTTTGAGGTTTTCCCTTGCGCTGACATTGGAGTTTGGCAATTTAATTTTTTTCTTTTTTTTTTGTAATGAAAATGAACGCATTTTCTTGAAGATCGCATATTCTTGATCTTTTCTGCTTAGGTCTTCCCCATTGCATTGTTTGGATAGACTAGACAAACACTTAGAATAAAAATTTCAAAAAGAAGGTTTGAGTAGAATTTTGAAAGATAAAAGGTAAAGTAAAATAAGAATTAACTAAGTGTCGGTCAGAATTTACAAAATATGGGGAATGTTTCTAAGTATACACATATATTACATAATGGCAGCGCAATGAATAACGCAAAAGTAAAAGATCAGAACATCGCAAATATTGACAAAGGATGATAAAGAAAAAGGCACAGGTAAAAAGGAGTGAATATGTACTAATTTATATTGAATATTAACAAAGTATACAAATAATTAAAAATTAACACAATTCAAAAATTGTTGTCTATACAAAAGAAATTCATTACCTTTTTGAATTTGATTCAGATGGGTGCACGTTAAAAATTAACACCGTGCTTCTAATAACGCAAATACATTTTTGCTGAGGATGGGCAACAATGCATGCAGTCCCACAACACACCCCTTAATTCAACGCATTTTTGGAGGATCGGGTACATGGTACCAGTGCAACACTACCTCAACATAGTGCATTTAGCCAAGGATGGGAAAAGAACACATACGTGCGCAACACACCCCTCAACGCAATACAGTTGAGTGTAATGGACACAAGGTGTCTCTTGTTAACACACAATGCACCCATCAACACATTATATACCAATTTTTTTTTCTTTTTAAGTCATCAAAAACGTAAGTCGAAAAGACTTTTCGATTTCTAATGTTTCATCGAATCATTCACAGAAATTAAAGAACAGTGCTACTAATGTATACAGATTAAAGGAATCTAAACATGACATGAAAAATTAAATTGAAGAGAATTATAGAAAGCATTAAATGCTACACCTAAAAAGCAGTAAATAACAAGATTTAGAAAGCAGTAAAAGAAAACTGTAAAGAAAGCATGTAAACATAAATAGGGATGCTGATTGAAAGAAGTTCTCAAAATTACCGCAATCGCTTCCCCCACAAGCGGTTTAATCCTGCTTGCCCAAGTCAATGGTATCCATGTGTCGCTCGAAGTCGCCTCCATAGTACGGTTTAATCCGTTGACCATTGACTTTAAACGCGTTGTTCCCATCTAAAGTTGTTAGTTCCACTACGCCATGAGGAAAGATAGTCTTGATTTTGAACGGCACAGACCAGCGAGATTTCAACTTTCCTGGGAACAACTGCAAACGAGCATTAAATAGTAATACCTGTTGACCTTCGATGAATGTCCGGTCATTTATGCGGTCATCATGCCACTTTTTGGTTTTCTACTTATAGATCTTGGCATTTTCATAGGCGTCCCTTCGTCATTCGACCAACTGATTCAATTGTAGCTTCTAGACTTTCCCTACACTTGCTAAATAAAAATTCAACTTCTTGCATGCCCACATCGCCTTATGTTCCAACTCGAGCGGCAGATGACAAGCTTTTCCAAAGACCAGGGCATACGGGGACATGCCAATTGGTGTTTTATAGACGGTTCTGTATGCCCATAGTGCTTCATTAAGCTTGGGTGACCAATCCTTCCTGGAAGTATTGACTACCTTCTCTAAGATAGTTTTGATCTCTCGGTTAGAAATCTCTGCCTGCCCATTAGTCTGCAGGTGATAAATAGTTGTAACTCGATGGCTGACGTTAAATTTAGTCAACAGGTTGGCAATTATGCAGTTGATAAAGTGAGAGCCCTCATCGCTGATTAAGGCCCGTGGCGTCCCATATCGAGCAAAAATATTCTTCTTAAGAAACTTCGCCACTGTGGCCGCATCATTCTTTGCACATGCGATAGCCTCAACCCATTTTGATACATAATCAACCGCAACCAGGATATAGTGATGACCTTCTGATGGTGGAAATGGGCCCATGAAGTCAATTCCCCAAACATCAAATAATTCCACTTCTAAGATTGATGTCAATGGCATTTCATTTCTCTTTGACATATTCCCCGTTCTCTGACATCTGTCGCATTGCACAACGTGGGCTTGGGCATCCTTAAACAGTGTTGGCCAGAAATAGCCACACTGTAGAACCTTTGCGGCAGTCCGCTGCCCCCCAAAGTGTCCTCCGTAAGGGGACTCATGACACATCTCCAGAATGTGCTTGACTTCGTACTCAGGAACGTATCGATGTAATAATGATCAGAACAAGATTGATATAGGAATGGGTCGTCCCAGAAATAAAATTTGACATCATGTTTTAGCTTCTTCTTCTGCTGATAAGTATAGTCATCTGGTATTTGACCGCAAACAATGAAATTCACGATGTTTGCATATCAGGGAACATTACTGCCTACTGACATTAGCAACTCATCGGGGAATCTTTCTTCAATATCTTTTCTTTTCCTTGAACCTTGCAATTCTTCAATCTTGACAAATGATCCACAACTTGGTTCTCGGTGCCCTTCCGGTCTTTGATCTCTAAGCCAAACTCTTGTAGTAGCAACACCCACCGTATAAGCCTTGGTTTTGCATCCTTCTTTGTCATCAAATACTTTATCGCAGAGTGACCCGTATACACCAGAACATTTGTTCCGATTAAATATTGTCAGAATTTTTCCAGTGCAAATACTACTGCGAGCATTTCCTTCTCGGTGGTTGTATAGTTCTCTTGCGCATCATTCAATGTTTTACTCGCATAATAAATAAGATGCAATACCTTGTCCTTGTACTAAATTAATATTGCGCCCACAGCATACCCGTTAGTTTCGCACATCAACGCAAATGGTTGCGTCCAGTCTGGCGCCACCAGAATAGGTGCGGTGATGAGCACATTTTTTAATGTGTTGAATGCTTTGGTGCATGCATAATCAAAATTATATTCTCGGTCAGTTTCAAGGAGCGCACTTAGGGGCCTTGTGATCTGGGAGAATTTGCGAATAAATCTTCTATAAAACCCAGTGTGTTCCAGAAAGCTCCTAAGTGTTTTCACGTTCACCGGTGGGGGTAACTTAAAAATTGCGTCAATTTTTGCCTCATCAGCTTCCAATCCTGCTTTAGAGATTTTGTGACCCAGAACTATTCCTTCTTCCACCATAAAGTGGCATTTTTCCCAGTTCAAAAATTTTTTTTTTGCCACGCATCTCCTCAAGACCTTTTCCAGGTTAGATAAACAGGAGTCGTAATTATTGCTGAAGACTAAAAAATCATTCGTGAAAACCTCGACTGACTCCTCCAAGTAATCTGAGAATATTGCCATCATGCATCGTTGGAAAGTGCTTGGCGTATTGCAGAGTCCAAATGGCATGCGTCGAAATGCAAACGTACCAAATAGGCACGTGAATGTTGTTTTATCCTGATCTTCTGGTGCAATTACTATTTGATTGTACCCTGAATAGCCGTCAAGAAAACAGAAAAATTCATTCCCCGCAAGTCTGTCTAGCATCTGATCAATGAACGGGAGTGAAAATGGTCCTTTTTAGTGGCCAAGTTTAACTTGCGATAATCCATGCAAATTCTCCACCCTGTAGTCGTTCTTGTGGGAATTAATTCATTATTATCATTAGTGACAACTGTCATCCCCCATTTCTTTGGAACACACTGCACTGAGCTCACCCAGCTGCTATCAGATATCGGGTAGATGACTTTTGCGTCCAGCCACTTCACTATTTCTTTCTTTACGACCTCCCTCATAGTCGGGTTCAAGCGGCGTTGCCTTTCTACCGATCCTGTCTTTCCTTCTTCCAAACGAATCTTGTGCATACAATACGAGGGACTGATTCCTCGAATGTCCGCCTAGGTCCATCCTAAGGCTTTTGCGTTATTTCTTAGGATATGTATGAGTGCATCTTCTTTCTTCTTACTTAGCGATGCGGAAATGATAACTGGTATGGGTAACGACTTTAACTCTACCACAGGTGGCTCTTCGAAAGATGGCTTAATGCATTGTGAGGTCCGTTCAGATAACTTACGCGGTTCAAAATTTGATTCAGTATGAATTGTGGTGCAGTCCTCCTCCAATTTTGCGCCGATTTCAAGATCTTCTTCCTCCAGCTCCTTCAGGGGTTCGTGCCAATGTTCTTCCCGTAGTTCCTCAATATATTGACAGTTTTCCATGTCACCTGGGTACTTCAACGCATTGAACACGTTGAATTTTACTTCCCGATCGTCGATCCTTATGGTCAATTCCCCTTTTTGCACGTCAATCAGCTTCGTAATCCAATATGACAAAATCTGTCGGAAAGATAAACTTATCCACTTCCACGAGTACATCCTCTATCTTGCCCTCAGGATGCTTTATTGATATATCGGCCAACTGTAACATGATTGTAGTTGGTCTTGCGTTGCCGATATCCAGCTTTTTAAAAATCAACAAGGGCATTAGATTTATGCTTGCCCCTAAATCACACAGCACGTTCCCGACCATCTTCCCGCCTATCGTGCAGGGCAATGTAAAACTTCAAGGGTCCTTCATTTTATTGGGGATATTGTTTTGGAACAGTGCGCTACATTCATATGTTAGTGCAATTGTTTCATTTTCCCCGATCTTTCTTTTATTGGCAAGGATATCCTTGAGAAATTTTACATAACTCGGCATCTGCTCTAGTGCTTCTATTAAGGGAATGTTAATGTGTAGCTGTCGGAGAACGTCCAAGAACCTTTGAAATTGCTTACTATCATCTTTCTTTTTCAGCCTGGACGGGAAAGGTGGAGGATCCTGCCTTACTTCTTGTTGCGTTGGCTACTTGTTAAGGTCCTGTTCTTGCTGTGTTTCATTATCTGGAGGTTGCGTTTATTGAGAATTCAAGCCTTGAGGAGCTTCATCTTTTGTAGGTGAATTTTCTTCTGAACTGGTAATTTTTCCACTATTAGTTGATTGATCATCATCAACAGTCAAATCTACTGGTGTTGTTAGCGCATCTGGTACTGATGGCATAGGGGCTGTTGTTTTGCCACTTCTCAATGTCACTGCGTGACATTGTTCTTTACCTCACTGCCCCGATGCTTCTGGGTTGCTGTGCCGCGTACCAGGCACTTTCTTCTTTAATTCCTTCGTAAGCTGATCTATCTGCTCTTCTAATTCTTTAAGGGAGTCAGCTTGCGTTTGTCTCATTACCTCGCTCTTTTCAATGTAATGTTTAACGATGTCTCCAGAGACGAGGTGCTGCAAGAGGTATCATATAAGAACGGTTGGTCACAGGGTGGTATACCTTGAGAATTACCTGGATTACAATCCGGAGTAATGAAGACCGGAGGGTTTCCTCTATCCCCTTGATAACTGTCCTGATCGAAACGATGGCCCTCCTGGTTGTGATTCCCGTCCCAACTTGAAGTTGGGTGATCCCACCAACCAGGGTTATAGATGTTGCCAATTGATTCATCATAGACAGAATATACGGGTTGTTGATTCCATGGGCAGACTTCTACTGGATGTCCCTCTCCACATTGAACGCAATCATCGTGGCCATGTGAGTCACCGTATTAACTTGCACTGATCCTTGAGAGAGAGTTCTTTGTTGGTTAGCCATCGTCTGGAGAAGTGAGGTCACTGTAGTCATTTGATCGACCAGTGCGCTTACTGTATCAATTGACACATCAGCACTTTCTACTCTTTCTTGCTCTAGACTTCTTACCTCAACCCCGGTATCAATCCACTCATTAGAATGTTGTGAGATACGATCCAAAATATTCTTTGCTTCTGTATATGATCTGTTCATTAATCCTCCTTTTGCGGAGGCATCGGTAACTGCTCGCGTTGATTGGTCTAAGCCATTGTAAAAGGTTTCCATCAGAATACTATTGGGAATCCCGATATGTGGATAGCTCTTCACTAACTGTCAGAATTGCACCCATGCGGTGCTCAAGGTTTCATAACCCGTTTACTAAAAATTCAGCACATCCCTCCGTCTTCTTGCGTTGATGCCTGGAGGGAAGAATTTGTTCATGAACCTATCAACCAACTGTTCCCATGCTTTAATCTCATTCGGCTCTAATGACTGAGCCCACCTCTTTGCTTCATCCCGCAGTGTGTACGAGAAAAGATATAATGTATGGGAAAAGATATAACCTAAGTCTTTCTTGAGTCACATAAGGCATGGAGAATGCGCTGCACATGTCTACAAAATTCGTCAAATGCGCATATGGGTCTTCTCCTTGTAATCCTCCAAATTGACCCATATTCTGAATCATCTGCAGCATAATTGGTTTTAATTCAACGCTTACATTCTCCTCAACCGTTTGTCTTGTGATTCCTGGTGAGAAGTTATAGAAATCCGGCGCCGCATAGTCTCTCATTGGGACATCATGATCAATAGCAAGAAATATGGAGCCTTACGCTGGCCCATTTTCCCTTTGATTCCCTACAAGAGGCTCGTTATAATTGGCCATGCTTCTTTACACTTAATTCGGCCCTGATGAACTCTTGCGTGAATAATACACTTGATCTCTGGGTCCACTTAGAATTTCTGGATCACTCCAGCACGTCTAAGCTGTCAGATTGCTCTTTGCATTGAACAACCAGTACAAAGAGATTTGTCCTGCAAAATACCACAACCATGCTCAAACAATAAACCGTTAACCACTCCCCGAAAACAGCGCCATAAACTTGTTATGACATAAACTATACAATGATGCAAGCAAGGCTCAAATCCATGTCCCCGTTACCATAGCCTCGGCAACGATGCCATAAACTTGTTAACGCAAAATTTATCTTATGCGTCATAAACTTGTAACGCAAATTTTATGCGATGATATGTGATACTACTTCTAGATATGTGTTATTAACAAATGTTCTTGTAGTATGGTGTGCATTGTTATAAGTTTCTTTGCGTTAAAACCAAGTATAATTTCACTGCAAGTTTCTCGGTGTGATCCGAGGTCGAATACAGGGACTGTTTTAGGTTATCACGTTATGTTTGTGATATATGCAACCAGGGGTTTTTCAATTTATAAAATAATTTGTGTACAGGTAATTAAACATGCGATAAAGTAAAGTAAGCAGCAAAAATGCGATAATAACATAAATTGCGTTAAAGTAAATCTACGCTAAGATGATACAAGATATGGGATTCATGATACAAGATACTGAGGTCAAGGCTGGCTGTGAGGATTATGTAAAGATCGTGTAATGCGGTGACAAGTCTTATGTACGATGCAGAAATAGAGAAGATAACTAATATAAACAGCGCAAGTTCCTTAATTGCGTTAAAGATATAAGTATTGTTCCGTTTTTCCCTTGGCGTACACCTCTCGGTGATCGGCCACGTTCCTACATATCTGTGGTGAAACAGGGATGAACGTAATGAATGCAAGGTTTCTTCCATCTCTGGAAGTACTACTCGCTTTAGTTAATGCATTATTCTAACCTTCTCTCAATAGATCAGAATGACATCTTCACTTTTGCTCTCACAGGTGAAGATGTCGTCTAGCATGCCTTAGCTAAACGTATTTATCTCCTTAGCATAGATTAAGTTAATCGTTTAATCCATATTAATTACCGAGGTATTAAGAAAACTTCATGGAGAAAACGATTAATGGAGGAAAAGAAGTAGACAGAAAAGTGGTAATGAAAGTGATCGAGACATTCAACAAAACTATTTAGCGTCTGATACATGATTTGTGAATGAAGAGATGAAGAAGATGAGATACACTTGATGAAATAGAGTTAGAAATAAATACAAATAAGCACCAACGTCTTAGCGCCGATCTGGATGGAGATTTGCTTGCCGGCGTGGATGGAGTGAACGGATGGATGAGCTTCCCTCTCAGGCTTGCTTAACCAGTAACATGGATCTAAGCATAGAGCTTCACGGCGGGGATCTGGTAGATTCGCACTAAGACTCACCTCTCGGCCTTGTCTGTTCTTTTCCCGGATTTCTTCCGATCAGTACTCAGCTCAGCCTCTCTCTCAATAATCCAGCATCAATTAGCCCTCATATCAAGTATACCCGTATCCAGTATATCTTCTCTGAATTCTATGGGGATATTTATAGGTGAAAAGCTTTGACTCTTGGCTTGTGAACCCCACTTCTTGTTATGGAAATTTCGAAGATGGAGGAATAAATATTCCTTCTATTATGCAATCAGACCAGCAAATCTGTACAACAGTTAGTTGTACACGTGTCACAATCCTCCGTGTTTGCTTTGCGCAACTGCATCTTTCAATTGGTTGCTCGCATGCGGTGTTGTTTTTATTACTGCATGCGGTTGACATTCAGCTCGGGATCAACTATCGCATTGCGCCGTCATTCCGTTAATCGTCTCTTCATTGTTGATTGATGGGCGCAATGTGACAAAGATGCATTGTTCAGTTTCTCGTTGAGCCTTGATCGCAAGTGGTGACTTGGTTTCCTACAAAATAGAGTAAAAATATCCTCTTCTACCATCTTGATGATGTTAGTGGGTGTAATTGCGATAATTCATAATTATTTATTTCTGAGCTAATTTTCATACAATTGACGCATATTCCTTCTCTTTTGGCCGGAATATCTAGATAAGGCAGCATAAATAACTTGTATTTCTACAAGTTATCAATGATGTTAAGCGCATGCGTTGGAGGTTGAATTAGCGCAAGGACGCGTTGAGAAGCATTAGACTATGCAACGCATATTGAAGCCGTAAGCGCATGAGCTAAACGATGGGCGCAAGTTTTGCGTTGGAGTTTATGTTGCAACCAGACGAACGCATGAGGCATGCGTTGATGTGCCACAACATGGCAACATGAGCTGAACGATGGGCGTAACCAGACGAACGCATGGGGCATGTCTTTATGTGCCACAAGATGGGCGCATGAGCTGAACGATGGGCGCAAAATTTGCTATGCGATGGGCAATTGGAGTGAGCTAATACAAGGCATAGACGCATGGTAATGAAGTTGCTGCCTAGTCAAGTTAAGACCTAAGAATTTTGCTAAGTGTTCAATGCACAATGAGCATATACATGAAGAGGATTGCAATAGACTGTGAGTGACTCTAAATGCTTTAAATGTTTTAAGTAAATTGCTAATGCTTATGAATGTTTAGCAATGCATGTTTACTAAAAGCTATTTATAACAACTATTCTCAAATAGTTACCAAGCAACGCATCTCACGTTATTGTTATACTTATGCTATGCTTTTCAATGACCGTGAGGATGCGTTAGTATAGAATATTTTTGGGCAACTAAGTCAATAAGAGATAAGAATATGCAAGTTGAGTATGAGTAGCTCAGTACTGAAGGTCAATAAGAGATAAGAATATGAAAGTTGAGTATGCGTAGCTCAGTACTGAAGGACTAAATGAGAAGGTATTAAAGCTCAGTCTTAGAAATTGAATAGCTTAGTACTGAAGTACACGGAGAATGTACTGAAGCTCAGTCTTGGAATTTGAATAGCTCAGTACTGAAGTACACGGAAAAGGTACTGAAGCTATGCCTTAGAGTTTGAATAGCTCGATACTGAAGTACACGGAGAAGGTATCCGAGTAGCTCGATACTGAAGTACACGGAGAAGGTATCTGAGCAGTAGTACCTAAGGTATGATGGTACTTAAACCAGAATCACATGAATGAAAGAATAGTTGAGTGTTGAGATCACTCTACACTAGCTATGGATTTACGTTGAGCAATTGAGTAAAGGTTCTCTCTTAACTAAGGATGCAAATTATATTTTTAGGAAGTGAACAAAAGGATTCCTTCCCAGTTAAGTAGTAATGCAGTAAAGAATGATAAGGAGTGAAAAAAAGGGGCCACTCTAGACAAATAGACTAAGGCATAGACCAGCAAAGTAAAAACAGTGCTATGTGATGTTGATGATGACATGAATAATAGTTGCCAAGTTTATGTTTTCAGTTTTAATATCAAATTTATGTATGAAAATTATGAATTAAATACTAGTCACTCACTGGGCTTCTAGCTCATGTTTTCAAATGTTTTCCTTTCAGGTAGCGGTTAGTTCCCAAAAGACTTTTCTGCTGCTGCTCTACCACTCAAAGAAAGAGGTTGAAGGAAGCTTAATTGAAGACCTGTATTAGTTAGTACACATGTGTCTATCTAGTGACTAGTATTCTAGATGGGGCTCATTAAGTTGTAATATTCATGTATGAAAAATGCTGAGAAACCCTGTAATGTAAATGTGTTAAGTTTTGAGTTAATTTTTTCGTATATTGATGAAATGTACATATTCAGGGTTTGAGAAAAATTTAACAGGTTAGATAGGCAGTAAGTGCCAACAAAAGGGTTGGTAACTGCTGCAGTCACCATTCCATCAAGGTTAAGAGGGTAATCTAGAGCGAGGTGTGACATAGACATCGTAGGTTTAAGTCCATTTTTAAAAGTTATACATGGATAAACCACATAGACTCAGGGTTATTTTTAATTAGCTAGAAAAAGAACCTAAGTATGTAGTTACCCAAACATTAGAACACTTCAGTGGTAGTGAATAACTTCTATATGATAAAGTTATTAGAAAACTTCAGCGGGAGATTAATAACCTACTCGGTATGTTATTCTTAGCTCTCGTGTCCCTAAGAGTTCACAGTATAGATTTAAGCGGTACTTCGTGTCATCCTGGGAGTGACCTCCCTTCGGAAAGTATTTTTTAGCTTAAATTTAGATTCGGGGGAATAAGGAGAAATTGTTCGATCAGAAATCCAGTGTATGATTTCAACTGCCACGTCTCCATATAGTTCACACCGTGAGATTCATATGATGCTTCGTGTCACCCTGGGAGTGACCTCCCTTCGGAAAGTGTTTTGTATGCGTCAATACCAAGGTGAACGAAGGAAGTAGTTCGTAGTAAGTGGGTGAAAGAAATGTGTCAACATATCCTACGGTCTCCTCCATTAGTCTGAACCGTGAGATTCTTATGTTGTGTTTGCTAGTTAGCTTTAAGCGGCCTTTTGCTAGTTGTTTAACGATGACTATCCCTATGGAGGGTTGTAACATAGGATTCGGAACAACCCAGGCTTCAGTAAAATGAATAGGGTTTTATAGTTTCGTCTTGGGTATTTTTTTCCATTTCAAAGCGATACTCATACCATTCTATAAGATCCGAAAATGGCGGGTCTACACTTACAAAATTATTAAGTGTTAATAATGTCTGACCAAAAGTGGTACCTAAATGACTATCGGAATATGAGTTATTCTAGAGGTAGTATTTAGTCAAGAATGTCTTGGTGTAGCATCGTTGCAAAAGAATAATCTTGGGTAAATTATTAAAATTGCTAAAACTTGATTGGATATTTAATTTTAGAATGACAAGTTTTAACACAAACTGAAATGTTCGGGATGTATATGACAGATGGGTCAAGGCGAATGATATAGCCTGTGCTTATATCCTCGCCAGCTTATCTGATGTGTTGACAAAAGAAGCATGAGGATATGAGTACTGCCAAAGAGATTATGGAATCTCTGCGAGGCATGCTATTAAATATATTTACAACAGTCGCATCAAAATGGGGACCTATGTTTGTGAACATGTCCTGGGCATGATGGTCCACTTTTATATGGCAGAAGTAAATGATGTTGTCATGAACGAGAGAAGTCAAGTTGGTTTTATTCTAGAATCTCTTCCGAAGAGTTTTTTGCAATTCTGAATGTGATAATGAATAAAATTTGACTACTCTACTGAATGAGCTACAGGCTTGCCAGATAATGTTGAGAACAAAGGGTCTGATGTCAGAAGTAAATGTTACTACTGTTGAGAAGTGAGGTATGTCCTCCAAGCCTGAAGTAGCCTCCTCTTCAAAGAGTAACATTATTCTTGTGAAGAAAGGCAAAGGGAAAGGGAAGAAGAAGCCTACTGGATTGAAAGGCAAGGATAGTGCTGCAAAGGGAAATGTTTCCATTGTAACGATGAAGGGCACTGAAGGAGACACTGCCCTCAATATATTGTCAATAAGAGAGTAGAGAAAAGGTAACCAGACTAACTTGATCCTCGGACCATTTGCTCAGCTCATCTAGTGGGAGAAGTTGTTACTTGTTTTTAATTGTTAAAACTTGTATAGAACAAATTGTATATATTTGTGGGATAAATGAAATACTCATTTTCAAAAATTATGTTTGTTCTAGTAACCTATGTTGAGAATCAAATTTTTAAAAGCCATTTGTAGATATTCAGATATCTAAAAGGCTAGATCAAAGTATAGAAAGTTCAAAGATTTCTAGATCTGACTGTTAACAAAGAGTTGTTGAGACAGGTCAGATGCATCTTGCTTAAGGACTTGAGAGTACCTCAATGTAGTGGGCGAAAAGTTTGCTTCTTGGCCATTATTGAGATTAAGATGCAATCCCCTTGTAGTTTTATCTAAAGCCTATTGTATACTAAAATGTTTACAATAATTCTCTCGACTAAAGTGTTTGAGAATTACCTAGTAGCACTAGGCATACTAGACAACCTAGGGCAAGTGGGAGAAATATAGGGTATAGAGATACTGAATGTAAAATATGGGTATGAGATGCCCTAGTTTATTGTATTTCTTTATAAAACTCAGAAACTCAGTCTTATATATCGAATGTATAAGGTACCACTAGAGTTTTAGTCCAAGTGGGAGTCTGTTGGGTTTTATGTCCTAAAACTCGTGGTGTGTAAACAATAGAACTTATTCTGAAAATTCCATAAAGGTGTTATTGAATAGATCTATTGCTTAAATAGAAATCCAATAAACCTAAAAGTCCCTTGACTATTGGATGAGTACTTGAACTTTATGTGGAGACATAAAGGTGGATCAGGTTCGAGTAAATAGTTAAAATGATCTATAGTACATGGATAAGATTGGGTACTTTATTCTGGTAACACTATTGGATACAACTTACTTTGTAGTTGTTACAAGGAGTTGTAAAGTGCTACAAACGAAGTGATCCTAATTCGTTCATGTTGGACATGAGGAGTGGAGGTGTCCTTGTGCAAAAGAATTTGTACAAGATCGGATCACAAAATGAGTCACTCTTATTTTATAACGTTGTTTACTATTTAAGACTCACTATTTCAAAGCGATGACCTAGGTAACTTGACCTTAATCCTGAGCTAACTATGAACTTCTGTTTATCTGGGATTGCCCTTAGATTTTCATAGGTGAGGGTTGACTCAACAGCGCCGGCTCAATATGACTGCCATTTCAGGGGTGAGACTAGATAGATAGCTAAGGACATAGGGTGCAAGAGGGAATTCACTCCTACCCGCTTTAGGGATAGTAGAGAGGTTGTTCCCTTAAGTGCTGATTTTGGGGCTTGAACAAGGGATCTCGCCCTCTCATTGGACTCGGTTTTCTGATTGGATCACAAAAAAATTGTTCATTAGGGGATCAGTTGAGACTTAAGGAACAAGAGGTAATTTCGGAGGTAAAATAAAGATTTGACCCAGCTGTTATTACGAACAACCTGTGAAGGGTTAACTTACTAATCATGGTTATATCGACTGGACATAATATATCTACAGTGAGGGGAGTTTAATTATGGGCTTTAGTGAAGTGACCCATTAGTTAACGAATGGGGGTTAGATCGGTCGAATGAGTTTAGCCGATTAATCTCGGATAGTTGGAGCCCATGATCTGTAGGTCCATGAGGTCCTCTACTAGCTCAGAAATGGATTAGCTCTAGAGTAGAGTGATAAGTTAATTTGAAACGTTTAAATTAGAACCAAACAGAATTGGAGAAAATATATTTAAATATAATTTAAATATATGAAGATGAATTTATGTAAAAATTAATTTAATATTGGATATTAAATTAATTTGAATTATTTAAATTGTTTAAATAATTATTTATTAATTTTATTAGAAAATTAAGTTATGAAATTAATTTGTAAAATTAATAAATTTTGATTTTAGAAATGAAATATGATTTAAAAATCAATTTTGGATTTTTGGAAATTGAAAAATTACACAAAACTTGAAAATGGGTTTTTCAAGTCATCTTTAACTTGCTCACAAGGAACCCACCACCTCTTCTTTGGTTTACTCCAAGCATGAGTTGCGTCCCATGCAACACATCTCTTTGCATGATAGTCTACAATATATTGAAGAGATTGAAGTGAAGAATGGAGGATGAACCGAATGAATTTTTGCTGAAAAATTCGGATGAAGAAGGTGTTCTTCGATGGGTTGGTTCAGTGAGTTTTCTCCATATTCCCTTTGATTCCAGCTTATTTCGAGTCCAACAACTCAATCTAGAGCACCAAGAGGATAGTAGGGAAGATCTTTTGATGGTCTACACAAGGATTCGGAGGATTTTGCAGCTGAAAATGGAGATTTTGTTGGTTCGACCAAGATATGTTCATGAAACCCATTATACTCTGTTTTAGCATGTTTTTTTCAACCAAAATTAATGAACTAGAATGCTTATGGATTTTGATTTCTTTTGCTACGTGATGGTGTCGATCCAAAAAATATAACAGTTATATTAAATAACAGAAACCCTAAACATGCATTCTATACATTATAACATATTATAACATATACATAATGCATGTAACATGCTTTCTATGGTGGGATTTTAAATCTACATGACATACTGTATGCACATACAAGGTTTATTTAATTATAACATACATCACATGCATAAATAATTAAACACATGCTCATATGGTTTTAGTTTTGGCATAAACAAGCAAATAAAAGCCTAAGAAATACAAAACAGCAAGCAACAACTCCAAACAACTTTTGAACCACTCGAACTACTCCGAACCGGACCCAAACAGCTCGAACCGGATATGAACCACCTTAACCGGACCAATCAAAACCCGTTTAAAAGGTGAATCAAGTCAAGTTTGAAGAAAATCAATCAATTCTCGACGGTTCTTGCTCAGTCAATGGGTCAAACTCATCAAACTGGTTAAAAAAAACCTCGCCCAAACTCGATCTCTTGCTCCTAGCTCGAAATCTTGCTCGAACTTGATTTCTCGCTCAAAATTCCATTTAGAATCTCGCGCAAACTTGATTCAAAATCTCGGAAACTTTGAAATCTCGCTGCTTGTAATAGGAATCTCGCTAGAAATTGTGAAGAAATCTCACTCTCACTTAAAGGACAAAAGATAATCTCGCTGGGAATGAGAAGATCTTGCTCTTGCTTGAAGGCAAGAAATCTCGCTCTCGCTCGAAATCTGAACAACGAGATTTAAGCCGATGTTGAAGAATTGGTTCCTGTTGCTTGACCTTCTTCACTTCTTTCTTCAATTACAACTTAATTTCAACTCCAATGACTCCAAATAAATTAAAAACTCTTGAGCACACATATAAGTTCATCAAACAAGAGCCAATTACAAATTTAGTCAAGGAATCAAAGAGAAATTAAATGGCAAAGCTCAGAAAACCATATCAGTTCACCATTTTCATATAACTCGTGGAAAACACCCATCAAGCCAAAATTAAATGAAATTGAATGCTTAAATGATGCTCTGATACCAATTCAAGGAGTATATCGATATACAGTAGAAGCAACAAGGATAATATATGATATTTACTTCACATCTTGTTTTTTGCTCAATTGTTTGTTTTACTTGCTTTACCACAAACCAATAAACATAAAATCTCTGGTTATCTATATGTAACCCAAGCATGTATGTGGTGACATACAAGTAGATCATGTCTTGAGTGATAACCAAAATGGTCTGTAGTATATAGATATAGGAGGGAAACTTTATCCTGGTAACGCTATGGATGCAGCCCGCTTTGTGGAATGGTCACAAGCGTTGTGACTTTTCACAAATGGTTTGATCCTTATCATCCATGTTGGGGACATGCGAGCGGGGGCATCCTAAGAGTTTATATAAGACCTGACCACGAAGTGTTAACGTCTCATTATATAACACCGTTCATGACAAAGACTTAACTTCACTAGAATGACCATAGGTAACATGACTTAAATCCTGAGTGAGTTGGGAACTCCTGCCATTGAGGATAGTTCTTTGATTTGTATAGATGCGAGTGGCCAGGTCGCCGATTCAAACCTGCCATTTTGAGGATTCGTCTGATTTGGGAGCTAGGAACTCAGTTACACAAGTGGAATTCACTTCTTCCCCAAGGTAGGGGTAAGTAAATAACTCCCTTAAAGGCTGATTCCAGGGTTTGAACGATGTGGCACCCCACACCTTCTCTTGGCCCAAGAGGTGTTCACACATAGTTGGAATATTCACACATAGTTGGACTATGTTGTATTGTTCATTAGAGGAATCAGTGGTACTTAAGGAGTGAGATGTAACTACAGGGGTAAAACGGTAATTTGGCCAAGCTGTACTTACGAGCATCTGTGAAGGGTCATCGTACTCATGATTGGTTATATCCGATGGACACAGAAATATATCTGTAGTAAGAAGAGTTCAACTGTTGGTCTTTAGTGGAATGTCTGACAGCTAACGGATGGTGGATCTCGTGGCTAAAGAGTTTAGTCAGCTATTCATGGACTGTTGGAGCTTCGAGCCACAAATTCATTAGGTCCCCTGGGTAGCTTGGATAAAGTCGAGAATCAGTGTTTGGGTTAATTTGAAATGTTCAAATTGACAAGAGGAAGTTCGATTATATATAATATAATTGGACTGGTTAATTATATATGATATAATTGGCTAAATGTATGAGATACATTATTTTGGAGCAAATTAGATATAAATATGATTTATATCAAGTAGAGGAGAAATTACTATAGTAGATATGTGATATCAAACTATAGGGTAAAAATATAATATGATTATATTTATTAATTATTTAATTGGTTAATTATATGATAATTGGCATAAAAACTCTATCGGATGTGCATTAATGGGAAAACTGTGTCGGTTATTGTAAGCGAAGAATAAAAATGAAATTTTGTTTCATTTTGAAAGGTTCGGAAAAAGATCGAAAGGTTTTTGCGTTGGTGTGGAAACGTAAACGATCGCATAAGTCGAGAGCCCATACGATAGTCGCTCAACGCCTAAACGATCGCATACCTCGCGTGTAAACGATCGCACACTAGTTCCTAAACGATCAGATAGGTTTCATAAACAGTGTGCCATGTTTGCTAAACGATTGTATACTTTTTCCTAAACGATCATTCAGTAAAACCTACACAATCGGGTAGTTTCTTTTAAGCGATAAGCATCTAGCTATGTGATAGCTTCCTATTCTCTCTCACTTGCTTATCATCTATACGATTAGTTCTTCTTCCTACCTCTACCAAACTCACCAAAGACCACACTTTGGGTTCTCACTCCAAGAATACCAAGGGCTCATTTCTGGTGGTGTCGTCCCTGCTGCGTTCATTTGTTTGCAGTTGTTCATGCTTCTGTAGCCGACGCATCTGTTGGGCGTTTGTTGATCGAGTAGAAGTCTTCTGCTGCGTTGATTTCCAAAGCCTGAAGATCGTCTTCAACTAGTATGAGAACTTGTTCCCTTATTTTTTTAGCATTTAAAGCATGTTGTTAATTACTGTTTGTTTGCATAACTGTGCGTTCGAATGTATATGGTATATGTTGGTCACGATGTAATTGGAAATATCCGAACGCGCTCACGAACTCTTCGTTAAGAGATCCTTCAATTGGTATCAAAGCCAGGTTCTGATACTCCAATTTCATTGTTGCAACGAATTACATATACGTTCAAGGTGAGTGCATGTCTACTCTGTTTAAATTCGTTAAATTGTTGTGGATGTACGGATTAATGGATGTTTTCATGGATAGTAGCCTCGGTTTGATTTAATTCTTTTACATTTGTGGTTGTTTGTATAGGCCCCTGTGTTTTTGGGCATTAATAATAGTTATCGAGTCTGTATTCAAAGTTTGTTTGAGTTTTGAGTCGTTCGTGAAGAAGATCGAAGCAACCTTACGGTTCTTCGAGGAAGGAGACAATCAAGGGTTCATCGCATCGTGCAGACGATGGGGTACGTGATCATTGTTGATCACATCGTGCAGACAATGGGTACACGATCGCTGATGATCGCATCATGTAGACGATCAGGTACGTGATCAAGGGTTGATCGTATTGTGTCGATGATCGGGTACACGATCGCTGGGTATCAGGTCGTATAGGCTAAAATCAGTAGCCGGATTGTCTAGATTAATGAACCCTAGGTAGAACATTTAGTGGGAGGTACTTAAGGCATAAAATGCTTCACTTAAACCTTTCAAGTTTCTCCTATATAGTCCACACCGTGAGATCTAACCTCGGCCTCGAGGCACCTTTAGCGTGTCCCCCTAATATATGGTGTTTGGGTAGGTCAATATCAAGGTGGATGGAGAGAGTGTTCATAGTATGTGGTAACGGGAAGTGCGACAGCATATCCCTCGGTCTCCCTCACTACGTTGAATAAAGTTACTGCACATCGCCTTAAGGCACCCTGGGAGTGTCCCCTTAAAGAATGGCAGTTTTGCGCGTTTTTTTATTTGATCTTCTGTAAGAGGATAAGGTAAATTAGTCTCTTGTTCTAATCTGCTTCTTCCCTACGGTGGGCTCATTAAGGTGAGACTCTGCCACCGAAAGCAAGGGGTCACACTTACACGGAATTGTTAAAGGTTAACAGTTCTAGACCAAAAAATGGTGGTTGTTAGGTTCAGTTCCAAGAGTTGGTTCTGCCTAATGGTTGAGAATGTCTCATCCCGGCGAAGGGGCATCTGATCACCCCACCTGTGACGTTTGTCCTTCCTCACCGGGGCATCATTGCAAAATAGAAGTCTATAACTAGGGTACTTGAAATTGTTTTGCAAAACTGATTGGTTTAAAAGTGGTTTAGCAAAATCTAATAAAGTTTTGTTTGTATTTTCAACAACTTTTTTTCAAAATGGCAACAACCACGTTGGCTTTATTAAGCGTCGAAAAACTAACTGGCGATAATTTCGCAATATGGAAACACATGATCACGACGATCCTAATCATCGAGGATCTCATGTTCGCTCTCACGGAGGCCTGTCCTTCTATTCCAACTCCTAATACCGCTCGAAATGTTAGAGAGGCATACAAGCGATGGACAAGGGCGAATGAGAAGGATCGAGCTTACATCTTGGCAAGCCTTTCTGAAGTCTTGGCCAAGAAACATAAGCCTATGGTCTCAGCGAGTGAGATCATGGAGTCTCTACAGGGGATGTTTGGACAACCGTCTGAACAGCTTATGTATGAGGCTTTTAAATACATATTCAACTTTAAAATGGAAGAAGGCACCTCTGTTCGTGAACATGTGCTTAACATGATGGTCCAATTTAACGTGGCGGAGTTGAATGGGTCTACCATAGATGAGGGAAACCAGGTTAGCATAATCCTGCATTCTTTGCCGGAGAGCTTCCTGCACTTTGTTAGTAATGTGATTCTTAACAAAGTGAAATATAACCTTACAACTCTTCTCAACGAGCTGCAGACCTACCAATCTTTACTGAAAAGTAAAGAGAGGAATGTTGGGGTTGATGCCCTAAAGTCTTGTGTCCTGTAGTTTATAAACAGTATGTACGAATGCTTGTGTTGTTAATATATAATATTTACTTCACATCTTGTATTTTGCTCATTTACTTATTTTATTTTCTTTAACACAAACCAATAAACATAAAATCCCTGGTTATCTGTATGTGACTCAAGCATGTATGTGGAGACATACAAGTGGATCATGTCTTGAGTGATAACCAAAATGGTCTGTAGTATATGGATATAGGAGGGAAACCTTATCCTAGTAACGCTATGGATGCGACCCGCTTTGTGGAATGGTCACAAATGTTGTGACTTGTCACAGATGGTCTGATCCTGATCATTCGTGTAGGGGACATGCGAGTGGAGGCATCCTATACAAAGAGTTTGTATAAGACCTGACCACGAAGTGTTAACGTCTTTTTATATAACACCGTTCATGATAGAGACTTCACTTCACTAGGATGACCATAGGTAATATGACCTCAATCCTGAGTGAGTAGAGAACTCCTGCCATTGAAGGCGGTCCTTTGATTTGCATAGGTGCGAGTGGCCAGGTCACCGATTCAAACCTACCACTTTGGGCGTTTGTCTTATTTGGGAGCTAGGAACTCAGCTACACAAGATGGAATTCACTTATTCCCCGAAACAGGGGCAAGTAGATAGATAGCTCCTCTAAGAGCTGATTCCAGGGCTTGAACGATGTGGGGCCACACACCTTCTCTTGGCTCGAGAGGTGCTCACACATAGTTGGACTATGTTGTATTGTTCATTAGAGGAATCAATGGTAGTTAAGGAATGAGATGTAACTACAGGGCAAAACACTAATTTGGCCTAGTTATACTTACGAGCATCTGTGAAGGGTCATCGTACTCATGATTGGTTATATCCGATGGACATAGAAATATATATGTGGTAAAAAGAGTTCAGCTATTGGTCTTTAGTGGAATGCCTGGCAGATAACGGATGGTGGATCTCGTGGCTAAAGAGTTTAGTCAGCTATTCACGTACCGCTAGAGCTTCAAGCCACAAGTCCATTAGGTCTTCTGGGTAGCTTGATAAAGTCGAGAACTAGTATTTGGGTTAATTTGAAATGTTGAAATTGACAATAGGAAGTTCGATTATATATGACATAATTGGACTAGTTAATTATATATGATATAATTGGCTAAATGTATGAGATACATTATTTTGGAGCAAATTAGATATAAATATGATTTATATCAAGTAGAGGAGAAAATACTATAGTAAATATGTGATATCATACTATAGGATATAAATATAATATGATTATATTTATCAATTAGTTAATTGATTAATATGATAATTAATCCTAATATCACGTTTGGACGTGGGTTAGTGGGCAGCATCAGTTATGGTAACTGTTGAGTTAAAATGAAAAAAAAATCATTTTTGAATCGTGCAATCGATAGTCCATCAATCGCCCAAAAAGTTTCATGAAGTGCATGTTAGTGAAAGAAAATGATCGCTCGAGAGCTTATACGATAGTCGCTTCTCCGCCTAAACAATCGTCTACCTCGCGCTAAACGATCGCACACTATCACTTACACAATCAGATATCTTCTCTAAACGATCATATAGTGTGCTCGTTTTAATTAGACGATCGTATACCATTTTCTAAACGATTGTTTAGTAAATTATACATGATCGTGTAACTTCTCTATGCGATAAGCACTTCTGCTATGCCATAGCGTTGTTTTCTCTCCCACTCGCTTATCGCCTACACGACTCGTTTTTCCTCCGTCCTCTACCAAATTCACCAAAGCCTACCCTTTGGGTTTTCCCTGCGAGAATACCCGGGGCTTATTAGTGGTGGTGTCGTTCCCGTTGCGATCGTGAGTTTGCGTTGATCGTGCTGCTGCTGTCGACGTTTTTCATCGGCCGTTGGTGGATCACTTGGAGGGTTTCCGCTGCATTGGAGTTTTGAAGTTTTGAATATAGTCTTCAACTGGTATGGAACTCTTTCCTTTATGATTTCGTTGTTCATAGCATGTTGTTAATTAAGTTTTGATTGCATAACTGTATGTGTTGTATGTATATTGTTCTATTTCGGTCACTGTGAGATCGAAGCGATCTAAACACGCTCATGGAACTCTCCATATGAGATCCTTTAAGAAAGAAGGGTGAGGCAAATGTTTCTTCATCCTCCAAGACGTTCCATAGAGGTTCGACCTCAGGAACGAAGTTGGCACCTTCTACTTCTAACTCTACAAAGGGGAAGAAGAAGAAGGGTGGTAAGGGAAAAGGGAAGGCACCGGCTAACCCACCACCTGTCACCCCAAGGAGGCGTCCACCGGTTGCTAAGGGAAAGTGTTTCCACTGCAACCAAGATGGACACTGGAAGAGAAACTATCCTCGGTATCTGAAAGAGAAGAAAGTAACCAAGGCTAAGGCCTAGGCCGATAAAGGTAAATATGATTTACTAGTTCTTGAAACTTGTTTAGTGAAGAATGATGATTCAGCCTGGATAATTGATTCGAACGCCACTAACCACGTTTGTTCTTCTTTTCAGGGGATTAGATCTTGGTGACAACTGAAAGCTGGTGAGATAACGATGCGAGTAGGCACCGGGCACATCATCTCAGCTGTGGCAGTGGGAGGGCTTCAGTTAGCTTTACAGAATAGGTTTCTTGTTTTGAATGATGTATATATTGTTCCTGAACTAAAAAGGAACCTCATTTCTGTAAAGTGTTTAATGCAATGTAAATATACTGTCTTTTTTAATGTGGATAAAGCATTTATTCATAAAGATGGTGTTTTTATTTATACTGCAAATTTTGAATCGAATTTATATGTACTAAGGTCGTTAGACATTAATTCTCTCCATAATACTGAATTGTTTAGAATTGTCGTAACTCAATCAAAACGTTGACGTATTTCTCCAAAAGAAAATGCCCAACTTTGGCATCTATGTTTAGGGCACATCAATCTCAATAGGATTGAGAGATTGGTGAATAATGGACTTCTAAGTGAGTTAAAAGAAAATTCTTTACCAGTGTGCGAGTCATGCCTTGAGGGTAAGATGACTAAACAACCTTTTACTAGAAAAGGTTATAGAGCCGAAAAGCCTTTTGAGTTAGTACATTCTGACCTTTGTGGTCCTATGAATGTGCGAGCCCGAGGCGGCTATAAGTATTTTATCAGTTTTACTGATGATTACTCCAGGTACGGATATGTTTATCTTATGCAACGGAAGTCTGAATCTTTTGAAAAGTTCAAAGAGTTCAAGGCTGAAGTTGAAAATGCATTGGATAGATGGAATAAAACACTTCGATCGGATCGTGATGGAGAGTTTTTGGACTCGACATTCCAGGACTATTTGATAGAACTTGAAATTGTTTTCCAGCTCTCAGCGTGGGGTACACCTCAGCAGAATGGGGTAGCGGAGAGGAGAAATAGGACCTTATTGGACATGGTTCGCTCGATGATGAGTTACGCTTCCTTACCGGACTCGTTTTGGGGTTTTGTAGTGGAGACTGCGGTATTCATACTCAATTATGTTCCCTTCAAGAGTGTTGCGAGAACACCTCTGGGGTTGTGGAACGGGCGTAAAGCTATTTTACATTACTTCCGCATTTGGGGTTTCCCTACACATGTCCTAGAGGCTAATCCCAAGAAGATGAAACCACAGTCGAGGTTATGCCTCTTTGTAGGCTACCCCAAAGGTACACGAAGGGGTTATTTTTCTGATCCGACAGAAAATAGGGTGTTTGTTTCAACAAGCGCTACTTTCCTGGAAGAGGATCATATAAGGGAGCACAGTCCACAAAGTAAAGTCGTGTTGCGTGAGCTTTCCAATGAAACTACTGAAACTGTAACAAAAGTTGTTGAAGAGCCTACTACATCAGCAAGAGTTATTGATGAAAGTTCATCTAGTAAGTCGGTTCCACCTCAAGAGTTGAGGGAACCCACCCATTCGCTATCTGAGTTTTACGGAAATCCTTGCTATGGTAGCAAATGGTGATGTTGAGAATCCATTGTCTTATCAGAAGAAAATGGAGGATGATTATCGGGATGAATGGGTTAAGGCCATGGATCTCGAGATGGAGTCAATGTACTTCAACTTAGTATGGGATCTTATAGATCAGCCTGATGGGGTAAGACCTATAGGTTGTAAAAGGATTTACAAGCGCAAACCGGGTGCTGATGGTAAGGTACTGACCTTCAAGGCTCAAGTTGTGGCAAATGGTTATACCCAGGTAGAGGGAGTCGACTATGAGGAGACTTTCTCGTCTGTTGCCATGTTAAAATCGATCTGCATCCTCTTGTCCATTGCAGCTTATTATAATTATGAGATCTAGCAAATGGACGTCAAGACGGCCTTTCTGAATGGCAATCTTGAGGAGACCATTAACATGGTGCAACCTGAGACAGGCATTTCAATCCATTTATGGACTGAAACAGGCGTCTCGATCTTGGAACATACGGTTTGATACTGCGATCAAATCGTAGAACTTCTAGAATCTCGATTCTCAACTGCAAAACTTCTCCAAATCTCGTTGTGAACCACCTCAAGATCTTTCCTACTATTCTCTTGGAGCTTTATATTGAGTTGTGGGACTCAAGATAAGCTTGAATGAAGGGAACTTGGAGAAGAACCCACTGTAATAACCCACTTGAAGAACAGCTTTTTTAACTCGAATTTTTCAGCAAAACTCTATTGATGCATGTCTCAATTCCACTTCAATCTTCTCTATTTATTGCAAGACTTTCATGCAAAGAAGATGGTTGCATGAAATGTAGCACATGCTTGGAAATTTGAAGCAAATCTTAAATGGGTTTAGTGTGAGCTAGTTGAAGATGATAATGGAAAAAATCACGATTCCATTTTGTGTTTTTCAACTTTCAAATTTGACTACTAAAATTAAAAATATTATTAATTTTACAAAATTAATTTTTAATTAAAAATTAATTTTTAATTAATAATAATTAATTAATTAAATAATTTAATTAATTCTATTAATTTAATATCAAATATTAAATTAATTTTACACAAATTCCACTTTCATGAATTTAATATTTAAATCATATTTAAATATTAATTAATTTTCCAATTCCGTTTAATTCTAATGTGAATGTTTCAAATTAACTTATCACGATACTCTAAAGTTAATCCATTTCAGAGCTAGTAGGAGGACCTCGCGGACCTACAGATCATGGGCTCCAACGATCAGAGACTAACTGGCTAAACTCTTTGCACTAAATTAATCTCCATTCGTTAACTAATGAGTCACTCCACTAGAGCCCATAGTTGCACTCCCCTCGCTGTAGATATATTATGTCCACATGATTTAACCATAATAATTAAATTGATCATTCACTGGTTGTTCGTAATAATGGTTGGGTCAAATGTCTATTTTACCCTCAAGATTATGTCTTGTTCCTTAAATTCCTACTGATCCTCTGATGAATAATTTTTTTGAGATCCAGTCACTAAACCATATCCCTCTCAACCCAGTGAGAGGGTAGAGCCCCTTGTTGAAGACTTGGATTCAATACTTGAGAGAACAATCTTTCTCCTATCCCTAAATCGGGTAGGCATGAATTCCGTTTTACACTCTATGTCCCCAGCTATCTACCCAGTCTTACCCCTAAAATGGGAGGCTTATTGAGTCGACGCTGTTGAGACAACCCTCACTATACAAATCTATGGATAATGCCGAATAAACAAGAGTTCATAGTGAACTCAGATTAAGATCTTGTTACTTAGGTCATCTAAGTGAAATAGTCAGTCTTATACAGTAAACAGCGTTATAAAGTAATAGTGACTTATTTCTTGGTCCGATCTTATGTAAACTCATTGCATAGGATGCCACCACTCCTCATGTCAATACATGAACAAATCTAGATCACTTTGTTTATAGCATCTTTACAACAAACTGTAATAGCTACAGAGTAGGCCGTATCCAATAGTGTTACCAGAATAAAGTATCCAACCTTAATCATGTACTATAAACCCTTTTTTCTATTTACTCGAACTTGATCCATCTTTATGTCTCTACATAAAGTTCAAGTATTCATATAATAGCCATGGATCTTAGTTTATTGGATTTAGACTTTTATGTATGAAGTTTATAAAATCAATAATAAGTTTATTGACTATAGAAATGTTTATCTTTTTACAAGCTGCGAGTTTTAGGACATAAAACCCAACATTTTGCTCTATAACATTTTTCATTAAAAATTCGTTTTGTCGTTTTGCCTTCAAGGCATGACTCACATATAGGTAAAGAGCTTTCTTCTAAACCATTTATAAGTCTACTTTTCACAATCCCTCGATCATATTGAGATTAATATGATCTAACCTTATATGTCAAATATGGACATTTTCTTTAGGAGAAATTCCCGGTCTTTTAACAGTTGTTGCCGTTTTAAACATTTCGTTATTTAGCATGACTTCTGTAACTAACAGCTTTAGTACATACAAGTTATTTTCTATTGAACCAAAGCCTAGCTCTATTTCATTCTTAAAGATAAACACTTTATTTTCATAGAAGAATAGAGAATACTTTTGTTCAATCAGACAATAAATAGAAATTAAGTTCCTCTTAATATTAGGTACTACATATACTGTTTGATTCAGGAAGCAAGCAGCGGAAGCAAAACAGGATCATTAAGCATTCTAATTCATTAATTTTGATTTCAAACTAAGCATGCTCATTAAACTAAAATCAGAGCTTCAATACTAACCTTTGAAGTACCTTTAATTCACGATCTTTAGCTGCAATCTCTTTCTTCTTTGGATGTAAACCACCACAAGGTATTCCCTACTATTATCTTTATACCTTAGATTGAGTTATGGGACTCAAAATAAGCTTGAATCGAAGGGAATTGGAGAGGAGGTTACTGGTTTTTTCACATTGTGAAGAACACTTCTTCAAACACACATTCTCAGTTTCAGTAACGATTGTTATGTCTCCATTCCACTCAAAATTCTAGGTTTATATTGAAAACTTTCATGCAACTAACAACCTTGCATGAATCACAACTCATGCTTGAATAATTTAGCAAAAGAGAAATGGAATTATGTGTGAGTTGCTGAAATTCAAATTCACTTTTGGGATTTTTCCCATTTTCAAATTTACTTTGAATTTTCTTTTTAAACCTGACCTTCAAAATAAAAAATTTAATTTATAAATTGAGCTATAAATTTATCACATATATCACATATAATTACTAATTCCCTTAATTCTAATTTGAACGTTTCAAATCAATTTATCATGCTACTCTAA
Organism: Benincasa hispida; assembly: GCF_027475165.1. Classification (NCBI taxonomy): domain Eukaryota; kingdom Viridiplantae; phylum Streptophyta; class Magnoliopsida; order Cucurbitales; family Cucurbitaceae; genus Benincasa; species Benincasa hispida. Next base: position 20,983,701 of record NC_143478.1, read on the forward strand.
GGCTAATCCATTTGTGAGCTAGTAGGGGGACCTAGTAGACCTACAGATCATAAGCTCCAATGATCCGAGATTAATTGACTAAACTCTTTACACCGAATTAACCCCAATTTTTTAATTATTGGGTCATTCCACTAAAGCTCGTAGTTGCACTTCCCTCACTGTAGATATATTGCATCCACTCGATATAACCATGATTAGTAAGTTGACTCTTCACAGGTTGTTCTTAATAATGGTTGGGTCAAAAGGTTGTTTTACCCCCGAGATTATCTCTTGTTCCTTAATATCTATTGATCCTCTAATGAACAATTGTTTGTGGTTCGATCATCAAACCGAGTCCCTCTTGGGCCATGAGAGAGTGACCCTCTTGTTCAAGACCCAGAGTCAGCATTTAAGGGAACAACCTCTCTACTATCCCTGAAAGTGGGTAGGAGTGAATTCCATCTTGCACCCTATGTTCCCAGCTATCTACCCGGTCTTACCCCTAAAATGGGAGGCTTATTGAGCCGGTGCTCATAAACAACGTTATAAAGTAAGAGTGACTTATTTCGTGGTTCGATCTTGTGCAAACTCATTGCACATGAGCCTCCCACTCCTCAAGTAATCACATGTACGAATTAGGATCACTTCGTCTGTAGCACTTTACAACTCTTGTAATAATTATAGAGTAGGTCGCATCCGATAGTGTTACCAGAATAAGGCACCCAACCTTATTTATATACTATAGATTATTTTAATTATTTACTTGAACCTGATCCACTTTTATATCTCCACATAAAGTTCAAGTACTCATATAATAGTCATGGATTTTTTAGTTTATTGGATTTATTTCTAAAACGAAATAAGCAATTCATATATTCAATAATAACTTAATTAAATTACAAAATGAGTTTATTGTTTACAAACCACGAGTTTTAGGACATAAAACCCAACATATACGTCATCCAATAACATGTGTCGTTTCTTGCCCAAAAATAACTTAAGTCTGCCTATGGCAACAGCTGAAATGGTCTCACCATTACCAACTCTAAAAGTCATCTCTTCAGCTACTATGTCTCCATGAATTAAATTCATGATAGGAAGAACATACATGAGTAATAGCTCATGAATCAACTATCCAGGCAAAATCTTCATTCTCTATTAAGCACGTCTCCAAGACAAATAAATCGGATTTATTTTCTTTGGAGTTTTCCCTTTTTTGGAGAGTAATGGGATCAGTTCCATAACTCATATCATAAACTTTAAGTTTCATCTCAGAGGACAATCCTCGTTGATTAACTTCACTAGATTCAGCGAAATTTTATTTCTCTATTTGTCCCTTGACATTCAATATGGACTGAAGTTTATCGAGGGAGCTGGCATTACTGGTTTCGTCGTCATCAACCCCAATGCTTGAATTGTGAGAATTTTCACTCAAACAATTTTTGTATTTATTGCATGATTTGGTTTGGTCATTGCATGATTTAGTTTCGTCATTGCATGATCTGGTGTGCAGTGACCATGCTCTCAAATCTTTTGACTAAGGCATCAGGTATGCTTGCCAAAATGTAAACTTTAGTCTTATCATTAGCCTTCGTTCACATATCGTATGCATCATGATCATTTCGTGTTGCATTAGGGGTTGGGACTTGAGGACGATCCTCAGTCAAGACGATGTTGAGGTTGTTAGCCACAAAAAAAAAAGTTTTCATCGAATCTTTCCAAGTTTTATAGATACGTTTGCTACAATTTTAATCTTATTAAAACCGATTTAGTCCTATTAAACTGATTAAAAAGATTAATATAATTTCTAATCTCATTATAAATTTTGTTATCTTAGGTCTATGTGAATCATATTTTAAAACTATTTTTTTAAAAAAAATATTTAAACCTAAGTTTGCATGCAATTCTGAATTATTGATTTTAATTTCTAATTTCATTTAATTATAACGATTATATAAAAAATGAAACAAATCAAAACCATTCATTGCTTTTGATATCATACTTTATAAAATTACCTAATGTAATGACATGCTTCGTGCAATCTCCATTTCATTACTTAACATACATAACATTTATATACTAAAGTAATGAAATAAAATAGCATTCATACATACATCCAACTATATATTATAACTCTTGTAGTATAAATGATGCATGAAAATTTTATTACGCATGCAAATATATACTATAACACTTATATTATATGATGTATGAGCATGCTATAAAATTAAATCATGCAACTATATATTATAATATTTATAATATAGATGATGCATGAATAACGTATAACCTATAGTGAGCTTTTACTATATAGCATAAATTATGACATATATAATTAAAATTAAATCATACATCAAATGCATAATTTAAACGGCAATTTATGGATCAAGATTGGACTCCTGAACTATTAATTAAATTAATGTAACATTTATATTAATTTAATTAAATAAAAAATTAACTATTACAAATAATAGTCAAACCAGTTCAAAATAAGTTAATCGGGCCTTGAACTGCACGAATCGGATCGCCCAAAACCTAAACCGCCCGAGAATCACTCGAATCAAGCTAACTGAACGCGAACAACTCAAATCAAGCTAACCAAACGCAAACCAATTGAGCCACAAACCGAACCGTGCGCGTATCGAAAAAAATTTCTGTCTCAGAGCGTTGCAATATTATGACCTAGCATTGCAACGCTACGGAAAAATTGATTCGCCCGCCTTATCGCAGTGTTGCAACACTACTGCAGTTGCAATTGCTTCATTTCTTCTCCAATTTGGACCACGAATCCTTCAGAATATCGTCGAAAAATTCACGACTGACACAAACTAAGAATTACAGACTCGATTGCAACAAATAATGCCTAAAACACCAGGCCCTTACAAACCAAATTGTAAAAAAAGTGGTAAATCTAAAGTCTAATCCCGTAAACATCCACAATTTGCAAACCATCCATTCATCGACATGAATAAAATACAGAATACAAACTCACTATTAACTGTCAATTCAATTAAGGAAAATTAAAATTGGGACAAAAAACCTCCCCTCTGATTCCAATTGAAATGAACGGTGAAATTCGAATGTGAAAGTGGGATCATCCCAATTTCGATTTGTACATAGAATAAAAATTTACAGAATAATAATTTATGCAAGACCATAATTTTACAACATGCCTATAAGAGAGAATTAGGGAAAAAGGACCCGAAATCAACACTTACCCTTGAAGAACCAATTATTTGTAAGATCCCTCCTTGATCTGATCACAAACTCTTTGTCTGGATTATCGATTTCACATATTTAAAAAATAATTTTAACCTAAGTTTGCATGCAATTCTGAATTATCGATTTTAATTTCTAATATCATTTAATTTACCAACTATAAATGAATGAAACAAATTAAAACCATACATTGCATTTTGTGACAAACTTAATAAAATTATAACATTTATAAAATTATCTAAAGTAGTGTTATGCTTCATGCAATTCCCTTTTCATTACTTAACATACATAACTATTATATACTAAAGTGATGAAATAATAAAAATAACATTCGTACATACATCCAACTATATATTATAACTCTTATAATATGAATGATGCATGACAATGTTATTATGCATGCAAACATATACTATAACACTTATATTATATGATGCATAATCATGCTATAAAAATAAATCATGCAACTATATATTATAACATTTATAATATAAATTATACATGAATAATGCATAATTTATGGTGGGATTTTACAATATGACATACATTACGATATATATATAATTAAAATAAGTCATACACCAAATGCATAATTTAAACAACAATTTATGGACCGAAATTTGACTCCTAAATAATTAATTAAATTGATATAATATTTATATTAATTTAATTAATTAAAAACTAATTATTACATCAAATAATAGCTTAATCGGTTTAAAACAAGTTAACCGGACCCTGAACCGCATCGTCCAAAACTCAAACCATCCGTGAATGGCTCACACCAAGCGAACCGAATGTGGAGGAGTTGAACCAAGAATCAAACCGCGCATGAAACGGTTCATTTTTTCTATCTTGGAGTATTGCAACGCTACAGGAAAAAAATTTTGTCCACCCTTCGCAGTGTTGCAACGCTGCTATACAGTCGAGAACTACTTCGTTCTTCTTCGATTTGGGCTTTAATTTCACCAGAAAACCACCAAGAACAACATGAACGATTCAAGACTATGAATTACAAAATCGATAACAAGAAATGCCCAAAATATCGAGTCCTTACAAATCAAATTTGTAAAGAAAGTAGTAAATCTAAAGCCTAATCTCGAAAACATCCAAAATTGCTTAAATAAACATTCATCCATTCATCAACATGAACAAAACATAATGCTACCCACCATAAACTGTAAATTAATTCTGGAAAAAAAAACAAAAACGAAACAAAATCAAGACCAAGAACGCTTCTCTGATACCAATTGAAGGAACCATGAGATCCACTACGGAAGTGGGATCGTCCCAATTTCGATTTTCACATAATCAAAAGACAGTAAACATAAAATTATGCATATTAACATAATTTACATCATGCTTAAATATGAAAATAGAGAAGAAATTAACTTACCCTTGAATAACTTATTCTTCATGAAATTCCTCCTGTCCACAAATAGTCACGAACTTTCGAACCAAGATTCGAAAAACAAGACACTGCCACAAGTTGAACCTTCTGTATTCTCTGCAAGGGTTGAGAATTACAGGAGGTATGAACTCTATATATTTTTTTGAAAGAAGGAGAGAAAAAAAATCTGATAGAGGAATTTCTATGTTGTTATTGGAAAAATCAGAGAGCAGTCTCTGCGTCAGAAACAAAGAAGAAGAAGATGTGTAACTTCCCCTCACTCCACACATCTAATTAGAGAGAAAAATAAGGGGAGGGAGTTAAACTCACTCCTTAATTCAAAATTTAATTTAAAATAATTTAATAAATAACAAATTATTTATTATCAAATACATTATATTAATTATATTACATATAATTAATTCTCTCAATTAATTTGATTCAAATCAATCTAAAATTAATTCTTAATAATCTCTGTTGAGCTACAGAGGGACCTTATGGACCTGTAGATTGAAACTCTAATGATACTTTGATAATCAATTAAACTCCTCTAATTAAATTATCCAACATCCATTAATCGTCAGTCACTCCACTCAAGACCAACAGCTGCATTCTTCGCACTATAGATATATTTCTGTGTCCATTGGATATAATCAGTTAACGATGCGGTGATCCTTCACAAATCACTCGTAAGTACAACTGAGATAAAATTATTGTATTGTCCATGTAGTTACATCTAACTCCTTAAGTACCACTAATAACAATAAGTCATAATCCAACTATGACCAAACCCCTCTCGGGCCAAGAGAGAGTATGACATCAAATTGTTCAAGCCCCAGAATCAGCCCTTAAATGAGCAATTTATCTCCTTACCCCGACATTAGGGAATGAGTGAATTCCGTCTTGTGTAGCTGTGTTTCCAACTCATCAATTAGACGAATCCCCAAAATAGTAGGCTTATTGAGTAGGCGATCTGGCCACTCTCACCCATGAAAATCAAATGACCACCTTCATAGGCAGGAGTTCACAACTCACTCAAGATTCAGATCATGTCACCTATGGTCATCCTGGTGAAATGCAAGTCTCTATTATTAACAGTGTTATATAATGAGACTATTCATTTCGTAGTTCGGTCTTATACAAACCCTTTTGTATAGGACACCCCGCTCACATTTCCTTACATGAATGATTAGGACCAGATCATTTGTAGCACTTTACAACAATTATAACATCTACAAAGCAGGTTATATTCATAGTGTCACCATGATAAGGTATCCAACTTTATCCATCTACTACGTCCTATTTAGGTTATCGCTTAAACATGATTCACCTACATGTTTAAGATAACTTTTGATGTTAGTTTATTAGTTCTTGTGGGTTAATGCTATTAAATGGCGAATAAAATACCTCATATTTTATTAAATAAATAAATCATCTGTACATTACAATTACAAACTACAAGACCCACGAGATTTTGGGTATCAACGCCAACAATTTTTTCCAAAAGATTTTGAATAGGTCAATAATTCACAAGACACAAAGTTAGAGTTAAATTTTTTTTTAAAAAAAAAAATCAATTTATATCACAATTTTTTAAGATTGTATCAATTTAGACCCTAAACTAATTATTGTATCAAATTTCATCCCTAACTTTCATAAGTTTATCCATTTACACCTTTCTTTATATTTAATTGGAAAAACATCATGTGACACTAATCATATCAACTAAACTCATAAAATTTCATTAGTAAATAAATTTAGACCAATTACAAATATTACATTTCAAAATCGTCCGTGCATCAATTTTAATATATATGTAGATTTCTTCAAATATCTATTTAATAAAATGGACAATTATAATAGATATATATATGATTTTTAAAAGAACATTTGTAAAAATGTGGGATTTAATTGATAAAAATATAAGTCTCGTATAATATTATTAAAAATAAAATATAATATGATTATATAAATTGATATACTTGCTATATAGACGAAACATTGAAAAAGTACAAATTGGAGATTCCATTATTTAAAAGACAACTTAAGGCGGTGGCGCATGGAACGCACGGATGATAGCTTTGTTGGTTCGCAACGAATTTCCAAAGAGCCCCAAATCCACCAACCAGGACTCGACATGTAATCATATACTGATTCCTCCTCCACGCTCCCTTCCCGTAATCGTACACCACGCGCTTTTTAAAACAATCCTTTTCATTTTGAAAAAAACATAATTTATTAGGGTAATTATTTTAAATGACATAATTGCTATAAATCTTTTCAAGTATAGCAATACATTATTTTCTATAATGAAAGACACTAATAAACATCTATCAGTATTAGTAAGACATTAATAGATGCTTATCAGTGTCTGTCACTTATGGATAGTGACATTTTGCTATATTAGTAAATAAGTTCGTTCATTTTTCTGTATTTAAAAACATCCTAATTTATTAATGTCTTATTTGATAATAATTTGATTTTTTTAGTTTTTTAAATGTTTACTTGTTTTGTACAACTTTTTTACTATCATTTTTATCATTTCTAACTAAACATTGGGCACTGTTTGGTAACTAATTGAGTTTCTTTTTTTTTTTTTTTTTAGTTTTTAAAAATTTAGCCTATAGAGAATTGATTCCACTTCTAACTTTCTTGTTTTAAAATCTACATTTTAATTGTGTTTTCAAAAACCAAGTCAAAATTTAAAATCTAGGGGTTTGTTTAATTGATAATCCAGATTCTCTTTTATATTTTCAGATTTACTGAATTCAGTTACGATTTATTTGGGAGACAACCCAAATTATTTCTCTGAAAGCTATTTTCGGATTCTATGATCCAAACAGTGTAAATTCTGAAAACAACATTTTTATGTTTTCATTGTATTCAGAATTTGAATTTTAAAATTTAAAATGCATAATTATATTAAACAATGTTAAAAATTAGAAATATAATATATCATGTTATAAACTCATTTCAATTTTAAAAAAATTAAAATATTTATTATATAATATATTATAAATTAGGTTAAGTTCCAAATTTGGTCCCTATAGTTAGGATAGAGTTAAAAGTTAGTCCATAGATTTTAAAATTTAAATTTTAGTTCCTATTTTGATAGAACTTCACATATAGTCTCTATGGTTTGTTAAATTCTTTTAAATATTATATAACATGGGACTTTTTATGAACCTTTTATCAAACCATATGGGGTAAATTCAAATTAGTCATAAGACCTAAATTTTAACTTATTCCAAGCTATAGGGACAAAGAAATCCATTTATCCTATAAATTATATATTATTAAAAAATAATGATTTTTACAATTTCTCTTTTAACATAAAACACATTCATAAATAAATTAATAATAGTTTATTATCAACTAATATTTTCTGGGTAACTACAACTAGTTTGCAATTATTTAAATTAAAATTCAATTTTTGAATTCTGCTACCAAACACATATTTGAAAACATGAAATACAACATTATTTTCATTTAATTCATTGTTTTCAAATTTTTGTTTCAAGATTTTCTACCAAACATGTCCTAAAAAAATAGTTTTTTAAATTCCAACTTATGGACTCAAGATAATGCAAACCATTGCAAAGTAGAGAAAATAAACTTAATTTTCAAAAATTAAAAATAAAAAGGAAATTATTGTCAAACGTGGCTTTATTTTTTAGTTAAATTTAAAAATTAAAAACCAAGGCCTCATTTGATAAACATTACATCCATCAATTGATTTTTTGGTTCATATTTTTATGTGTTTTAAATAATCCAGTTTGATTTTGAAAATTAGAAAAATCTTGTTTGTGTTGTAGAATTTGGGTAAGAATTCAAGTGCTTATCTAATAAAGATGGAAACATGTAATAATTTTAAAAAATAAAAATAAAAATAAAATACAAATACAATTTTAAAAAATCAAACAATTATTAGACGGAACTTATTATTATTATTCAGTTTTCAAAACTTTGCTTGGTTTGTTAAAGCACTCTTATAAAATAGACAACAAAACCAAGAAGTGAATACATGAAAATGATGTTTATAAAAATGATTTAAAAAAATTATGAACAAAAGTTCACATGGTTGTCAAGTGGAGCTAACTCTTCCATACATATAGACCAACCATTTTTAAATTTTTCAAAGGAAAAAAAACAACGTTTTCTTTATTTACTTATTTATTTAAAAGTAAAGATTTATGAGTAAACAAGCTTTTTTTTTTTTTAATAAAGAAACGGTAAGTGTACAAGCTTAAAATTATTTATCTATAGAAAAAGAATTAAAAAAAATAAAGCTTGAAATTTTTGGAAAATAATTATGTAGAGACTATATTTTTTATTAAAAAAACGTATATATATACCTTAAGATTTAAGAACAGTTTGAAACAAGCTCTATTTATATATATATATATATTTCCAAATTGAATAAAGATATAGGAGTTATTTAATTGTCACGTGTTTTGAAAAAGTGTCTTTCCAAAATTTCAATTTCCAATTTTAAAGTATTTATATTAAAAAGAAAATAAACTATTTGAAAGCAAATATTTTATTCTTGTACCTTCACTTATTCACAAAAATATGCACATTTTTTTTAAAAGAAAGATATAAATGTCTAAATAATTTATTATGAAAAAAAACATTTTTCTCCTAAATTTTGGGTTTAATAACAATTTGCTCGTCATATTTCAAAATAATATACCTTTATTTCTTATTTAGTTTCTATATTTCATTATTTTACACTTTTATCATCTACTAATAAATCAGTAAAAGTTAATTTAATTATTTTAAATTTATGATAATATTGACACTAAAGACTTGAAAATGAGTATTTAATGAAAAATTAATATTAAAATTTAGAAATCAAACGAAAACAAAATTTAAAATAGAGAATAGAAATGTGATATTCTTAAAATATAAGAACCATAGAAAATTTATATTTATAATTTAGAAGTAAAAGTATAAAGTAAAAAAAGAAGTAATACAAAATGAAAACCAAACCCCAAAGTTGAGGTACCAAACAAAATTATTTTCCCAAAATTATTATGTATTTTGAAAAATAAAAATCCATAGCTCCTAGCCTCCTATAAATAACCCTACGAAGTTCGGTGGAATGAAAATTTCGAGTAAAAAAAAAAAGGATTTAAAAATAGTAAAAACAAATCCAATAAGCTTGCAAGAATGTGAGTCGTTGAATTCGTTCCAGTCCACCAGTAAGCAGACGGGTGAGATCGATTGAGATTACGTCAGCATTAGATAGAGACGAAACGACGACGTTTAAAGAAGGGTGTTGAGGGAGTTGGTGAGACGTCTTAAATGGGAGAGCCGGTGGTCGGGTCGACCCGGAAAAGCTCACCACGTGTCGGCGCAGTACCCGGAAACCTGACCAGACGGTCACCCGGTGATGGAAAAAAGTGGGTTTTCTGTGTTATTTTGACTTGGAAGATTGATGGCCACAAGTGGAGGGGTAGTTTCGTAATTAAACGCTCGTTTGTCATTGGTTCGTTCAACTCTGCCCAAGCTTCCGAGTGTCGGCGAGCTATTTGCTCCTTTTTTTTTAAAAAAAAAAAAAGTTATTGTAATTTACGGACCAACCTATATTACTCTCTGTGAGCTCTGTCTCGTTTTGTAAATTCACCTATTTTTTTAGGTTAAATTACACCAAATACTCTTGAATTTTATCTTGAAAAATATCTAGGTGTAGCCCGGACAACATCTATCTTTGTGTAGCCTATCAATTGTCCAATTAAAAACTGACACGTGGTAAGAAATTTTGATTTTTCTAAAAAAAAATAAATTATTAATTTTTTACCATGTGCTAAATGATGGGATTCTTAGTTACTTGTAATCATTGCCTTTTTATCTTTCGTTTTAAAAATATCTCATATTTTCTTAAAAAATAATATTTATTTTTTGAAATAGAAATTGGTTAGAATGTTGAGTGGAAATTTGATTCTAAAATGGTGTAGAAGTGTCATGTTTCAATTTTTGTTCAAGATTATCGACACGTTATTCTGAATTCTAAATTTTGTCGAATGTTGTTCTACTTGATTTCTACTTTAGTAGTAGCTTTGAAATATTTATAAAAACTCGGAAGTAATTTTTCTACGTTTGAAAGAATTATAATATTTTTTAAAACAAAATACAAAATTTATAAGTAAGTGTTGTAATTTAGCTGGTAAAAAAGTACAAATTTTTTACATTTTAGTCGAGGAATATATATATTTTATTAAGTTATGCTGAAATTATTAAAAAATTAATTAAAAATTCTTATAAATAGAAAATTCTAAAAAATATATTATTAAAAAAAACCATTAGCAAAAGCCATATTTTGATTTAAATGCAACTCTTTTTTTTTCCATTGCAATAGAAGGTTATTGATGCATATATTGAACAAATTATGGTGAGGTTGACTATTTAGTGATTAAACGTTGACAATTGCTTTTATATTTTTTTTCATAATTCCAATTAGTGCCATAATTTAAATGTTAATTGATAATTGTTATTTTTAAGGAGTATCTAGCTATTAAACTTATTTTGGGAAAATTTGCATACTTATAAAACCATAATGTAGCAAAATGAAGCTTGATTAAGCACAAATCTCTTAAATATGTTTTGATGTTCGGTTCAGTATCTTATTCAAGAATTAAAAGTGTAATCTAAAGAATGATTCTGATTATCAAATGGTTGAATAATTGGGAGTAATTTACTTACGAGACTTAGTTGATATTCATAAAAAGTATCTAATGAATTATGATTCATTTGGTAACTATTTTGTTTTTGTTTTTTTAAAATTAAGTTTATAGCCATTACTTTCACCTCCAATTTTTTTTTACTATCTATTTTTCACCAATGGTTTTAAAAAACCAAACCAAAATTTGAAAACTAAAAAAAAAAAAAAAAAAGCTTTTAGAAGGTCGTTTTTTATTTTAAAATTTGTTTAAGAATTCAACCATTGTACTCAATAAATATACAAATCGTTGTAACAAATGGGGAAGAAGTAGACTTAATTTTCAAAAACTAAAAACAAAACACGAAATGGTTACCAAACGGGACCTAACAATCTAAATTTTTTAATAATCTCTCATTTGAGATTCAAATACGTAAATACCCTAAAAAATGATTAAACAAAACTAATCGAGTACAATAACACAGTTTAGATAAATATTGGTTTTTCATCCAAGAAATTTTTTTAAAAAATGCCTAAAAGTAAGACGGTATTCTTGACCTAGATATTGGACAAAACCTTAACCTAAATTTACATTACTCATAAACATATAGGTTTAATAATTTAATCTCCTATTACCAAATAGGAGTTAAATCTAGCATAGAAAACTAAACTAGAGTTATGAATTACACATGAGGCTACAATTACCTTTAAAAGGATATTAAACTTGTTTGATTTTATCGTTTATCACTATTACATTTTAGGTTTAAATCTTATTTTGGTTCATAAACTTTGAATCTTATTCTATTTTAGTCCTAAACTTTAAAAAATGTCAATTATAATCCTTGATCTTTTAAAAAGTGCTTAATTTGGTTCATGCTATTAAGATTTTGTTAGCTCTTAAACATAATGGTAAGAGGACTTGTATTTTTTATAACTAAGTTGCTAAACATAATGGTAAGACGACTTGTATTTTTTATAACCAAGCTGCTAAATAAATTAGCAATACAAAAAAGTATAGGGTTTCAATTTTGATTTAGATGTGATAAAGCGATTCTCTATAAGAGATTCCAAAAGTCATTTTGAGTTCAAGATTTTGAGTGTTCACTATTTTGACACGTCGATGGTTGACATTTTACTTCACCTTCATTTGACTCAACTCGTGTTAAATACAATTTCATCATTTAGCAGATTTCAAAGAAATTAATATAATCTTTATAGAAAATACTAAAATAAACCATTTTTAAAAGTTCAGGAACTGAAACGAATATTTTTTAAAGTTTATAAACTAAAATAGAACAAGATTTAAAATTATTTTTGGTTAAGACCAGTGGATGAATTACCATTAATAGAATTGACGGTAATAGTTGCAACGCTTATTTAAATTCAAAGATCAACTTGAAGAAAGTACAAATTGATACAACCTAACAAGTTCGTGATAAAAACCAATTCTTTCCCGAATGGATACGGAGACAATTTTAAGGTTAAGATTAAGAATGTCTTAATAAAGAAAAAAAATCTTATCAAATTAACGAATGAACAAATAATCACAGTTCTTAAATTATATTTAATGCTAATGACAAGTTGTAGCTATTCATTAAATTATTATACATGACCAATTTTCAATAATTAATACCTTAATTTGTCCACACTGGTGTTCGGATTTTATTTTTATTATTTTTATTTTTAAAATGAATGCCACGACTAATTATTTTAGAAATATAGGGTCACGCAAAGATAATTCTTTACAAAATTTTAAATGTTAAATTACTAATTTGGTCGTGGAATAATTTTAATATCCAATTGCTGTTGAAACCTCGTGATTTTGAGAAATTTCAATTAGGATGAATTTCAAATGAATTATGTTATTTGCTACTAAAAAAAGAGAATAATTTTAAAATCAAGAGTTATTTCAGATCATTTTTTTACTTAAAAAAAAAAAAAACTTTCTTACCAAAATGATCGGATTTTACAAAATTTAATAAGTTTTATAATTAAACTACTAATTTAACTTCACCATATTCTAATTTTTAATTATTAACTCACTAATATAAGCCTATTATTGATTTGATAATCTTGACGTTTAATACTCATTTAAATTAACAATGTTATAAATAATTATGACAACTTCTTTACATTTGAAGTGAAGGGTAACTACACTTTTATGCCTTCCAATATTTACAAATAAACTATCATGTCAATTGCACTCTATTTATTTAAGGATTGTTTTGAAACAATTTCAAATTTAAAATGTTAGGAAAAAAAATAGACCAATTGTTATTGAAATTTGCTCAAGTTTATTAAAAAAGAAAAAAAAAATGTATACTTAAACCAATAGTTTTTATTGTGTGAAATACTTAAAAAAATGTATTATTATTATTTTTTTCAACAACATGTGACTGAAAATACTCAACCTCTCAATCTATATATTTTAATTATGTTTTAGATGGAGAAGTATTTATCCTATTATTTGATTTTTTTTTCACTTGCATAAGTAGAAGTCTATTATGTCACGAGTTGTGCAAATTATTGAATGTTTTCTCTCTCTCTCACTTTTTTTTGGAAGAAAAATAATTAATAAAAAAAGTCAAAGAAAATTTTTACCGATAGAAAAAATGTCAAACTATTTATAAAAATAACAAAAATAAAATACAGATAAAAATTGATAGACTTCTATCAAGGAATGTCTATCAATTTCTATCACTTATTCTTCCATCAACTCTATCAGCGTCTATTAAAGAATATTAAATTTTTTCTATTTTGTATTAATATTTTTTCTAATTTTTCTATGTTTAAAAATCCCCAAGAATCAATGTACAACCAATATAATAATTACTAACTAAAATATATGTGAACTATAAAAATAAATATTTAGACCCTATATGATAATATTTTCATTTTTAGTTTTATAAATTTATACTTGTTTTCCTTAATTTCTTAAAAGACATTTAAATTCTTAGTTAACTTCAAAAACCTAATACAAGTTTTTTTTTTTTTTTTTTTTTTTTGAAAAGTCTACTTTTTATTTTTTAGTTTTCAAATTTTAATTTAATTTTTGAAAATATTGGTAGAAGGTAGATGACAAAACAAATAAACTTAGAGGTAAAACTTAAAAATAGAGATTATAAGCTTGATTTTTAAAACGAAATAGTTATCAAATGACCCCTTAATCATTTAAAAAAAAAGTTAAATCACAAGTATAGTTCATAAATGTTCAAATTTATGTTTATTTGGTTCATGAACTTTCAATTTTGCATCTAATAAGTACCTAAAATTTAAATTTTATATTTAATATGTCTTTGATATATTCAATTTTGTTTTAAAAAATTGAATGAAGCTCTAGAATTTTAATTTTTTTGTTGAGTAGATACATAGTTAAGTTGTAGACACACAGTCGAAAGTTCAATGATATATTAGGCATTTTCTAAAGTTCATAAACTAAATGAACACAAATTCAACAATTTAAGAATCTATTAGATTAATTTTAAAGTTCAAAAACCTATTATACAAAATTAAAAGTCTAAAAATATATTTGATACTTTCTAAAGTTTAGAGACTATATACACGACGTGGACTTGAAAGTTCGTTGACTAGACTTATAATTTAACATTTAAGAAATTACAAACATAACATTAGAAATTTCATAAATAAAAAATGAAAAATGAAAAATAAATAAATAAATGGTGAATACCTTGTTTGGTAACAATTTCTTTTTTATTTTTTATTTTTGAAATTTAAGTATATTGTCTCTCAATTTCTTATAATGATTTGCAATTAAGTATAAGAGTTATTTTCTTAATCAAATTCAAAAAATAAAAACAAGTTTTCAGAAACATTTGGTTTCTAAACTTTGGCTTAGTTTTTAAAACCTTTAGTCAGAAGTAGATTAAAAAAAAAAGAAATTTACAGGTGGAATGCGTGTTTATAGATTTAATTTTTTTTCAAAAACTAAAAACAGAAAACGAAATAGTTACATGCGGACTAATAATTATTATTATTATTTGTTTGAATACAACCATTATGAAGTTGAGAGATCGACCCTTCAATGTTTAGGGAAAAATAATCATATCATTTATTATTGAGCTAAATTTACTCTGACAACAAAAACAATCGTTAGAGCCTTAGTTTCAAATTTTATTTGTTTATAAAGTGAGTGTGTATATATGAGTGCAATAAAATACAAAAACTTGAATTGAGGGGGTGGAAAAACTTGTTGAAAGGAACAAAAATAAGAACGGTGTGGGTGTGAAAAAAATCGAGTGGGGTCATGGATTGGTCCTCCAAATGTTGTCTTTGCATCTTCATCGACCACTTAACGTGCCTTCTCATTGGCATGCATTGAGCCCCACTTTTTTTTTTTTTTTTTTTTTACTCTTTTACTTTTACTTTTGATCTCTCAAGTTTGAGGTTGAAGGTAAAAAATTTTGTAGTTACTTTGTTTTAAAATTAAGGTCATTGTTCCATTAAACCTTAGATATACTTAATTCCTCAAACAAGCTTTCATCGCAAGTGTTCTCGCTAATTGGTGAACATATCAGCATTAGAAAAGTTATTCGATAGACTAAAATGGAATTTCCAATGTTGGTCAACTAATCAAAATAGCTTTTCAAATTTATTTTAATCGATTTTTTTTTATCAAAAGTATTTGAATAAAAATGAGTTTTTTTAAAAAAAAAATGTTTTTTTCTCATGCCCTTAAAAACATGACCAATTTATCTGAATGACGTGGTTTGTTGACTAATTGCAAAAGAAAAAACTTGGAACATCACAAGCATGGTCCAATAAATTACTACCATGTGGTCGTTCTATTTTTTGAAAATTATTTTTTTCTAATTTCTTTTTTATGTGGTAAAGAAGTGGAAAGTATATGATTAGATGCACCTAATCATTGCTCATCGCAAAATCTCACCTCAAACAAGTTTTAAGTTGACTTGCATGAAAATATTTTATATTTCTTGAAGGATTTATTTATTTTTCTTGTGAGTCTGCAAAATGTGGTGGTTGTGGTGTTTACTGATGATTGAAGAAGCTTAAAGATCATCTTGAATATTTTTTTCAAACCTCCAAAACTAAAAATATTGCTTTTGAAACTTTAGAGACTATATATGTACCAAAATCTCATGGTCCGAGACATTTCTAAACTACACTTTTTAGATCAAATCATCGACTTTTGAGATGGTAGTTATGCTTTATCCATTAAATTATGTTCCAATTGACTAAATTATAGTATTGGTATCATTGCACTTTAATGAACTTGACCATCATTTATTACAAGACCAAACTAATATTTGTTTTCTAGTCCAATAATGTTAGATTTTAAGGTACTACGCGTGTACAGATACCTATTTTATTTATTGTCTATTACATAAGCATCCTTCTAAAAATGATATGAAATCCACGATATTAATTTATATATGTATATATACAAAATCTTAATGCGAACAAAGAGAGACTGATACCTTTATAATACCAAGAATTTTCCACTACCATAATCATATCACATGTAGAATTTTTAATAGTAAAAAGTTAAAAGTTGTATCCTTCTATTTTCAAAAAGGAAAAAAAATAGAGAATTAAATAAAAAGGGAAAGGGAAACATTTTGTAAATTGAAGAAAATTAGACGAGCAATGATGCAACGAGCTTGTAGTGGGGGAGATTTGAGGTTCGACATCAATATGGGCCGGCTCAGTTTATAATGTGACAAGCCCATTTGTGTCACAGGCCACCTTCAATCTTCCAAATATTTAGAAGAGATTTTTACATAAAAAATCATGTCATATATTTCATAAATATTTTTTTTCAAAGAAGGCTTTCAGTATTAATTTGGATAACTGGACTCTTTTTATTTATTAATACCTGTTTTTTTAAATATATATTTCCATATTCATGGAATAAAATATATTTTTGAGAGAGAATATGCATTTAATATGATTTTATTTTCCATTTCACGTATCAAGCATTCCACGACAATTTATTGGTTGCTAGCATCTTCTTTATTTTTCATGCTTGATTTTTTATTTTATGTGATATATTCTATTGTTTTTTTAGAGTATCATTTATTTTCGTGTAATATATTCCATTGTTAATTTGGTATATATATCTCAGGTATTCTGATATATATGCACTTTTAATTAGATATCCCTTGTTTGTCGATGGTCTGACTTATTTGGGTTTGCCTATTATAGTCGATTGTTTTTTTTAATTTGTTTATATTTTGCGTTATTATCTCATATATACCATACTTTAGATTCATGATTATTTTTAAATATACTTTAAAACATTGATGTTTACAAATATTTTAACCAATATATAAAATATACTGGTAAAATTGACTAAAATCCATTTAAGTAGTCAGAATTAGAAATTCCAATAAATCAAAATTTAACATAAGCTCCCTAACATAAATAATTAATTCTCGATTAATGTGACCGATTCAAATTCACTTTAAAACCTCATAATTTTCAAATAAATAAAGCTATCTATGGCAATATATAAATTACACATAAACTCAATGTTCAATACATTTGAGCGTATATATCGTAAAAGAGGAAGTTCAAATAAATAATTGAAGATATTTATCACAGTATATATTAGAAAATCACAATATATATCGAAAACAAAAAAATATATATCACAGTACATATTGAAAAGTTGTCAAAAACCCAACGAAGAATTTAAACCATCGGGGAGAGTTTAATTTAATTAACCATTAGAAGCTTGCCAAACTTTGATTAAGAAAAATCTAAGGTTAATTATAAAAAATGCATACACCTCCGCCTATGAAGCACAGACACATACAACTACACGATCGGATATGGCAATTCGTCAATTTCTAAAAAACTAAGATACGGATACGTCTCTGCGTCATTTTTTATAAATATTTATATATATATATTTCTAAAAAACTAGGATACTGATACGTTGAAGATACATTTTTTTCTTTAAAAAAATCTAGGATAGATAAATTTAGCATACAAGTTAACAACAATAGCACAAAATAGAATACATACACTAAAATACAATACAAAAAAGGCAACATTTAAGATGTTGAAGTACAATAGTTAATAAAATGCAATAGAAAAGTGACTCATATTGCAAAGAAGAAGATTATAGAGATAAGTATGAAGATAAACAAAGAACTTATTGTTGAAGATATCCAAATGATTTATATTTTGGTGGATTTTGTGAGGATTCAAATGTGAAGATGGAGATTAGATGAGTCTAGTCTAGGGTTTGGTTCGTTATTTATTTATTTTTCTTTTAGTTTTGGACTGGAATAGTGAGTTTTTTAAATAGGTTGCCTAATTTTAGATTGGGAAAAATTAGATGAGTTACTTGTCTTTTTTCTTTAAAAAAAAATACGATAGAAATAGATGCGTCAAATCATACAGATACGTCAAATTGCGTGTCAGATACGTATCTGGGAAGTATCTGGAAGTATCGAAGTATCCGTACATGTCTAATACTGATTTTTTGCCTCACATGAAATATTTGTGCTTCGTAGACCTCCGCACAAGATAAAAATAATAAGAATAAATAAATAAATAAATAAATGATAAATAATATATAAGAGAATCAATATATCTCATATATATTGTAGATGCCTTTGACAAAATGGAAAGCGGAGCCACCAACAGCACCCATGCCGAAGGTGTCGCTGATGTTGTTGAGGATCTGATTTGGACAAGGCTCCCGAAAAGTCTCTGGCGTTCTCATGGAAGGTTTGATCCGCAGAGTCATCGTCCAGTGCCCAGATTCGCCCAACGCCCCGCACCTAGATTCACCCAGTGTCGAATCTATTCAGCGACTACCCAGTCGTCGTTCGATGTTTATCTCCCATCGCCAGCCGTTGCAACTTGTGCCATCGAGAAAAAGAAGAGAGCGAGGAGGAAGAAAGGATTTGAAGAAAGAAGGAAGAAAAGATTTGAAGAAAGAGGAAGAAAGAATAGGGCATACCAACAATTTTTTCTTTTTCAACAAAGGATATTAATAGGTAGGAAGGGCTATGAGGCATTAATGATAAATAGACACCAATACTAGTGAAAATTTGTGTTGGACTATTTCTAAAATAAACCGAGAGTAGAAGATAATAATGTAATACGAGCCTACAATTAAGACTGTCTATATAGAAATCCCTATTTAGAATAAATTTCAATATTATCTAGTCCATACTCAGGAATGTTAGCCTTAAGAGTAAGTTTGGCCTAAGAAGTTTGAGAAGTAAGAGTTTGAAAGTTGCATTTGTAAACTCCACTCCTTATTTCGCCAAAAGAATTCATAGATCTCATAACTAAAAAAACATCAATTCTATATCTTATCAATTTCTTATAATGTGATCCAAGTCCTAGATTTTATAATTCCTTAAAGTTCACACTCATTATCCTAAACACTCCCCTAAAAGCCCAAACAAGGATCCAACTAAACCAATAGAAGAAGACAATCAGGCCCAACACCTCGACCTCAGCCGGCTGAGGCACGGAGTCTGCACTTTACAGGCGTGTGGCTCATTCTTCCTCTGGTTGGCCCGCTTTTGCCTTCTTGGTTGATGGAATGATATGTTGTACCGGGTTGGTCAACATATTTAGTTTTGAATATGACACATTATCATCCAATTTAATTTTTACTTATTTGAATCTATATTATATTGATTTATGTATTTAATAAATATATAATATATTAATATAGATTGCATATTTAGTTCTAAAAATGGCAATGTCATCGAGCCATTGGTACTAACTTTCTTCCAATCTACATAGAACTGCTCAACATCATCCAGCCATTGAGGCCCCTAACAAGTCAACAAATTTCCACTTTAGCAAATAATTAGAAGATGGTTACAAAACCACCTTCAACCAGCTTATGGTTGGTCTCTTCCTTAATTGACCACAAAACTATCCGAACTTGAAATTTACATGGTTAACAACGTGATGGTGTGATTGGTGTGATATCAATCAGGCGACTAGATAGCCAATGTGGGTACAACTCAAATCATTTACGTGTATATGACCTCAACTCAAAAGATTAGAGGTTCAAATACGCTAACACCACTCGTTGAACTTTCCTTCTTTTGAAACTGAAGTATTTGAATGAAAAAGTTGCATGTTTCTCTAGTGTATTAAGATCATATCATCATTTAGGTAACAATCTAAACAGTATAGATAACGTAGAAACACAAATTGATGAAAATAAATTTTTGTCAATAGACATGTCAACTAACAGAAAATGTAAGCATTAACATATCAAGGAGATTGAACCTGCTCATCTATTAGAATCCTCTAATTTCTCTTTATACAAGGTCAACAATCCAGGAATCCGCTTCTTATAAGGGTTGATGAATTTTTCTAAGAAGCGGTTTTCAGTAGATTCAAACAATAAAGGAAGATTCACATATTTCTTAATCAAACCCTTTGACAGCAAAACTTGATAAATAGAGCCTCTAGGCACAATCCTGTTCTTTAAACTAAGTGAAATTAGAGCAGGTCTCCTAGCAATGAAAGAAGATTCACATCCAATCTTGTTAAGAAAATAATCCATTACACCATTAATCTTGTCCTCAGAAGCCATCATACACCATGGATGCCTTCCAAAAGCCAAACGGACCTCTTCTTCACCCCATCCCCATTTCCTATAAACTTCAATCTTCTTATCCCATGTAGATTTGCTCATTGATCGCAGAGCAAAAACGGCAAGAACAAACTTCAAACGCAGAGGGTTGAATCCCATATCCTTAACTTTCTCTACAGTCTCCTTGAATCTGATGGAACTTATCAAAAACATTCTGGGCTGGTACTGAAGAACGGTTGAAATGTTGGAATCAGACACTCCAATTTGTTTTAGAATTTCAATATTAGAACGAGCTGAAATTCGAAGATTCCAAGTAAGAATACCCATACAGCGTTTTATGGTTGCGACAGTCTTCTCCTCAGTTCGAAGCAGGGCTTGAATATAATCATAGGCTGGAATAATTTGTTTGTCTAAACTTCGTTTTAAAACACGAGGAAAAGCACATATTAATTTGGCAATCTCGGGGGAAGAAAGGCCTTTAGATTGAAAGAACAACAATTTGGGCAATAGGGTTTTCTCGGGGTTCGCTGAAAGAACTTGAGGAAACTTCTTGACAAGCTCAGAGATCTGTGATTTAGAGAATCCATGATTCTCAAAGAACATAATTACAGACTTCTCATTATTCTTAAGCTGAGCAAAATTATAAGACAACGAATCAGGTTTCGGAGATGATACGTTCTCAGAAGAGGTCGATAAGTATCTGAGAGATTTCAACGGACTTTTAGAAAATCCGTGAGAAAAGACTGATGACGGAGGTTTAACTAGAATGATTCTGCGAAGCAGATTATACATGACTGTAAAAAAACGCGAGGAGAAGGAAAACTGACCTGCTACTTCCTTCTTGAGAAGAAGAATGGGAGAAACCACGAATGCCTCGCAAGAGGATGAAACTATGAGAGAACAGAGTAGGAAAATGGGCGGCGGAGGAGTGCCGGCGATCGGCAGAGATGGAGACTATGAGAGAACGAAGAAACGGAGTGGGCCGGTGAGGTCGTGCGGCTGCGGGCAAAAATGGGAGACGGAGAAATCAGAAGCAAAAATAGGAGAATTAGGGTAATTGACGAAAATAGCCTCTTTGGAGTTTTTGTTTTTGAAATTTAGATCATTTTTAAAAATGTTGTTTTTTTACCCAACAATAATTACTGCGATGTCCTTTAACATTTCAAAAATCTCAAACCCTCCTTTACTCCCAAACCTCTTGGCCTTGCTTCCATTTTCCCTTCCATTTTTTCACTCGGTTTCAACTACATTTTGGATTTTCTTGCTATTTTCCTTTTCATTTGAAGATTATTTGGGATTTTTTATCTAATCAGGTATAAATCTTCATTTTTTTCACTCAATGTTAGTTTATCTTAAAGACCATACAATGATTATTTTAAATCTATGTTGAATTTTATATTATTTTTCTTCGAACATCATGGTCGGCATTTTCTGAATAATTTATGGGCCTAAAATTAATTTTTTTCCAAAAAAATCAAACCATTTTTTTTCAAAAATCGTTCTCTACCCAGTCGGGCTTCATACGAGGGTGACCGAGTATGTGATCAGGCAGGGCTAATGGTAAGACGAGGGCGGAATGATTGGTGTCTGACGTTAGACCGGTCGGACATGACATGAGATTTGACGGTCACTATAGGTTTGGGGGGGTACCCGACCGGTCTATATCCGAGGGTGACCGGGTATGTGACCAGGCAGGGTTAATGAAAAGATGAGATTGAGAAGAGACCGAGAAAATACGAGGCAGAACTGGACACCCAACTGAGACTATGAAGGGGCAGGACTGGGTGGAAATGGGGAAAGGGACTAGGCGCCAGGCCGAGACCGGGAAAGGGCAAGACCAAGAAGGGGCAGGACTAGGAAGGATCTTTACTGTTTTTTTGTCTGTCTTCAGCCCGACCGGGTACGAGATCGGGCCAAAAAACAGAAGCTTCCAATATATATATATATTTTCTTTTTAAATGTTCTGACTCGTTGTTGTATTATGTTGACTTCTAATTTATTTATTTAATGCAAAATGTAGGTTATAATGGAAGTAGAAATAAAGCTTCATCCTAATGATCATTTTTCTGCAGCCCTTTCATGTTGTTCCCATATAGAAAATGTTATTCCTAAAATTAAGAAAAAACTAACTTCGACACGATTAGTCATGTTTAGACAAACATGTTTTGGCCCTCTCCGTGACACAAACATCATCTTCAATAGACCACTGATTCATTATATTTTTCTTCGAGAGGTAGAGGAACTTAGGAGAGATATTATTAGTTTTAATATTTTAGGGAATAAGGTATCATTCAGCCAAATAAAGATTAACCTTATTACAAGACTGAAGCATCAATAGCCATGTTTAGACCCATCGCATATGAAGAGTCTCACAATCGCACCTTCGTAAGGGTCTCGAGGCGACTGTGCAGTACTTGTTCTCATCCTCGAACAAGTTAGCCAATCCAAAACCAAATAGTCGATGGCACAATGGGCGTATAAATTAGAATTACAGTTGAAAATAGCAGGATATGCGAGATTAGATTGACCCAAACATAGGATTGGATTAAGTTCTGAATAATCAGGAATTCCGCTTTTGTTTTTACCAGAGAGATCCATACCATAAATTTTTTGTCTCACTTTATCATTATTTACTGAAAGGCTAGAAATATATCTTCTTTCGACAAAAAAAGAATGAACGTTAATTTGATATTGATCCTTGTAGAGTGAAAAAGGGATTACACTGCATCCGCATGAACCTCCTGTAATATCCATAAATGACTTGTTTTTAGTAAGAGATAGACATTACTATATGTAAATTCGGGTGCATGATACACGTCGGTACTCCAATGCATTTCTCCCTCTGAGTCAGAATAAATATGTTTTCGAACCCTCTCTTTTTCAAACAACCTCTACCCCTGTTCTTCAAAAAATGTTTTAGAAAATGGGTTTAAAGGAAAATATTTTCGCAAACATTTCAAAGCATATATAGACAATGAACATTAGTCGTACAGCTAGAAAGCAATAAGTAACAACACGACTTTATAGCATATAACTCACTGGTATAAGGATATGATTATTAGTCTTACCCTCATATAATGCATTATGAACAAAAATACATTTGTCATTCTTGCATGTGGAAATGGGTGTGCGGTCACACACTAAGAAAAGTACATAGAAAGTAAACTACCTAAAAAAAGGAAATACATAGGATGAAAGCATAGTAAAAAGAGGTGGAGGCGGGTATGCGGCCATGGGCAACACGCCTTGGACAAGCATGATCGTGACATTCTCCCCCACTCAATTGGTTGGCATCCCCGTCAACCGACTTTGCTTGAACTCAAAACATTTGTGAGTAGTTGCCTTTGAGGCCTTTTCTGCGCTCCTAACGAACTTCTCCGTCTTAGAATATTTTCCATCTCTACAAGGAACTATTCCCAGCTTGGTCCTGGTCTTCCAACTTTGTCACTTCTTCCATCCTTGACTTCTTCCTCTGTCACTCTCTTCGTCGTGGCAGTCGGATGGGTCACCACCCTACTGAAGGAACTCTTAACGAAAAGCATCCAGAGTGCATTTGGATCTTTTCGATTTCATTGTAACCGAAATACAACACATACATTCTAATAGACAGTTATGTAAATTCACAGTAAACAAAGGCATGCTTCGAACAATAAAAAATACAAAGAAAAGAGTTCTCATACCAGTTGAAGACCCTCTTCAAACTTTGAACTCAGACGTAGCGGAAGAACCTCCACTCGCACTCTATCGCCCAACAAGCTAGTCGGCTGCAGCAGCACGATCGTCTACACGAACGGCAGCAACACGAACAGTCACGAACAAGTGAATAGCAACGGGGACGACACCACCAAATGGAGCCCTTGGTATTTTCGGAGTGAGAATCCAAAGTGTGGACTTTGGTGAATTTGGTAGAGGTTGGAGAAATAAAAAATCGTGTAAACGACAAGCAAGTGGGAGAGAAAGAGTTATCGTATAGCTATGTGCTTATCGTTTAGAAGAAGTTACATGATCGTGTAGGTTTTACTAAGCGATTGTTTAATAAATGGAAGACGATCGTTTAGAAAACGCGGCACACTATGCGATCGTTTAGGAAAGTTAAGCGATTGTTTAGGGACGAGTGTGCGATCGTTTAGGTGATGAGCAACTATCGTATAGGCTCTCAAACTATGCGATCGTTACGTTTTAACACCGATTTGCAAATTTTTGAACTTTTTGCAAAATGAAATAATTTTCATTTTATTCTTCGATTACAGTAACCAACTTCGGGTTCTCCCACTAACACACGTCCGAGAGAAGTTTTAGGCCAATTATCATATAATTAACCAAATTAATAATTAATTAATATAATCATATTATATTCTTACCCTATAGTTTGATATCACATATCTACTATAGTAATTTCTCCTCCACATGATATAAATCATATTTATATCTAAATTCTTCCAAAATTATGTATCTCATACATTTAGTCAATTATATCATATATAATCAACCAGTTCAATTATATCATATATAATCTAACTCCCTCTTATCAATTTGAACATTTCAAACAGACCCAAACACCAATTCTCGACTTTATCCAAGCTACCCAAGGGACCTAATGGACATGTGGCTCGAAGCTCCAATGGTCCACGAATAGTTGACTAAACTTCTTAGCCACAGATCCACCATCCGTTAACTATCAGCCATTCTATTAAAGACCAACAACTGAATTCTTCTTGCCACAGATATATTTTTGTGTCCATTGGATATAACCAATCATGAGTACGAAGACATTTCACATACGCTTGTAAGTATAGCTGGGCCAATTTACCGTTTTGTCCCTGTAGTTACATCTCACTCCTTACATACCATTGATTCCTCTAATGAACAATACAACATAGTCCAAGTATGTGTGAACACCTCTCGAGCTAAGAGAAGGTGTGTGGCGCCATATCGTTCAAGCCCCGAAATTAACCCTTGAGGGAGCTATTTATCTACTTACCTCTGCTTCGGGGAAGGAGTGAATTCCATCTTGTGTAGTTGAGTTCCCAGCTCCCAAATCAGACGAATTTCTAAAATGGTAAGTTTGAATCGGTGACCTGGCCACTCGCACCCATACAAATCAAAGGACCGCCCTCAATGGCAGGACTTCCCAACTCACTCAGGATTAAAGTCATGTTACCTATGGTCATCATAGTGAAGTGAAGTCTCTGTCATGAACGGTGTTATATAACGAGATGTTAACACTTTGTGGTTAGTTCTTATACAAATTATTTGTATAGGACGCCCCCGCTCGTATGTCTCCTACACGAATGATTAGAATCAAACCATCTGTGACAAGTCACAACACTTGTGACCATTCCATAAAGTGGGTCGCATCCATAGCGTTACCAGGATAAGGTTTCCTTCCTATATCCATATACTACAGACCCTTTTGGTTATCACTCAAGATATGATCCACTTGTATGTCACCACATACATGCTTAAGTTACATACAGATAACTAGGGATTTTATGTTTATTGGTTTGTGGTAAAGCAAATAAAACATACAACTGAGCAAAAAACAAGATGTGAAGTAAATATCATATATTATACAACACAAGCGTTCGTACAAACTGTTTACAAACTAGAGGACACGAGACTTTAGAGCATCAATCCCATAACCTACATTGCTCATCGGCATAGTCGGGATGATAGATTTTTAGTCTATTTACGTGGATGACAGGATGAATCTCCATCCACGATGGTAACTGCACCCGATAAGAGGCTTTCCCAACCCTTTCAATGATTTCCATCGATCCTCTAAAGCTACTCACGAGGTGGCGTTCTTTTTGTCTTCGACTTCAAAACTGTCTCAGGCACAAGTTTACCCGAACCCTATCCCTTAGTATGAACTTTTCGGTGTATGGGTTTTCTTCTTCTCCTTCTCCCCCTCTTTGGAGGCAGGGACTCATGTGAACTGTCCGGCTCGACAACACGAAACTTTTCCAAGACACACAGAATGTCTTAAGGGCCTTTCTCTTCCGTGGTTTCGACTGACTCGTGGGTAAAGTCCTTCTCCAACTGGAGAGTCGAGATCATCTTTATCCCATTTGGATATCTGATCCCGGCATGCACAACGGTGGACGTAGACCTTATGATCACTAGACACTTGGCGAGGGGTATTCGTATTACCTGGTGCTCAAGCAAGAATTCCATCCCCAACACCACGTCAAATTCATCAATTTTAACGATCACAAAATCAGAAGGGTCACTCCAATCCCCCAACTTTGCAACTACTCTCTTTACTTCCTGTAACAGGCAATGCCGCAAAGTTCACTGTTTTCAACCGTCTGTCTTATGTTTCAGACATAAAGTTATGGGTGACTCTTGAGTCAACCATGGTACTTTTGGTTGATCTATGGTTGACCCAAGCATCAACATAAACAGTCCGCCTTTTTGGGATTCCTTTGTTTCTCTCACATTCTTCTAGAGGGCAGCTAAAAATATTAGGGCCCTAACTCGTGGGGTTTCATCTTCCTCCACCTGAACAACTTTGACTCTCCAGTCCGAGGCTAATGAGGCTTGAAAAGCGTTAAAGGCTATTGGTTTCGGACATTCACTCACCTTGTGTTGTCCCTTACATATATAAAAAGATAGGGGCTGATAGAAATTCTGTTGATTTTACCCTGTTGAATTGGACTGCACCTCCTCCTGGGGCTTGATTTCCCACCGCTCTCATGATGATGTTTGTAGGATTGTATCAACCACAGCGAAAGCACAAGGATCATCTAAGCACTCTAATTCACAACTTTTCGCAAAATATAAAGCATGCTCTTGCAAAAACAAGTTAGTTTCTAGATATACCTCTTGTAGAACTTCTTCAAAACTCCTTCTCCAGCTGTTATCTTCTCCAAATCTTGTTGCAGACCACCTTGAGATCTTCTCCACTATTCTCTTGGTGCTCTAGATTAAGTTATGTGACTCAAAACAAGTTTGAATCAATGGATGAAGAAGAAAAGCACACAACAGTAATCTTGGTGTAGAACCCTTTCTTCAAACCGAATTTTCTTAAAAATTCTTTATAGATTGCATGCCCGATTTTCACTCCAATCTTTTCATTATATTGCAGATCAACATGAAAAGGAAAGAGTTGCATGAATTGCAGCTCATGCTTGGAGAAGATAAGGCAATCAATAAAGCTTTTGTGTGAGCAACTTAGGAGATGGATAATGGAAAACCCAATTTTTCCATTTGTGTTTTGTTTTTTTTTCCTCTTTTTCAATTATACCTTATATAATTACTAATTCTCTTAATTTCAATTTGAACGTTTCAAATTAACTTATCACGCTATTCTAAAGCTAGTACGTTACGAGCTAGTAGGGGGATCTCGCGGACCTACAGATCATGGGCTCCAACGATCCGAGATTAATTGGCTAAACTCATTGATTAGATTAATCCCCATTCGTTAACTAATGGGTCACACCACTAAAGCTCATAGTTGCACTTTCCTCACTGTAGATATATTATGTCCACATGATTTAACCATAATCAGCAAGTCGACCCTCCACAGGTTACTTGTAATAACGGCTAGGTCAAATATCTGTTTTACTCCTGAGATTACGTCTTATTCCTCAAGTCCCTATTGGTCCTCTAATGAACAACTGGTTTGTGATCCAATCACTAACCCAAACCTTCTCAGCCCAGTGAGAGGGTAGGGCCCCTTGTTCAAGACCTGGATTCAGTACTTGAGAGAACAACCTTTCTCCTATCCCTAAATCGGGTAGGCGTGAACTCCGTCTTGCACCCTATGTACCCAACTATCTATCCGGTCTTACCCCTGAAATGGGAGTCTTATTGAGCCGTCATTATTGAGCCAACCCTCACCTATGCAAATATAAGGGCAATCCCGAATAAACAGGAGTTCATAGTTAGCTCAAGATTAAGATCGAGTTATCTAGGTTAAATAGTCGGTCTTAAATAGTAAACAACGTTATAAAGTAAGCGTGACTTATTTCTTGGTCCTGATCTTATGCAAAACTCATTGCATAGGATGCTCCCACTCCTCATATCATAACATGTACGAATTCGGATCACATCGTATGTAGCACTTTACAACTCTTTGTAACAACTACAGAGTAGGCCGCATCCAATGGTATTACCAGAATAAGGTACCCAACCTGATTTATGTACCATAGATCATTTTGACTATTTACTCGAACCTGATCCACTCTTATATCTCCACATAAAGTTCAAGTATTCATATAATAGTCATGGGTCTTAATTTATTGGATTTAGATTTTCATATATTTTATGAAATCAATAATAAGTATATTGATTATAAAAAATGTTTATTATTTTACAAACTACGAGTTTTAGGACAAAAAACCCAACAAGGTTAACTTTTACACTAATGTCTGCAATCTCTGTCCGGATGACTTCAATGGTGGCCCGAAAGTTCTTGGACAATTCGGTCACCATCTGAATTATCACTTTCTTTCTTTGATACGCTCTTCTATAGGGGCAACAGAGCCCGACAACCATCCTCACACTTGAGAGGCCCACTTCTCGTAGCTTTTGCCTTTAGGGTTTCAACCCTTATCAACAATTCCCTAATGGGCATCCTGTCTAAGCAGCCAACCACTGCGTTAATTTCATCGGCCTTGTCAGTGACTTCTTGTCACCAAGTTTTTAGGAACCGAACCTGATTAGGGACTTCAATTAGATAGAGCATTTTCTCTTTTATCTCGACCAATCGGTTAACATGGGACTTGCCCAAACTCCTTTGTAGTAGACATGATCATTGCTTCTCAACTCCGCGAGCCGACTTGACTCTAGTACCAAATGTCACAATCGCACCTTTGTAAGGGTCTCGAGGCAATTTTATGGCACTTATTCTCGCTCTCGAATAAGTCAGCCAATCTAAATCCAAATAGTTGAATGCACAATGGTTGTTTCAAACAAACCTCCACTCCCATTCTTCAGAAAATGTTTTAGAAAACAGGTTTAGAGGAAAATGTTTTCACAAACGTTTGGAAACATGTGTAAACAATGAACATTAGTCATACAGCTAGAAAGCAATAAGGAACAACAAGACTTTATAGCATACAACTCACTGGTATGAGGATATGATGATTAGTCTTACTCCCATATAGTGCATTCTGAACAAAAATACATCTATCAACCTTGCATGTGGAAATGGGCGAGCAGTCACACACTAAGAAAAGTACATAGAAAGAAAACTACCTAGCAAAAGGAAATACATATGATGAAATTGATACTGGGGTATAGAGTATGGCCTAGTTTATTGTATATTGTATTTTTTTTTTTATATTGTACATTAGTCTCCCGAGGCATTGGGATATAAATGGGAGATTATTGGGATTAGTGTCCTAATTCTCCCGGAGTCTCGTAGTTATTAAATAGTTTGTACACATTGTTATAAATAAAATAAGAGTTATTTTATTTGTATTTACTCATATCCAATAAACTAAGATCCGTGGTTATTTCATGTAAACTTAAGCATGTATATGAGACATACAAGTAGATCATGCCTTAAGTAATAACCTAAATGGTCTGTAGAATAAGAATAAAGGAGGGATACCTTATTCTGGTGACAATACAGATACGACCCGCTTTGTAGATAGTTACAAGTATTATAACGTGCTACAAATGGTCTGATCCTAACCATTCATGTGGAGACATGCGAGCGAGGGTGTCCTATGCAAAGAGTTTATATGATCGGACCACGAGATGATTAGTTTCTTTATATAATGTCGTTGATAATTGAAACTTACATTTCACTAAAATGACCATAGGTGACATGACCTTAATCCTGGATTTTTTGGGAACTCTTGCCTATGAGGGCAGTCTTTTGATTAGTATGGGTGCGAGTGGCCAGATTGCCAACTCAACTAACCTACCTTTTTAGGGATTTGTCTGATTGGAGAGCTGGGAACTCAGTTACACAAGACGAAATTCACTCCTTTCCCAAAACAGGGGTAAGTAGATAAATTGCTCCCTTAATGGCTGATTCTGAGTTTTGAACATAGTGGTCACACCCTCTCTTTGGAAGAGAGGACTCAGTCATAGTAGGACTATGATTTATTGTTCATTAGAGAAGTCAATGGTACTTAAGAAGTTAGATGTAACTACAGAGGCAAAACGGTAAATTGGCCCAATTGTACATACGAGCGATTTGTGAAGGGTTATTGTACTTTGATTGGTTATATGGACACATAAATATATCTGTAGTGAGAAGAGTGCAGTTGTCGGTCTTTAGTGAAGTGCCCGAAAATTAACGGATGGTGGATCTCGTGACTAAAGAGTTTAGTCAGTTATTCACGTACCGTTGGAGCTTCAAGCTACAGGTCTATAAGGTTCCCTTGGTAGCTCAATGGATTCAAGTTGAGAATCAAATTTTGGGTTAGTTTGAAATGTTCAAATTAACAAAATGAAATTCAATTATATGTGATATAATTGGTGTGATGTATAAGATACATTAAGTGGAGGAACTGATATAAATATGATTTATATCAAGTACCGTAAAATAGAAGAAAAAAACTATGGTTTGTATGTTTCATATGATGAAATATTAAAACCGTAGATTATAAATATAATATGATAAGTTGGTTATCATATTTATTTATAATATATTAATTATATGATAATTATTTTTTTCCTCTAATAATCGATTGAATGAGAGTTTATTGGAAGTTTTATGGTAACCGTGAGATAAAAGGAAAATTGTTTTCCAAATTTAGTAGTTGCTTAATTCGGAATTTTACTCACGGAAAAGGGTTATCAAGTAAAATGTTTTTACTAAGTGATAGCAGTTGAGAGACTAAATGATCGCTTAGAGTGGACTATACGATAGTTACTCAACTGATCGTTACTACACGATCGAGTAGAAAAGTCTATGCAATAGGTTGTTGTTTACCAAACGATCGAGTACATCGTCTATGCGATAGACAGTGTTTCTTCTCCCACTTACTCGATCGTCTACTCAATCGTATACCTCCTCTCTTCCTCAAGCCAAGATCATACAGAGCCCACAACTCTTGGATTCTCACACCGAGAATACCAAGATAAAACTTGTGGTAGTGTCCTTACTCTGATCGTGAATCGAGTTGGACTCGATTGGGTTCGAGGAGCATCAAGGTGTTCGTATTGTTGGTATTGAAGGAACTCTTAAACAAGAGTATCCATAAGCGATTTCGGATCTTTCCTATTTCATTTTGACAAAATTACCACACATTCTAACAAACAAATATGCATTGTAGCACTAATTATAGACATGCTTTAACAATTAAAATACAACAGATTGAGTAAACGTACCAGTTGAAGACTATTTTCACTCTAACTCAATCCAGCAGAAGCGACTCCTCTATGGTTTTTATCGATAGCAAATAGTCGCCTAGCAGCACCACGATCGTCTACACAAACGGCGGCGCACAAACAAACAGCAACTGAGGACGACACCACCACTTGAAGCTCTTGGTATTCTCGGAGTGAGAATCCAAAGAGTGGACTTTGATTGAATTAGTAAAGGAAGTAAGAGAGGATGATCATGTAAAACGCACAAGCAAATGGAAGATAGTAGGTGACTATCGTATAGTCAGGTGCTTGTCGCTTAGAGAAAGGTACATGATCATGTAGGTTTATTAAGGGATCGTTTAGTAATTAGTAAGCAATCGTTTAGAAAAGCTCGGCATGCTAAGCGATCGTTTAGAGAAGGTGAGCGATCATTTAAAAATCGTGTTTGATCGTTTTGTGCGTAGGTGTGCAATCGTTTAGGTGATGGGCGCTATCGTATAGGCTTTCAACTAAGGAATCGTGAAGTTTCCACACCGTGAACAAATTTTATGCGTATCTTACAAAATGAAACCAATTTTCATTTTATTCTTCAGTTACAAGAACCGAATTTAGTTTTCTCACTTTCGCACGATTTAGGAGAAATTCCCGGCCAATTATCTCATAACCGCCTATTTAAATAAATAATTAATATAATCATATTATATTCTTAACCTATAGTTTGATATCATATATCTACTATAGTGATTTCTCCTTCACTTGATATAAATCATATTTATATCTAATTTCCTCCAAAATAATGTATCTCATACATTTAGTCAATTATATCATATAATTAACCAGTTCAATTATATCATATATAATCAAACTCCTGATAATGGACAGAAATGCACGTTATTATAGAGCAAAGTTATAAAACAATGTAGGATTGTGATGGTAAAAATATACAATATTGCGTCCAAAAGCATTAAGTTCACAACATTGCGATCGCATGCGTCCATCGCATCAAAACAGCTCACTTATGTATTTTCGTGCAGAAAATGCGTTGACGCAAGGCAGAAATGCGATCCGAAAAAATTAACGCCGAGCGCATTAAGAGACTACGACCGTAAGGCTAAGTGATCATTTGCGCTCACGAATATCTGCTCAAGAAGGTGGTTGCATAAAGTCGGCACATCAAGGTGGGTGCATCTGGGTGAAAGCTTAATAAATCACGGTGGGACAGAAAGCTGATAACGGTCGATTTCGAATTAAGTTGACAAGCCGTTAACGACCTACTGTAGGAAATACATTCAACTTTTCGATGACAATTATTCAGCGCATCAGACAAAGAATTAATGTCATCCCATCAGTGCAATCATAAGTAAGAAAAAGCTTTTCACCCTGAAGCTCTATAAATACCGAAGGCCACCTTAAATGAAGGAGTTCGTTCAGTTAGTTCAGTTTGCCCAATTTTAGAGTTCACCATATAGACGATAGTTAGCCTTGTTCTTAGTTTTCTTATACTTAGAAGGCAAAAGCGAGAGGGGGAAAAGACGCTGAAAGATCATCCTGGTCAACTCGAGAAAGTGCCAGGAAGCATGGAAAAACAGAGAGAGTGTTGACTCTTGCGAGAGCAAGAATATCTTTTGAGCAGAGTAGAGAAGAACAGTGTAAAAGCCTTGGGAAGCAAAAAATTGCTACCAGGCTCTTTATCCTTATTCTGCATTGTCATTCTGTACTTCGATTACATATTTATAAAATGGAACTTACTTATCTACAACTGTTCACTTTCTTGAAAACACGCATGAGTAGCTAAATCTATCGAATGGGTTGAGAAGTACTTAGCTAACATGACCTAGGATCTTCATTGCATGTGATCATCTTGTCTTATGTTGTGCCCATCACCCTTTAGAGCTACTCGAGAGAGAGTCTAAAGAAAGAACCTAAGACTTGAGAGAGCTAGGTTAGAATCTAGACACGAGAGAGCAAGATTAGATCTGCATAAGCAAAAGATAGGGACTTGGAAATAAGCTCTATTTGCCAACAAACATCGCATGCACCCTAGAGATAGGTTATGGCAGTATGCAGTCGCCTTGTATATGTGTGTGTCATTCGTCATCGCATAGACAAGAATAGAGGCTTAGATGCAAGTCCTATAGACATCATCACATATATCGCATGCATTCTAAAACTAGAAGCCGTAGCATTTGCATTGAGAGATGATTTGTTGTTGTATGTGTGTAGCATGATCGCATAACATGAACGCAACCCTAAGAAGTGTTAGCTAAACCCCTTCTCAACACATTCCCCACATACTCATCGCATCTTTCGTAATATTGACTCTTTTCTCAACTCCGCAGCATACATGTTATACTATAAACAACAAATCAACCAACTCCTTGATTTAATTGTTACCGGAAAGTAATATAAAAATTACCATCGCATATTGTTTCTTTAGTCCCTGAGTTTGACCCTGGGCTTACCAGGTAACTCAATAGGATTTATACTTGGATCTTGCTGAGAAAACTTGCATGCTCAACACATTTTCCACCATCACATACTTTTCCATTATTTCATTGCATAACACCACGCATCAACTCCCTCTTGTCAATTTGAACATTTCAAATTGACCCAAAAACTGATTCTCGACTTTATCCAAGCTACCAAGGGGACCTTATGGACCTGTGGATCGAAGCTCCAACGACACGTGAATAGTTGACTAAATTCTTTAGCCACGAGATCCACCATCGGTTAACTGCCAGACATTCTATTAAAGACCAACAACCAAACTCTTTTTACCACAGATATATTTATGTGTCCATCGGATATAACCAATCATGAGTACGATGATCCTTCACAGATGCTCGTAAGTATAACTGAGCCAATTTACTGTTTTGCCTCTGTAGTTACATCTCACTCCTTAAGTACTACTGATTCCTCTAATGAACAATATAACATAGTCCAACTATGTGTGAACACCTCTCGGGCCAAGAGAATGTGTGTGGCGCCACATCGTTTAAGCCCTGAAATCATCCCTTAAAGGAGCTATCTATCTACTTGCCCCTGTTTCAGGGAAGGAGTGAATTCTATCTTGTATAGTTGAGTTCTCAGCTCCCAAATTAGACAAATACCCAAAGTGGTAGATTTGAGTCGGCAACTTGGCCACTCGCACCCATGCAAATCAAAGGACCGCTTTCAATGGCAAGAGTTCCCAACTCACTTAGAATTGAGGTCATGTTACCTATGGTCATCCTAGTGAAGTGAAGTCTCTGTCACAAACAGTGTTATATAACGAGACGATAACACTTTGTGGTCAGGTCTTATACAAACTCTTTGTATAAGACACCCTCGCTCACATGTCCCCAACACGAATGATTAGGATCAGACATCTGTGACATGTCACAACACTTATGATCATTCCATAAAGCGGGCCGCATCCGTAGCATTACCAGGATAAGGTTTCTCTCCTATATCCATATACTACAGACCATTTTGGTTATCACTTAAGACATGATTCACTTGTATGTCACCATATAATTGCTTAAGTTACTTATAAATAACCAGGGAGTTTAGGTTTATTGATTTATGGTCAAGCAAATAAAAAAAATAGTTGAGCAAAATCAAGAAGTGAAGTAAAATATCATATATTATACATCACAAGCGTACGTACAAACCCTAGTCCAGCCGCGGGCGATCCTGTAGACTCATGCTTTGAAAGTGACCCTTGAACACTATAGTCGTGAGAGCCTTCGTAAACGAGTCAACAACATTGTGCTCCAAAGCAATCTTTGTGACGATCACGTCCCCTCAATTCACTATCTCGCAGATCAGATGATATTTCGCTCTATGTGTTTGTCGCGCCAGTGACTCCTAGGCTTCTTGAAGTTTGCCATTGCCTCACTATTATCACAATAGAGGGTAATGGGCCTAGACATATCTGGAACGAATTCCAGTTCTGTCAAGAACTTTCTTTGCCAGACAACCTCCTTAGTAGCTTCGCAAGCCGCATGTACTCTACCTCCATAGTGGAGTCGATGATGCACCACTGCTTAGTGCTTCGCCACACTACAGCTCCTCTGTTAATAGTAAAGACTGACCATGAAGTGGACTTGCGAGAGTCCCTATCAGTCTGAAAGTGAATCCGTGTATCAAGTAAGGATTAAATCCTTAGATCTATACACGAGCATGTAGTTCCTTATTCTCCGAAGATACTTGAGGATGTTCTTCACTGCGGCCCAGTAACCCTGGCCTGGGTTAGACTGATACCTACTGACTATGCCCACAGCGTAGCAGATGTCTGGTCGAGTACAGAGCATCGCATACATCAAACTACTAACGGTAGACGCATATGGAACCTATCTCATCTCCTCAACCTCTTGAGGTGTCTTAGAATACATGTCCTTAGACAAAGCGACTCCATGCCTGAACGGCAGTAGGCCCCTCCTGGAGTCTTGCATCGAATACTTAAGCAACATATTGTCAATGTACAATGTCTGAGACAATGCTAGCACTTTGTTCTTACGATCCCGAAAGATATCTATACCCAGAACAAACTGAGCCTCTCCCAAATCTTTCATTTGGAATTAGGTCGCTAGCCAATTCTTAACTGCAATTAGTAGACCTACATCATTCCCAATGAGTAGTATATCGTCTACATACAACACTAAGAAAACTACTGAAGCGTTGATGATCTTCTTGTAAACACAAGGTTCATCACCGTTTTGGTCAAAGCCATATGATTTGATCGTAGTATCAAACGGTATGTTCCAAGAGCTAGACGCCTGTTTCAGCCCGTAAATGGATCGATTCAGCTTGCAAACCTTTCGCTCTTAATCTTGGGCTATGAATCCCTCGGGTTGCACCATGTAAATGGTCTTCTTAAGATTGCTATTCTGAAAGGCTGTCTTGACGTCCATTTGCTAGATCACATAATTATAATAAGTTGCAATGGACAGAAAGATGCGAATTGACTTTAACATGGCAATAGGTGAGAATGTCTCCTCATAGTCGACTTCCAATACCAGGGTATAACTCTTCGCCACAAGTCGAGCCTTAAAAGTTTGTACC
This sequence comes from Benincasa hispida, assembly GCF_027475165.1. NCBI lineage: Eukaryota > Viridiplantae > Streptophyta > Magnoliopsida > Cucurbitales > Cucurbitaceae > Benincasa > Benincasa hispida. Next base: position 21,020,829 of record NC_143478.1, read on the forward strand.
TCCCTATTAGCAGGACCTTTACACTTGTAGATCCATTTACAACCTATAGGTCTTACCCCATCAGGTCGATCTACAAGATTCCATACTGAGTTGAAGTACATAAACTCCATCTCGATATCCATGGCCTTGACCCATTCATCCAAGTCGATATTCTCCATTGCCTTCTGATAAGACAACAGATCCTGGCTCTGAATAACCAGCCCTACAATAAGTTCAATTCTTCCAATAACATAACGGGGTGGGGTTACTCGTGAGAAAATCTGCTACAGTTTTTATCTCTATATAAAAAAACCATCTTACTTGTATTTGATCTTGTAAGCCCACCTTGACCCAACAATGTTTTTGTTAGATGGTAGATCGAACTGCAAATTCTGGAATGACGGTTCAACCCCGTCCTTGGCCTCGGGGGCACTTGAGTGGGAAAGGAAAGCGAATCAAGGGTTGAGAACGAGAATTGAATTCTCTAAGACCCAATTTACCGTTGTTCCTCAGTAGCTCAGTGGTACTTCAGAGGGGGGGCAATGGCTATTACACTTTCTTTCTAAAAAAGTTTGAATAGATCTAACTCTAAAGGGAAAGAAGTACAGATTCAATCCAAAAACTGGTCCAGTTTGTGGAAATCAAAATCCGAGCGAGACAATCCCCGACAGAGGAAATTCATTCTTATTATGCTAACTCATGCGGATAGAAGACCTACCGCAAAGAAGGAGTTGGTGAGAGACCGACTTAGGCAACTATTCGACAGCAGTGAAGTCAAGTCTATTAGGGGCTACCTGACGATCCCGAACCTTAAAAAAGTTAAGGGTATGTTTTATTTCTCGGCACTCTCTTTCATTGGCTATTTTCATTCAATAAAAAATTGCGATTGACTTTGATTCCCTCCCTTTAATTGTACTTTAATCTAAGCTATTACTTTAGAGTACCATAGCAAGGATTTTCGTGAAAACCCAGATAGCGAACGGGCGGGTTCGCAAACCTCCCACTGCGTCGAGGTTTCCTAAATCAGTTAGAAGACAATTCTTTACCTCCATGTGAGTCTTGTCTTGAGGGAAAAATGACTAAGAAATATTTTACTAGAAAAGGTCTCAGAGCCACAATACCCTCAGAGCTCGTACATTCGAACCTCTGTGGACCGATAAATGTCAAAGCTCGAGTGGGTATGAATATTTCATCAGTTTTATTGATGATTATTCAAGGTATGGTCATATTTACCTAATGCATCATAAGTCTGATTCTTTTGAAAAGTTCAAAGAATATAAGGTTGAGGTTGAGAACCAGTTAGGTAAAACAATTAAGACACTACGATCAGATCGAGGTGGGGAGTACATGGACTTAAGATTCCAGGACTATATGATAGAACACGGAATGAAGTCACAACTCTCTGCACCTAATATGCCTCAGCAGAACGGTGTATCTGAAAGAAGAAACATAACCTTGTTAGACATGGTTCACCCAATGATGAGCTTTGTTGAGTTACCTGATTCCTTTTGGGGACATGCATTACAGACTGCTGTCTATATTTTGAATAACGTTCCCTCTAAAAGTGTTTCAGAAACACTTTATGAGCTATGGAAAGGGCGTAAAAGCGGTTTACGTCACTTTAGGATTTGGGAATGCCCGACACACGTGTTGGTGCAAAATCCTAAAAAATTGGAACGTCGTTTATAACTATGCCTATTTGTAGGTTATCCAAAAGAAACAAAAGGTGATTTATTTTACGATCCTCAAGAGAATAAGGTATTTGTATTGACAAATGTCACATTCTTAGAGGAAGACCACATAAGAAGTCATCAACCTCGCAGTAGACTAGTATTGAATGAAATTTCCAAAGACGCTACAGATAGAGCTAGTTCATCTACTAAAGTAGTAGATAAAACTAGTATATTTGGTCAATCACATCTTTCTTAAGAGTTGAGAATGCCTCGATGTAGTTGGAGGGTTGTTAATCAGCTTGACCGTTACTTGGGTTTAACAGAAACACAAGTCGTCATACTTGATGACGACATAGAGGATCCATCGACCTATAAACAGGCGATGAAAGATGTGGACCATGATCAGTGGGTCAAAGCCATGGACCTCGAAATGGAGTCTATGTACTTCAATTTTGTTTGGAAAATTGTAGATCAACCAAATGATGTAAAACCAATTGGCTGTAAGTGGATCTACAAGAGAAAACGAGACCAAGCCGGTAAAGTACAGACTTTTAAGGCTCGACTTGTGGCAAAGGGTTATACTCAGAGAGAATGAGTAGACTATGAAGAAACTTCTCTCTTGTTGCCATGCATAAGTCGATTAGAATACTTTTATCCATTGCCACCTTTTATGACTATGAAATTTGGCAGATGGATGTCAAGATAGCCTTTCTAAACGGCGATCTTGAGGAGAGTATCTATATGGCTCAACCAGAAGGGTTTATTATACAGGGTCAAGAACAAAAGGTTTGTAAGCTTCAAAAATCCATTTATGGGTTGAACAAGCTTCTAGATCTTGGAATATAAGATTTGATACTGCAATCAAATCTTATGACTTTGAACAGAATGTTGACAAACCTTATGTTTACAAGAAGATCGTCAATTCGAACCTTATGTTTACAAGAAGATCGTCAATTCTACTATAGCGTTCTTAGTTTTATATGTTGACGATATTCTACTCATTGGGAATGAAGTAGGTTACCTGACTGGCATCAAGAAATGGCTAGCAACACAGTTCCAAATCAAAGATTTAGGAAATGCGCAGTATGTTCTCGGGATTCAGATTATTCGGAACCTCAAGAAGAGAACATTAGCCTGTTTCAAGCAACTTATATAAACAAAATGTTGTCTAGGTATAAGATGCATAATTCCAAAAGAGGTCTATTACCTTACAGATATGGAATTTATTTGTCAAAGGATCAATGTCCTAAGACACCTCAAGAGGTTGAGGATATGAGACGCATTCCCTATGCTTCCACAGTAGGGAGCCTGATGTATGCAATGTTATATACTAGATCTGACATATGCTACATAGAAGAGATAGCCAGTAGGTATCAGTCCTATCCTGGATATGATCATTGGACTGCCGTTAAAAATATCCTCAAGTATCTTAAGAGAATGAGGAACTACATGCTCGTGTATGGTACTAAGGATTTGATCGTTACTGGATACATTGACTCTGATTTTCAAACCGATAAAGATGTAAGAAAATCTACATCGAGATCAGTGTTCATTATGAATGGAGGAGCAGTAGTGTGGAGAAGTGTGAAGCAAAACTGTATTATGGACTCCACAATGGAAGCTGAATACGTAGTTGCTTGTGAAGCAGCAAAGGAAGCAGTATGGTTGAGGAAATTCTTGACAGATTTGGAAGTCGTTCCAAATATGCATCGGTCTATCACCCTATATTGTGATAATAGTGGTGCGGTTGCAAATTCACGAGAACCATGAAGCCACAAGTACGGTAAGCATATTAAGCGCAAATACCATATGATTCAGGAGATTGTACATCATGGAGACGTAGTAACCCAGATATCTTCTGAGCAAAACATTATTGATCTTTTTATAAAGGCCCTCACGGCTAAAGTGTTTGAAGGTCACCTACAGAGTTTAGGTCTACGAAGTTTGTAAACTAGGATAAGTGGGAGAACTTTTGGGTATATGCCCTAGTTTATTGTACTCATATGTTTCTCACTTAAATTTAACATTGTGATACTCCACAGGAGTTTTAGTCCAAGTGGGAGTTTGTTGGATTTTATGTTCTAAAACTAGTAGTTTGTAAATTAATAAACATATTCTATTTTGTTTTTCGATAAAGTTGTTATTGAAATTATAATCTTGAATCCAATAAACTAAGGTCCTGAGGCTATTTAATATAGTTTAAACTTTATGTAGTGACATAAATGTGGATCAAGTTCAAGTATATAGCCAAAGTGGTCTATAGTATATGAATAAGGTTGGGCACTTTATTCTGGGGACACTATGGATGCGGCCCACTTTGTAGTTAGTACAAACAATGTGATTCTGAATCGTTCATATAGAGATATGTGAGTAGGGACATCCTATGCAATGAGTTTGCATAAGACTGAACCATAAAATAGTCATTTTTTACGTTCTAAATGCCGTTTTATGTATAAAACTAACTATTTGAAAATTGATGACATAGGTAACTTAATCTTAATCCTAAGCTAACTATGAACTCCTGTTTACTCGGAATTATCCTTAGATCTGCATAGGTGAGGGCAGCTCATCATCGCTGGCCCAATAAGCCTCCAATTTCAGGGGTAAGATAGGGTGGATAGTTGGGAACATAGGGTGCAAGACGGAATTCACTCCTGCTCGTTATAGGGATAGTAGATAGGTTGTTCCCTTTAGTATTGAATCCAGGTCTTGAACAAGGGCCTCCACCCTCTCCTTGGCCTGAGAGGAATTCGGTTTATAGGTTGGACCTTAAACTAATTGTTCACTAGAGGATCAGTGGAACTTAAGGAATAAGATGTAGTCTCGGGGGTAAAACGGTTTTTATGATACAGCCGAGATTACGAACAACCTGTGAAGGATTAACTTACTAATCATGGTTATATAAAATGGACACAAATATATCTATAGTGAGGGGAGTGCAACTACGGGACTATAATGGAATGACCCGTTAGTTAACGAATGTTGATTAGCTCCGTCTAAAGAGTTTAGCTAGCTAATCTCGAATTGTTGAAGCCCATGATCTATAGGTTCATTAGGTTCCCCTACTAGCTCATATGGAATAAACTTAGAACAGTATGATAGAATGATTCGAATTGTTCGAATTAGGTGAAGAGAGAGAAACCGACAAGTATATGTGATATAGTGGTGGGTTTTCAGTTTAGAGATACAACTTTAATATTTAAATGTGATTTAAATATCAAGAATATGAATACGTTCATATTCGGAAGCTCAGAAATAATGAAAATGGTCAAATATGTAAAAAGTCAAAGAGTTTACTTTTTGACTTTGAAAAGTCAAACTTTGACCGACCTTATATTCAAATGTGATTTGAATTTCGAGAAAATGAATGTGGATTCATGCTCGGGAGGTCAAAATTAGCCAACACGGAAAACATCATAAAAAGTAAAAATGTTGACTTTTTGGTCAAAGTTTGACTTTGACCAAATAACTATTTTGCCCTTTGACTAATGTTAGTTAGAAAATCCAAACTTTTGTTGGATAATTCCACTAACAATATAGTGGGCTAGGTGACTGCTTATAGTGGAGACATTAAGCCCACTAAGATAGTGGATTATAGGTGTTGGATTTTTATGGATTTAGTTCATACAATTGTTGCATGACTTATTTCTATAAATTGGGCTTTTCAATTCGGTTGAAAAAGTTTTGCCAATTTTGGCAAATTGTTTTCTAAATTTGGGCTAGAAAAATTATTTTCTTGAGTGAAGTCCAAAACCCAACTTAACCCAAATTTCCATCTCTTTCTCTCTCTCGGTTTTCTTCATCCACCAGGTCCCATAACTCGATTCTGAGTTCAGAGGATAGTAGGTCAACTCTAGTGGTGGTCCGAAAGAGTTCGGGTCGAGATTCAGTGAGGAAAAGCGATTTCAGGAGCTTCAAAGGTAAGTTAATTTACTATTTTTCCTTCAAATTGCATGCTATTTTCCTTTAGTTTAAAAGCAATTAGAGTGTAATTAAGTCCTTATTCCGCTGCGTATGTCTCGTGTTCCATCAAGGGAAATCCCAAATGCAAAAATGATGTAAGCTAGCTTTACGCATGTTCCACGACTCCAAAGGTGTTCTCGCAACACTCTTGGAGGGAACACAGTTGAGTATGTATACCGTAGTCTCCACTGCGAAACCCCAAAACGAGTCCGGTAAGGAAATGTAATTCATCATTGAACAAACCATGTCCAACAAGGATCTATTTCTCCTCTCCGTTACACCATTTTGTCCCATTTTGCTGAGTTGTACCTGGCATTGAAAGTTGGGAAAGGATTCCATGTTCTATCAAATAGTCCTAGAATTGTGAGTCCAAAAACTCTCCACCTCGATTCGATAGAAGTGTTTTAATCCATCTACCCAATCCGTTTTCAACTTCAGCCTTGAACTCTTTGAACTTTTCAAAGGATTCAGACTTTCGTTGCATAAGATAAATATACCTATACCTAGAGTAATTCTAACGCTTGAAATGTTTCTTTATTTCTTATTTACAGCATGTGAACAAATATGAATATGGTTGAATGAACAACAAGCTCATGTTGCCATAAACTTGATGACGTAAAGATGGAAATAGAATGTGGGTGTTGTGTTATGCAATACTACTTCTAAATATATGCGTTGTCAACTATATGCTTATAGTATGCTATGGAATAATGCGTTGTCACAAGTTTCCTTGCATTGAAACCAAGTATAATTCCAACGCAAGTTTCTCAAAGTAATCCGAGGTCGAACACAGGGATTGTTTTTGTTAATGTGTTTCTTTTGTGATACATGCGACCAGTTTTTACAATTAATAAGAATTGGGTTTGTACATGAATTTAAAGTTGCGTTAATAAACTAATTTTCGATGAAGATAAGCCTAAGCTAATGTTATACAAGATACAAGATACATGGTATATATGATGCTGAGTTCGAGACTGACTGTGAAGTTTATACAAAGGATCGTGGTATGAGATGACACGTCTTTATGGATGAATCAGAAGGAGAAACAATAATTAGTACAAACGTCGCAAGTTTGTTAATTGCGTTAAAGATGTAACTAAGGTTCCGCTTCCCCTTGGTGTACACCTCTCGGTCATCGGCCGCATTCCCATATCTCTATGGTGAAACAGGAATGAACGTAGTGAACGTAAGGTTGCTTCCATCTCTAGAAGTACTTCTCGCTTTAGTTAACGCATTCTTCCAACCCTCTCTCGATAGGCAGAATAACATCTTCATTTCTGCTCTCACAGGTGAAGATGTCATCTAGCATGCATTGACTAAACTTAATTATTTTCTTAACCCAATTAATTACTTGCTTAATTCCTGCTAATTACCCATGGGATTAAGAAAACGTCATGGAGAAAATGAATTGTGGATGAATGGAAATAGATAGAGAAATGATAATGGAGATGATCATAACATTCAATACTAAGATTAAACGTCTGATACATGGTGTGAATAATAAAGTAAGGAGATGAATACAAGTGATGATAAAGAGATAGAAACAAATACAGAAGAGTGTCAACGTCTTGACATAGATCTGGACGGTGGTTTTGCTTGCCGGCATGTGGAATGGATGAACAGAAGAGCTTCCCTCTCAGGCTTGCTCGTCTGGTAGAGGCGACCTTCGTATAGAGCTTCAACGATGGGGATCGAAAGGATTCTTTGCCTGGAGACTTACCTCTCAGCCTTGTCTCTTAATTCTTACCGAATCTACTGTGATTAGTCGCTCAACCAATCTCTCTCTCAGATCGGTATATACAATTTTTCTCTTGTATCCAGTATATCTCTTCAATGGAATTGCAGAAGCTATTTATAGGCAAAGCTTTGACTTTTTGCATTGTGGTCCCCACTTTATTGTTAAGGTAGTTCATGAAATGGTGGAGTGAATATTCCTTCTGTTACGCAATCAATCCCATCAGTAATGCACAACGGTCAATTGTACATGCGTCAGAATCCTCTGCAATGGCATTGCTATGTACATCTTCGATCGTTTGCCCGCATGCAGTGTTGTTTTTTTATTACCGTATGCGGTTGAAGTTGCGTTGATTGAAAAGCTCTTGATCGATTATTGCATGCACCATCATTGCATTGATCGTCTCTTCATTATTGAGTGACGGGCGCAATACGACGTAGATGCATTGTTCCGTTTATCTTTGAGCCATGAACGCATGCGGTGACTTGATTTCTTGCAAAACATAACTGAAACATTCTTTTCTACCATTGCAATGGTGTCAGTGGATGTATTGACGACAATTTATAATTCTCGCATTTCTTAGCCAATTTCTATACTATCGACGCAACTTTTCTTCTTTTTGGCCGCAATATCTAAATAAAATAGTATAAATAACTTGTATTTCTACAAGTTATCAGTAATCATCAGTAAAAATGATAAAATACTCATAGCCACCTTGGGCTCGCATATTCATATGACCACAAAGGTCAGAATGTACTAACTCAAGAGGTTTTTTGGCTCGATAACCTTTTCCAGTAAAAGGTCTTTTAGTCATCTTACCCTCAAGGCAAGATTCGCACACTAGTAAAGAATTTTCTTCTAACTCACTTAGAAGTCCATTCTTCACCAATCTCTCAATCCTATTCAGATTGACGTGCCCTAATCGAAGGTGCCAAAGTTGGACATTTTCTTTTGGAGAAATTCGTTAATGTTTAGTTTGAGTTACAAAAGTTTTAAACAATTCTATGTTATGGAGGGAACTAATGGCTAACGACCTTAGCACATACAAGTTATTTTATAGATACACTGTACAAATATTAATACTATCTTTATGAATAAACGCTTTATCCATATTAAATGAAATAGTGTAGCAAGCACTTTACAGAAATAAGGTTCCTCTTAAGTTCAGGAACAATATATACATAATTCAAAATTAGAAACCTATTCTGTAAAGATAACTGGATCCCTCCCACTGCCACAACTTATATGACGTGTCCGGTGCCTACTCGCATCGTCATCTCACCAGCCTTCAGTTGTTTCCAGGATCTAATCCCCTAAAAAGAAGAATAAACGCGATTAGTGGCACCCGAATCAATTATCTAGACAGAACTATCATTCTCCACTAAACAAGTTTCAAGTACAAGTAAATCATATTTACCTTTATCAGCCTTGGCCTTAGCCTTGGCGGCCTTCCTTTCCTTCAGCCAGCGAGGATAGTTCCTCTTCTAGTGTCCATCATTGTTGCAGCGGAAACATTTTCCCTTTTTAACCGGCAACGTACGCCTTATTGGGGCGACAGGTGGTGGGTTAGCGGGCGCCTTCCCTTTCCCCTTACCACTCTTCTTTTTCTTCCTCTTTGTAGAGTTAGAAGTAGAAGGTACAAACTTCGTTCCTAAGGTCGAACCTCTATGGAATGTCCTGGAAGATGAAGTAACATTTGCCTCAGTCTTTTTCCTCTCCTTACTATTCAGTAAAGATTGGTAGGTCTGCAACTCGTTGAGGAGAGTTGTAAGGTTGTATTTCAATTTTTTAAGAATCACATTATTAACAAAGTACAGAAAGCTCTCTGGCAAAGAATGCAGGTTTATGCTAATCTGGCTGGCCTTATTGATGGTAGACCTATTTAACTCCACCACATTGAAGTAGAACCATCATGTTAAGAACATGTTCACGAACAGGGGTGCCTTCTTACATTTTGGAGTTGAATATATACTTAAGAGCCTCGTGCTAGAGCTATTCAGACAGTTGTCCAAACATTCCCTGCAAGGACTCCATGATCTCATGTGTTGAGACCATGGGCTTGTACTTCTTGGCCAAGACTTCATTAAGACTTGCCAAGATATAGGATCGAGCCTTCTCGTTCGCTCGTGTCCATTGCTCATATGCCTCCCAAACATTTCGAGTGACATTCGGAGTTGGAATTGGAGGACAGACCTCCGTAAGGGCAAACATGAGATCCTCGATGATTAGTATAGTCGTGATCATATGTTTCCATGTTGAAAAGTTATCGCCAGTTAATTTCTTAGCGCTAAGCAAAGACAAAGTGGTTGTGGCCATTTTCAAAAGATTGTTGCTGAAAAAGGAACAAAACTTTGATTAAAATTTGCTAAACCACATTTTAACCAATCAATTTTTCAAAATATTTTTAAATACCCCAAGTGTAAGACTTCTATTTTGCAATGATGCACCAACGAGGCAGGACAAACGTCACCGGTGGGGTGATCAGATGCCCTTTCACTGGGATGAGACATTCTCAACCATTAGGCAGAACCAACTCTTGGAATTGATCCTAACAGCCAACATTTATTTGGTCCAAAATTGTTAACCTTTAACAATTTCGCGTAAGTGTGACCCCTCGCTTTCGGTGCCAGAGTCCCGCTCTAATGAGCCCATTGTAGGGAAGAAGTAGATTAGGACAAGAGACTAAGTAACCCCATCCTCTTACATGAGATCAAATAAAGAAACACGCAAAACTGCCATCCTATAGGGGGGACACTTCTAGGGTGCCTCGAGGCGATGGGCAAAAACTTTATTCAATCCAATGAGGGAGACCGAGGGATATGTTGTCGCACTTTTCGCTCCCACTTACTATGAACATTCTCTTCATCCACCTTGATATTGACCTACCCAAACACCAGTTTTTAGAGGGACACTCCCAAAGTGCCACGAGGCCGTGGGTAGATTTCACGATGTGGACTATATAGGAGTAACATGAAAGGTTAAAGTGAAGCATCATATGCCCCAAGTACCTCCCACTGAATATTCTACCTAGGGGTTCATTAACCTAGACAATCCGACTTCTGATTTTAGTCTAAGTCATCTTTTTAAGTCCACTCATAAACAACCTTTGTCTATGAATTATGAACAAGTTCAAGTAGGCACATTTAAACACTTTAATGGATTGTCCTTAACTTGCATGCATACATCAAATCTATCTAATTCATCTTTCCAGGTAAGTTCCCAGGTAGGGGTGTTATGTTTCCGTCAACTTACATACCCCAGCCTAGATAGAACCTGTCTTAGACAAAAGGTCCCTTATAGATAGATTTGCTACACTTTAACCTCTAATTAGTCAATTTAATCCTATTAAACCGATTAAAAGATTTAAAGCCTAAGGGTTGCTAATCATATTAGAACCATGATCTTAGGTCTATGTCATCCAAGTTTTAAACATTTTAAAACATGAATTAAACCTTAGTGAGCATGCATGTCTTTCTTATTGCTTTTAGTTCTAATTTCTCTTTAATCATTAAAAAGAAAAAACTAAAACACATTGCGCATAACTAGGTGTTTATTATGCTTATAAAGAAACCTATGTGTCATGCTTCATGCAATGTCAGGTCATTACTATACATAACTTTTATATATAAGCGTAATAACCAAGCAAACATGTTTTTCATACACCCTTATACTATAACAATTATAATATAAAGATGATGCATGTCAATGCTTTTTATGCATGCATAAATATAACTCTTATATTGCATACATGAGCATGCTCTTACATAATTATATCACGCTTCTCTAAATTATAACATTTACAATAAAAAGATGATGCATGACCAATCCATAATCTAAGATAGGATTTACTATATGTGCATATCATATGACATATAAATAACCATACATCTCATGTAATAAACCAAGGATTAATGGACCGGAATGAACCTTTACCAAATTAGAATGAAAAAACTTTATCTATTACATTTTCCATTGAGCAAACTGGTTCATAGGCGAACCGGGTCTTGAACCTCCAGGAGAAACTCCATCGTTTAGTAAACATTGTAGGCAAGCGATCGCTCAATGCACACTAGACAATAGCGCAAAAGCTAAACGATCGCTTAGACGACAATGAGGCTGCGAAGCCTGATCGTCTAGGAAATAGCTTAATGTGGCGAAAGGTAAATGTTTTACCGTGTGTTACTCCGCGATCGTTTAGTCAGTTACTAAGCAATGAAGCTTGCTGAGCTAAATGATCATCTAGTGCGCGTGTGCTTTAAACGACACTCGAGCATCCGATACTCAACGATCGCTTACCCCATCATCTACATGACTCGATCAACCCTTGATCGTCTTCTTTCTCGAAGAATAGCAACCCTTGCTCCGAACTTCTTCACGAACGACTCAAGGCTCAAACTAACTTTGAATTACAGACTTGATAATAAGCAATTGTGCCAAAAAACGCAGGGGCCTTTACAATTAACCGAAAATGCAAAAGAATGAAAAACCCTATCTATTACATTTTTCTTCGAGCAAACCGGTTCACAGGTGAATAGAGTCTTGAACCCCTAGAAGGTCTTCATTGCGTAGCAAAATCAAGCAGGTAGACGATCGTTCAGCGCGCCCTAGATGATAGGAGCATTAGCAAACGATCGCGTAGACGACTACAAGGCTGCGAAGCCTGATCGATTATGAGATCGTGTAGCGGGACGATAGGTAAACGATTTACCTTGAGTTACTAAGCGATCGTTTAGTCAGTTACTAAGCGATGAAGCTTGTTGACCTAAACGATCGTCTAGTGCACTTTAAACGATAAGCGAGTGTCTCATCCTCTAACCGATGCGTGCAACTTGGTAAACAATTTTCCTTGCGATGCTAAGCAATTGTTTAGTCAGTTACTAAGCGATGAAGCTTGCTGGCCTAAACGATCGTCTAGCGGCACGCGCATTAAATGATACTCAGTAATCGCGTGCCCGATTGTCAACCTGATAAGACCAACTTTTGATCGCATACCCCATCGTTTAACCGATGCATTCAACCACGATCGCGTACTTCTTCATCCTTACGATGCGATAAACAACGATTGTGCAAAACTCCTTCTGCACAATGCAATCAACCCTAGATCGTCTCATTCCTCAAAGAGCCATAACCTTTGCCCAGAACTTCGACGAACGACTCAAAACCTTAAACAAACTATTAATACAGACTCGATAATGATTATTTATGCTTAAAAACGCATGGGCCTTTACAAACAACCGCAAATGTAAAAGGAATTAAACAAACCGAGGCAATTCATCCTTAAAACATCCATTAATCCGGCACACCCACAACAGATTTAACATTTAAAACAGTGTAGAAATGTACCCATCATGAATGTATATGTTATTCGTTGCAACAGATGAAATCGGAGTATCAGAAACCTGACTCTGATACCAATTGAAAGATCTCATACTAAGAGTTCTGTGAGCGTGTTTAGATCGCTCCGATTTCACAGTGACCGAAACATAAAAGATATACATTAAACACTAACAGTTATGCATAAAAACCAAATTATCGGCATGCTCGGAACACAATGAATAACAAGGAAACGGTTCATATCAGATGAAGACTCTCTTCGAACGTCTGAACCCTAAGTAGCGGAAACCATCCAACAGATCTTCCAGCACCCGACGGGTATGTCGACTGCAACAACACGATCATAACGTACACGAACACTGTAGCGGGGACGACACCACCACTAGTGAAACCCAGGTATCCTCGGAGTGAAAACCCAAAGAGTGGGCTTTTGGTGAGTTTCGTAGAGGATGGAGGACAACGCGTTGTGTAGACGATAAGCAAGTGGGAGATAACACTGTGATATCGTATAACGGAAGTGCTTATCGTATAGAAGAGTGATAACTTGTAGAAATATAAGTTATTTATACTGTTTTATTTAGATATTGCGGCCGAAAGAAAGGAAAGATGCGTCGATTGTATAGAATTGGCTAAGAAATGCAAGAATTATAAATTGTCGTCAATACACCTACTAACATCATTGCGATGGTAGAATAGGATATTTCAAGTCTGTTTTGCAGGATATCAAGTCACCGCATGCGTTCATGGCTCAAGATAAACTGAACAACGCATCTATGTCGCATTGCGCCCATCATTCATAAATGAATAGACGATCAACGCAATGACGGCACATGCGACAATCAATTAAGAGCTAAGTGATCAACGCAATCTCAACCGCATGCGGTAATAAAAAAATAACACCACATGCGGACAAACGATCGAAGATGTAAAGAGCAACACAAATGCAGAGGATTTTGACGCGTGTACAGCAGACTGTTGTGCATTTCGGGCGGGATTGATTGCGTAACAGAAGGAATATTCACTCCACCATTTCCGGAACTGCCTTAACAATAAAGTGGGGTCCACAAATTAGAGAGTCAAAGCTTAGCCTATAAATAGCTCCGGCAATTCCACTGGAAAAAAAAAAGGATGCTTGAATACATAGAAAAGTGCTTATATTGTTCTGAGAGAAAGACTGGTTGAACGACTAATCATAGTAGATTCGAGAAGAATTAAGAGACAAGGCCGAGAGGCGAGTCTCCAGGCAAAGAATCCTTATGATCCCCACCGTTGAAGCTTTGTACGAAGGTCACCTCTATCAGACGAGAAAATCTAAGAGGGAAGCTCTTCTGTTCATCCATTCCACACACTGGCAAGCAAAACCACCGTCCAGATCTGTGTCAAGATGTTGACACCCTTCTGTATTTGTTTCTATCTCTTCATCATCACTTGTATTCATCTTCTTATTCTATCATTCACACCATATATCAGACGCTTAATCTTAGTATTGAATGTTATGATCATTTCCATTATCATTTCTCTGTCTATTTCTGTTCACCCATAATTCATTTTCTCCATGACGTTTTCTTAATCCCATGGGTAATTAGCAAGAATTAAACAAGTAAATTAATTGGGTTAAGGAAATAATTAAGTTTAGTCAAGGCATGCTAGACGACATCTTTACCTATGAGAGCATAAGTGAATATGTCATTCCGCCTATCGAGAGAGGGTTGGAATAATGCGTTAACTAAAGCAATAAGTACTTATAGAGATGGAAGCAACCTTGCGTTCACCACGTTCATCCCTGTTTCACCATAGAGATATGAGAATGTGGCCGATCACCGAGAGGTGTATGCCAAGGGAGAGCGGAACCTTAGTTACATCTTTAACGCAATTAACAAACTTGCGACGTTTGCACTAATTATTCTTTCTCCTTCTGATTCATCCATAAAGACTTGCCCTCGCATACCACGATACTTCGTATAAACTTCACAGTCAGTCTCGAACTCAACATCATGTATATCATGTATCTTGTATCACATTAGCTTAGGTTTATTTTCATCGCAATTTATTTTATTAACGCAACTTTAGTTTATCTGCACAATTTTAATTTACCGTAATTTACTTTCCTATACAAACACACAATCTTATTAATTGTAAAAAATCGGTCGCATATATCACGAAAGTAACACATTAACGAAAACAATCCCTGTGTTCGACCTCGGATTATTTTGAGAAACTTGCGTTGGAATTATACTTGGTTTCAGCGCAAGGAAACTTGTGACAACGCATTACTCCATATTATACTACAAGCATATAGTTAACAACGCATATATCTAGAAGTAGTATCGCATAAAATGTGCATGAGCAACAACACAGCATAAGATTACATTTTGCACTACAAGTTTATGGCAACACGAGCTTGTAGCACATCATCATGCATGCACATTACACTCATCAATTCTCAAGTCATCAAAGAGCTACACGATCGTGTATGAAAAGCTGAACGATCGTTTAGGAAAAATGTATGATCGTTTAGAGAAATCGTGAGGCAGACGATCTTTTAGACAAACGAGTTTATAACGTATAGGCTCTCGCGATCGTTTTCACGAATTCTTTTTGGGCGGACGAAAATATGAATGCACGATTTTGAAAAATAAAAGCGATTTTCATTTTTAACCCACCGATTATCATAACCAACGCAGCCCACTTCCCAAGTCCGAACGTGGACAAATTAGTTAATTATCATATAATTAATCGATTAATTTAATTAATAAATATATCATATTATATTTATATCCTATAGTTTGATATCACATATCTAATATAGTATTTTCTCCTCTACTTGATATAAATCATATTTATATCTAATTTCCTCCAAATTAATGTATCTCATACATTTAGTCAATTATATCGTATATAATTAACTAGTCCAATTATATCATATATAATTGAACTTCCTCTTGTCAATTTGAACATTTTAAATTAACTCAAACACTAGTTCTCGACTTTATCCAAGCTATTCAGATGACCTAATGGACTTATGGCTCGAAGCTCCAATGATACGTGAATAGCTGACTAAACTCTTTAGCTACGAGATCCACCATCATTTAACTATCAGTGATTCCACTAAAGATCAATAGCTGAACTCTTCTTACCACAGATATATTTTTGTGTCCATCAGATATAACCAATCATGAATACGATGACCTTTCACAGATGCTCGTAAGTACAGTTGGGCCAACTTACCATTTTGCCCCTATAGTTACATCTCACTCCTTAAGTACCACTGATTCCTCTAATGAATAATACAACATAGTCCAACTATACGTGAACATCTCTCGGGCCAAGAGAAAGTGTGTGGCACCACATCGTTCAAGCCTCGGAATCAGCCCTTAAGGGAGCCATCTATCTACTTACCCCTGCCTCGGGGAAGGAGTGAATTCTATCTTGTGTAGCTGAGTTCCCAGCTCCCAAATCAGACGAATCCCCAAAATGGTAGGTTTGAATCGGTGACCTGGCCACTCGCATCCATGCAAATCAAAGGACCACCCTCAATGGTAGGAGTTCCCAACTCATTCAGGATTGAGGTCATGTTACCTATGGTCATCCTAGTGAAGTTAAGTATCTGTCATGAACGGTGTTATATAATGAGACATTAACACTTTGTGGTCAGGTCTTATACAAATTCTTTGTATAGGACGCCCCCGCTCGCATGTCCCCAACACGAATGATCAGGATTAGACCATCTGTGATAAGTCACAACACTTGTGACCATTCCACAAAGCGGGCCGCATCCGTAGCATTACCAGGATAAGGTTTCCCTCATTTATCCATATACTACAGACTATTTTGGTTATCACTCAAGACATGATCCACTTGTATGTGACCACATACATGCTTGAGTCACATACAGATAACCAGAGATTTTATGTTTATTGGTTTGTGGTAAAGCAAATAAATAACCGAGCAAAATACAAGATGTGAAGTAAATATCATATATTAACATCACAAGTGTTCGTACATACTGTTTACAAACTATATGACACGAGACTTTAGGGCATCAACCCCAACAAGTGGGAGCAGTCGCATTCGATTATGGTAACCGATGAATAAAATGAAAATTGGTTTCATTTGGCAAAAGTTCGAAAATTCGTAATCAGTGTGAAAGAGTAAACGATTGCCTAGCTTGAGAACCTATACGATAGTAGCTCATTGTCTGAACGATCGCACGCTTGTCCCTAAATGATTGCATAGCATGTCACGTTTTCTAAACGATCGTCTACCTTTTATTAAACGATCGCTTAGTAAAACCTACATGATCGTGTAGTTTCATCTAAACAATAAGCATCCCTGCTATATGAGTGCTCTTTCTCTCCCACTTGCTTATCATCTACACGATATGTCTTTCCTCCTACCTCTATCAAATTCACCGAAGACCACACTTTGGATTCTCACACCAAGAATACCAAGGGCGCTAACTGGTGGTGTCGTCCCCGTTGTTTCCTTGTTCGTGTTGTTGTCATTCGTGTAGACGATCGTGCTGACACAGCCGACTGATTTGCTAGGCGATAGTTCATATAGAGGTTATTCCACTGCTTTGAGTTCGACGTTTAAAGAGAGTTTTCAACTGGTATGAGAACTTTTTCCCTTGTGTTTTATTGTTCAAAGCATGTCGTTAATTATTATTGATTTGCATAACTATCTGTTAGAATGTATGTGTTGTATTTCGGTTACAATGAAATCGGAAAGATCCGAATGCGCCCATGGATGCTCTTCGATAAGAGTTCCTTCAAATTGTACACGGTAAAACCACAAAGTTCCAACTTTCCATTTTGTTTACTTCAATTTTTAAAGATAAAAATAGTTTTTGGTTTGTCTTCGTGATAGGATTTGATTGAGCTACTTGTATGGTAGCTCGTGATCATGCTGTTGGTTTCTCTAGTTTGTTCTATTTTTTTGTTTCTTCCAATTTGGACAATTGTAGAAAATTTTTGGTTGTTAACTTCGCGAACTGGATGCACTATGTTATTGTTGGTGACTTTTTACATCTGTTTCCTCTTTGATTTTAGTCTTTTATGAACTTTGCTTCTTCTTCTTCCTTTTTTTTTAAAAAAAAAATTTAAGAAGAAGAAGAAGAAGAAGAAGAAGAAAAATGTATGGTTCGTAAATAGTTCGATAAGATACCTTAGGATTTGATAGAGTATTTAGAAAGACAAGCTACTTCTCTTAGAGATGTAAAACTTGGTTGGGATTGGTTTTGTGGATGCTTGAGAAATATTCTAGTTAGAAAAAAGGATAAAAGAAAAACTTATAGATACTTGTTTTAAGTATTTAAAAAGTTAGTCCAAAAAGGTCATTGGATACTTGAGATTTAGTTTTAACTTGAGGTCCTCGAAGCCCTTGACTGATAGATAATCTACCCACTACAATATTCCAAAGTTGTTATCGGCTTGTAGCACATGTTTAGAAAATACAAAGAAGAAAATTAATTTATGTGGATGCATGTTTGAAGTTTCGAACATTCCATAGGCCACACTGTTTGATCAACTCTTTGATCTAAATTATAAGTTATTCAGGTCATAGTTCGCCTTCCTATCAGTAGCTAACTGAGATAATGGATTAGTCTCTAGCATTTCTTTTTAGAGGAAGATATCATCACATTGTTATCTAGTATTCTCGAGTGTTTACTACTCTCACTCGTAATTTAACACGTCATTAAACAATGTATTAATTTATTTTGTGAACTCTACATCATTATTCTGTTGTTTTTGAAACATATAAACACACTATTCTTCTTAAAATACTACTACTGTGGTAAATAATCAATGTAGTATCGAAAACACTACACACTATGACAACAATGGTACTGTAGTTTTTTTTCTATATAAAGTGAATCATACAAACACATACGTTAAATTTAATATATACCAATTCAAACAAACAAAAGTTTGGAATCATACGTCAATATGATTTTACGAAAATTAACGTAACTAAATATCATTTTCTAAAATAACTATTTCAACCATACATCAATTCCTCTGTCTTTCTTTTTTTATTTTTTTCTTTGGCGTTGTAATTTCACGCTGGTTGTAAATGTATCGTACGAATAAAATGGTAGAAAGCAATTACTATTATTCTTCACGAATTAGTGAAGGGCAACTATGTACTTTTGAAATGGATAATCAAAAAAAGAAAAAAAAAATATTGGCAGCACTTATTGGGCTTCAAAAATCAAAGACCCGGCCCAACTTCAAAACAAAAGCCTACTGAAATGTAGGATCGAGTCAAACAAAGTCAACGAATCACCATCTTTTAATTTATATATTAAATAAATAAATAAAACTCAATATTTGACTCACCTTTTATTTTTGACTACTTGGATACTACTTCCTTTTTCGTGACATTGAAAATCTATGTATTATTATTAAAGGCTAGATCAAATAAATTTTTGAATTTTAAGAAAAATATAATGGTTTGTTGCACGACATCCATTGGCTAATTTATTTTTATTTTTTACAAAATTGTAATTTTTATATTAGTTACTTCTATTACTTTGACTTTGGAATTAATGGAATTATTCAAATTTATGCACAACTTTTTTTCTTTTGTTGTTGAAATTAAATTTTAGATTTTTCGATATTGATAGCCATATAATTTATTAAGTTAAATTTATATTTTATTTATTTATTATAACGTCAACCAATTAAATAAAATTATGGATAACTAATAATATTTAAAGTTTGTTGCGTTAATGAAATATAAATTACTGTTTCAATATTACAAAAAACAAATGATTGGATAAAAGATGACTATTAATTAATCAAAGTGTAGGATCACTGTTGGTGAGGATTTATTTTAAAATGGTTTAAATATAAAAAAATGAATCAAAATATTTAAAAAATATAGTAAAATTTTAGAACTATCAATAATAGATGCTGATAGATATTGATAGTTTATCATTGATAACTCTAAAATTTTGTTACATCTTGTAAATATTTTCAACAGTTTTACCATTTGAAATAATTTTCCTTAAATTTATACA
This sequence comes from Benincasa hispida, assembly GCF_027475165.1. Lineage (NCBI taxonomy): Eukaryota > Viridiplantae > Streptophyta > Magnoliopsida > Cucurbitales > Cucurbitaceae > Benincasa > Benincasa hispida. Next base: position 21,040,537 of record NC_143478.1, read on the forward strand.
AATGTAACTAATAACCTTTCATTCAAATATGTTAAAAAAATATATAAAAAATTACAAAATAAATTTCCAAATCAGATCTAAAAATTATGTAAAAAATATGAATATACTATTTTATTTAACGTGGCAAATAAAAATAAAACCTAAAAAATAATATAATTAAAATTAGGGGTTTTTAAAAATAGAAAAATAAATATAAACTATTTACATAGCAAAATTTAATCTTCTTCGATCGAAGCTAGACCGATAAAAATCTATCATTTTTTTTCTATTTTGTAGACAGTTTGACATTTTTCTATATATGAAAATTTTCCTCAAAATTATCTCATCTATCCATATAACCATAAAATAAAATGGACAAAAAAAAAAAAAAAAAAAAAACTCCCATTAACCCCCTTTTATATAGTACATAGGTACACATATATAGATTTGCCACATCAAAATTTAAAAGACTATGTAAAAGTACGAGCAAGATTATATTCAACTACAATCTCCTTCAAATTTATTTCTCGTTCACTTAATCTATCAAAACCCAACATTAACATGCTTTGCTTGACTATGATATCAAGAATTTTTTGGAAGTACAAGAGCAATCTAACTATCCATAAGGTTACGTTATATCATGTTTCTTAGTACGTCTCTAATTAGCTAATCCCAATCTAGATTTGATTAACTAATCGTTGTTTTTAATTTGAAATGAAATTGACAACACAATAAAATAGAAATACTAAATTCAATTCTAACTTATTTTAAATAATCCATCCATCTATTTATATATATTGAAAATATTTCAAAGCTATAATTCAATCTATTTAAATATTATTTTACATTATAATATATATTAGGTTGATGGGTAATTATATTATTTTATAATTCGACTTTTCCCCGGTATACAAATTTTAAAAAAAGAAAAAGTAAAAAACAGTGAAGATATTATTTCCATTAAAATCTATAATTTCTACCGAGGCCAGGCATATTTAACTCGTTGAAGTAAAAAATATATAATTGCATTTGGTACCATTTTGTTTTTGCACAGTATAATAGTTTTAAAGTTTCGCGGTTATGCCCCCAAATCCCATTGTTGTTCTGCATCTTCTTCTTCATCTTCCTCTTCCCCTTCATTATTGTCGACTCTCTGGATTTCTTCGTCGCCTTCTTCTTCTTCTTCTGCTTCATTAATCGCTTCTTCAACCTCTTCAGTTTATGCTCGCACTGTTTGTTCTATGCTCTGGACCTAGACGCGCTTTGACGGGGACCAGCCATTTGAAAATCGGTAATAATCTCATCTTTGCATCTGCTAGGGCTGTTTGTCGATGACAAACATTTCTCTTCTTCTTAATTCTGTGTGGATTTTTCTTTTCGAGTGAATTGATGGAGACTTGTATTTTGTTTTCTTCTTGATGTCGCATTTCTCTAACTCGGTTCGAAATTGAGATCACTTCATTGATACGGTTCTATCCAAGTTTTCTTGTATCATTTTCTTCTGTTTATCCTTCAACTACTGGATTTTGATGGAGTGTTATCGCAATTCAAATATCGATTTATTCGTTTCATGCCGTTTTGTTAGTTATTAGCTAACATGCATTGGGTTACTTTTGATGAAATCATGTTTCATCGCTTCTCCAGTTGCAACGGTTTTCTTTTGAGTTCTCCTACGCATTTGACCGGAAGCTGAGCAGCGGAAAAAAGGCGATTTTGTTTAAATATTGATTTGTTTCTTTTTTCTATTTCGAGTTTTTGTATGTTGGATTCGTTAAAGGAAACAATGGCTGCCTTTTCTTTTATTATTGTTTTTAAAGTACAATTTCTATGAAGAGGTTTTTGGGTGAATGTAAGTGCTGGACTGGTGCTTCAGTGGATATTTAAATCAGTGTGCTAAAACATATCTATATGCGTGTTACAGATTGCTAGAGCTCATGGCCCCGTCAAGAAAGTCCAGAAGTGTTAATAAGCGGTTTTCTTCTTCTAATGAGGCCTCCTCAAGTAAATACGTGGAAGATGCTAGCAAAACCAAGCAGAAGGTATGTGTGTTTGTGATGGAAGATGACCTTTCCAAGATTTTGTTTAGTTGGTCGACTTTCCATTTGCTTCTATATGAAAATGTATGATATTTTGTCGTTTCAATTTTGAACTTGAGTTGCTATTTTGGTCCCGTTACAGGTTATCTTGAAGTAAATTGCACAGTGTCGGTCTATCTATCATTATTGTATTTCAGTGTTAAAAGCTAAATGTCTAAATCACAATTTAAGAAGTAGGGAGACTTTAGCTTGGCAAGTGTGTCCTTGTCCGACATGTGTTGGACACTTGGACACTCCAACACTTGTTCGACAAGTATCGGACACTTGTTAGAGTAATAGATGTGTTAGACGCCAGTTGTACAAAGTCAAAATAGGACCAACATTTGATATACATGCATCAAACACTTGTTACATAACTAAATCGACTCATATATGACAAACATAATAAAATTTAGGAACAAAATATGTCAAACTAATTTTTTTAAGCATATAAATGAATAAACTCATTGACTTTGAATTTTCTTATTGGTTAGAAATGGTATATATTTTAAAAATATATGTTTTATTTTAACGTGTCCTTGCTGTGCCTATGTTCTAAATTTTTAAAAAATGTCACGTTGTCATGTCCGTATCATGTCGTATCCATATCCGTACTTCTTAGATCATGACTATATTCATATTACTGTACTGTTAATGTAATGTAAACTCCATTTTCCTTTTATTTCTGTAGGGCTTTGGTTTTCTATTTTTTTTTTCTTTTTAAATTTTCATCAGTATATCATACTTGGGATTAGAACTAATATGGAGTCAATGCCACCATTGATTAATGTTGTCATAGAAATCTCATTGTGAAGGGAACATAACAACAATAGGTTCAGTTCAAGGTAGTTTTGTAACTATTTTCTGATTATTTGCAGAAGAGGAAATTTGCTGACCTGTTAGGGCCTCAATGGAGTAAGGATGAGGTTGAGCAGTTCTATGAAGCATATCGTAAATATGGAAAAGATTGGAAGAAGGTTAGTACCAATCTAGGGAATGGCTACGACAATGTCCAAGTGCCGTGAGCCAAGTGAATTTCTTTGGCACATCAAACTTGAGCTTTGTATTTTTAAGTATCGTATCTCAAAATCATGCAATACTTTCTTTTGAAGTATTTAAAAAATGGGCTTATACTTTTAATTTTCTTGTAGATGTTAATAATAATTTGTTACTGTAGTTGCACCTCATTCTTTAATCTTAAACAGGTATAGTTCTATATTTGGGTTGCAACATTTTTATTTGGTACTTTTGCAGGTTGCTGCTGCAGTAAGGAACCGTTCTACAGAAATGGTTGAGGCTCTTTTCACCATGAATAGGGTAGACCCTTTTTTTCTAATGATCTCAGGCCTCCCAACTATTTATCTAAAATATTTGTATTGCTATGAATATTTATATACAAACGACTTTTCTTGTTTAGTATCCTGTAAACTTGTCTGTTGTACTCCTAGTATCAGGGACCTATACTTTGTTAGTTTGTATTCGTAGCACACAATCCAGTTTACTTCTCCAAACTTATCATCTAATCGTAATGTCCCCACTGCACGTTTATATGTTGCATGTGTATTCGCTTATCTCTATTATCATGCACTCAAGATCTTGAAAACTTTGAGTTGTCATTTAATATTGATTTTTCTTATATCTGATCAAAGAACCTTTTAATCCTTGTCCACTTTGATTGTTGAAGCTCTTTTGGAGTTTCACTTACCTGACAAATTGGTATTAGATTTATCTTGTTACCTTTCCCAAATCATTGTATTTTTTGAAATTCTGGGTTTGGGATAACCCGGCTTGTAAAATTGATTGAAAAACTTAAATAGTTAATATTTGGCAATGTCCATACAGTGACACTATCTTGTTATTGTGGTTTTTCTATGCATTTTCTGCTGATTTCAGGCCTATTTATCACTTCCAGAGGGCACTGCTTCAGTCGTTGGGTTAATTGCAATGATGACTGATCATTACAGTGTACTGGTGAGATTTCTGTTTTACCTGTGGGTGCTTTTCTCCACTTTCCTTTCTACCATCCCCACCTTGTGACAGATCAGTTTATTTACTCAATTGATTTTTTTTTGTCTCATCAATGTAAGTTTTGGTTTCCTCAATATCGGTCTAGAAGCAAATGCATTGCTTGGCCTTTTGTTTTCGGTTTTTGTTTATTTGAAAATAAGATACTGTATGCATTGATAAACATGATGTAAAAAGAGGCTTATAAAGGTTAAGAAGGCCTTTTAATCTACAAAGCTCTGAAGATTACATAAGTGCTCTTGCTACAAAAGGAGAAGGAGAAGAACGCTATTCAAATAGGATCTTTATGATACATCGGCAAGCATGAGAGGAATCATTTGTTTGGTCTGCACTTGCAGATTCTTTCTCCTCTAATAGCTCAGGATTCCCTCATGACCCTACTACTGATCTGAAAGTAATTCTCCTTTTAGACTGACATAATAATGAACCAAAATGTATACTAAAGTCTGGACATGGGAAGGAAATGGATAACACTTTAGCTTTATTGTGTTTTATTGATCGGAAGATATGTTGGGTGGTTTCCATCCTTCATACACTCCGAAGACATCTTTCCCAGCCTCGATCATGGCGATAGAGTATTGAGGTTTGAAATTCAGGAAAGGTTTCTTGCAAGACCAGGTTTCATTTATTTTTGACAACATGAAGTCTACCCAAAATTGTTTTGTCAAAAGAATGTAGAATCTCGAAGTGCAAAAGGAAATCAAGTTTTTCATGTGGACTTTCTTCCATGCTAGAATCAACACTTTGATGAATTGATTAAATTTAGCGAGGGAACAGTAGTGTCTCTCTCCGACCCTCCCTCTATTGGTTTATGCTGTGAAATAGCAATGAAAGTTAGAACTTATCTCCCTTAAGTCCTTTGTGCTCCTTTTCCATATTGGGTTTTGGTAGTATTTGTTAGGAACCAAGGTAGTATGGGTTACCTTTGTCCCGCATTGGTTAGAATGTGATGACCAATGTTTTACTTAAGTGGCTTGGCTCTCTCCAATGTTGTTGTTGAGGCGCAGCTAGGCGCTCGCCTTAGGCGAGAGGTGAGGTGATGGGAGGCCATATTGCCTTGCAAGTACCTCAGGTGAGCACCTTCAATGGGGCCCTCACCTTTTGTGCCTTTATGTTCAAGGTGACACAGGCGCTCACCTTTATGTTCAAGTTTTCTAGTTTTTTGCTTTCTTCAAACTTTCTTCTTTAATATCAAGAATCAAGATTTAAACAAGAAGTTAAGAAAAACCAAAGAAATGGAGAGGAAATGAAGAAAAAGAATAGCACAAGTAGTAGAAAAAAGTTGAAGATGTCATCTTTTTGTTTACCCATCGGGCCATCCATCGGTTGCTTTTCAAAAATGAAGCAAAGGGAGAAGAAGAGGGGTTGAAAATCAGAAGGGAAGAAGAAATATTCTTTTATTTTTTACATTTCCTTGAAGAGAAATGAAGGGTTGGCTGCCAGCATTAAAGTTATGTTGGCTGCATGCCAACGAAACTGCTAAATGGCAAAATTTCTACCCCATTACTCAAAGAACTAATTTTTACCTATTTAAAATCATTTCTATTTCTATTTCTTTTTCCAAATATATATTTCTTTCTCATATTGTTTTAGTTAATTTTTTATTTTAATTCTTAATAATTTTGTTAATATTTTAATATTTTAACATTTTAAAAATCCATGTATTTTCTTTTATGAATAATTGTAAAAATAATATTTTTTTATTAATTTTTTTAAGTGCGCCTTGCTTCAGTCAGGCAATGCTTTCTGGTCGCCTCTCGTCTCAAGGCGATTAAAGAGCTTGTCGCCTTAAAGTGCACCTTGTGCTTTGAAAACACTCTCTCTCACCTCAATAGCTGGCTTTTGGGTATGGTTCTCCAAGGTGCTTAAGTACCTATCAACGCCAATTGTCGACGTTCTGGAGAGGAGCACCGATGGAGGGTTTTGACTGGGTGTTTTCGAGTGAAGTCCTGTCGGTCTAGTCGCAGGGATGTCGACTTTCCAGGAATATTAAGAACCAAGGTAGTATGGATTACCTTTGTCCCACATCAGTTAGAATGGGATGACCAATGTGGTACTTAAGTGGCTTTACTCTCTCACCTCAATAGCTATTTTTTGGGGTGTGGATCTCCAAGGTGCTTAAGTACCTAACACATTTATCAAGCTCACGTGGGACCGGAAAACATTGGTTCGGAAAACGTGGGACCGGAAAACATTGAAGCATCTTCCCATTCATTGGTTATGTATGAAATATAGGATGGGATTGCTGTAGCACATATTTCTTCTGCAACATTTGGTTCAATATATTTTTGTTTTGTTTTGTTTTGTTTTTTTTTTTTCTCTACATCAGCATATGGATTTTACATGGATGTTACAGAATATTGTAAAGCTATTGTTGAGGTCGTATGGTTGTTTTTATGGCTCTTCTGAGGTCTAAATTGATAGATTAATTGTCAGAGGGATAGTGAAAGTGAACAAGAAAGCAACGAGGATTCTGGAGCAATAAGAAAGCCTCAAAAGCGACTGCGTGGAAAGCCACGAAATAACAATTCTAAAGGATCAGATGCACATTTCGGAGATGCTTCACAATCACAGTCACTTCCAGCAAATTATGGCTGCCTGTCATTGTTGAAGAAGAGGCGTTCTGGTAGGAAATGTCTCAAATTTCTCTCTTAGGTGGTTTAGGTTTTCTTTACTTGTACTTCATTCTTCACCTTAATCTGTGGAGGTGCAATTACTGTATTTCATTTCATTTTTGGGCACATGGATGGGCAGTTTCTGGAGTTCTATTCTGGAGCCAGCCATGTTTCTTTTCATACACTGTCTGTTATTTAACTTTTAAAATCATTTACGGGAAATTCTGTCATATTTTCGGATTTGATTTAGTGATGTTAATGTGGGTGATGTTAGGAATTAAACCTCATGCTGTTGGAAAACGGACTCCACGGGTTCCTGTATCATATTCATATGATAAAGATAGTAGAGAGAAGCTTTTTTCACCCTCCAAGCATAGTAGCAAGGCAAAGGTTGATGATCCAAATGATGATGATGTTGCTCATGAGATAGCTTTAGTTTTAACAGAGGCTTCACAACGAGATGGTTCTCCTCAACTTTCACAAACACCAAATCCAAAAATAGAAGGTCATGTACTTTCACCTATACGAAATGACAGGATGGTAATTATTCATAGCTTTTAGACACATGCTATTGCTTTCTTTACTATTATTTTGAACATGATAACGATCGACTGATAAGTTTGATATTCAGCGAAGTGAATCGGACATGATGAGTACGAAGTTTCGTTGTAGTGAAATGGATGAAGGTGGTTGTGAATTAAGCTTAGGAAGCACTGGAGCTGATAATGCAGACTATGACCTGGGGAAAAATACTCGTGAGATTCAAAGAAAGGGTAAAAGGTACTATGGAAAGAAGCCAGAAGTTGAAGAAAGTATGTACAACCACTTGGATGACATTAAGGAAGCTTGCAGTGGGACTGAAGAGGGACAAAAATCGAGCAGTTTGAGGGGAAAACTTGAAACTGAGGATTTGGATGTAAAATCTGCGAGATCCTCTTTTAAAGGCCAGAGGAAAAGAAGTAAGAAAGCTCTATTTGGAGGTAAGCTGAAATATATATCTGAATTGGGTCGTTGACCCTGTTCTTGTATTTTGTATTTATCTGTTTTATTAATTATTTCAGGAGGATGAATTCTTAGTTTAGCTATTGTTCTTGACTAAAGTTGTACCTATTTTCCCTCCTTTGTAATTACATTTCAATGGTGCATATTCTCTTTTGTATGGGATGGTTATGTGAGTTGTGAAAGGGACGGGAGATTATAACTGGAATGTGAATTCCTTGTTCATTAAAGTAGTTTTTATTTTGGCTTGGTGGTCAGTGCATTCATGTTTTCAGAAGCTTTAACAGTTTATGGTTTAGTTGTAGCATTAGCACTTCTAGATTTTGAGTCTATTTTAAAATTATTTTACTTATCACATATCATTAGAATTATTTTGCCTTTTTTGCAATCTTTTTCTTTTAATCAACCAATTAATTGATGTTCAAAATACAGTAAAAATTCGAAGGATAAGTTAAAGTGTCCTACTTCTGCTATTTTAAATTTGAAAATGTGAATTTGTATGGTTTTATTTTAAGATGTTGCTTCAAGCCACTATTTCATTAGATATTCAAATACATGCATGCCTATGGATATTTTCATAACTGAAGAAGCAAGTTTGTGTTTGTATCTTCATTTTTTTGGCTGTTCTCTGTTCAGATGAATGTTCAGCATTTGATGCACTGCAAACTTTAGCTGATTTGTCTCTAATGATGCCAGACACAAATGCAGAGACTGGTAAAAGTTATTCTTTGATTAAAGTTTATTTTTAGGCTTGTCTCATGAAAGCTACTTTTACGACATGTCTTGGTTTTTCATTATTATTATTATTTTCATTTTTTTGGGTTGCCAGCAATCCTTCATCACTTAATGCATTTATCTAAGTTGCATGTTTTTTTCTGTCTTCTTTCTTTTTAATACTAATGGGGGAAGCTTATGGAAAGGTAGCGTATGAAACTGATTTTCTCAAAATATGAAGAAAATGTGAGGCAGTCAGAAAAATTCAGTAAATAACGTGCCAGCTAGAAAAAGATTAGATGTCAATCAGTATAGCATGTCTGCAATTGCTAGAGGTCAAGTAAGTTGTAGTCTTCAGCTATTTGAAGCTGGGGGCTAGCCATAAGTGGGTAGGATGTCATAGAAAATGGTAGCTTCATTGACACTTGTATTACTCAACGTGCATTTGTTTTATTCCAGCAAAGAAGCTTGACTTGTCTCATTTTATGTTTGAGTTATCATTTTATAATTTGGCATGTTGCATCTAGTATCTAGGATGGATGCACACATTTGATTTAATCAACGAACTTTGGGCACATTCTCTATGTTCAAACTCTCCCAACTTGTTATTTAAATGATGAACACCTGCAATTCAATTCACCTTAAATTTATGAGATGAACTTAAATTTGGTGGCTATCAAATTAACTGTTTTGTGACTCTCAATATCAATTCTTCCCCCCTCCCCTTCTCCCTGAACTGTTAAGAGTGATGATGAACCTCATCTTTTTGTTTCCCTCTATTAGAGCCTTCTGCAAAGGTTAAAGAAGAAAATCTTGATGTCATGGGCAAGTCTAAATTGAAAGGGAGTCATTCAGTTGCTGGTGCTGAAATCTCTGCTCTCAAAACATCTAAGACGGGAAAAGCTTTTGGCAACAATGTTGGCCCTATTCCTGAAGCAGAGGGAATTCAAGGATCCAATATCGGAAATCGAAAAAGGAAACTGAAGTCTTCTCCATTTAAAGTAAGGATGGTTTACAAACATATTTTTTCTGGTTTTAAATTGCCAACTCCATCTTTTAAATAACTTGTCTGTTGTGGAATAAATTTTGACAATATGGGAATTTATGGTCTCAGATATCATCTAAAGATGAAGATAACAATGATTCTCGTGTCAATGACATTCTGAAAATCAAGGTGTGGCTCCTATTTGGTCATTGTTTTAGAAGAGTCCCCTCCTATTTTATCTTAATTTTTATTTTTGAATGTTATAAGAAGGAAATTCAAATTAACTTACATTTGAATGTGTGAATTTTGTTATCCTATTATTTCTTTCTTTCTTTTCCTTTCCCAACAACAAAAAACTTTCTATTGATGGATGAAAAGATAGAAATATGTTCTTCGAGCTCTCAAATGGAGTCAAAAGGAAACCAAACAACCAAATAAAGTAAAAATCTCAAAATATTAAACATTGAAGATGAGAATGCCTGTGAAGATCTCAACGAGCCAAACACCCGAAGTTTGGCTTGTTTGGTTTTCAAACTGAAGTGAAACCAATTGGATTACAAAAAGTTCTGATGTATTTACAATTACCTCTCATTCTCACTTTGGCTTCTTTGGTTTTCAAGCCTGACAAGTGAAACCAATTGGATTACAAAAAAGTTTTAAGTACTTACTGACTGTAACCCCTCACTCTCATCAATAGAAAACTTATCAAAATTAAATTTAAACTCTCAAGTTTCCAAACGCACGGTGAGGGGGAGTGTTAAAATTTTGATATAATTACATTTACCAACCCACCAGCGTAAAGTTTTGATCGAATGGTGATTTAACTTAACAAAAAACTTATATTAAAAGTTAATAAAGCTTTGAAAAAGAAGATGACAATACATCAGCCCAACCAAAAACGATTGGGGTTTTATAATGTGCCATACCCATGCATCTAGAATTCCTCTACAGAGGTTGATCTTCAAAATCTGCACTCTGTCTCCTTAGGTACAACCTATTGAGTAGATCCTGTTCAAGTAAGGTCGTAAAAATTTGCACCTAATTCAGACTTTAAGCTCATCAACCACCTCGTTTGCCACTAAAGCTGAGTCAATAATTTGTATCGACTTTCCCATTGATAAAGGCTCAGAACTTTATGATAGTGCTAGGAAGAACCATTTTTATATCTATCTGCCAACTGCAAAGTCATTACAAATAATTTTAATTGCTGTTCATTAAACTAATCTGAAAAAGCTATCACCTTTAGGGCCCTATCCTATTCTTTTTTGAATGAGGCAAATATATTTTTTTCAAAAAGGAAACAAGACTTTTTGTTGATGAAATGAAAGGAGACTAATGTTCAAAGTCCAGAAATCCTGAAGGAAGAAAAGAAAAAGAACACCAAGAGAATAATGACTAGAGCCACATTTTTCTTAAGGAAAAGGAAGCAAACAGAGGGAGACGATGCCCAAATTGAAAATATCCTCTGATGCTTATCTTGGGTATTGATACTTCTGTGAGCAATAGCATATAGGAAAAATTCAACTTTCGTGGAACTGTACCTTTCCAGACTTCCCTTCCTGTTTCATATTTATCTCTAAAAGCTGTGCCATTGAAGTTTTACAGAGTCCATGTTCAACAATTAACCAATACTTTCATTTTTCCTTTGTGTTTACTTCATAGATTTTGAAACCCCCACCATCAGCACAGTCCCTCTTAATTTCATAGTTTTTGACTTCTGTTTTTTGTTTTTTGTTTTTGTTTTTCATTTTTGTTTTTGTTTTTTTTTGCTTTAGGCTGCGGATGAAGCAAAGAGTTCTGTTGGTAAAGTTAAACGTTCCCCTCATAATGCTGGACCTGCAAAGTCTGGCAAAATATCAAAACCTCTAGATCATCACTCATCTTCAAGTACTGACCATAAAAGAGAAGACGGTGACTATGCTTTATCCACAGCCCAAGTTCTATCAAATAATCCAATCAGCTTACCTACCAAACTGAGGAGCAGGCGGAAGATCAACCTGTGGAAGTCACAAAGAGAGACAAAAATTTCTGATAGTACTTCGATCGATCAACTTAACATAACTGCTCAATCAATAGATGATAGATCACATGATCTCAAGGTTAAATATTTATGGTCATGGCATAAATTTTCTTGGATGCTGGATTCTGTATAATTTACTGTGTATGTTTATAATTGCAGGAGCGGCATTCTAATTGCTTATCTTGGCATAAATTGCGTAGATGGTGTGTTTTTGAGTGGTTCTATAGTGCAATCGATTTCCCATGGTTCGCGAAATGTGAGTTTGTAGAGTACTTAAATCATGTTGGATTAGGTCACATTCCTAGATTGACACGTGTTGAGTGGGGTGTTATTCGAAGGTATTCTCTTTCAACTTGTCCATTTGTATCCTGTAAACTCATTTTGAGACACTTTCTATAGAAGGCCAAATATTCTAGTTCTGCCTTGATTCAGTTCCCTTGGGAGACCACGGAGATTCTCAGGTCAATTCTTGAAGGAAGAAAAACAGAAGCTAAATCAATATCGGGAATCCGTTAGGAAACACTATGCTGAACTTCGTGCAGGCACAAGGGAGGGACTTCCAACTGATTTAGCTCGGCCATTATCTGTTGGACAGCGTGTTATTGCGATTCATCCAAAAACAAGAGAGATCCATGATGGAAGTGTACTTACCGTTGACTATAGCAGATGTCGTGTTCAGTTTGACCGCCCTGAACTTGGGGTTGAATTTGTCATGGTAATTATGTTTTCATGAGTTTATTTTTATGGCATTTTATTTGTTCATTTGAGAATTGAGATTAATGTCGATCTTTACAATTTCTTATGGGCCTTCTCATCCCCAAGTGCTAAAGAGTAAAGATTCCCAATCAAACAACAGTTTAAACTACATGTTGGAATTATAAGCCACTGTTTCCTGCAAGATTTCTTAATATTAGACTATGATTATGGGCTTAACAAATTGCTTACCGTTGGTATTCTTTGCCACAGACAATAACTGTTCACTTTTTATTCTTCATTTTATATTTACTTATGTATGATACTGTTTATATTTGTCTCCTTCACACAGGATATCGAGTGTATGCCTTTAAATCCAGTTGAAAACATGCCTGCAAATTTGTCAAGACACGGTGTGACTCTTGATAAAATATTTGGGAACCTCAACGAGGTTAAGATTAATGGCTTACTGAAGGAAGCGAAGATTGAAGACTACATAAAATCAACCAGTAATGATAAACTTGAAAGCACCGAGGGTTCTGTGTATATTTCCCCTTCCACTCATCATATCAACAAACTAATTAAACAAGCAAAGGTTAGTGTTCTGTTGTTTTTTTGAGTTATAAGATATGCATTAGAATTACTTCGTGCTTACTTCTCCACCAGCCATCCCATTAGCATGCGCATATGTAACTAGAATGTTGCACAGAGGCCATATTATTACCAATATAGAACTACGGATTATGTAATAGGAATTTATTTTTCTACATTTTAGACATGGATGATTGGATTCCATGACAGCATTCTTTGAACTGGAAGAACTGAATGTCACTGTAATAGAACTCCATCAAATATAGGTAATTCAACCTCACCTAGAGCTTTTAGAGGAAGACATTAGAATCAAGTATCATGCGGATGATATCCATGAAGAAAACCAAGCACCATGCTTAAGGAAGTTACAAAAAACTCTTCTAAGTTGTACTAAGAGAATTTAGATTGCTGACGAAGAACACATAAAACTTGTGCCAAGAGTTAAAAGCAATAAAAATGAGAATATCCAAAAATTTACAAAAGGATTTTTGTATGGTCGTTGAAGATTCTACTGGTAATTTAAAGCCATAAATGTTAAGACTTAAGAGAAGGTTCTAATAACCTGTAGTCATAGAATTTTCTTCTCTTTTGAAAGGGTGGTTATCTAGAACCAAATTGAGGAGGCTTTTCATGTTGAGGGAAAGAGCAGTGTGCCAATTGAAGTTGAGAACCATGAAATTCCAAAATTAGATTAGGAAAACGGCAATTTAAAGGAAAATGACTTTGTAGAAGAGGAAGTTGGAAACTCTGCAGCAAAAGAAGGGTCAAAGAGGTCAGTATGAGAGGAGTTATCTGGAGCTTCTAAAGTCTTCCTTTGTATAAATATGTCCACAATGAAGCAAGAATCTGGGTGAGGGGCAGGGGCACTGTCTGCAAAGTCGGTGTTCTCCAATGAGGAATAGAAGGGCTTTCCTCATGGGATTAATAGCTGTTTAGGCCTTAGGGGAACTTGGGGTTGTTTGCGGGTGGAAAATGTCAAGCAAATCATCCGATTACCTACCTTTTCCTTGGAGGAGGATTTCCCCCCCTCCTTTTTGGGGTAGAAGACTTTTCAAGGCCAAACTTTTGAATTGGGTACACCCTAGGGCCGTGAAATCGAAATAAATTAACCTCTTGATGGGACGTTCGAAATGGAGGGATCTGAATAGCCCTGATATGTGGGGGTGCATACAAATTTATATTATGTTAGCTTCATTTTAATACTTCAAATTTGTGTAGTTTGTTTGTTTTATTATTTTTAAATTTTTTTCTTCTAAGAGGGAATTAAGAGAATCTTCCACTGATGGTGTATAAAGAACAAAAAGAGGTAAAAGCGCATCTTAAACCAAACCAAGGGTGTCTCAAATAAGTTGCTTCAATTGGTAAGAATAAAAAAGATACCCTTACTTCCGAATACGGGAAAATTATACTAAAAAGCATATAAATGCATGTCTCCTCCATCTATTAGCTTTATCGTTAAAAAATTGTTATTCCTTTCAACAAAACCTTCCAAAAATAGCCTTAATTGCACACAATTGAAAAACCCTAGCTTTTCTTTTGAACAAATTGTGAAGAATATATTGAAAAGATCAAATTTATCCTAGCTTATTAGCCCAAGTCTTTGAGTTGGAATGCTTACAGTATGTTTTCTTTTTCTCCAATCCATTCCAGAATATTATTGTGTGTTCATCCAAGCTTACATGTTACATGTGAAGCAAAGTGTTTAAGAATATATTGGAAAGGCCCTAGCCAACTTATCTTATGCTTCTGTGTCTAACAATGACATAATACATATTATCAAAAAGGAGTTGCTGTATACTGGCGGATAGCTGCTTGGGTAAACACAAGCCATTTTGACCCAAAATCATTCAAAAGTTTGGTCCAGAATTTGGAAGTAGATGCTGCTTCTCCAGATTATGATGGCATAGATCACACCAGTTAGGGAACAATCGACTTACGGATAAAATCCTAACTCCATTTTCTTTTTTCTTTTATTTTTTTTGGTTAGGTTTAACATGAGAGACAACACAAAATTTTATGGTCTGAAGGTATATTTTTTTCTACATTCCCTTCGCCAAGCTCTAAGATAAGGCCGGAGCTCTAGAATCAATTATCTAAAGGAAGTAATATATTGACCTTAGCTGCTTCAAATCCATATAATCCTATTCTGACCAGTTTGGCGATGATTATTCAAAATCTCTGAAGAAATTCCCCACTCTGCCTAATTTTCAGTAGATATCTTCTAAAGAGAAAGGTCACACTTCCCTCCAAACTGTTTGATTACGGAATTTGGTTCCAGAAGAAGCGGCACTGTACTTCCTAGGGAAAGTGTCTTTCAAAGGCCAGACATTTTTCTGGAAGAGGGTTTTATTTTCAATACCCGAAGTAAACTTTGGGGGTATTTGGGGCATGTTTGGGATGGAGAGTTGAAGATGGAATTCTTCGATAAATATGCAAAATTGAGAAAGAGGGAAAGATGAAGTTTCTCAATACATGTGCAAACTTTAATCGTATTCACTATTGAAGTTAAGCTGTTTACCACCAACTTTATAAATTGGTGGGCCGACACTCTTTGAGAAATGTTTTAGTGGACCATTGCTGCTGGAAATGAAAATCCACATGCTCTTAGCACTTAAATGTTTGACCTTCTCGAAGGATCAACGGGCCTCATTTATTTTATATTTGCTAACCACCCATTAATCACATAGGGATTTTCCCTTCAGGTGAAAACTTTGTACTTTGTTTTCTAACGTTAAATTTCTAAAGGAGTACAGTTCTTTTTGAAGCTTATATAAAAGTATGTATATCTAATTGTCAATGTTGCAAAATAATTAAAGCAAATAATAAACCTGTTATTTTCCTGATTCCTCTTAACTGAGATGGGAGATTCAGACAGGAGAAAAAAGATGAGCTTTAATCAGTTTTAGTTTTAGTATAGGACTTCTCTCTCTTTCTATGGACAACGAAAACAGTAAGGGACTTAATAGGAATAGGTTCAAGTCATAGTGGCCATCTACATAGAGATTGAATATCATATGAGTTATGTAGGCAGTTGAATGTAGTAGGGTCAAATAGTTGTTCCATGAAAATGGTCGAGATACGTGCAAGCTAGCTTGGACATGCACAAAGTGTACACACACACAACACACTACAGATATTTAATAGCTTTGGGAAAAAAAAAAACAAATTAGTTAGTTTGGCTAGCATGTTCATGTCTCACACTTGTTTGATATGTATTGGACACCTTTTCACACAATAGATATATCTTAAATACTAGTTGTACAAAGTCAATATCAGTTCAATATTTGTTAGATATTTTGAAAACATGTTAAATATACTGTATAGCTCATAATAGTATAGGACAAACAAATAATGTTTGAGATTGCAATACATCACACTGATTTTTCTAATCATATAAATGCATAAACGGTAGGGATGCTTGGTTCCTTGCTAGATTCTATGTTTCTCTTTGGTTGTTGGTTTCAAATTCATTTTGTAATTATCCTTTAGGTCTTATTTTGGTTGATTGAACTCCCTTCCTTTAGTGGGAATCCCTCTTTTAGTGGGCTTAGTTTTTTTTTTTCTCCTTGCATTCTTTCATTTTTTCTCCAGGAAAGTTTGATTGAAAAAAACAAAAAAGAATCATATTTTAAAAAGTGTACATTTTAATAAATTCCTTACTGTCTGTCCTAGAAAAAGAAAAACATGACATGTCACGATATCCGTATTTGTGTCTTATATCTGTACTGTATCGACCCATCCACGCACATGCACACGTGCACACATGTGTGCATACACAATATTATATTGACACAGATTAAAATTTGTGTTCATGAGTTCTCTCTGAAATCTAAATTTGTCCCACTGTTTCCTCACCTGACCAACTCCATTCTGGCCAACATAAATTATCAAAACTGAACAGTTACATTCTTTCCTCATCTCACTTGTTATTATCAGCTGTTCTCTAGCCCCAGCGGGACATTTGCATAAGCAATACAAATAGTTGGTTGATGAGGCCTTGTGATTACACGAGGGTTCTTTATGTTCTGTCTTGAATGCTATATAGAGAACATTCTGTCAAATTTGTTCAAATTTTACCATAGCTAGTATTAAACAGATCATGAGGGTGCATAGACGTCTTTCTTTAAGAAGATAATATATTTAGAAGTACAAGCATGTTGCTTCAGGTTATTGCAGGATTTAGGAAGAGCCAT
Organism: Benincasa hispida; assembly: GCF_027475165.1. NCBI lineage: Eukaryota > Viridiplantae > Streptophyta > Magnoliopsida > Cucurbitales > Cucurbitaceae > Benincasa > Benincasa hispida. The sequence continues at coordinate 21,057,426 of NC_143478.1, forward strand.
ATGTAAGTTTGTATTCGAGTGATTATTCCCTCATCAGACCCATTCACATTCTACCAAAATAATCTAGTTAGAAACTGAATTGCCAGTCACCAATCAGTACTGGACGGGGTTTATTATCATCAAGAATGTTTTGGTATTTTCGTCCCTTTCTAGCAGTGAGTGCCTGTAAAAACGCTGTACTCTTGGTTTGATCTCTTATATTAAGAGATGAGACCTTATCTCCTAAATTTGTTCGTTTACCACTTTTATTTTACTCCTTTAGTTGGAGCTGTTTAGATAAGGTCTTCTGTAACTATTCCATTATGTATATTCAACGTCAGTTGAAAGTCTATTTTATTATTTTTTTAGTACTGTTCGAGTGATTTCTGATCCCCTAGGATTTCTTCAGTCATTCCGCTGTCTAATACACACTTACTTTCATAGATAACAAAGACTTATCTTAATTCTGGGGTTTTGAGATGACTGAGTTTAGCATAATAATGCTTACTCTACAATAATGCCAAGACATGATCATTGACCTGCCTTGATGTAGAAACATCTAAAGAGTATCGATCCTTAATTTCAAGAATTTTATAAGTGATAAGGAGTTGTTCTGGCCAGGTTGACCTTGGGTGCTCTAATCTACCAGCTAAATTTGGGCTTAGTGAGACTGTCGGTATTCAACAGGAGACAAGTTCCCAACCTTGTGCCCTTGCTCAAATTCAAGCAAAAGAAGCTGATGTTCATGCTCTTTCTGAATTGTCACGTGCACTTGACAAGAAGGTAGTACATCATATTAGCTTCATATTATCAACTTTATGTAAGGATTTCGATTGTAAGAAAACAACCGTGTTATTTTATATTGCAGTATCAAATAGAAATACAAATACAGAGGATTATCTCTCTCCCAACTCCCAAGTCTCACAATGGACTGATTCCCCAAACTTTGCCTAACTCCAATCTTCCTAACTTCCTCTATTTGTAATCTTACAAAACCCTAACTAATTACCATAAATTCATTAATAGTATCCTAATAATATTCCCAATATATTCTCATTAACATTCTAACACTTTATTTGTCCTACTCTGGTGGAGACTAGGTTGAAAGGCAGAACACTATTTTGCTAACATTTACATCAAATTAGTATGTCTTTTAACCTGACCGCTACATGCTGAAATTTAGGAGGTGGTGGTATCTGAATTGAAGCGCTTGAATGATGAGGTCTTGGAAAACCAAATAAATGGAGACAACTTACTCAAGGATTCAGAGAACTTTAAGAAGCAATATGCTGCCGTGTTATTACAGTTGAATGAAGTTAACGAACAGGCATGAGTTTTGATGAACCCATTTCCAGCTTCATCCTGTTTTTTTTGATTCAATTACTTATTTTTCTCAATACATATAGGTTTCCTCTGCTCTGTATTGCTTGAGGCAGCGCAATACATATCAAGGGACTTCACCATTGATGTTCCTCAAGCCAGTGCCTGATTTGGGCGACCCTTGCTCTCATTCTCAAGAACCCGGTTCCCATGTGGCTGAAATTGTGGGAAGTTCCAGAGCAAAGGCTCAAACAATGATCGATGAAGCAATGCAGGTTTGATCTTTACTATTGTCTAACCAGACATTTTTAGCATCGGTTGGTTGGTCTTTAGTAATTATGGATACTCTCTATCTTGCTCGGGGTGTCAATGTCAAAAGTGGACATGCATGTCTAATCAATTGTTAATTAATATTAATTTTAACAAAGTACTATTAGTTATAAAATAATTAATATCACTGATTCGTTCTTATACATTTAACTAATTGATTTCATAAATCTACTCTGTAGACAGATCTATAAAACAAAAACCCAAAATTATTTCCCAAACATTAATTCTCTTGTATTTCCGTACATATATTTTTTTTTTAAGATTGCATTCATTTAAATCCCATATTCTTTAACCCTCAAATATTTAATGTTTATTTCCATTGAACAAAATTCACAATCCAAATGAACCATTAGAGAGGAAATAATCTTAGATTGGCTTAGAGGTAACTAAGAATACAATTATCATGGATGAATTTTTAAATCTTTACAATGGAAATTTCATCAATTTGTTGAAAGCGTCCCAAGTCCTAAATGCATCCTTTAGAGTCCATGTTCGAGATTTCTTTTCCTGTAGATTTCGTGCCTCTGGCTTCATTTGCTGTTAACAATCATTTCAGGCAATTCTAGCTCTGAAAAAAGGAGAAAGTAATATGGAGAATATTGAAGAAGCCATTGATTTTGTGAGTAATAGACTCTCGGGGGATGATTTTGCCTTGCCATCTGTGAGATCAACAGCTGCAGATACTAGTACTGCCGCTCCATCATCTCAGAATAATTTGAATGCGTGTACTTCAAACCCATCGTCTGCTAATTATGTAGTTGGTCCCAAGTCCAATGGCTCATCAGAAAAGACTGAAGTGGAGATCCCGTCAGAACTTATTGCACACTGTGTAGCCACTTTACTCATGATTCAGGTAAAGGAAGCTTCATTTCAGTCTTCCTCTCAATTATGTTCTCTTTCTTGGCATATCGATGTTGAATCATTGATTTATGATCCACCAATTTGTTTGAGATTTTCTGTTCTGCATGATTAAGAAAATGATGATTTGGGTTGTTTATTCATCACCAACTGTTTCATACAGTTGAAAGGGAGTGTTATATTGTTACTGTCGATATATTGAAGTAGCGAGTTCTTGTTTAGGAGAGGGTCTGGGAAGTTGTCTCAGCTAGTAGCTGGTTGACTATTGTGTTCTTGCTTAGTATTACTGTATAGTCAACTATGAACTTTTCCCGTTTGGTTCTAGTTTCCTCACATGCATGGTGATATTAGTCTTAGATCTCCAAATCCTGATTGTTCCTAAAAACATGCAGAAATGCACAGAACGACAGTTTCCACCATCTGATGTCGCTCAGGTACTGGATTCTGCCGTCAGTAGTTTGCAGCCTTGTTGTCCTCAGAACCTTCCACTATATGCGGAGATACAGAAATGCATGGGAATTATAAGGAGCCAGATACTTGCGCTTATACCCACATAGGTTCGAATCCACTTCCCTTGTATTAAGACAAATTGAAATGGTGAGTAAATACGTCTTAGATATAATATTTTGTCCGCACCTTTTTGAATTATAGATGTGCATCTCCTTGGCTATCAGTTTCTTTGTTCACTGTATCATAGACTGGAATTATGTATAAATCATTATAGTTTGATCAAATTGTAGTTTCATTGAATGAATTCAATCTTCCACCTGCTTTTGCATTAGTTGTATTGTTCCTTCCTCTTTTTGCTCAGCTTAATTACTTATTAATTTCCTGATTTTGGCATTAGATTAAAGCTTGGAAATTATCCCTTCGTAGAATATCTAATTCAGTAGGAAATAATTAGGTTCAAGGCTCGTAGTAAAAGCTAAAGTCAGTCAATGAGTAGAACTGCCATTTAAGCGATAGAAGTGATGAATGTACATATAGGGAAACGACTTCTCATACCAAGAATGAATTCAAACCATTGGATTTAAAGAAAGTTGCAATTTGCCAACCAAAAAAATGTTGCAACGAGTAAAAGAAGCTAAACAGCATTCTTCCACTAGAGAAAACAAGTCAATAAAGTGTTTTAGACTCATGAATATGAGGCTTAATAGTTCTCCTTGCTCAAAAATATCAGGAACAGCAACCCTGTAGAACTGCCTTGCTTCCAAAATGGTTTCATCCAACTCCTTACAAGTTAATTCCCCAATCTTCTGAAGACTTGGATATCCTCCAGTTGCGTTTCCTTTCAGCTCACAATCTCAACTTCTTTTTGGGTTTTTTCCCAACGCCACACCCGGAGTCATTAACAATCTGCAGTACAATCACAACAGATTTATCATGAGGAAATATAGAGGCAACACTAAGACTATAAGCTGAAAACAAAACCATGAAGGAATTCCAACCTTCTGCCTTTTATTCTTCTTATTTTTCTTCTTCTTCTTCTTTTTCTTTTGTTGTCTAGGCTCAGAATTCATAGCTTCCCCATCGTCCAACGAGGCCTGAATCATCACCATTATCATCGGTCAAGTTATTACTAGAATGATGATAATACATTAGATTCAAGAATTCTGAATGGAAAGAAAACCTCAGGATCATCAAATGTGTCCACATGGCGAATATTTGTGCCAGAACCTGACGAGCCACCTGATAAAAACATCATAAATATATATAGAGAAAAAGAAAAAGGAGAAGGTGAGACAAGCAAAGTTTCAAGTTGATTTGATCAGATTAATTAATTTTATTTCCTATTCAACACATTTCACAAGCCCATTTCCTTAATTCCCTCCGAAGATCGATCCCCACTTGAAACAACAACGGAAAACAGAGATTAAAACGGGGAGGGAGGGAGAGAATACAAACCGGAAAGAACAGAGGCTTTGGCATTGCGAACAGCGAGGTCCAAAATCTGGGGATCAATAGAAGATAAAGCATTAGGATCTTGGTGCAATTTCCTCTTGAGAAACTTAGCCAGAGCCGCCGCTTTGTTGGTCTTCAATGGCCCACCTGGATGAGCCAACCTTTGAATAGAAAGCCATTGATTAGGATTTACAGAAGAGAAAACCCTAGAGACCGAAAGAGAAGAAGAAGAAGAAGAAGAAGAAGAAGAAGAAGAAGTAGAAGAAGAATAAGAATAAGTGTTTTCTTTAGTAATTACAAAACCTTGGCTGAGATCGAGAGGAAGTGGATTGGGATGGGAGAGGCGCGAATTTGCTGCCCCGTAAAGCACGTCTTTCTTCTTCGGTAAGATCCTCCATGGCTATGATTTTTCTCTATTTTGTTTTTCTAAAATCTGAATACAGTTCCCTTCTGCAGCTTTTACGACTTCGTCTCTCGGGGATGAGAGCGAATGTCGTTTTGTCGTTCCCCTGGAGCGGGAGGCTGAACGACGTGTCGAACGAGTAAATTCCCTTTTCTTTTCTTTTTTTTTTTTCTTTTTAAAAAATAAAATCTATTAACATTTATAGCAAATGGTAATTTATACCCATGAACTTTGGAAGTTGTATCAATTTAAACTCTATATTAATAATTGTACCTATTTAAATATCGATCTTTCATTAATGTATCAATTTAAAACATTCATTATGTTTTATTTTAAAAAAATACCGTGCTAGACTTGTAATTTTATTAATTAAATCCCTAAATTTATATATGTAAATTAGTTTAGACTCTCAATTAAGATCTTTTTGAAAATTGTCCATTCAAATTATAATGTCAATTTTTTTAAATCGACATTTATAGAAGTCTACACATAGAAAAATTTATGTATGGATGATTTTTAAATATTATTTTAAAGCGACTCACTTCTATCAAATTATAAGTTTAATTGAAAAAGATTAATGTTTTTCATGATATTTTTCAAATTAAATATGAAAGAATATGTAATTATTTACGAAAGTCTAGAATTTAAATTGAAACAACTCCAGAGTTTTGGTCTAAATTGATACAATATTAGTTTAGGATTTAAATTGATATAATCTAAAAATTTAACGGAATAAATTGATATTTATCTCAATATTTAATTCTTAATTTATTGATCCCTTAATTTTAAAAAATGATTATTAGATCTATAAATTTTCAATTTGTATTTAATAGATTCTCTAGTAACTTTATTTGTATGTCTAGCAGTCGATCTATGACTTTAAAAAAATATTAAAAGGGAACGTTTAGGGCGTAATTTTTCCTGAAATTCATTCTTATATGGGTTAGAATGATCATTTCTTTTTAATATTTCAAGGATTTATTCGTCATAAAATTAGGTCACCAGACATTTTTAATATCTAATAATTATATGACCTATTTTTTCTATTTATGGTATAATTTGGTCTTTCACTAATTTAATCATATACATTTTTTTTCTTTTATTATTATTATTGAATATAAATAAACATTTAGGTGTGGGTTATTTTATGTTTATTAAAATTCTCTTGAAGAGAGCCCTATAAATGTTAGTGCTCCCGAGAACGAGCACATCTTTCCTTTCATGCGTCTTTCAAATTTCAGTGAATACCAATAGGATAGCAATCAGAAACATTTTTAGGGATAATATTAAACTGTATAATAACGTTTATTTATTATTATTTTTAAATATAGCAAAGTTTATCAAGAATAGATTTTTATCGACGTTTACCGACGATATGGTCTATTACTGATAAATTCCTACTAACAATATGATCTATCGATGACAGACTATCTAAATTTGGTCATATTTATAATTTTTTTACATTATGCTATATTTATTCCTACTTTGAACTTAATTGTTATATTTACCATTGTCTCTTTTAAATACTATTTTCTAAAACTTATTTTTACTTTTCAGTATGAAAATCTTTTCATATCTCCTAAAGGTATCCACCAGAGTTCAATCTAAAGCCTCCTCAGAAATAGCATAAGAAAACCAAATAGGCAACAATGATGCATTCATAACTTCTTCAAAAAAAGGAGGAAGAAAGAGATTACTAAACCAAATCCCAAAACTACCAAACTCCGTCGTTGTCCCATTTGTTGCCCTCAAACACCAAGCGAAGGACACCATCTGGATAGTCTCAGATAGGGAGACAATCAACTTCACTAAACTACTTAGTTTCATCAAGTCACAACCTAAATGATTTTCGGCGATAATAAGCTTAACACAGTTAGATTCAACAACCAAGGAGAGGGGGGACCAACCATGAACACTATTAGGAAAGTCGAACAACTCCTTAATCACCATGAGCGCCTCCAAATTATTGATAGTCTAATTAACCACCACCTTCTCACAACTTGCAAATGTTACAAGTTATGTGTTGGCAATATTTGTTTAAGGTAGGTAGATGTTGTTTGAGTTGTCTCTACATTTGCCCTATCTTTTTAAGGAATGTTTTCTGGAAATGTTGTTTCTGTAAAATACTTTTCTTTTGTGGAAAATCTTGTCTACAGTATTTTTGCAGATCTTTTTCCTTTTCCATGTGCAACTATTTTTTGGAAATTAGGGTCGCCCAGTTGTTTATCCGTTGTGCATATTTAAAGACCCTTAGTCTTTTGATTCGGGCGGGCCCTTTTTACGAAAGAATTTGAGTGCCACTATCTTATGAAATTCTTCTATCACAAGTGTGTTCTGCCAATCTTTGAAGGCATTGAAGATTGTGCTTTGCTATAAAGTTGGTGACATACTCTAAGCTATTTGTGTGCGTCATCAGTAGATTGTTTAAGAAGAGATTCTCAAGCTTAGGAGGAGCCTAAGCAAAACGAGTAAAGTGATATTTGCTTGAGAGGGAAAGATAACGATCAAGTGAGAGAGAGTCTCATGACTTAAGGGGAGTTAAGTCTAGCCGAGAGGGAGTCTCAATCTTAGGGGGAGCCTATAAAGTTCGTCATTGATATTATTACTTAGGGGAGCCTAAGTTACCAACAGAGAGGGAGTCTCAAGTTTAAGGAAAGCCTAGGTGAATGGTCGAGTAATTAAGTCATTGTATCTTGTTGTCATTACATATAAGTACTATGTTGTAATTACTTATCATCCATATTAGTGAATTGATCTTTTTTGAGCACATGCCTCTCAAACGTAGGTGGTATTCAATGAATTGGGTTACCAATCTTTGGTATTCTTTTTATTGGTTATGTATGTCTTTGAGATGTCCTATAGAACGTTGTAATATTATTCTTAACAACGTTTAACGTGCGGTAGGTACTCTAATATTATTTTTGGCAAAGAATAGAGATCCAATAGAGTCATGAACGTTTACATCTCTCTCTATCTTTTTGGGTTAATTACAAATTTAATCTTTGAACTTATAGATTTATATATCTATCTAAAACTTTAAGATTATTTAATGACTTCTTAAACTTTCAATTTGTTTATCTAATAAGTCTCAATTTTTTTTTAATTTTGTTTGTAACATAGATTGTTGGCCTATCCAACCTATTTTAAAACTTACGAATCTTTTAGATGAAAAATCAAAAGTTTATGGTCCCGAGTGCTGTATGTTTATCCTTCATGAAAATGAGTTGAAATTATTATTATAAACCTATAAGTAGTGTTTACTTTCATGAGCAATAAGAATGAAATTTGGATGATTACCGGTCTCCCATTTATATTTTTAATAAATTTAAAACGAATTAATTAAAAGTATTCTACAGGAAATAAAATGTTTTAATTTACTTATCCAATTATTTTATTTTATTTACTTATTTCAATTTTTATACTTGATTTTTTTTTAATACTTAAACTAAAAAAACATGTAGAGTTGAAAAAAAGGGAAAAAGAAAAAAGAATAAAATAGTATATCTTAAATTTTTCTTGTCAATTTTTATGATATTTAGGTAATTAATTCTCTTAGTGGTCAGCACTTAAATGATTGATACTTATATATATATATATATATATATAGATGTGTGTATATATAAATTCGACAGAATTAATTTCTCTATGATTTAATAAGATTCATCATAAATAATTTTTTTAGTACAATAATGGTAGAGGAACTTGAACATCTGATCATTAACACATTTGTATGCCAATTAAGTTATGATTGCTCTGATAATTATAAAGATGTTAATTATTTTTCATTTGGAAGGACAGTCCACTCATTTTTAAAGCTACAATTTAAGTTTAGCTATATACTCCAAATTTCCAATTAAGAAAGTAGTAAAGCTTGTGGCCTTTTTTAGGGCCACTTGATGAGGCATGATTGAAGGCTTTGATCAATGTTGTAAAAGGAGAAAAGCAAGTTTTGATCACCTCCCACTACCCTTATTATAAGTTAATCCAACCACTATCAACATTAATTTCACTGTGGTTTGTGGGTCACTACCACAATTTGCTTGTTGAAAAGTTCTTGGAATCTTCCTATGCATGAGAAGATGCTCCCACTTTGTTCTTTGTTTGCTAAATTACTAATTTCTTTTATTCATAATTATATCCTCTGTTTTGGCATATGGATTTAATTGGATATAAGTTTAAAGTTCCAAAATTTTAAAATATGGAAGGGCTGCAGTGGTGGGGGAACTAAGTTGATTTAAAATTATTAAAATTTATTTAGATGCTCAATTGGAATTATAAAAAACCTGTTTTTTAAAGTACAAAATTCTACTGACATAGCTTACATGACATTATAATCAATAATAACAAAACGTTGTAATATTAAACTGCAATGCATATACAACAAAAGAGTTTATTGTACCAATGACCTTCCATGAGAGTCTTTATGTTTTTTGACCCATCCCTCACATATATATGAAATCTAACCTTTTGCTTATATCATATTAACCCACTATCGAATTTTATAACTTATCGTGTTAGGAATGACCGAATCTATTGCTTAACGCAATAACTATCTCTATTGTGATCTCACAATAGAAATGATTATCACGTTAGGGTTACACATAGTCATCCCTAGCGCGATAAGTTATAAATAACATAAGTTTGTTGTGTTTTCTCCAAATTTATCACAGTTGTAAATTTTTTTTTATCACAATAAGGTTGGCCATTGCATCAAAGATAGTGGGTATGACGTAAACAAAAGGTTAGATTTCATATGTGTGAGAGGTGGGTCAAAAACTATTGACACTTGTAGAAAGATCATCCGTACAAAAACATCTATAACAAAACTTGACAAAGAAAATATAAAACTAACTTAGAATTTACTTAAATGACAATGAGTTTGCTCAATTGAATAACATAGAAAAACTATTTATGCATATGAATGAAATGACTACATCGATATAATGAGGTCTACATTAGAAAAAAAATGGAAACGAATTTATGTCGATTTAAAACCGATTTCAAGTTTCTTTTACTTTATATTGCAACCACACATGTGAAATAATTTTTTTCAACAAAAGACACCTGTGAAATAATTTCAAATCTAATTCAAACTCTCCTAGAGTTCCAAACAGAAAGTAAGAGTTGTATAAAATAAAAGTTTAAAAAATACCTAATAAGTTTATGATTTTTTATCCTGTCTAATACATCAATGATCAAAGTGACTTCAGCCATTGACCAAAAAAAAAAAAAAACTAATATGCTCAGTTACTACCATTACTTATTTGACATTTTTTTTTTAAGAAAATCATAACTTATTAATTAAAAACAATTAAATTTTTTATCTAATACAACATTTCATTCAATTTTTAGGTTTGTGTCGAATATGCGTGTATGTATATATATATATATTTGATTTTCTGAAACAAGAGAACAAATATCATAGGCTGTAAACATAGTATAATCAGAATCTAATATTCCACAAAGGACTGTTAAAGAATTAACCGAAAGCAGGATGTGCATACTTTAGTTTTTTCTTTCTAGGATTAGTATCTAAGCTAACGGCATAGCATATTATTGGTCCACAAAATGGAAAAAGAAAACAAAAACATTTTCTTTTCTGAAGAGAGTTTTCCCTTTTTTTTTTTTTTTTTAAATAAATATTATGTAAATGATGATTGACTTGAAAAACAGAACAAGAAGATATGGGTCATAAGATTGGCTGACAGAACTCTCAACTTCAACTGTGTAGAAGAGCCATCAGCAATTTTTGCTTTGGAAAAAAAACAGCTTCAGAACCCAATCTTCCAAAATCTTGCTGTAACATGAAAAGGGAACACAAGGAATTAATATGAATGACAATAAAAATTAATCATGTCAGGGAGGAAATAAAGCAACATTTAAAAATCATAAATGCTTTAATATAGTGTTTGTCAAATGTAGCTGTTAAGGCAGGACGAGAATATAAAGGCGATATGGAAAAGGATGTAAAGAAAGAAATATTTAAGAATGATGGACCCTAGAATGAAAAACATTAATAAACCATCTAAATGATGTGTCAAATATTAAATAGGAATATGAACTATAGTGGTGTTAAAAATTTTCGACATTTCACATCTCTAATAGGTAGAATAGAAATAAGATGCATGTCATATCATTCTTAAAATTGTATTTATTAAGGCGTAATCATTTATTTTTTAAAATAAAACTTATTTCGTCCACATTTATTATAATGATTTGTATATTTCTTAAAGATAATAGTTGAATTCTTAGCCAAATTTCAAAATAAAAACAAATTTTTAAAAACAAATTTTTTTAGTTTTCAAATTTTGGCTTGATTTGTTAAACCATAAGTAAAAAGTAGATAATAAAATTTAAAAAACTTAAAGGTGAAAGTAGTGTCAATAAATTTAATTTTCAAAAAAAAAAAAAAAATTATACGATTACCAAACGGTATCTTAACAATTCCATTAACACATTTCTCGAAAATTTAAAAAACTTGTATATATAGAGAGAGAGACAAAGAGAACGAGGGAGAGAACTAGAGTAAAAGCGTAAAATTTAATGGTAGAAATGTACCCTTTTAAAACCTAAAAACGTTTACAAGACTAAGGAATTAAAGTATTTTTCACTTGTAATTAAATAGAAGGGTAAAAGTAAAGAGGAAAACGACAGAAGCATGTAATATTGTGTAGAGCTTGGAATATAATTGCATACTTTTAAAGGAAAAAGAAGAGAGAAACATACGGGGCCTCTATCAGAACAAACAGCGATTTCAAGTAGCAGTGAGTGGGAGTGCCCCTGCATATCTGTCCTACTCCAATTATTTCATAACATACAAAAATAGTAATTCCAAGGAAACCAGAGAGTTCAAGGAGGGTTTGGAAGTCATGTACAGTACCATCAAGGAAAGGCTGCCTTTGGATAGGGAGAACCCCCTCGAGATCACCAGAGTATACCAAATTTCTATTAGGCTGCCTTGGATAGGAGAGCACCAAATAACGTATCGATTGGTAATCATTTGAATTTTTTAATTTAATTTTTTTAAAATTAAACTTATTTCATTCGTATTTTTTTACCCTGATAAAAATCCACTTTAAATTGATAAGGAGAAAATCAAAGATATATAATCCAGGACATCTTAATATAGAATTTTTGGGTGGAATAAAAAGTAAAGATAGGAAGACTTATGCCTAAAGTAGACATTAGACAAATATCACAGTTTTATATCTCCAACTCATTATGACGTTTATTCAATAGGATTTTTTTATTTAAATTTTATGAATAAAATTATTATTTATTTTATTTACAAATTTGGACGCATACACATACTGACAGACAAAACTCGATCTTCCTATCAAAAAATTCATTTTCTTGAAATGGCATTCCTAATTTCCTACAAGTTCAAAGATGCTAATATTTATTTATTATTATTTTTTTTCCTTTTTTTTTTTCAAATATATTGACTTACAAGAAAGACAATGAGATCTCACGACTCGAAGTCAATACACAGACAAAATACAATCACAAAAATTAGAACAACAAGATAAAGAAAACAGACAAACTTATTCCAAAAATCCCAAAACATACCTCAAGAGAACATATCTTAAGGAGAAGAACCTACATAAATCCCTTCAATGAAAGCCCCAAGCCACTTGAACAACCTAATAAATCACATGAGGAGGTGCAAGATAGCACCAAGGACTCGAACGTTATATTACCTACAAATATAATATATGACAACACATCAAACTACTTCTTAGATTCTTTAACTTGTTTTAAGAAGTATCAAAGCACTTTGAGTTGAATTCTACTAAACTAAAGTACTATTTTTTGTCCATGTACTTTTAGATTCATTTAATTCAAGTCCATGTACATTTAAATGTTCGTATTTAGCTTTTACATCATCAATAAATCTTAAAATTAGTTATAATCCTTAATTTAAGTTAATTTTTATCAAACTTTTAAAAGGTAATAACAATAATTTCCATTCAACCTAAAGAGTTTTCATTATTTTAAAACGATTAACCACAAATTAATCATAGAGAGTAATTTTAAAAATTAATAAAAATACAAAAATTAAAATTGAACCAATTTCAAAATACATAAACAAAAATGATGTTTTAATTCTTTTAGTAATACTTTTAAGAATATCATATCCATGTTTTCCTTTCACCTTCATCGATATTTTTTCATTCAACGGTAAAAAAATCAAGATGTGAACGTTTGATTGACACCTAAATTAAAAGTTTTGCTGGGACTTGGGAGAAGTGGAAAGAGGTGGAAGGCAAAAGCAAAGGATGATTTATGACAGCACTAGGATGGATGGGTAGCAAGATCTGTAGACACCAAATCAAATAGGAAACCAGAATCTAATATGGCCCCTAGGCCCTACTAACTGCTGCTTCTTCTCATTGTTCCCAATACCACTTCAGGCAAGTCAATCTACTAAAGTACATTTCTGATACCACACTAAATATATCAAATAGCTAATAATTTTAGGGTATTCTCCTAAATTAAAATTTGATAAAAAGGTGGGTGTTTTTGACCCAATAATTTGGAAAAGAGTAAGGAAGGACTTTGTGAACTTCACTTCCTGTTTGGCTTAAAGAGTTGGTACATCTCACTATTAAAAAACTTAAATTTTATATCTTATCAATTCTTTACATTGTGAGCGACATGAATTTACAACTCCCTAGATTTTATAACTCTTTACTCCTCACTATTCCACTGCTTACCCCAATTAATTTGTATAATTATTACACAAATCATAATAATAATTTTCATGCAAGAGAAGCACTGCGTGAATATATTTTTACAATGTAAAAAAGAAATGCTAATAGTGATTATTTTTTTAAAAAAAAAAATAAATAAAAATTAAACTAACTATAGGTACTAATTTTAATATTTATTGAAAGAATGAAGGCTAAAATTGGACAATAAAAAATACCAGGACCAAAATCGTATTCTACCCTAGAAAATTTATTTACCATTTAAATATTATATTAGGTAAAAAAATTTAAACAAAAAGTCCAAATAGAAAGCATTATAGATTAAGAGCAAAATTAATTTTTTTTCTTTAAAAAAATTAAAGATAAAATTGAGAATGACCAAAAAGAGTATTGACCTTTCGGTACATTTCCCCTTCATCAGATTCCATTGCTTTTAAAATCCCATGTTCCACCGCCACCACCAAAAAGGAAAATAAAAATTCAAAGAGTAAAAGTAGACTTAATTTTCATCAAAGATGGAAGAAAAAAGTATGGAAAGACGTACACTTGTCTTTTGTTGCCTAACTCATACCTCGTTCTGTCATCAACTAGGTATATAATATTCTCACATGGATGAACTTTGAATATACACGATCTGGCCACTGCCGAAGCCTGGAATTAGAACAAAAAGACTTTAAACCGTAATACAATCTACTTCAAAATTCAGTCACCAACTCAATACATCATTCATCATAGAAAAGCGAATGGTATTTCCTCAGTCAAATCCTGATTCTTGCACAATTCGAAAGGGAGCTTTAAAATATATTCGATTTCGCGTTACCCTTTTCAGCCGTCGAAAATGGAAGAGAATCTTGCATTTTAGTTTCATGGCATACAAAAGTAACACCACTTGCTGCTTTATTACCCACTCATATTACAGGTAAAAGTTACTTCAGTCAAATGAGGTGCGATTCATGAAATGATATATTATTATTTAACCATTTGTCAAATTATTATTTAATAATTTTTTTTCTTTTTAAAAAATACATTTTTTATTTCATCCTTAAATTTAAAAAAGTTACATTTTTTTCCTTGAGTTTACTTTTCATTTGATCTATTTTAATATAACTAACTGAAAATTAACATAAAAGACTAAAAGTGATATTAGTGAGAATTCCACGGTAAAAATGTAACATCTTAAAACTTATGAACCGAATTCAAACAAAACTCAAAGTTGAGAGATAAGTAGGTAACCATTTAAAATCTAGAATCAAATGAAAACTATATTCAAAATTTAAAAATTAAAAATAAATTTTTTCCTAAAATTAATATGTGGATCTGCATGTAAGAGAGAGAATGGGTGGTATTTACATGTTAGAGAGAGAAGAGTGAGGGAGGGAATCAGAAGTGGTGGAGACTCTCATGATAGAGAGAGGCAAGAGAAAAGAGAGAACAGGTAGACAATAGAAGAGAGGTAGATCTCAATTTGCATGCTAAAAAGAGAGAGAATGAAAAGATAAATATTCAGGGTTGGGTCCTACCTATCTTTGCCCAACCCATTAGTTGTCCCATTAAAAATTAACATGTGGTAAGAAATTTTAGTTTTATTAAAAAAAAAAAAACTAAAATTGTTGTTTTTTCGCTAGGTAATAAGAGAGCATTTATATGAAATAGGTGCAACCTAGGTTGCAATCCATACCTCATACTATATCGGGGTCAATTTGATTAGTTTCGATGGGTAAAGTTAGTTTTCTGATTTTTCTTAAGGACAGATCGGCTTAAAAGCAAATCAAATATGTCAAAAGTTTAAATAACTTACAGGAAAAAGATAGAACGTAATTTATGTCTTAAATAATGCACCAAATTCCAATGCCCCACGAATCTCAAAATATTGACAAAGAAGAAAACAATGCATCAAGTCTCTTTTATGCATGCTAATATTCGCTCTATTATATTAAATGAAATTTGATTTTATTTTTTTTAATTCAACAACAAAATTTAAATAAAAATTTTTAAGGCTTAAATAATTTTCGGGAAAAGATATGTAAGTGTAATTCAAGTGTCAAATAATGCCCCAAATTCCAATGTCCCCACGAACTGTAATATATTTAAAATAAAAAAGAAATAATGCATCAAGTAGCTCTGAATGCATGCTTGGGTAGCTCTATAAATACAGGATCATCTTAGTGTAGGGATACTTGCATTTTAAGTTGGACTTCCAAGAGTTTCAACCTTCATCTAAACTCATTTCTTTCTTCAGAACTCTGTTTCTAACTCTCTACTCTCTATGGCTCCAGTACCTATTTCTCCAATTAACGTAGGACACATTGATGATGTGCAAGAACTCAGAAAGTTTAAGCCGAACACCATTCCCGAGAGATTTATCAGGGACATACAAGAGAGGCCAACACCAGCAACACCTTTAATCTCATCCTCTGACATTCCCACTATAGATTTATCCAAGCTTCTAAAAGGAAACAGAGATGAAATTCTGCAACTAACCACTGCCTGCGAGGAATGGGGATTTTTTCAGGTAAAAACTGATTGTTTATTTCCTTTTCAGTCACAGCATAAGGCCGGCTGTGGAGACTAATGCCCTGTTGATCTATTAGGTAATCAATCACGGAATTTCTCTGAACCTACTAGAAAATATAGAGGGGCAGGCACTGGAATTCTTCAGGCTACCTTTGGAAGAGAAACAGAAGTACGCAATGGCACCGGGCACAGTTCAAGGATACGGGCAAGCATTTGTGTTCTCTGAGCACCAAAAACTAGATTGGTGTAACATGTTTGCTCTAGGGGTTATACCCGACTCTATAAGGAACCCTCTATTATGGCCAAAGAAGCCAACTAACTTCAGGTGGTTGTCCGTGTTTTTCCTTTTTCAAATACTGTCACCATTGCATTAGTCATCCAGTATCTTACAATTATGCACCTTTTTTTGGCAGCAATACTGTGGAGATTTACTCAAAAGAAGTAAGAAAGCTTTGCAAGAATCTATTGAAGTACATAGCTTTAGGCCTTGGTCTAAAAGAGAACCTATTTGAAGAGGCGTTTGGAGTGGCCGTACAGGCAATAAGGATGAATTACTATCCACCGTGTTCGAGACCTGATCTTGTTTTGGGGCTGAGTCCACACTCCGATGGAAGTGCTTTAACTGTTTTGCAGCAAGGAAAGGGCAGCTCAGTAGGCCTCCAGATCCTTAGAGACGACAAGTGGGTTCCCGTTCAACCCATCCCAAATGCACTTGTGATCAACATTGGCGATACAATGGAGGTACGAATGAAACTTTGTCTAATTCTAGAAATGATTATCTATCTCATAATGGAGACTTAACCCTTTCTCATTGTTACATATGCAGGTTGTTACAAATGGCAGGTACAAAAGCGTGGAGCACAGAGCTGTGACTCACAAGCAGACTGACCGACTTTCCATAGTCACATTTTATGCTCCTAGCTATGACATAGAGCTTGGTCCAATGCCAGAATTCGTGGACAAAAACAATCCATGCATGTATAGAAGATACAATCATGGGGAATACAGTAAGCACTATGTAACAAACAAGTTACAGGGAAAGAGAACCCTGGAGTTTGCCAAGATTCCAACCAAAAACTCCTGCTAAAGCACCACTAACTTTCCCACCTAAGGATACCAACGCCAGAAAATGTATAGAATTTAGCACAGCGGTACTGTGACGTTGGCAACATGGAAAAAAAAATGTCAGTCAACATGCAGAATGTACATCATGTCTTTAATTATTTATCAATTTAAATGGATTGAACTGTCACGGTTAACTCTTATCTAGTTAAGCTTCGTAAATTCTGACAAATTGGTTTTTGGGGGCCTCTGGGATTTGACGCTTCTCTTGTCAAGTCATGTTTGTCTTTGGGGATTTCAACCAAATAATAGCTGTACTTAGAAGAAAACAAGAGTGACGCGACGAAGATGTCTCTTTTCAACTAGATTCTTACATACGAGCAACCATCTAACAATAATATCCATAGTAGATTGTTTAATACCACAAAAGGAGTTAATCGACGAGGTCTCTATGACCTATTATTTTGGCAAGAGAACATCTGGGTGGTGGTCAAAAAAGAGCTCATAGAATATGAATATGTTCAAATCAAGTGCTTCAATAGAAGCACAAACCATATTACTAGTTTCTTTTTGTTCTTAATGTTATATTTAGTTCTGAGTGCTAACAACAAGTAGTCCACAAAGCAAAGCATGATGAGACCGAATACAATAATGGCTTGAACAAACAAATCAAAAGATCCCGTGTAATAATGGCTTCATACTGACCCACCACGAAGCTTGGCAGATTAGTAAAACAGTGTTTCATCCACCACGAGTTAAATCAGATATGGCAGAGAGTGCCGATGCAAGTAGTATCTCCATTAGTTAGAAAAGGTTCAATGGACAGAGTGGTTGTAGATAAAGTCCGCATGCAAAGACCAATATATCTGGTGCAATGTCTTGGAAGAAATGGAAGAATATAACCAATTAGGAATTTGTAAGTTAAATATTCTAGTTACGTCCTGAGGATTTTGTTTGACAAGGATCCAAAATCAACAATTTTAGTCCATGATTCTTGAACTAATTCGAGGAAAAAAAAAAAAAAAAAAGACACAAACGGTTCAATGGAAGAACCAAAAAATTTAGAACATCTTATCGTCCTAGAAAAGTCCTGTACCTTGAAACTAATCCATCTGGTTGAAGAAAAATAGACTGGCGTTCTCTTGCAGTGCTCGGTATACAACAGGTGGAATAGAAAATAGAATTTGGAAGCCGGACAATAGGTGGAGAAATTGAAAGATAAGGCAATATAAGGATTTTTTATCTCCATATTTTGAACCTCGTATCTTCTCCATTTTTCAATTTTAAAAACTTTATTTTAGATAGCTACGCAGAAGGATTAGGAAACTAGGCAGAAACGAATGACTAACATTTTTTTAGCATTTAGAAGGTTGATTAGCAAATCATACAATTAAGAAGGATGAGTTTTTTAATGCTATAATATAATTGTTGTTAACTTGCGAAATTAATAGGACTAATTATTTTATTGGTAAGAAACGTTTTAGGTAGTGACCTTCAATTGGAAAACCTTAACATACGTAAACAGGAAATTTATAAATCAACTTAAGAGTAATTAATTAATAGTTACAAACGAGAAAATTTCTCTTGTTGCTTAACAAATTATAAAAGGCTTGGCCAAGTAACAATAACAATAGGAAGGTTCAGGTGAACAAAGTGCATGCTGTCATGTTCACATTGCTAGTGCCAATATAGGTATGATGAATGTAAGCAGTCATAATCGCTCAACAAAAGCAATTAAGAAATGATTGCAGTAGAAGAATTTCTTGTCATACATACCTCATTTACCATCCAAATTCATCAGCAATCTCAACTAAAAGATCGCAAAATTTATCACGGGCATCAGCTGATTGCTAAAATAATCATGGGAAGCTAACACTTGTCAATTACTCCAAATTCTAAATCAATAGGGGAAAACGAGTAAAACAGATAAAAATAAATAATATTGATGGTAATAAAGTTCAAATATGGTTTTGGTCCTATATAATAAAATTGAAGTAATTACCTAGAAATACCTAAACTTTGTATTATGTTTTTCTTTTTCGAATGAAGTAGATGATTCAAACTTGCTAAAAGAAGTATAGATTTCTTAACAATTGAATTAAGGCCATGTTTACATTAGGAAAAAAGTAATAAATGAATGGTAATCTAAAAAGTGGGCTCTAATGTACTTGTACTAATACATGAGACTCACTATCCAATTTATGATAAAATAATATAAACGATAATCATAAATGTGACAAATTCATATTTCTAAGTAAATGTGATAAAAGCAATCCAATTAGATTTGCGATTTTGACCCATTACGATTGATTTATAAAGAATCCTATTAGATCATACTAATTTTTATTATGAATTGATAAATGTGGTCTAAGTTCATGATCGCTTAGAACTTTCAGGTGGTATATTCTCTTTAATGATACAGAAATAAAAGGTTTAGTCTTGCAAAATCATATAAAACCTCCAAACAGAGAAAGACAGAACATGAAAGGGAACCATAGAATCATCGGAATGTGGTCGTTATTATTGTGCGTGAAAAAGGACCAGAACCCACTAAGAAACAATTCAATGCTCACACGAAGGAAGCCCTTTTCTTTTAAAATCTCTATAAATTTCCATCGGTAATAGTGGAAGCGTCAAATAACCCTTCACAGGAACGCTAATTTTCTTAATGAATAAAGGAAACATGATCTCAGCGCAGGGGCCCCAAAATCCCACCCTCAGGAAACTTTATTAAGTTGCTGCATTAGTCAAACATGATTATTTCAATGATTGAGATTTATAATATAAAATTCACAAGAAAAATTAAAAAGATGCAAGATGCAAGATGCAAGATATTATTTGTCTAATTGCTTTTGGATACCTCGTGATTTGGGAATCTGAAGAGGACCGTCAATTTTGCTTCACTAACTTCTCCATTTCTTTCTTCCACTACTCCATAAAATTGAAATCCCTCACGCTTCGTTGGCTATCTATATGCTATGTACATTAAGAATCCCTTTTTCTTTCATATCGAATCCCGACCATTACTGTTCATTCATGTTTCAAAAATAAGAAAGAGATTCATGTGCGAAAATTAACAACCGTATAAACCTTACCTCACAGACTGTATTGGTTGGAGTTGATGAGGCATTGGCGGAGCGTTTGGGCCAAATGTTCCATCACTGCCTGCAAAATTCGTAGAAATTGCAATGTGAATAATGGAATTTCATTTAAACTTCGTAAAATTTTCATTGTACTGTATGCAATTCCACGATTGTTCCATCATTCGTCATTACGGATTACTATTTTTCCTCAATAGAGAGAGAGAGAGAGAGAGAGAGAGAGATCGCACCTTTGGCGCCAAAAGAATTCTGAAAATATCTGCAATCGGCGGAACCGTCCAAAGAGGAGGAAGCTCATTGAGCTAAGAACAACCCGTTTGGTTCGACAAATAGTATTTTTTTCATAATCATCTAAATAGCTGTCTTACATTTTATTTGTTTTATTTGTTTTTATTAATTTATTAATTTTTTAAATATGTGTAAATTAAACTTATCATTTACATATATAATTAATTTTATTAATAAATATGAATGTAATAATTTATTTTATTATGAATTAATATAAAATCCAAATCTTTTTAAAACAATATGGATAACCATAATTATATTTTTTTAAATCTCTTTTTATTGGTAATATATATTGATATCATAAATTATTTATTAGAAGTATTAATTAGTCTTAAAATTTTAATTAATTAATTAATAATAAAATAAATTAAAATTTTCAATTAAATAATCTTTTACACTTGTATTTCTAGTTTCAGTCTATAATTATATTTATTTTTCAAAAATTAAAAATATTGTTTGAAGAATTAAAATCAATTAGTTTATGTCAACTTCTTTTGTATATATATAAGGCTTATAATCGACATTAAACAATTAGCTAATTAACTCTTCAATTAATCAAACTACAGGAAAAAAAGAAAATAGATATTTAAATCAATTATCAATATTTAAATTGATAATATAAATATACAATATAAAAAATTTAATTGATAATAAATATATTAAATTGGAGAATGAGTACATAAATTTAATTAAATTTTAATGGCTTAAAATTAATTTAATAACTTAATGTAATAAAAATAAATTAACAAACAAAATTATTTTTTTATTAATTTTATACTTTATAATTGCATAAAATATACTGACATTCTATTCTCATTCTTATACATAGCCAGACACATCTTTGATTCCTAGACATTTTATTTCGAGTCATTTTATTTTCAGGTATCCTTTATTCTCATACATCTATAAAACCTTGAACTAAACGACTTCTAAATATTAAAATTGTTGTGAACTTGAGGAGTACAACAGAAACACGGATATAAATAAAATATAATATTAAAATAAATATAATAAATATAATAAATAAATAAATATTAAAATAAAATAAACATAATATATAGATAAACTAAATAAACTAAATTAGCAAAATATAAAACAAGAAATTTCTCTAAGTTCTCTACTTTTTCCAATTTTCATGGAATTTGCCCAATGAGTGTGTCTTTCAAAACCCACCAAATACTACTATTTATAGACAATTTGGCAAGTAGGAGGTGGATATGGAAACTAATAATGTGTAATGTTGAGACAAATGAACAACATTTTGGGAAATGGGAGCATGACACATGATCAATGAATACTAAGCATGAACATTTAATGAGTATCTATTATCATGATATTTATAATACTTGACGCTCATTATATATATATATAATATGACTCGTTAAAGTCTTATTAAGAAAAAATTCAATGGGAAAAAAATCCTAAGGGATTCACATAATTTATACTCCTAAAAAATATATTTACTCCCTCTCATGGAAACATCACTTGAGATCTCTGAATCGCTGCATTCCAATGTTGTGCATCAGTTCTTCAAAAGTTGCAGTTGGCAATGATTATGTAAATAAGTCTACCAGATTATTATTCGTACAAATTTATTGTATAATGATGTCACCATTTTCTTTAAGATCACGAGTATAGAAAAGTTTTGGTGAAATATGCTTTGTTCTATCTCCTTTAATATATCCTTCTTTGATTTAAGATATGCATGTCGTGTTGTCTTCGTATAATATTGTTAGAAGATTTTTATTAGAAGACAAACCACATGTTTCACGAATGTGTTGAGTCATTGATCTTAACCATACACATTCTCGACTAGCCTCATGAATTGCAAGAATTTCAGCATGATTTGAGGAAGTAGCCGTTATGGTTTGTTTCACTGATCACCATGATATGACAAGTCCTTCACATGTGAATAGATAACCTGTTTGAGATTTAGTATTGTGTGGATTAGATAAATATCCAGAATCTGCCTAACCAACTATATCAAAATTTGATTTATTTGAATAAAACAAACCCATATTAATTGTTCCTCGAAGATAGCGGAGTACATGCTTAATTCGTTCCAATGTATTTTTGTTGGAGAAGAACTATATTTTGCCAATAAATTTACTAAAATGCAATATCTGGTCTTATATTATTAGCAAGATACATAAGTGCACCAATTGCACTAAGATATGGTACTTCAGGACTAATAAGTTCTTCATTATCGTCTCGAGGTCGAAATATATCTTTCTTTACATCTAGTAAATGAACTTCAATTGGTATATTCAATGGATGTGCTTTGTCCATATAAAAATCTTTTCAAAATTTTTCCTGTATAAGTTGACTGATGAACAAATATCTTATATGCTAAATGCTCAATTTGTAAGCCAGGGCATTTTTTTTTTTTTGAGTTCTTTCATCTCAAATTCTTTCTTAAGATACTTTATTGCCTTTGAAAGCTATTCAAGAGTTCCAATTATATTTAAATCATCAACATATTGAAGGATCTCATATCTAAGAGTTCCATGAGCGCGTTCGGATTGCTCAAATCTCACAGTGACTGAAATACAATAATATACATTCATACAAATAGTTATGCAAAAAAAACTTAATTAATAGCATAATAAGAACAACAAAATCATAAGAGAAAGAGTTCCATACCAGTTGAAGATGTTCTTCACACTTCGAAACTCCAACGCAGCAGAAACCCTCCATGCGATTTACCAGCGCCCAGTAGCAACGTCAACAAAATTAGCATGAACAACCGCACGAACACGAACGCCGTGGGGACGACACCACTACTAAAGAGCCCTGGGTATTCTCGGAGTGAAAACCCAAAGGGTGGGCTTTGGTGAATTTGGTAAAGGAAGGAGGAACACGAATCGTGTAGGCGATAAGCAAGTGGGAGGGAAGAAAATGCTATCACATAGCATAAATACTTATCGTTTAGTAGGAGCTACACGATCGTCTAGGAAAAGGTACACGTTCGTTTAGTAAAACCAACACACTATACGATCGTTTAAAGAAGCTATCCGATTGTGTAGGAAAAAGCGTGCTATCGTTTAGCACGAGGTAGATGATTATCTAGATGAAGAGCGACTATCGTATAGGCTCTTGAGCGATCGCTTACTTTCACCAATGCGCGCTTCCGAATTCTCTTCAAGCGATCTAACGACGGGGTTTCAAAATGAAAACATTTTCCATTTTAACTCATTGGTTACAATAACCGACGTTTCCCACTAACCCACGTCCAAACGTGAAAATTGGCTTAATTATCATATAATTAACCAATTAATTAATTAATTAATATAATCATATTATATTTTTATCCTTGATATCACATATCTACTATAGTATTTTCTCCTCTACTTGATATAAATCATATTTATATCTAATTTCCTCCAAAATAATGTATCTCATACATTTAGCCAATTATATCATATATAATTAGCCAGTCTAATTATATCATATATAATCGAACTTCCTCTTGTCAAATTGAACATTTCAAATTAACCCAAATACTGGTTCTCGACTTTATCCAAGCTACCCAGGGGATCTAATGGACCTGTGGCTTAAAGCTCCAACGGTCCGTGAATAGCTGACTAAA
Organism: Benincasa hispida; assembly: GCF_027475165.1. Taxonomy (NCBI): domain Eukaryota; kingdom Viridiplantae; phylum Streptophyta; class Magnoliopsida; order Cucurbitales; family Cucurbitaceae; genus Benincasa; species Benincasa hispida. The sequence goes on from NC_143478.1 coordinate 21,081,483, forward strand.
CTCTTTAGCCACGAGATCCACCATCCGTTAACTGTCAGGCATTCCATTAAAGACCAACAACTGAACTCTTCTTACCACAGATACATTATTGTGTCCATCAGATATAACCAATCATGAGTACGATGACCCTTCACAGATGCTCGTAAGTACAATTGGGCCAAATTACCGTTATGCCCCTGTAGTTACATCTCACTCCTTAAGTACCACTGATTCCTCTAATGAATAATACAACATAGTCCAACTATGTGTGAACACCTCTCGGGCCAAGAGAAGGTGTGTGGCGCCACATCATTCAAGCCCTGGAATCAGCCCTTAAGGGAGCCATCTATCTACTGACCCCTGCCTTGGGGAAGGAGTGAATTCCATCTTGTGTAGCTGATTTCCCAACTCCCAAATTAGACGAATCCCCAAAATGGTAGGTTTGAATTGGCGACTTGGCCACTCGCACCCATACAAATCAAAGGATTGCCCTCAGTGGCAGGAGTTCCCAACTCACTCAGGATTGAGGTCATGTTACCTATGGTCATCCTAGTGAAGTGAAGTCTCTGTCATGAACGGTGTCATATAACGAGATGTTAACACTTCGTGGTCAAGTCTTATACAAACTCTTTGTATAAGACGCCCCCGCTCGCATGTCTCCAACACGAATGATCAGGATTAGACCATCTGTGACAAGTCACAACACTTGTGACCATTCCACAAAGCGGACCGCATCCGTAGCGTTACCAGGATAAGGTTTCCCTCCTTTATCCATATACTACAGACCATTTTGGTTATCATTCAAGACATGATCCACTTGTATGTCACCACATACATCTTGAGTCACATACAGATAACCAGGGATTTTATGTTTATTAGTTTATGGTAAAGCAAATAAAACAAGTACCTGAGCAAAATTACAAGATATGAAGTAAATATCATATATTAACAACACAAGCGTTCGTACATACTGTTTACAAACTATAGGACACGAGACTTTAGGGTATCAACCCCAAAATCTCCTACTTGTCCTAAATCGAAGTGGGGTGTACAATAAACTAGTACAAAACAATAAACTAGGGCATAAAAGCCCAGTACAAGAAAATCTCCCACTTGCCATAATCCAGCCGCGGGCAATCCTGTAGACCCATGCTCTGTAGGTGACCCTCAAACACTATAGCCATAAGAGCCTTTGTAAACGGGTCAACAACATTAAAATGGCCTGGGTTAGACTGATCTGTCTTATCTCCTCAACCTCTTGAGGCGTCTTAGGACACATGTCCTTAGACAAAGTGACTCCATGCCTGAACGGCAGTAGGCCCCTCTTGGAGTCCTGCATTGAGTACTTGAGCAACAACTTATCAATGTATGATGTCTGAGACAGTGCTAGCACTTTGTTCTTATGATCCCGAAAGATCTTTATACCTAGAACAAACTGAGCCTATCCCAAATCTTTCATTTGGAATTGGGTTGCTAGCCAGTTCTTAACTGCAGTTAATAGACCTACATCATTCCAATGAGTAAGATATCGTCTACATACAACACTAAGAAGACTACTGAAGCATTGATGATCTTCTTGTAGACACAAGGTTCATCAACATTTTGGTCAAAGCCATACGACTTGATCGCAGTATCAAACCGTATGCTCCAAAATCGAGGCGCCTGTTTCAGTCCATAAATGGATCGATTCAGTTTACAAACCTTTTGCTCTTGATCTTGGGCTATGAATCCCTCGGGATGTACCATATAAATGGTCTCCTCAAGATTGCCATTCAGAAAGGCCGTCTTGACGTCCATTTGCCAGATCTCATAATTATAATAAGCTGTAATGGACAGGAGGATGCGGATCGACTTTAACATGGCAACAGGCGAGAAAGTCTCCTCATAGTCGACTCCCTCTACCTGGATATAACCCTTTGCCACAAGTCGAGCCTTAAAGGTCTGTACCTTCCCATCAGTACCCCATTTGCACTTGTAGATCCATTTACAACCTATAGAGCGAACTTCATCAGGCTAATCTACAAGATCTCATACGAAGTTGAAGTACATCGACTCCATCGCTAGATCCATGGCCTTGACCCATTCATCCTGGTCAATATCCTCCATTGCCGTCTTATAAGACAACGGATCCTCAACGTCACCATTTGCTATCATAGTAAGGATTTCCGTGAAACCCAGACAGCGAACGGGTGGGTTTGCAACTCTCCCACTATGTCGAGGCTCCCTCAACTCTTGAGGTGGAACCAACCTACTAGATGAACTCCCATCAACAACTCTTGCTGATGTAGCAGGCTCTTCAACAGCTCTTGTTGAAGTTTCAGTAGTTTCATTGGAAAGCTCACGCAACACGACTTTGCTTCGTGGACCGTGCTCCCTTATATGATCCTCCTCCAGGAAAGTAGCGTTTGTTGAAACAAACACCCTATTTTCCATCGGATCATAAAAGTAACCCTCTCGTGTAGTGTACCTTTGGGGTAGCCTACAAAGAGGCATAATCTCGACCGTGGTTCCAACTTCTTGGGATTAACCTCAAGCACATGTGCAGGGCAACCCCAAATGCGGAAGTGACGTAACCTAGCTTTACGCCCATTCCACAACTCTAGAGGTGTCCTTGCAACACTTTTGGAGGGAACACAGTTGAGTATGTACACCGCAGTCTCCACTGTGAAACCCCAAAATGAGTCCGGTAAGGAAGCGTAACTCATCATCGAGCGAACCATGTCTAACAAGGTCCTATTTCTCCTTTCCGCTACACCATTCTGCTGAGGTGTACCCGACTCTGAGAGTTGGGAAACGATTCCATGTTCTATCAAATAGTCTTGGAATGCCGAGTCTAAAAACTCTCCACCTCAATCCGATCGAAGTGTTTTAATCCGTCTATCTAAAGCGTTTTCAACTTCAGCCTTGAACTCTTTGAACTTTTCAAAGGATTCAGACTTCCGTTACATAAGATAAACATACCCGTACCTGGAGTAATCATCAGTAAAATTGATAAAATACTCATAGCCACCTCGGGCTCGCACATTCATAGGACTACAAAAGTCAGAATGTACTGACTCAAAAGGCTCCTTGGCTCTATAACCTTTTCCAGTAAAAGGTCGTTTAGTCATCTTACCCTCAAGGCAAGATTCGCACACAGGTAAAGAATTTTCTTCTAACTCACTTAGAAGTCCATTCTTTACCAATCTCTCAATCCTATTGAGATTGATGTGCCCTAAACGTAGATGCCAAAGTTGGGCATTTTCTTTTGGAGAAATTCGTCGACGTTTTGATTGAGTTATGACAGTTCTGAACATTTCAATATTATTGAGGGAATTAATGGCTAACGACCTTAGCACATATAAATTCTATTCCAGATTTGCTGTGCAAATAAAAACACCATCTTTATGAATAAACGCTTTATTCGCATTAAAAGAGACAGTATATTTACATTACAATAAACACTTTACATAAATGAGGTTCCTCTTTAGTTTAGGAACAATATATACATCATTTAAAACAAGACACCTGTTCTGTAAAGCTAACTAGAGTCCTCCCACTGCCACAACTGAGACGACGTGCCCGGTGCCTACTCGCATCATCATCTCACCAGCCTCCAGCTGTCACCAAGATCTAATCCCCTGAAAAGAAGAACAAATATGATTAGTGGCGCTTGAATTAGTTATCTAGGCAGAATCATCATTCTCCACTAAACAAGTTTCAAGCACAAGTAATTCCCATTTACCTTTATCTGCCTCGGCCTTAGCCTTGGCTGCTTTCTTCTCTTTCAAATATCGAGGACAGTTTCTCTTCCAGTTTTCATCTTGGTTGAAGTGGAAACACTTTCCTAACTTGTAGACGCCTCCTTGGGGCGACAGGCAGTGGGTTAGCAGGTGCCTTCCCTTTACCCTTATCACCTTTCTTCTTCTTCCCCTTTGTAGAGTTAGAAGCAGAAGGTGCAGACTTCATTCCTGAGGTCGAACCTCTATGGAACGTCCTGGAGGATGAAGCAACATTTGCCTCACTCTTCTGCCTCTCCTTACTTTTCAGTAAAGATTGGTATGTCTACAACTCGTTGAGGAGAGTTGTAAGGTTATACTTTACTTTGTTCAGAATTACATTACTAACAAAGTGTAGGAAGTTCTTCGGCAAAGAATGCAGGATCATGCTAACCTGGCTGCCCTCATCGATGGTAGACCAATTCAACTCCACCACATTAAAGTGGACCATCATGTTTAGCACATGTTCACGAATAGAGGTGTCTTTTTGCATTTTGGAGTTGAATATGTATTTAAGAGCCTTATGCATAAGTTGTTCAGACGGTTGTCCAAACATCCCTCGCAGGGACTTCATGATCTCACGAGCTGAGACCATAGGCTCATGTTTCTTGGCCAAGAATTCAGAAAGACTTGCCAAGATGTAGGCTCGGGCCTTCTCATTCGCCCTTGTCCATCGCTCGTATGCCTCCCGAACATTTTGAGCGGCATTCAGAGCTAGAATAGGAGGACAAGCCTCCGTGAGAACGAACATGAGATCCTCGATAATCAGGATCGTCATGATCATGTGTTTCCATGTTGCAAATTATCGCCAGTAAGTTTTTCGGTGCTTAGCAATGCTAACGTGGCTGTTTCCATTTTGAAATTGTTGCTAAAAATACGAACAAAACTTTATTATAATTTTGCTAAACCACTTTTAAACCAATCAGTTTTGCAAAACAGTTTCAAGTACCTTAAGTTATAGACTTCTATTTTGCAATGATGCCCTAGTGAGACAGGACAAACGCCACCGGTGGGGTGATCAGTTGCCCCTTCGCTATGATGAGACATTCTCAACCATTAGGCAGAACCAACTCTTGGAACTGAACTAACAGCCAACATTTTTCGATCCAGAATCGTTAACCTTTAACTATTTTGCGTAAGTGTAACCCCTTGCTTTCGGTGCTAGAGTCCCGCCTTAATGAGCCTACCATAGGGAAGAAGCCGATTAAGACAAGAGACTAAGTTACCTTATCCTCTTATAGGAGATCAAATAAAGAAATGCGCAAAACTATCATCCTTTAAGGGGACACTCCCAGGGTGCCTCGAGGCGATGCGCAGTAATTTTATTCAACCTAACGAGAGAGACCGAGGAATATGCTGTCGCACTTCTCGCTCCCACTTACCATGAACACTCTCTCCATCCACCTTAATATTGACCTACCCAAACACTATCCATTGGGGGGACACGCCAAAGGTGCCGTGAGGCCGAGGATAGATCTCACGGTGTGGACTATTTAGGAGAAGCGTGAAAGGTTTAAGTGAAGTATCTCATGCCCCAAGTACCTCCCATTAAATGTTCTACCTAGGGATTGATTAACCTAGAAAATCTGGCTACTGATTTTAGTCTAAGTCGTCTTTTTAAACTCTGTTCATAAACAACATTTGTCTATGAAATATGAACAAGTTCAAGTAGTCACATTTAAACACTTTAATGGACTGTTCTTAACTTGCATGCATGCATTAAATCTATCTAATTCACCTTTTCAGGTAAGTTCCCAGGTAGTGGTGTTACGTTTCCGTCAACTTAAATACCCCAGCCTAGACAGAACCGCCTTAGACAAAAGGTCACTTATAGATAGATTTGCTACACTTTAACCTTTTATTAGCCAATTTAATCCTATTAAACTGATTAAAAGATTAAAGTCTTAGGGTTGCTAATCGTATTAGAACCGTGATCTTAGGTCTATGTGATCCAAGTTTTAAACACTTTAAAACCATGAATTAAACCTAAGTGAGCATGCATGTCTTTCTTATTTCTTTTAGTTCTAATTTCTCTTTAACTTTTAAAAAGAAACAACTAAAAGCATTGCACACAACGAGATGTTTATAACATTTATAAAGTAACCTATGTGTCATGCTTCATGCAATGTTCGGTCATTACTATATATAACTTTTATATAATGTGTAACAACCAAGCAAACATGCTATCATTCACCCTTATACTATAACATTTATAATATAAAGATGATACATGTCAATGCTTTTTATGCATGCATAAATATTACTCTTATATTATATGATGCATGAACATGCTCTTACATAATTAAATCATGCTTCTTTAAATTATAACAATTACAATAAAGAGATGATGCATGACCATTGCATAACCTAAGGTGGAATTTACTATATGTGCATACCATATGACATATAAAGACATACATCGCATGTAATAATCAAAGGATTAATGAACCGGGATGGGCCTTTACAAAAATCGGAATGAAAAAACCCTATCTATTACATTTTTCATCAAGCAAACCAGTTCAAAGGCGAACTGGGTCTTGAACCGCCAGGAGGCCTTCATCGTGTAGCATACTTCAGTAAGTAGACGATCGTTTAGCGCGCACTAGATGATAGGAGCAATATTAAACAGTCGCGTAGACGACTACGAGGCTGCGAAGCCTGATCGTCCATGCGATCGTGTAGCGCGACGATAGGTAAACGATTTACCTTACGTTATTAAGCGATCGTTTAGTTAGTTACTAAGTGATGAAGTTTCTGACCTAAACAATCGTCTAGCGCGCGCGCTTTAAATGATACGCGAGCATCTCATCATCAACACAATGTGTGCAACCAGGTAAACGATTTACCTTGCGATACTAAGCGTTCGTTTAGTCAGTTACTAAGCGATGAAGCTTGCCGACCTTAACAATCGTCTAGCGCGCACGCATTAAACGATACTTAGCGATCACGTACTCGATCGTCAACCCGATGCGACCAACTCTTGATCGGATTTCCCCATTGTTTAACTGATGCGTTCATCAGTGATCGCGTAGAACATCTTCTGCATGATGCGATCAACCCTAGATCGCCTCCTTGCTCGAAGAGCCGTAACGCTTGCCTAGAACTTCGACGAACAACTCAAAACTTCAAACAAGCTTTGAATACAGACTCAATTATGATTATTAATACCCAAAACACAGGGGCCTTTATAAACAATTGCAAATGTAAAAGAATCTAAATCAAACCGAGGCTAAATATCCCAAAAACATCCATTAATCCATACATCCACAATAGATTTAACAATTAAACAGCATAGAAATACACCCACCATGAATGTAAATCTCATTTCGTTGCAACAGATGAAATTGGAGTATCAGAACCTGGCTCTGATACCAATTGAAGGATCTCATATCTAAGAGTTCCATGAGCGCGTTCGGATTGCTCCGATCTCACAGTGACCGAAATACAATAATATACATGATAACTTGTAGAAATACAAGTTATTTATGCCACCTGATATAGATATTGCGGCCAAAAGTTAGTAATTATGCGCCAATTGTATGAAAATTAACCTAGTATGACAATTATAAATGTTTGCAATTACATCAGTTAATGCCAAAAAGATGGAGGACATGCCAAACTTTACTCTGTTTTGTAGGAGACCAAGTCACCGTTTGCGCTAAAGGCTCTTGAGAAACTAATCAACGCATCTCTATCACATTGCACCCGTCGATCAACCATGAAGAGACGATTACCAAAGTAACGACGCAATACGACAGTTGGTCTAGAGCTATGCTTCGACCGCATGCAGTAATAAAAACAAACACCGCATGCGAACCCATGATCGAAAGATACAACTGAGCAATGCGAGAGTGGAGGATTGAAACACGTGTACAACTAACGGTTATGCAGAATTGATGGTCTGACTGCATAACAGAAGGAATAATATCCCTCCATTTGCGGAATTACCATAACCATCACGTGGGGACCACAAGGCTGGAGTCAAAGGATCTGCTCCTATAAATACCCTAGTGATTTCAGAGAAAAGTATGCTATTGGATACTGGGCTAAGTGCTGTAAGATTTTAGAGAGAAAAGGCTAAACTGAGTGCTGAAGAGAAGAAATCTAGGAAGAGAACAAGATAAGGCCAAGAGGTAAATCTCAGATCCGACCTGTCATATACCCGATCGAAGCTCTATGCAGAGACCCCTGCTACCGGTGGAGAGAGCTTGAGAGGGAAGCTCTTCGTGCCATCGAAACCATCCCATCCAGTAAGCAGATCTCCATCGAATCAATGCTAAGATATTGGCACCGGATTGTATCTGTTCTATCTCTCTTTCATTGTATTCTATATTTTCTTTATCTCTTCATTCACATATCATGTATCAAACACTTAGTAGAAATATTAAATGTTTCGATAGATTTCGTTTACCATTTTCTGTCTATTTCCGTTCACCCATTAGTCACTTTCTTCATGATGTTTTCTTAATCCCTTGATGAGCAATATGAATCACCAAGAACTTAATATGTATTAAAGTTATAAAATACGTTTAGCTAAAGCATGCTAGACGGCATCTTCATCTGTGACAGCAGAAGTGAAGATGTCATTCTGATTTATCGAGAAAAGGTCAGAAGAGTGCATTAACTAAAGCGAGTAGTACTTCCAGACATGGAAGCAACCTTGCATTCATTACGTTAGACTCTGTTTCACCACAGACATATGGGAAACGCGGCTGATCACTGAGAGATGTACGCCAAGAGAAGAACGGAACAATATTTGTACTTTCAATTCAATTAAGAACTTGCGTTGTTTGTAATACTTATCTTTCTCTTTCTAATATATTCACAAGACTTGTCGTCGCATCTCACGTCTTTGCACAACCTTCACAGCCAGCCTTAATCCTAGTTTCTTGCACATAAAGCCTGTATCTTGTAACATATAGCTTAGGTTTATTGTATTTTTATGTCTTATCGCATCTTTATCGCTTTCCTTTATTTTACTGCAATTTACATACTGTACACACCTTTTATAAAGAATTAAAACCATGGTCTCATATACCATGAACATACCGCAATAACCGACACCACTTCCCCATGTTCGACCTTGGATCACACCGAGAAACTTGCGGTGGAATTACACTTGTTTCCATCGTAAGGAAACCTGTGACAACGCAGGGCATACTACCTGAGCAATCCCTAACTAACGCATAAATAGTAGTAGTATCGCATCATTGTGAGCATTTAATATCATACATACTGAATACATTACAAGTATACATTCATACAAACAGTTATGCAAACAAAACTTAATTAACGACATACTAAGAACAACAAAATCATAAGGGAAAGAGTTCCATACCAGTTGAAGACGTTCTTCACACTTCGGAACTCCAATGCAGCGGAAACCCTCCACGCGATCTACCAGTGCCCAGCAGCATCGTCAACAAAATGAGCACGAACAACCGCACGAACACGAACGCGGTGGGGACGACACCACCATTAAAGAGCCCTTGGTATTCTCGTAGTGAAAGCCCAAAGGGTGGGCTTTGGTGAATTTGGTAGAGGAAGGAGGAACACGAATTGTGTATGCGATAAGCAAGTGGGAAGGAAGAAAATGCTATCGCATAGCAGAAATGCTTATCGTTTAGGAGGAGCTACACGATCGTGTAGGATTTACTGAACGATCGTTTAGGAAAAGGTACACGATTGTTTTGTAAAATTGGCACACTATACGATCGTTTAAAGAAGCTATCCAATCGTGTAGGAAATAGCGTCCTATCGTTTAGCGCAAGGTAGACGATCGTCTAGACGAAGAGCGACTATCGTATAGACTCTCGATCGTTTACTTTCACCAACACGCGCTTCCGAATTCTCTTCGAGCGATCTAACGACAGGGTTTCAAAATGAAAATATTTTTCATTTAAACTCATCTGTTACAATAACCGACGTTCCCCACTAACCCACGTCCAAACGTGAAAATTGGCTTAATTATCATATAATTAACCCATTAATTAATTAATAAATATAATTATATTATATTTTTATCATATAGTTTGATATCACATATCTACTATAGTATTTTCTTTTCTACTTGATATAAATCTTATTTATATCTAATTTCCTCCAAAATCTCATACATTTAGCCAATTATATCATATATAATTAACCAGTCCAATTATATCATATATAATCGAACTTTCTCTTGTCAATTTGAACATTTCAAATTAACCCAAATACTGGTTCTCGACTTTATCCAAGCTACCCAGGGGACCTAATAAACCTGTGGCTCGAAACTCCAACAGTTCGTGAATAGCTGACTAAACTCTTTAGCCACGAGATCCACCATCCGTTAACTGTCAGGCATTCCACTAAAGACCAACAACTGAACTCTTCTTACCACAGTATATTTATGTGTCCATCGGTTATAACCAATCATGAGTATGATGACCCTTCACAGATGCTCGAAAGTACAGCTGGGCCAAATTACCGTTATGCCTTTGTAGTTACATCTCACTCCTTAAGTACCACTGATTCCTCTAATGAACAATACAACATAGTCCAACTATGTGTGAACACCTTTCGGTCAAAAGAAGGTGTGTGGCGCCACATCGTTCAAGCCCCAGAATCAGTCCTTAAGGGAGCCATCTATCTACTTACCCCTACTTCGGGGAAAGAGTTAATTCCATCTTTTGTGGTTGAGTTCTTAGCTCCCAAATTAGACGAATCCCCAAAATGGTAGGTTTGAATTGGCGACTTGGGCACTCGCACCCATACAAATCAAAGGATTGCCCTCAATAGCAGGAGTTCCCAACTCACTCAGGATTGAGGTCATGTTACCTATGGCCATCCTAGTGAAGTGAAGTCTCTGTCATGAACAGTGTCATATAACGAGACGTTAACACTTCGTGGTTAGGACTTATACAAACTCTTTGTATAGGACGCCCCCGCTCGCATATCCCCAACACAAATGATCAGGATCAGACCATCTATGACAAGTCACAACACTTGTGACCATTCCACAAAGCGGCCCGCATCCGCAGCGTTACCAGGATAAAGTTTCCCTCCTTTATCCATATACTACAGACCATTTTGGTTATCATTCAAGACATGATCCACTTTTATGTCACCACATACATGCTTGAGTCACATACAGATAACCAGGGATTTTATGTTTATTGGTTTGTGGTAAAGCAAATAAAACAAGTAATTGAGCAAAATTACAAGATGTGAAGTAAATATTATATATTAATAACACAAGCGTTCGTACATACTGTTTACAAACTACAGGACACGAAACTTTAGGGCATCAAACACAACACATATACCATTATAATAGCAAATCTAACTGTGATTTCCTTATAAAAATACATGGACATATTGGATTGTTTTGATTCCTTCTTTTAACAAATATTTGAAGGAACCAGTTAAGGTTCGTGAGCAGAAACGAGGATCAGACCCAAATCTTAATTTTTACAGAACTCACAATTTTACAGAAAACATACAGAAACATTATGCATTCAATTAAAATTACAACATGCCAAAATAAATGGAAAAGAAGAGAGAATTAGATTTTTAGGAAAATCCTTACCTTTGAAGAATCCTTCTTAAAAAAAAAAAAAATCCATTTCCAAAATCATGACGTACAAAATGATCTCCAAATGGCCACCACCATGAATGAGTTCTCTGTATTCTCTGGGCTGAGAATCATAGGAGTTTTGTGGGCTCTGAGATTTTTCGAGAGGGAAAGAAGAATTGAGAATTGAGAGAGAAAAATGGAGATTGAAAAAAAAACTGAGAACATTTTTCAGAACTGTTCTGTATGATCCCTCTCCTCTGTCAAACGAAGAAGAAGATCAAACTCTCCTAACTACCTATTCATAATGTGAGAAGAAGAGAGAATTAAAGGAGGGAAGTTATTTCCCTTCCACTTAAAATCAAAATTAATTAATTTTAGTTTAATACACAAACACACACACATATATAAAATAACTAACTTATTAAGTATAAGTAAAAACTGTATGTTATATCATATATAACATATAACTTATAGTTTAATATTGTATCATATACAAGTATCATAATTTTAATCCTCTCATCTATGACATTTAATATAAATCTCATTTATATTAATTTCAATTATATGAATCTGGTTCATATAATTAATATTTAAATCATATTCAAATTTTAATTTTGTGTCAAATAAACTTTATATTATAATGTATCAAATACATTATAGTAATTATATCATATATAATTACATTAAATTAACTACATCACATATAATTAATTCCCTCAATTAATTTGAACAATTCAAATTAATCTAAAATTGATTATCAGTTAATCTCTGTTGAGCTATATTGGGGACCTTATGGACATGTAGCTTGAAGCTCCAATGGTACTTGAGTAATTAATTAAACTCCTTTAATTATATTATTCAACATCCATTAACTGTCAGACACTCCACTAAAGACTGGCAGCTACACTCTTCACATTACAGATATATTTCTATGTCCGTTGGATATAACCAGTCAACTGTGCGATGACCTTTCACAAATTGCTCGTAAGTACAGTTGGACCAAAATTACCGTTTTGCCCCTGTAGTTATATCTAACTCTTTAAGTACCACTGATCCCTCTAATGAACAAGAAGTCATAGTCGAACTATGACCATACCCCTTTCGGGCCAGGAGAGGGCGTAGTGCCACATTGTTCAAGCCTTGGAATCAATCCTTAAGGGAGTAATTTATCTACTTTCCCTGACGTTGGGGAAGGAGTGAATTCCGTTTTGTGTAGCTGTGTTCCCAGCTCCTCAATCAGACGAATCCCCAAAATACTAGGATTGTTGAGTCGGCAATCTGACCACTCTCACCCATACAAATCAAAGGACCACCTTCATAGGTAGGAGTTCACAACTCACTCAGGATGCAGGTCATGTCATCTATGGTCATCCTAGTGAAATGTAAGTCTCTATTATGAACGATATTATATAATGAGACTAGTCATTTCGTGGTTCGGTCTTATACAAACTCCTCTGTATATAATACCTCCACTCACATGTCTTCACATGAATGATTAGGATCAGATCATTTGTAGCACTTTACAAAAATTTTAACATCTACAAAGCGGGTCGTACTCGTAGTGCACCAAGATAAGGTATCCAACCTTATTCATCTACTACATACCATTTAGGTTATCACTTAAACACGATTCACTTGTATGTCTTTACATGCATGTTTAAGCTACAAAAGATAACCTTGAATGTTAGTTTATTGGTTTGTGGGTTTAATGATACTAAATGTCAAACAAAATATCTCATATTTTATTGAATAAAGAAAATGTTTGTACAATACAATTAAAATGTATAGGACTATAGGAACTCTTATCAAAGAGACCAGTGAGCGGAAGCGAGATCGTTACAAACCCCATTGTCACAGAATATACACATTTATAATCAAACAGTAATGGTTATGCAAAACTCTAAGTTACAGCATGCCACAATAGGGAAATACTAAGGTTCAAGAGAACTTACCCTTGAAGAACTATTCTTCTCGTACTCTTGAACTTACTGCACGATCCTTCACCAACACGAAAAAATCTACACTCGAACAATAATCTCCTCAGCAATCTCCTCGAATAAGAACAGATCTACACTCGACCCTCGAATAGTAAGAAGACACCACCAGAAGGCTACCTTGGTATTCTCGGTGTGAGAATCTAGGATTTGGTAGAGGGTAGGAGGAATTTTACAGATCGTGTAGATGATCGAGTAAGTGGGAGACAACTTTAGCCAATTGTAGACAGTGTACTCGATCGTTTAGGAAACAAGTTACTATCGTATAGAAAACTCTTACACGATCGTGTATGCTCTTAAGCTATCGTATAGCTAATACTTTTGATCGCACAATTCTCAATCTATGATCACATTGTGTAAAAATGAAAACAATTTTCATTTTATCCATCAGTTACCATAACTGATCACAACTTCCCACTAAGTTGGTTATGGGAGAAAAAACCGTAACCAATTATACTATAATTGATTTAATTACAAATATAATCAATATATTCATAACCTATAGTTTTAATATCACATCTCATGCAATATATAAATCATAGTTCTTTTTCTCCCTTATAGCATTTAATAATAATTCCTCCAATTATTGTATCTAATACATTAAGTCAATTATATCTTATATAATTGATGCAATTTAATTATATCATATATAATCAAATTTCCTCTTGTTAATTTGAACATTTCAAACTAACCCAAAAACTGATTCTCAACATGAATCCATTGGCTACCAAGGGGACCTTATGGACTTGTAGCTTGAATTTCCAACGGTATATGAATAACTGACTAAAATCTTTAATTACGATATCCACCATCTATTAACTGTTGGACATTCCACTAAAGATCGACAGCCACACTTTTTGCGCTACAGATATATTTCTGTGTCCATTGGATATAACCAATCAACAGTACGATGACCCTTCATAAATCGCTCGTAAGAATAGCTGAGCCAATTTACCGTTTTTTCCCTGTAATTACATCTAACTCCTTAAGTACCATTGATTCCTCTAATGAACAATACATCGTAGTCCTACTATGAGTAAATCCTTCTCGGGCCAATAGAAGGTGTGGTGCCACATTGTTCAAGTCTCGGAATCAGCCTTTAAGGGAGCAATTTATCTATTTAACCATGAATCGGGGAATAAGTGAATTCCGTCTTGTGCAGCTGAGTTTTCAGCTCCCCAATTAGACGAATCCCTAAAGTGGTAAGTTTAAGTCGGTGATCTGGCCATTTGCACCATACAAATCAAAGGACCGCCCTTATAGGCAGGAGTTCTCAACTCACTCAGGATTAAGGTCATGTTACCTATGGTCATCCTAGTGAAATGGAAGTCTCTGTCATGAACAACGTTATATAATGAGACTAAGCATTTCATGATTCGGTATTGTACAAACTCTTTTGTATAGAACATCCCCGCTCGCATGTCTAATACATGAATGGTCCGGATCAGACTACTTGTAGTACTTTACAACACTTATAATATCTACAAAGCGGGCTACACTCCTAGCGTCAACAGGATAAGGTTTCCCTCCGTTATCCATATACTACAGACCATTTAGGTTATCACTTAAAGCATGATCCACTTGTATGTCATCACATACATGCTTATGGACCCTACAAGATTCAAGGCATCACACCCAACAAACCAGGGATCTTAGTTTAAAGACTGTAGTAAATAAAATATCTCATATTATTACATCACAAAATGTTTGTTCAACAGGTATTTACAAACTACTGGACCCTACGAGATTCAGGGCATCACATCCAACAATCCCTCACTTGTCCTAAAGCTAGTGGGGTGTACAAGAAAATTACAAGTACAAAACAATAAACTAAGGCACAAAGCCCAGTACAACAATACTCCAACTCGCCCTAGTCCAGCCGCGGACGGTCCCTTAGACCCAGGCTTTAAAGGTGACCCTCAAACACTGTAGCCGTGAGAACCTTCGTAAACGGATCAACAACATTGTGCTCCGAAGCTATCTTCGTGACAATCACATCCCCTCGATCCACTCGATATGCTTGTTGCGCTTGTGACTCTTAGGCTCTTGGGAATTCACTACAACACCACTATTATCACAATAAAGGGGGATGGGCCTAGACATGTCTGGAACAACTTTCAGATCAGTTAGGAACTTCCTAAGCCAAACAGCCTCCTTAGCAGCTTCACAAGCCACTACATACTTGGTCTCCATAGTGGAGTCAGCGCTACACCCCTACTTAGTGCTTCGCCATACTACAACTCCTTCGTTAAGAATGATCATTGATCCTGAAGTAGATTTATGAGAATCCTTATCAGTTTGAAAATCAGAGTTTGTGTATCCAGTAAGGATCACATCCTTAGATCCATATACAAGCATGTAGTCCCTCGTTCTCCGAAGATATTTGAGGATGTTCTTGATGACAGTCCAATGACCCTGTGCTGGATAAGACCGATATCTGACTATCCCCATAGAGTAGCAAATGTCAGCTCTAGTACATAACATAACATACATCAAACTACCAACGACAGATGCGTAGGGGACCCGTCTCATTTCCTCAACCTTTTGATGTGTCTTAGGACATTGCTCTTTTGACAATGTAACTCCATGAAGAAAAGGTAAAAGGCCCTCCTTGAAGTTCTGTATCGAGTATTTGATCAACATCTTGTCAATGTACGACGCTTGAGACAGTGCTAACATTTTGTTCTTTCAATCCCTAAAGATCTGGATCCCAAGAACAAACTGCGCCTCTCACAAATCTTTCATTTGGAATTGGGTCGCTAGCCAGTTCTTAATTGAAGCCAGTAAACCTACATCATTCCCAATGAGTAGGATATCATTTACATATACCACTAGGAAAAAAATTGAACTATTGATGATTTTCTTGTAGACACAAGACTCATCAACGTTTTGGTCAAAGCCATAAGATTTTTTTCGCAGTATCAAACCTTATGTTCCAAGATTGAGATGTCTATGTCAGACCATAAATGGACCTATTCAGTTTGCAAACCTTTTGCTCCTGACCTTGGGCTATGAATCCCTTGGGTTGCACCATATAAATAGTCTCCTCAAGGTTACCATTCAGAAAGGCAATCTTGACATCTGTATGTCATATTTTATAGTCATAATATGAGGCAATGAATAGGAGGATGCAGATAGACGTAAGCATGGCAACAGGTGAGAAATTCTCCTCATAGTCAACTTCCTCCACCTGGGTATAACCCTTTGCTACAAGTCTAGCCTTAAAGGTTTGTACCTTCCCATCAACACCCCATTTCCTCTTATAGATCCATTTACAAACTATAGGTCTAATCCCATCAGGTTGATCTACAAGATCCCATATTGAGTTGAAGTACATAGATTCCATCTCGAGATCCATGGCTTTGACTCATTCATCTCTGTCAACATCCTTCATTGCCTTCTTATAAGACAACGGATCCTCAACCTTGCCATCGACTACCATATCTAGGATTTCAGTTAAACCCATATAATGAACAGGTGGGTTCACAACCCTCCCACTACGTCGAGGTTCCCTAAACTCTTGAGGTGGATTTGACCTACTAGATGAACTTCCATCAACAACTCTTATTGATGTAGCAGGCCCTTCAACAACTCTTGAGTGTCTTTGGAAAGTTCACTCAATACAATTTTACCTCTCGGACCGTGCTCCCTTATATGATTCTCCTCAAGGAAGGTTGCATTTATCGACACAAACATCTTGTTTTCCTTAGGATCATAAAAGTAACTCCTTCGTCTCCCTTTAGGGTAGCCTACAAATAGGCACAGCCTCGAACGTGGTTCCAATTTCTTAGGATTAGCCTCAAGCACATGTACTGGGCAACTCTAGAAGCGGAAGTGGCACAAACTAGCTTTACGCCCATTCTGCAGCTCCAAAGGTGTTCTGGCAACACTCTTGGAAGGAACATAGTTGAGGATATAGGCTGTAGTCTCTACTGCAAAACCCCAAAACGAGTCCGATAAGAAAGCATAACTCATTATCGATCGAACCATGTCTAACAGGGTTCTATTTCTCCTCTCCGATATATCATTTTGCTGAGGTGTACCAGGTGCTGAGAGTTGGAAAACGATTCTATGTTCTATCAAATAGTTCTGGAACTCGGAATCCAAAAACTCTCCATCCCGATCAGATCGAAGTATTTTAATCTGTTTATCCAATGTGTTTTCAACTTCAGCCTTGAATTCTTTGAACTTTTCAAAGGATTCTGAATTATGTTGCATCAAATAAACATACCTATACCTTGAATAATCATCAGTAAAAGTGATTAAATACTCGTAGCTTCTTCTGACTCGTACATTCATCGAACTACATAGGTCTGAATGCACTAACTCTAGAGGCTATTTGGCTCGATAACCTTTTCCAGTCCAAGGTGTTTTAGTCATATTGCCTTCAAGGCATGACTCGCACACAGGTAAAGAATTTTCCTCTAACTCATTTAGAAGTCCATTCTTCACCCATCTCTCAATCATATTGAGATTGATGTGCCCTAATCGAAGGTGCCAAAGTTGGGCATATTCTTTAGGAGAAATTTTAAGTCGTTTATTTTGAGTTACGACAGTTTTTAACATCTTTATGTTATGGAGGGAATTTGTTGCTAACGGTCATAGCACATACAAATTATTTTCCAGTAATGCTGAACATATCTCAACACCATCTTTTAGAATAAACACTTTATTTATTGAAATGTTGAAAGTATATTTACATTCAAGCAAACATTTTACAGAAATTAAGTTCTTCTTTAACTCGGAAACAACATATATGTCATATAAAATGATAAATCTATTATGTAAAGTTAACTGGAGGTCTCCCATTGCCACAGCTGAGACGACATGCCCGATGCCTACTCGCATCGTCATCTCACCAGCCTCAAGCTGCCTCTAGGATCTAATCCTCTAAAAGGAAGAACAAACATGATTAGTGGCCTCAGAGTCTATAATCTAGGCTGAATCATCATTCTCCACTAAACAAGTTTCCAAAACCAGTAAATCACATTTACCTTGTTTAGCCATGGCCTTAGCCTTCTTCCTCTTCTTTAGCCAACATGGGCAGTTCCGCTTCCAGTGCCCATCCTGGTTGCAATGGAAACATTTTCTTTTTCAACCAGTGTTGGTTGCCTACCCTGCCGTCTGGAAGGTTGTGGGTTAGCCGGTGCTTTCCCCTTTAAAGGAAATCACAAAACAGGGATCTCTATAAACAGCGAAAGGGATCGTTCCAAATTCCATTCAGATTGAACGCAAATAATTACAGTCTAAAATGGAAACTAACAGGTCATGCATAAATAGAATTTATAGCATGCGAAGGGATAGAGTATACATACCTTTGAAGAACCATTCTTCAAGAATCCCCCGATCAGAATCCAATGCGTCCAGAATAGCACAAACACCTTATTCTCACTCTCAGTAGTTTCACTAGAAATCTCATGTAAAACAAGCTTGCTTCGTGGTTTATGATCCCTGATGTGGTATTCTTCCAAGAAGATAACATTTTTCGACATAAACACCTTATTCTCACTTGGATTATAGAAGTATCCACCTCTCGTTTCCTTGGGGTAGGCTACAAAGAGGCAAACTTTTGAACGCGGTTCCAACTTTTTAGAGTTAGCCATACACATGTGGGCCGGACATCCCTAAATCTTGAAATGGCGGAAACTACCTTTACGACCTCTTCACAGCTCAAATGGCATTTCAGAAACACTTTTTGAGGGAGCGTTGTTCAAAATGTACATACAATCTCCACTGCAAATCCTCAAAATGAGTCTGGAAGATGAGTGTAACTCATCATAGACCGAACCATGTCCAACAGGGGTCTGTTTCTCCTTTTTGATACACCATTCTGCTGAGGTGTACCTGAGGCCAAGAGTTGGGACGTGATTCCATATTCTATCATATAGTTCTAGAATTTGAGGTCCATATACTCTCCACCACAATCAGATCGTAGTGTTTTTATCTTTTTACCTAACAAGTTTTCAACTTCAGCCTTATACTCCTTGAACTTGTCAATGACTTCAGACTTGCGTTGCACTAGGTATAGATACCCATATCTTGAATATTCATCTATGAAAAAGATGAAATATTTATACCCACCTCGAGCTCTAACACTCATCGGACCACATAGGTCTGAATGTATAAGCTCTAAGGTTTCCCCAGCTCTATAACCTTTTCCAATAAAAGGTTGTTTGGTCATCTTGCCTTCAAGGCATGATTCACATACTGACAAGGAGTTTTCTTCTAAACTCTTTAGAAGTCCACATTTCACCAACTTCTCAATCCTATTGAGGTTGATGTGACCTAACCTTAGATGCCAAAGATGGGCGTTTTCCTTAGGAGAAACCTTTGGTATTTTTACAGTTGTTACCATCCTGAACATTTTAGTATTAAGCAAGGCTTTTATGACTAACGACCTTAGTACATACAAGTTATTTTCCATTGAACCAAAACCAATCTCCATACCATTCTTGAAAATAAACACTTTACTCTCAGAAAAGGAGACGGTATAACCTTGTTCAATCAAACAAGAAACCGAGATTAAGTTCCTCTTGATATGAGGAACTACAAAAACATTATCCAGTAACAGATAACGTTTCTGGTCCAAAAATAACTTCAGCCTGCCTACAGCAACAACTGAAACAACCTCACCAGTACTGACTCGAAGAGTCAACTCTCTTTCTTCCAACGTTTTTCAGGAACTAAATCCTTGGTAGGAAGAACTTATGTGATTAGTAGCACCTAAATCAAGTATCCAGGCAGAATCATCATTCTCTTCCAAACACGTCTCCAAGACAAATCAATCATATTTACTACCTTCAGACTTCTTCCTCTTCTAGAGATTAGTGGGATAAGTATCAGAACCTAAATAAGCTCCAAGTTTCATTTCAGAGAACAATTCTCGTCGATGAACTTTATCAGAGTCAGCAACAATTGCTTTCTCTTTTAGTCCCTTGACATTCAAGAAAGATTGGAAATTATCTTGGGAATTGACACTATTGGTTTCTTTGTCATCCATTCTTTTGTGCTAAAAAAGTGAGAACTGATGTTCAAATAATTCTTGCAACGAGTCCATGATCTCACATGCAATGACCATGTTCTCAACCCTTTTGGCCAATGCATCAGGTATGCTAGTCAAAATGTGTAGTCGGGCCAACGAGTTAGCTTTCATCCACACCTCATATGCATTACGAACATTTCGCGATGCATCAAGGGTGTGGACTTGAGGACACTTCTCAACCATGACAAACTCGAGGTCATTACCACGAAATATATTTTAAGAGACTCTTTCCAATTTATGTAATCGGTCAAATTAAAAGAGGCAACTAATAGAAAATCATTCATGTTGCTGAAAAAACAAACACATTGATCTACATTAGATTTTAGCAAATACTCTTTAAAAACAACATCCAATATGGTTTAGCAAAACTTAAATGAACCTCGGGTGACATCTAGTTTTGCAATGACACTTAAATGATTTAGGACAAAAACCACCGAAAGGTAGCCAATTTATCCCTCCTTTAAATTGAGACACTCTCAACCAGTCATTAATACCAGAACAATTCTTGTTCCTATAACGACTAGTCATCATTGATTTGGTCAAGAAATCATTAACTTACTTAACAATTTCCCGTAATTGTGACCCTTCATTTTAGATCCTAGAGTTCCACCCCAAGCAGCCAACCCGAAGGGAAAAAATCCGATTGGGGCAAAAACTAAAGTGACTCTATCCATTTTTGGAGTTCACCTTGATATTGATCAACTGCACAAAAACCATCCGAAGGGGGACGCTCCCAGGGTGCCATAAGGCCGTGCAAGATCTCATGGTGCAAACCAATGAAGAAGACCGTAGGACATGTTGACACACATATTTCACCCACTTACTATAAACACTCTCTCCGTCCACCTTAATATTGACTCATGCAAACACCATCCGAAGGGGGATGCTCCTAGGGCACCACGAGGCCAAGCATGAATCTCATGGCGTGAACATTCAGGGAGAAACGTGAGTGGAATTGACATATCATATATATCTTTTCCTCCTACTGAATATTTTAGAACCTAGGATTTAGTTTAGTTAGAAAAAATACGGCTAAGAATTTTAACTAAGTGACGTTTTAGGTTTACCCAAAAGTAGCTCTTACTTTGGAAAGTTGAACAGATTTTGATCATCATTCATTAAACTCTTTAACGATGTCTTTGATCAACTGTTGCATGCTTGCAACAAATCTATCTAATTCACCTTTCCAGGTAGGTTCCCAGGTAGGGGTGTTCTGTTTCTGTCAGCTTAAATACCCCAGCCTAGACAAAACTCGCCTTAGACAAAAAGTCCCTTATAGATAGATTTAATACAAATTTAATCTTTTATGGAAATCAATTTAATCCTATTAAACCGATTCAAAAGATTAATAGGTATCTAATCTCATTAGAACTATGAACTTATGTTTATCTCAATTCAATTTCCTTTTAAAACATGAGTTCACCTAAGTTCGCATGCAACTCTTTCTTATTGATTTTAGTTCTAATTTCCATTATAACTCTTATAACCGGAAACAACCAAAACCATCCACAATGCGAAGCAACACATACAAGGCATTCATAATTCTTATAAATAAGCCTAAGTGTCATGCTCCATGCATTGTTCATTCATTACCACTAGTATATAACACTTATATAACAAAGCAATGAACCAAGCATACATGCTTCCATACACCCTTATACTATAACTCTTATAATATAAAGATGATGCATAAATATGCTTAATGCATGCATAAATATAACTCTTATATTTCATGATGCATGAACATGCTTCCTTGTAATTTCATCATGCCGAAAACTATATTATGACACTTATAATATATGATGCATGAATAAAAATGCATAACCTAAGGTGGGTTTTAAATCTATATGTCATACACTATGGCATATAAACTAACATACATCTCATGTACATTAAATAAAAGTTGATGAATCGGGATAAATAGCCTCAAATCCTAAAAAACAATGCTAACTATTACAAAGGGCAATGAGTCTATCGGTTCAAACTGGCAAATCAGGTCTTGAATCGTCGGGGCAAAGAACGCGTCTCCTTGATCGTGTAACAAATCCTTGTGATCATTTAGCAATGCTGTATGAGCATAAACGATCGTTTAGTAACGATCGTGTACCTTTGACTATGCGATGAAGCATGAAGGCCATGCGATCGTGCAACACAAGCCTTAAACGATCAGGTAGATGACAATTATGCGATGAAGCATAATTGTCTAAACGATCACTGGCCAAGCGTAAGGTATCGTATACGAGGTGATCGTGTAGTCAGTGACTATGCGATGAAACATGCTGAACTACATGATCCTTTAGTGCGCGTGCCTTTTATTAACTGATGAGCATCAAATACTCAATGTGATCGTTTACCCCAAGCGACCACGCGATCGAGCAACCAACATTACACGATAGAGTAAACACTTTACCCCATCGTTCAACATTAGCTAAACAATCATTTAGTAAATATTTCACGATCGGGCAGAACATTACTACACGATCGTTTAGCCAAATCTCAACGATTGTTTAGCTAGGGCTACATAATCATATTATATTTATATCCTATAGTTTGATATCATATATCTACTATAGGATTTTCTCTTCTACTTAATATAAATCATATTTATATCTAATTTCCTCCAAAATAATGTATCTCATACATTTAGCCAATTATATCATATATAATTAACCGGTCTAATTATATCATATATAATTGAACTTCCTCTTGTCAATTTGAACATTTCAAATTAACTCAAACACTGGTTCTCGACTTTATCCAAGCTACCTAGGTGACCTAATGAACCTATGGCTTGAAGCTCCAATGGTACGTGAATAACTGACTAAACTCTTTAGCCACGAGATTCACCATCCGTTAACTGTCAGTGATTCCACTAAAGACCAACAGTTATACTCTTCTTACCATAAATATATTTCTGTGTCCATCGGATATAACCAATCATGAGTACGATGACCCTTCACAGATGCTCGTAAGTACAGCTGGGCCAATTTACCATTTTGCCTCTGTAGTTACATCTCATTCCTCAAGTACCACTGATTCCTTTAATGAACAAGTCCAACTATGTGTGAACACCTTTTGGACCAAGAGAAGGTGTGTGGCGCAACATCGTTCAAGCCCCGGAATCAGCTCTTAAGGGAGCCATCTATCTACTTACCCCTGTCTCGGGGAAGGAGTGAATTCCATCTTGTATAGCTGAGTTCCCAGCTCCCAAATCAAACGAATACCCAAAATGGTAGATTTGAATCGGCGACCTGGCCACTCGCACCCATACAAATCAAAGAACCACCCTCAATGGCAGGAGTTCCCAACTCACTCAGGATTGAGGTCGTGTTACCTATGGTCATCTTAGTGAAGTGAAGTCTCTGTCATGAACGGTGTTATATAACTAGACATTAACACTTCGTAGTCAGGCCTTATACAAACTCTTTGTATAGGACGCCCCCGCTCGCATGTCCCCAACACGAATGATCAGGATCAGATCATCTGTGGCAAGTCACAACACTTGTGACCATTCCACAAAGCAAGCAGCGTCTGTAGCGTTACCAGGATAAGGTTTCCCTCCTTTATCCATTTACTACAGACCATTTTGGTTATCACTCAAGACATGATCCACTTGTATGTCACCACATACATGCTTGAGTCACATACAGATACCCAGGGATTTTATGTTCATTGGTTTGTGGTAAAGCAAATAAAACAAATAACCGAGGAAAACAACAAGATGTGAAGTAAATATCATATATTAACAATCACAGGTGTTCGTATATACTGTTTACAAACTACAGGACATGAGACTTTAGAGCATCAACCCCAATATCAATAACCTCCCACTCAATCGGTTATCAGAGAAAAAGAATTAATTATCATATAATTAATATATTATAAATAAATATGATAACCAACTTATCATATTATATTTATAACCTATAGTTTTAATATTTCATCATATGAAACATATAAACCATAGTTCTTTTTCTATTTTATGGTACTTAATGTAAATCATATTTACATTAATTTCTCCAATTAATGTATCTTATACATCACACCAATTATATCACATATAATTGAATTTCCTCTTATTAATTTGAACACTTCAAACTAACCCAAAATCTGATTCTCAACTTAAACCAATTGAGCTACAAAGGGGACCTTATGGACCTGTAGCTTGAAGCTCTAACGATACATGAATAACTGACTAAACTCTTTAGTCACGAGATCCACAATTCGTTAACTGTCGGACACTCCACTAAAGATCGATAACTACACTCTTCTCACTATAGATATATTTCTGTGTCCATATAACTAATCAATAGTGTGATAACCCTTCACAAATCGCTCATAAGTATAGCTGGGCAAATTTACCAATTTTTCTCTGTAGTTACATCTAACTCCTTAAGTACCACTGATTCCTCTAATGAACAATAAGTTATAGTCCTACTATGACCGAGTCCTTTCTTCCAAAGAGAGGGTGTGGCCACTATGTTCAAGACCCGGAATTAGCCCTTAAGAGAGCAATTTATCTACTTATCCCTGCTTCTGGGAAGGAGTGAATTCCATCTTGTGTAACTGAGTTTCCAGCTCCTCAATCAAAAAAATCCCCAAAAAGATAGGCTTGTTGAGTTGGAAATTTGGCCACTCTCACCCATACTAATCAAAGGATCGCCCTCATAGGCAAGAGTTTCTAAAAAACTCAGGATTAAGGTCATGTCACCTATGGTCATTTTAGTGAAATGTAAATCTCAATTATCAACGACATTATATAAAGAGATAAATCATCTCATGGTTCGATCTTATACAAACTATTTGTATAGGTCACCTCTGCTTGCATGTCTCCATATGAATGGTCAGGATCAGACCATTTGTAGCACTTTACAACACTTGTAAATATCTACAAAGCGGATTGTATTCGTAGTGTCACAAGGATAAGGTATCCCTCCTTTATCCTTATACTACATACCATTTATGTTACTACAAGGCATGATCCACTTGTATGTCTCACATATATGCTTAAATTTACATGAAATAACCATGGATCTTAGTTTATTGGATATGAGTAAATGAAAATAAAATAACATTTATTTTATTAATAACAATGTGTACAAAACTTTTTACAAACTATGAGACTCTAGAAAAATTAGGACACCAATCCCAACACCCTTCCCCTTACTACCCTTCTTCTTCTTCCATTTGTTAGTGTTGGAAGAAGAAGGTGCACACTTAGTTCTAGAGGTCGAATCTCGGTGGAATTTTTCGTTGGCCTTTATGTCCTAAAACTCGTGGTATGTAAACAATGGAGCTTATTCTGATAATTCAATAAAGGTGTTATTGAATAGATCTATTGCTTTAATAGAAATCCAATAAACCTAAAAGTCCTTTGATTATTGGATGAGTACTTGAACTTTATGTGGAGACATAAAGGTGGATCAGGTTCGAGTACATAGTCAAAATGATCTATAGTACATGGATAAGGTTGGGTACCTTATTCTGGTAACACTATTAGATACGACATGCTTTGTAGTTGTTACAATGAGTTGTAAAGTGCTACAAATGAAGTGATCCTAATTCGTTCATGTTGGACATGAGGAGTGGGGATGTCTTTGTGCAAAAGAGTTTGTACAAGATCGGACCACGAAATGAGTCACTCTTACTTTATAATGCTGTTTACTGTTTAAGACTAACTATTTCAAAGTAATGACCTAGGTAACTTGACCTTAATCCTGAGCTAACTATGAACTCCTGTTTATCTAGGATTGCCCTTAGATTTGCATAGGTGAGGGTTGGCTCAACAGCGCCGGCACAATATGACTGCCATTTCATGGGTAAGACCGGATAGATAGCTGGGGACATAAGGTACAAGAGAGAATTCATTCTTAATGATAGATAGCTGGGGACATAGGGTACAAGAGAGAATTCACTCTTACCTACTTTAGGGATAGTAGAGAGGTTGTTTCTTTAAGTGCTGATTTTGAGGCTTGAACAAGGGATCCCGCCCTCTCATAATGAGAGGGACTCGATTTTGTAATTGGATCACAAAAAAATTGTTCATTAGGGGATCAGTGAGGACTTAAGGAACAAGAGGTAATTTAGGGGGTAAAATAGAGATTTGACCCAGCCGTTATTATGAATAACCTGTGAAGGGTTAACTTACTAATCATGGTTATATCGAATAGACATAATATATCTACAGTGATGGGAGTTCAACTATGGGCTTTAACAGAGTGACCCATTAGTTAACGAATGGGGGTTAGATAGGTCTAATGAGTTTAGCCAATTAATCTCGGATTGTTGGAGCCCATGATCTGTAGGTCCACAAGGTCCCCCTACTAGCTTGGAAATGGAATAGCTCTAAAGTAGCGTGATAAGTTAATTTGAAACGTTCAAATTAGAATCAAACAGAATTGGAGAAAATATATTTAAATATATGAAGATGAATTTGTGTAAATATTAATTTAATATTGGATATTAAATTAATTAGAATTATTTAAATTGTTTAAATAATTATTTATTAATTTTATTAGAAAATTAATTTATGAAATTAATTTGTAAAATTAATAAATTTTGATTTTAGAAATAAAATATGATTTTAAAATCAAAATAGATTTTGGAAATTGAAAAATTACACAAACTTATAAAATGGGTTTTTTCAAGTTCATCTTCAAAGTAGCTTACAAGGAACCTACCTCTTCCTTTGGTTTACTCCAAGCATGAGCTGCATCCTATGCAACACATCTCTTTGCATGATAGTCTGCAATATATTGAAGAGATTGGAGTGAAGAAAAGCATGATGAACTGATGACGGAAAATTAGAGGTCAATTACTCGACAACTAAAGTTCCTTGGACGCAGTATGCGATGCATGTTCTTAAGGTATGCGTTGATTGTCATGCATTGGTGGTCATGCGTTGGACTTACAATATATGTTAACAAATGTATGCGATGACCATGCGTTCCTATCACAAGTTTTCTTGCACTCATGCCAAGTATAACGCAAACGCAAGTTTCTCGGATGATCCGAGGTCGAACACAGGGACTTGTAGCTAGATGAATGCGGTAATGTGCATGCGGTGGTTGAATAAAAGAATGGTGGAGGGGTTTCTATGTAACACTACTCCTACTCCTAACTAACAGACAATGAAATGAGAATATGAATGAGAGGTAGAGACACGACAACTATTGACAGGAAGTAAATGGATGGAAAAATAGATAAAAAGTGGAGATGTTTTCATTGCAACCCTTAAGAGTGACCGCAAGGGCAACCTTAGTCAATGCAAGCTATGCAATCATGGACTTACAAGAGATGCGTTGATGCGTTCATTCCACCAACCTTGCGTTGATCCCTCTATTATGCGCTATCGTGTAGCCGCAATCATGCAGTGACCACATTCGCTTAATACTGCAACTTCTACACGATGACTGCAATCGCTTCACGTTCGCAACTCCTATGCGATTGACGCAGACGACTGATTACTGCAAACCCATGTGTTGATCGAATTCATTCGCCTTTACGATGGAGAGTTTCTTCGTATGTGGTCGTCTATGCGGAAGTCGGACTTCCGCGTTTGCGTCCACTTCCTGCGTTAGCTACAAAAATAGACAATTGAATGCATAATAACGCATAATAATGGGTTAGCCGAGATTCTCAATGCTAAACACCGCAAGCTCCTTTTCTTATGAATTCCTAACATAATTGTCGCATATTCTGCTTAACAGCCTTCATAATTCTAAATAAAAGGCCTAAGATGACAAACATTTCTGCATGTCATCACACCTCCAAACTTAGAATCATGCTTGTCCTCAAGCATGCATTATACTCAAGAAATTCTAACTCACCTTCCGACTTTCCTTTGCGGTGACCAGCTTCTCAGAATATAATTTACACATGCCTCTAACCATCGTCGCAATGCTCCCCTCCACTTAGCTGCTTCTTCAAAAAGATCTTTTCCAAGTTTAAATCCGGCAAGCCTTTACTCAAAAACCTTTTTATTCATTCACCGCAACTTTTGCTTTTAGCTTTCGAGAATGCGTTCGTTCAAAACACTTCAATAATTTGTGATGACTTATTCAAGTGCGGCGTTGAATCTAGTTACGCTCTTCGTTTTGGCTTACCTCTACGTGTGTCATGCGGGCATCCATCTTCGGTTGCGTTCCATATTCAACTCAACTGTTGTCTTGCTTGAGCCGGATAGAGGAGTTGTGCTTATGCGTTGATTCTGGAAACCTACTTTCGTTTTGGCTTACCCCAACATGTGTCATGCGGTCATCCAACTACGAGTAAGTGCCTTTTGTTGACATAAATTTTAATCTAAGCTACAAGTCCATGTTCCCATTACCAGTTCCCCGACAATGGCGCCATAAACTTGTAACGCAAATTTTATGAATGTTTTATCTTAGGCATACGCGTAGCGATATATGATGATATGTGATAATACTTCTAGATATGTGTTATTAACGAATGTTCTTGTAGTATGCTGTGCGTTGTCACAAGTTTCATTGCGTTGAAACCAAGTATAATTTCACCGCAAGTTTCTCGATGTGATCCGAGGTCGAACATAGGGACTGTTTTAGGTTATTACGTTATGCTTGTGATACATGCGACCAGGGATTTTTCAATTTATAAAAGAATTTGTGTACAAGAAATAAAACAAGCGATAAAGTAAAGTAAAGTAAAGCGGTAAAAATGCGATAATAACATAAATTGCATTAAAATAAATTGCGCTAAAGTAAATCTAAGCTAAGATGATACAAGATACAGGTTTCATGGTATAAGATACTGAGGTCAAGGCTGGCTGTGAAGATTATGCAAAGATTGTGTAATGCGGTGACAAGTCTTATGTAAGAAGCAGTAACAGAAAAGAT